>NC_141892.1:14715429-15453724 GCF_030686135.1 Camelina sativa | reverse complement strand
GAAGTACGTCTGTGGGGGGGGGGGGGGGGAAGAAGGTGAGATAGCTAATATCATTAATTATGAATATCCATGGTTGCCACACGTTGTAGTGGATGTCATAAATGGGGGCATTCAACTACAAATTGCCTCTCTCCTGTGACCGAGAGTGAGATGATTAGGGATGAGGTTCTTTTGCCACATGTTCCTTCGGGGTCTCCTTTGAAGAATGGTGATGGAAATCGGGACCTTGTGGGAACGGCCCACATAGAGACTCAAGTTAGTAGTGCAGATGCGGTGGTGGTTCCGGAGAAAGCAGGGTCTGATCAGGAATGGATCACTCCATGAAAAATCAGTCGTAGTCTGGGGAAGGTATTAGAGGGTTTAAAGACTAGTGAGGGTGCCATCCTATCGAACTCATACTCAGTGCTGGGAGAAGAGGATGGAGTTACAGAGGAGCCAGTGCAGGTGGCGACTGTCTCGCCTCTTTCGACTGTTGTTGTTCCTCCTACGGAGGCACCGGACCCTGCAGTGATGGTGGGTAAGGATAAGGACCGAGGGGTGAAACCAGTAGTGTTACTTCGACCTTCTCTTCCTCGTGAATCTAAATATTCCCATAAAACAGTTTCAACAGCTTCTAGTCAACCTCCTAGAGTTTCCTCTAGGGATCAGAGTAGGAAGTCTACCCAAAAACACTTTTAAATGTCAGGGTTCTTCTGGAATGTTCAGGGCTTCAATAATCATCAAAACATTCCGTGATACAAAAGTGGTTAAGGGAGAGTAATTTTCAATTTGGTTGTTTGCTAGAGACTCGTGTGAGAGAGAAAAATGCTAAACGTATAGGAGATAAAGTGTTTAAGGATTGGTCGGTCTTGATGCATTACGAATTCAACCGATGCGGTTTTTTTGGAGTATTAAGGTTTGGATGACTCCTTTTTATAAAAGTGAGCAGCTGATCACTTGTTCGATTAAGTTGGAGGATCAACCGGAAGAGTTTTTCTGTTCTTTCATGTATGCATTGAGCAACGCAAGGTCTTATGGCAGGAGTTAAAAGACTATGCTGACTCTCCACTTATCAGTTCAAAACCGTGGGTTCTTATGGGGGATTTTAATGAAACCCTCGATATGGCGAAACATTCACGGGTGGATGACCATCCCATGGTTACAAGTGGAATGAGGGATTTCCAGGATATTGTGGGTTATTGTTCGCTTACTGATCTTGCCTGTAACGGTACGTTATTTACCTGGTGGAACAAGCAGGACCAGGATCCTATCATGAAGAAGTTGGATAGGGTGATGGTAAATGATACTTGGCTACAACGGTTCCCGCAGGCTTACAATGTATTTGAGGCGGGGTGTTTTGGACCATTTGTGTAGCAAGTTACAGATGCAGAGTGTTGAGCATACCAAGGAACGTTGGCCTTATAAATTTGCTAATGTTCTCACGGATTTGGATGAGTTTCGGCCTATGGTAGATACTTATTGGCAGACAACACAACCTCTATTTTTATCTACATCAACACTGTTTCGCTTTTACAAAAAAATAAAGGGATTAAAACTATTGGTTCGGCGATTGGCGAAGGATCGGCTTGACAATCTGGAGAAACGATCTCAAGCTGCATTTGAGGACCTATGTGTGAAGCAGAACCAAAATTTGACCAACCCCACTGCCATAACTATGGAGGAGGAAAATGAAGCTTTTCTACGGTGGGATCATGCTGCTTCACTGGAAGAGAAGTTTCCTAAACAGAGGTCAAAGCTACATTGGCTTCAGGTAGGAGATAAAAACAACAAAACATTTCATAGGGCTGTTGCGACTAGAAAGGTGATGAACACTATTAATGAAATCACTTGTCCCAACGGTACTGTTGCTAAGGGTGACGAGGTCAAACAGGAGGCTAAGAGGTATTTTAAAGAATTTTTGCAGTTACAGCCTACAGATTTTGAGGGAGCAGAGGTTGCCATGCTCCAAGACCTATTGCCATATCATTGTTCAGTGACAGAGCAAGCTCGACTTATAGTGCCTGTTACCACAGAGGAGATCAAACTGGTCTTATTCGCTATGCCAAACGATAAGTCTCCTGGTCCGGATGGCTTTACCTCTGAGTTTTATAAGGCGACATGGGATATTATTGGTGAGGAGTTTTCACTAGCGGTCAAATATTTCTTTGTTAAAGGTTTTTTGCCAAAAAGGAATAAATTCCACGATACTAGCTCTTATGCCAAAGAAATTGGAGGTGCGGGATTACAGGCCTATTTCTTGTTGCAACGTTCTATATAAGGTCATATCAAAGATTCTTGCAAACAGGTTAAAGGTGGTGTTGCCTAGTTTCATTGCAGGAAATCAATCAGCTTTTGTTAAGGACCGGTTGTTGATTGAAAATTTGTTGCTTACCACTGAATTGGTTAAGAACTACCACAAGGAGGCGGGCAACGGGTTATGGACCTCGTTTTGATTTGATACCTAGTCATCGTTGGGTCGGTTGGTGGATGTAGTAGGGTCCCGCGGGGTTGTTGACTGGGGGATTGCCCGAACAATGACAGTCGCAGAGGCTTGGTCTGCACGACATCGACGAAAACATCGTCTTCCACACCTCCTCTCCATTGAGGATGTACTACATTCGCAGTATCATCGCAGAACAGAGTCTGCAGATTTGGTTATGTGGAAAGGGAAGGGGGGGGGGGAGTACAGCTCGGTTTTCTCTACGACGGACACTAAGAATCATATCCGCTCCACATCCGCTGAGGTCTCCTGGCACAAAACGATTTTGTTTACTCATGCGACTCCAAAATATACCTTATGTACCTGGTTAGCAGTCCATGATAAATTGGCGACAGGGGAGAGAATGTTGCGGTGGAACATTGGTGCTACTAGGACCTGTGTTCTTTGCCAATAGAGTCTCGAAACCCCGGTCTCATCTGTTTTTTGCTTGTCGGTTTTCTTCCGAGGTGTGGGCTGCGACAGCCAAAGGGGTGTTTTGTTCCCACTACACCACTGACTGCTTCCAGCTCCTCGCATACTTAGCCGATAATCACCTGGACCATTTGGCTAGCTTCTTACTTCGTTATGCTTTTCAACTCGTGGTGTATACCATCTGGCGGGAACGAAATGGACGGCGACATGGTCAACATCCTAACTCACCTGGCCAGTTAATCAAGTATATTGATCGCAACGTTCGAGATCAGATTCTGGCAATTCAACGACAAGGGATCAGCATTTCCGCAACGGTCTCCAGTTTTGGTTTCAAACTCGGATATGAGCTTTGTGTTTCCTTCTAATGTAGTTTAAAAATCTCTATAATTTTACAATTACCCTTTGCATTAGTTGTACAAACGCTATTTTTTTTTGAATATAATTTAACATTAGATTCAAAAAAAAAAAACTAACCTCTTAAAGCATAAATTTGACATTTTAGATTGCAAGAATCATAATAATAAAGTAAAAACAGACAAGATAAAACAAAAGTTCTCATAACAGAAATAGTTGAAGGAAAGTTTTACAACCAAGACCGCGATAGGTAGGTGCAAGGTGTGCATTTGCATTAGGACCACTTAAAATTAGTATAAAATCTAGTGTATTTTAAGGACCAAAAAATTTTCTTTAAAAAGTTTTATATGTAAATAAGGTCCATTTTTCTAAAATTGAACAGGGATTATAAATTTTTTCGGGATATTTACACCTATCCTGTTTACAACTTATTATTAAACGAAAGTTCTCATACCATAAATAGTTGAAGGAAAGTTCTACAACTTACTATTAAACGAAAGTTCTCATAACATAAATATAAAAGTTCCAAACAAATAAATAAGACAACGATAGAGAAACACTACTCACTTGCATCATCCACAGTCTACGATGCATATGCACTTGCATCTGCATCAGTCGCAGCTACAGTTTCCGCTGCATCTATCTCAGGTACACCTTCCGTTGCATCTATCTCAGGTACACCTTCCGCTGCATCTATCTCAGGTACACCTTCCGCTGCATTGGTCTCAGCTATATTTTCCGCTGCATGGGTCTCAGCTACAGTTTCCGCTGCATTGGTCTCAGCTACAGTTTCCGCTGCACAAGAATTTATTGAAGCTTTGGCTCTCTTATTCATGCGTCGTCGAGTTCTAGGAGCAGCTTGAGGAATGGGGGAAAGCACTCCTTTGAACACGACTGAGCCCTTCTTCATGGTTACCAGGTAACCGCTTTCAAACTTCCCATCGATGATCCCAGTAACCTTAGAGCCAGGTTTAAGTTCTTGAGGATCTGAATGAAATCCATAACGCAAATCTCAACACTCCAAAATAAGATAAAGTAAGAGAACCTAAAGAACATATTGAACTATACAGTATATAGATACAAATTCAACATGTAATGATGCAAACATATCCAAAAACATTGAATATTTTAAGTACCCATGCCACGATTTGCAGATCTTCGGACAGGGCGTTTCGGTGCTTTCTCTGCGAGAAAAGGACGAACATGTGTATATTAATCTTGGAGATCAATTAGATATAAGAAAACATATATATGAATGGTATTTTTTCAGACCAATCCCCTTAAATGTAGAACGCGGAGCTCGGAAGAAATACACATGCTCAAACTCAAGGAGCGTTCTTTCATAATTAGCCCTTAAAACAGATGCTGCATTTTTTACAACTGTCTTAAAGTTGAATAAGCCAATCACTTCTGTGCATCGGCGATCCTTGATCACCTAGAATCAAATATGATATAATTATTACATATATATATATATATTTAATGCATGAAACAAAGATAGCTTCCAAACTTCATGTTCAATGGCATCCACGAATTACTTGTTACCTGTTGAAGACCACCACGCAATGTGACCTCGATGAACAGCCGATGCAGATCGAGACTGTTTCCATCCATAAGAGGGGTCCTTTACAAAAGGCAAAGAAATCATAAATATTCCATGAAATGAAATCATATTTAAGATAATAAATCAACTGAAGCACAAACAATGAACATATCAAAAGAGGATAAAAGCAATTTCCATTTCCAAACACTTTACTTTTAAAACATTTTGGCACTAACGGGTAACCCAAAAAAAACAAAATATATATCCTTAACCTATTCATGGTTTAGCATTTCAAATTTTGTTAAAAGCAAATTAAAAAAAATGATTTTGGACTAACAGATTTAAGAACAAAATAGATCCAATTCAATAAGCCACACACACTTTCGTGCCTTAACGATTCTCAAACCTAATGATATTTGGATTCCCCTCTCCAAATAAATATCATAACCTTAAATTTCTTACAACACAGAGTAATTGACCACGAAAAAAGCAATAAAACTTATTTTTTTCAAAAAATAAGTTTTGGGCCAAGGCCCATGTATAGTTTGTCTTGACTATCACTTTCCATATTTATCTATTGAAAAATCACCATACTACAAGGGTTTCTTGAACATAGGAAATCACGTCTTCCTATTCCTTTGAAGGATCATGCCTTCGCCACTTGACCACGCAAGGGATTGCAAATAAATTGCTTGAATCTCTAATAAACTCATCAAGTTAATGTAGACTAGGCTTTTACATCAACAATAATAATGTGTAAACCAATTGTTTCATCAAGAAAATGCATAATGAAAACAAAAAAAATCATATAAGGAAAATAAAACTCACTTAAAATGTTGGCCAGAAGATTCGAGAAAATCTCGAAGCGTATCCCAAAAAAAGTTTAGGATTTTGGACAAGATCCTCATACATAGATGTACGAGAGGAATCACCCTTTTCTAAAGCAGAAAAACCATTAGCGGGAACCACTTCAATTTGTGATTTACCTGTCGACATCAGTCCTTTTCGGGTGTTTTCGGTCGAGAGGTAAAAACTGTGTTCAACCTTTAGAGATAAAATGAACTTTTAAGCATGATTTTTAGTACCCTTCTTCTTATCTAAAGTAGGGGATATACAATTTTCCTTGTCTCTCCACCACATAAAAATACATTACATATTTATTTTCTTTTCTACATAGTCCACACGTTAATTAATTTTAATTAACAACTTGTAGCATAATATTGAATTAATTGTAAATTTTTGGTAAATGTTTTAAATATAATAAGAGAATAAGATTTAAGAGTACTAAAATTTTAAGTAAATTTTTTGAATATTTTTTTCTTTAGTATTTAGATAAGATAAATTGGCCATCATAATCTTTGGTTATATCGTATCTGATTTGTGGAAAAAGCAATTGCAATGAAAAAATTTGTAACTGAAATTGTTTTTTAACTAAATAAGTCAATTATTATTATTTAAATTGTAAAATACTGTTTGGTCAAACCTTTTTCATTGTAAAAATAATCAATTAAAAGGTTTAAATTTAAATATGTTACCAAAGGCATTAATTGTAAATTTTTTGAATATTTTTTTCTTTAGTATTTAGATAAGATAAATTGGCCATCATAATCTTTGGTTATATCGTATCTGATTTGTGGAAAAAGCAATTGCAATGAAAAAATTTGTAACTGAAATTGTTTTTTAACTAAAATAAGTCAATTATTATTATTTAAATTGTAAAATACTGTTTGGTCAAACCTTTTTCATTGTAAAAATAATCAATTAAAAGGTTTAAATTTAAATATGTTACCAAAGGCATTTCTTTTATTGTTGAAAACACAATTGCATTTTTTTGTAATAGTGTATTTGCGTCGTTGCTATATATTCATCTTTACAAGATGGGTGTTATGACAAAAAAGAATTAAATTTGTTTAGTGGATCAAAAATATAACGAAATCATATGTTATAGAATCAAAAGTCATGTATTTCTCAATAATCTGTTAGTAACTAATTAGTGATTTACTAATTTTCCTAAGGAAAGAAAAAGATCAATTTGACCGAGACTTAAAATCATGAAAAATTTCCAAGAGATTTACAGTATTTTACTATCGAACATACTTCGGTTCATCCTTAATTAGGGGTGAATTTTTTTTTGTTGTCACTTTTCTTGTTTTAGCCAATTTTTTTGTTTTGGCCAATCAAATGATGTCATGTCATATTAAATTAAAAATATACATATTAAAAATTATTAACAAAAATATAATTTAATTAAACTCAAACTAACTTATAATCTAGTTTAGTTATAAAATCTAAATCCTAATTCTTCTTTATAAACTCAAATCGATACATAATTTTGTTTAATTATAAAATCTAAACTCTAATTTTCTTTTATAAATCCAAACTGTAAAATCTAAACTCTAAATCTTGTTTATAAACTCAATCTGACATATAGTCTTGTTAAGTTATAAAAGTTTAATCCTAATTCTCTTTTATAAAACCAAACTGACATATCACATTGTTTAATTATAAAATATAAACCTTATTTATAAACTCATATCAGACATAAAGCTTTATAAAATCAAAGCTCAATAATATTTTAATAATTATCTTACAAACATAGATAATATTAAAATTTTTAATTTTCCCTTTTACAAAGTGGTATATTCGGACTGATAAAAAAAGAGGGTGAAAAAAAGTTTTTTTCTTTACTACTTATTGTTTTGGCGGCAAAAAAAAAAGAACTTTTTTTTTTCACCCCTCTTTTTCTTTTTCTTTACTATCGGATATAACCAAGAAAATTTTCCCTATACAGTATTTATCGAATGTATATATTTTAAATTAAAAATCGTTAGAGGTAATTAATTATAAAACAAAAAATAATTACTTTTTATTTTTTTTTCACTCGTACGATAATTCTACAATAATTCTATTCCTATTCCTAAAAGAATATCTCATCTCCATGGGTATATATATAAAGCTATACCCCCAACAATCTAGTCTTCAACAGTCGTCATCAACTAAACCAAACCTAGTGTGTTTTAAGATATAATCGCTTGTTGGTAAACACTTCATGTCCTTATATTCAATTTCTAAACATACTACTAATACATATATTTCTTTGCCAATGTTATTTTGATCTTTCAATGTTGTTAGACCTTATTGAACTAGAATCGTTTATTTTTTCGTGACAACAACTTCTACTTTGTAACAATTGTTTTCACTTCTTTGGTTTTCAGAGTGAAGATATCAGAAAAAATATATTGAGATGGCGGCTAACAAGGAAGAAGGAAGCATCTTGAAAGCTCTTGACAGTGCAAAGACTCAACTGTACCACTACAAGGCGGTTGTAGTCTCCGGTATGGGTTTCTTCACAGACTCATACGATCTCTTCGTGATATCTCTCGTCACGAAGCTACTTGGCCGGATCTACTATCAAGTTCCTGGCTCCTCCTCTCCTGGAAGCCTTCCTGACGGCATCTCTGCCGCCGTGAGCGGTGTGGCATTTGCTGGAACGTTTCTTGGACAGATTTTCTTCGGGTGCCTTGGTGACAAGCTTGGACGTAAGGGAGTGTATGGTTTGACCCTCTTAATCATGACCATATGCTCCATTGGCTCTGGTCTTTCCCTTGGTCATGACCCCAAAACCGTCATGGTAACTCTTTGCTTCTTCCGCTTCTGGCTCGGGTTTGGCATTGGTGGTGACTATCCACTCTCGGCTACGATCATGTCCGAATATGCTAACAAACGTACTCGTGGTCGGTTCATAGCAGCGGTTTTTGGTATGCAAGGAGTTGGGATCCTTGCCGCAGGAATTGTTTCTGTACTTGTCTCGTATATTTTCGAGAGTGCGTTCCCATCTCGGGCCTATGTAATGGACGGTGCCGCCTCAACCGTCCCACAGGCGGATTACGTGTGGAGGATCATCCTCATGTTGGGCGCCTTACCAGCTCTCTTGACATACTATTGGCGTATGAAGATGCCTGAAACTGCTCGTTACACTTCTCTAGTCGCCAAGAACGCTGACCAAGCGGCTCTGGATATGACTAGAGTTCTTAACGTAGATGTTGAAGCCTCTTCCGCGAAACATGACCAAGCTAGGGTTTCCACTGATGAGTTTGGCTTGTTCTCCAAGAAATTCCTTCGCCGTCACGGACTTCACCTATTCGGAACAGCCACCACATGGTTCCTCCTCGACATTGCTTTCTACAGCCAAAACTTGTTCCAGAAGGATATCTTCACAACCATCGGATGGTTACCTCCGGCTAAAAACATGAACGCAATCCAAGAGCTCTTCATGATCGCCAGGGCTCAAACCCTAATCGCTCTGTGTAGCACGGTCCCTGGTTACGCTGCCACTATATGGTTAATCGACATAGTGGGACGGTACTTGATTCAGATCATTGGATTCGGTATGATGACTGTTTTCATGTTGGTTTTAGCCATACCGTACCACCATTGGACTTTACCGGCTAACCGGATTGGTTTTGTGGTTTTCTACTCTCTCACTTTTTTCTTCTCCAATTTCGGACCTAACGCAACTACGTTCATTGTCCCGGCTGAGATTTTTCCGACGAGGCTTAGGTCTACTTGTCACGGTATCTCGGCTGCGTCAGGTAAAGCCGGTGCGATGGTTGGTGCATTCGGGTTTGCTGCTTTGGTTAAAGCTGTAGGTATGAGCACGACGTTATACATCATGGCAGCAATCAATTTTGTTGGCTTGTTGATCACGTTATTAGTAATTCCGGAGTCTAAGGGGATATCACTAGAGGAGCTTTCCGGCGAAACTGAACCGGAGAAGATCGAGGAGAAGATTGTTGTTTAGATTTTTTTTTTTTGGTTTTATTTTTTTTTTCTTTTTTTTTTCAGAGTTTTGTTAGGATTTTGTCAGATATATAGATCCTTATTAAAAGATTATATTATACTGGTTCTTGCTGAGATTTCCCACATATATATATATATATATATATATATATATATATATATATATATATCTTTCTATTGTGTTTTCATTAAACAAAAAAAAAATCGTTAGAACCTCTTTTTTTTTTTTTGTCTATATCCAAAGTAAAACAAGAAAAGGATAATATCATGAAAATATAAAATAAGGCTATTAGAGTTAATCTCTATATACTTATTTAAGCAGTTTAACCATATGATAAGGTCATTACATTTTAATTAATTTAATAACTAACAAAAAAACTATAGGTTTATAAAATAATAATAAAATATTTTTAAAATTATTTAATGAAATTATTTAATAGATTCCAATTTTGTTTCAGAAATGTTAAAAAATAATAACAAAATATTTAGAACAATTATAAAACTTAATTTTCTTTATAAAACTAAGATTAAATATTTGCATCTCCAAATTGTTTAATAATGACATATATTTTAAAACTAAGATAGAACATTGCATATATTTCAAAAAATTTAAAATATTATATCTAATTTTGTTAAATATTTTTTCGCATTGCACATCGACGCAATAACATGTTATTAAAATCTAAATAATCACAATTCTTATAGTTTATTCAATATAGTATATACAACTTAAAAAATAATCAAAAAGTTAAAATGAAATTTCTAAACATGACCGCTTCAATGCAGATTTTGATTTATTTTCTAGATTTTACCAAATTTATATAATTCACGGGTTTGAACATTGTATCATGTACCAAAAACAGGTGGAAATCAGAGTATGAAACTATGTAAATTAAATGTAAAAGATTATAAAATGTAACGATGGAATTTCTCGAAAATGTAACGATGGAATTAAATGTAACGATGGAATCGTCGAACCGATAGAATAACCGACGATTTAACGATGGAATTTCAAGAAAGTCCATCGTTTTCGACAGATTATCGACGGTATGTTTTCGAGAAAGTCCGTCGTTTCTGACAGATTTCCGATGGCTTGTATCGGAAAATGTGCTTCCGACAGATTACCGACGAATATTTTTTTTATTTTCTTTTTAAAATTGCATAATTATACAAATTTCATATTTAAAATATTCATTAAAACTGAAATGCTTATATATTTAAATTCAGAAAGTTAAAACTTTTAG
The DNA here is from genome assembly GCF_030686135.1 of Camelina sativa. NCBI lineage: Eukaryota > Viridiplantae > Streptophyta > Magnoliopsida > Brassicales > Brassicaceae > Camelina > Camelina sativa. The sequence goes on along the minus strand of NC_141892.1, from coordinate 15,442,893 downwards.
GGAAAATAGTTTTTTTAGTGAAAAACATGAAAAATATTCTAAAAACCAAAAACAAATAATTGTTCCAAAAAGAAAGCAAAGATTCAAGAAAACCTACGAAGCAGAATGTCTTGCCCGCATCTCACTCATGAACGCTGCTACCTCCACGTCCCTCTCCTTGTACTCCTGGTCCTTTCTTTTGTTCTCCGCTTTTTGTTCTTCTATTTCTTTTCCAAAGCTGCAATCCGATCATCTTTCTCTTGCATAGCTTGTTGGAACTCTTGGGTGGGAGAGATTTCCTAGTCCAAAAACAGTCCCTTGGTTTTAGTATTTTCCTACACATGCATTTTAAAAATTATATAAATATTTTAAAATAAAACAAAATATTAAAAAACAAATGTTATCTCGTAAAAATTTTCGTTTAATTTTTATCTTCTAAATTCAACAGTAGACTCCGATCCGTCAAGAGCTTGTAGCATCTCCTCCTCCCGCGTACTCGAATTCTCAACAACCAGCTTAGCTCTACCATCTTGTAATTGGCCGGTTTTTTTGTTGGTGTGCATATCCTCCATCAAAGTAATATGGTCTCGTACCACCCCATACCTAATAGTATAAAAGAACCATTTAAATTATGTAAAGATTGTCTAAATACTGATAAAGAAAATAATTATAGAAAGTTTTAAAACTTACAAGTTGCTTTTGTCGGATATAGGTGCTTATTGGACCATTGTTGTGGGTAGCCATGCCTAACCCGTCATGTTGGCTTCTTCTATTCTGAGAAGATTGGGAGGATACTGCTTCTGTAGCTGGTTCCCCCCAATATTGAACCAAACCCTTAAAGAGATCATCGTTCACATTTTTTGGCACCTTTCCTCTCTTCCACGTTTGCTTCCACTCATTCAACAGTTTAGTATATCATACCCTGGCCACCTTCTTGAACGCTGTTCGAACTTGGTTGGTGATATCTTGTTTCCAATTGAAATCTTGCTAAAAAAATATAAAGAAAATGCATTAGCCAAACATATATGAAACAATGTTATAAAATTAAGTTGTTAAAGTTGAAAACTTTACCGCAAATTGCCGAAACCAAATTTCTTGTTCTTTTGTAGCCATCACTGAAAACTTTGCATATGGTGTTTTGAGGATTCCATACATCATACGCAAAATAGATTTTGTGATGCCATTATGAGAATCACAAAACCATGTTGTCCCTAGAGCACCATACGGATCTATGCAGGGGATAAGTGATCGGGAAGGTTTGTGAAACAAATTCTTCAATGCTCATCTCCATTGGAACATTTTCTGAAGATTGTGAATCCGGGACGGCGCTACTACGTGATTGCGAAGCAATAGGTTCTCCGTTAGCTTGGTTCATAGATGTGTTTGCAACATAAGAACCATAGTTCCTTTTAACAAAAAAATTAGAAATAATCTTGATGCCTAATAAGAAAATTTAAGTATAATTAACAAACCAAATCATCAAATCAGTAACACCCAATTAACAAAATTTAATTCATCAATTATCAACATTCTACTAACAATCCAATTAACGAAATTCAATTAGCAAAATCTAATTACAAAATTCAATTTACAAAACTCAATTAATAAATTCACCAAATTTAATTAACAAAAAAATTAACAAAATTCAATAACACCCAATTAACAAAACTCAAGTCTAATTAACAAACCAAATTATCAAATCAATAACACCCAATTAAAAATTGAATCTATCAAATTCAATTCATCAAACCCAATTAGCAAAATTCAATCCATCCAATTAACAAACCAAATCTTAAAATCAATAACATCCAATTAACAAAATTTCAATCCATCAAAATTTTCAATCCGTCAAAATTCAATTCTCCAAAATTCAATTCATCAAATCCAAAATACAATCCAAATCCTCAAATCAATAACACCCAAACCGTGTCAATTCATCAAATCTAATAAATTACCATATTCCTAAGAAATCTAACAAAACTAAGAAATTCAAAAGGAAGGGAGATAAGTACCGAAGTTTCGCCGGGTGGCAGGATCAAATCGCCGGAGAATGGAGAGAGATCAATTTTTATGTTTGAGAAAATAAAAAAACTGTCGGAGGAGAAAAAGATGAATAAATTTGTTTTAATCGAAATTACCGACGCATTTACTAACAGATATTGTCTTATATATTTTTTTTACTAAATATAGTACAAAAAATTATTTATGTATATATTTTCAAGAAATATTTATTTATTTTACTATAAGAGATATTTCTTAATTTTACTAAATTTTTGGAAAGAAAATAGTAAGCTGGGATGAAAAACTAAAAATTAAAAATTTACTTCAAATTTACAAAAAGTTTAATAAAAACAAACTATTATGAATCAGAAGAGTAATCCGAAGAAACCGAGTCTGAATCATCTCCGTCAAATTCTCAATTTCATCCTCTGACTCTAAGTCGACTCTGTCATCAGTGAATTGAGAGAAGTCAACCACGAAGTCAACATGAAAAGAATGCTCAACTGGGCCATGTAGCCAACTCTGCTAGGTTGTCAAGGATGATGATTGGCAACTCCGTAAATTTTCCCTCGTGGGGTTTATTTGTGTAACTGTTACCCAAGAATCAGGAGCATTACAAATGCAAGGGTAGCAAATGTAGCAAACCTGTTACAAATAAAATTATGTTACTAATTATGTTAAACAAATTCATAATTATTCAATAAACTGATAATGTATTTCTTACTCGGTCTGCTTGTGACACAAGGATGAACGAAACATATTTCACCAACCGACGTCTTTTGTTAACGGACGTAACACCAAATTGGTCAACTCTGGCACCACGATCGATGTTGAAACGACCCAACCCGTTTTTTAAAAATAATAATAATAAATAATAATAATAATAATAATAATAATAATAATAATAATAATAATAATAATAATAATAATAATAATAATAATAATAATAATAATAATAATAATAATAATAATAATAAAAAAAAAATACCCTAGACTATTGGTCCCATACCTACTAGCCACCTAACCGCTATCAAAACCAAACAGCAGAAAATATTCAATACCAATAAATCATTAAATAACCAATATTCACTAACCAACATTAATTCATAATAAATAACCAAACCACATGAATCAAAGAACCAGCAATCCTAATCATTGTTCTAATGAATCAACTCTAGCAACCTAGCATAACAAGACAACCACCAAATGAGACACTAGAACATCCTCCTCTTCATTGCCTTGATTCCACGATCACACTTTTGTAACATCCGTGTTCCGGGAATAGAATTTGAGATATGCTGAGTAAATCAAAAGAGTGGATTTTAATTAATTTTGGTTTAATTAAATCTTGGTTTAATCTAATTAAACCAAAAACCCCTAATCTCTTTCTCAAAGTCACGCCTCCTCTCCTGTTTTTGCTATTGTCGACATTTTTATGAGAGAGAGAGGGAGAGAAAGGGAGAGAACTGTTAGTTGTTTAGTATAAAGGAGGAAGAGAAGAAGATGAAGCTTTTTCTTTAGAGTAATTAGAGAAACAAAACTGTCAGGGTTTGGAAGAAAGAAGATCCGATTACTCAAAACGTTTGGAAAGGTACTGATTTTTTGTAGAGTTGTAGCTAAGAGATTTTCATACACTCTCCTTTTTACAGAAGTGAATTTGGGTTAATATTTTAGGAGTTATTAGCGGTTTAGTGGGGCGTTTTGTCTCAGTCTCGAATTGAGACCAGCGGGTGTTTCGGGATTGATTTCGGTTTCATCTGAAATCTGATCGTTCCAAAATTTTGTGGGGCGCCTCTGGACGTATCGGCCTTGCTTTTCACCGAAGGGATTAGAAAGTTAACGGTTTGTTTTGATTTCGTGGTTTCACTTGTGAGGTTGTTCTTTTCTGATTTTTCTGGCAGTTTGTTTTCAGTGTTTGTTTATTTGTGTGATTGGTTGTATGAGCGAGTTTGGTTGTTCTTGGATATTGGAGAGCCTCTCATTTGGTTTTTGTTATTTTCGTGAATTACTTGTTAAGGTGAGTGCGTGACCATGAGCTTATCTAAGCGATTGGGTTGTATGACTTGTTTTGTGTGATGATGTGTAGGTGTCGTGAAAGTGTTATTGGTTGTTCTGTTTAATGGTTGGTTTGTTATATTTTATTTGGAGTTGTACTCTTGATTTGCTTGTGTGTATAGCTCGTAGATGGGAGGATCGCCTCACTGGGTATTTCTGGTAATACTCACACATCTCATTGTGGGATCATGGCAATGAAGAGGAGGATGTTCTAGTGGCTCGCTTGGTTGTTGTCTGGCTTTTGTTAGATTACTAGAGTTGAGTCCTAGAATGTTGTTTAGGATTGCTGGTTTTCTGGTTTATGTTGATTGGATCTTTAGTTTATGGTTTTGAAATTATTACGGTTTATTTGATATTGGTTATTGGTTTATTGGTTATTTTTTGGTTTTATTATTTCCGCTTTTGGTGTGACCATGGTTAGGTGGCTAGTGGATATGAGACCACTAGCTTAGATGTTTATTATTATATTTATATATTTATTATTTACTAATTAAAAAAAATGGGTTAGGTCATTTCAGTTTGGTATCAGAGCCCTTACGGTTCTAGGTTTGGGTTCACTAGGTTTATGTTATGATGTTTGGGATTGCATGTCTGGATTGATTATGTGGTTTAGTCAATTGTGTGTGGCATGAAGTCCTAGAACATCCTCTTCGAGCCTACTTGTGATTCCACGGTGAGTTTATGTTTTTGTGTTTTGTTAAGATTGCTTGTTAGCCTCTGTTCTTGGAAGTGCAGTGGTTAGAGGTGTTTAAGTTGTTAGTCGTGGACGTGGGCATTGTTGGGGTCGTGGTCGAGCGGGTTCCCGAGGCCAGCAAGTGTGTGGTCCAGAGTTCCACGAGGAGGTACGTCGTAGGATCACAAGCGTATCAGGAGGGACCAGAGGGGGTTAGCCGGTGAGCGTGCCGGGGGTGCTGGGAATCCAAGTGTGGGGTTGCGGCAGGTGGAGCCCAGGGTCGAGATGATCGCTTGGCGGATCTGTTGGCGTACTGTGGGAGCAGTTACCGAGAGCAGTACCAGTGTAGGCTCCAGTTGTACCACATGTGGCGGGGTGCAGCCGAGGGCTGCAGGTGTTGAGGACTATCCATCTTTTATTAGGAGGATGGAACAGTTGTAGATGACTGGTACGAGATTCTTCTCGAGAGGTATCGAGCCTAGAGGGGCAAATAGGTGGTCATATGCAGTTGGATCAGATACTTCTCTATTGGTGGCTAATCAAGATTGATATGAGAAGTTGAGTGGGCAGGTGTAGCATTGCAATGTTATACTCAGACCACAGGAGGTACTTTTGGTTGGGAGATGGTTATAGTAGTTAAGGATTGTTGCTTCTAAGGGGATGGTGATTCTCCTGAATACCGATAGCTCGAGGGGCTAGGGGCTCCGAGAGTGGCAGAGGGGATTATGTTCCCCTGAGGGGATGAGTAGTTCCCCTAATACCGAGACCTTGAGGATTGTGGTCCAAGAGTGAGACGGTATAACTCGAAGACGCTGGTCTGAGAGTGAGATCGGTATGGTTCGAAGGTTGCGACCTAAGGGTGGAGTTGGGAGCAAGCAAAACCTAGGACGTGAGTATAAACAAATCGATTGAATGTAGACCTCGAGAGATTGATGGTGGTTTAATCTCAGGTTTTTGATGTGTTGACCAATGGGTCAGGGTTTTATGACCAACGCGGTTATGAATGTGTGGCTGTTTCGCCAGGATTGTGAGGTCGGTGTTGCTGGAGTCATGGGAAGGGGACATTGCAGCAGGTTTGAGCCATGAAAGGCATGTTTGCCAGATACATAAGTTAACGAGAAGCCTTCATGACAGGATAATCTAATCGTTGCGACGATGTTGGATTACGTTCATTGGAGATGGACAGGGTTGCTAGATTCAATGTTTTGGTAAGCTTGCTGAGGGAAACAAGGCAATGGTTTGAGTTAGCGGTTTGCAAAGCATTTGATGCGGTGAATCAGAATGTGCGAACGTATGATACTTGTTTGTTTTATTACGCTCATAATGATGATTTGCTGTGGAGAATTGCTAAGCGAAAAGCTAACTCTGTAATACGCTATATTGTGGAAGTTTTCCTAAGAGACAAGTTACTAGAGGTTCTTGGGTGGACAAGAGGTGTTTATATCCGGGTGGAGGTGAGTTGATGTCAGCATACTTGATTATTAGTTTAGTAGAGCTGACGAAGAAAAAAATAGGGGGTTCTTACGTCTTATCACTTCACCGTGGGGAGCGTCGGTGTTGTTCGTCAAGTAGAAGGACGAGGTATGGGCTTATGAGTTCGTGGCGATGCTGTTTGGGTTAACAAATGCGCCAACAGCGTTTATGAGGTTGATGAACAACGTGTTTCAGGAGTTTTTGGACGTGTCTGTCTTCATCTTCATTGACGACTTCCTGGTTTATTCTAAGAGTCCTGAGGAGCATGCAGTGCATTTGAAAGCAGTTCTGGAGAAGCTGCGTGAGCAAAAGTTGTTTGCTAAGTTGAGGAAGTGTAGTTTCTGGCAGCGGGAGATAGATTTTCTGGGTCACATTGTGTCTGCAGATGGGGTTTCTGTAGATCCAGAGAAGATTCAGGCTATCAGGGATTGGCCTAGATCACAGAATGCCACAAAGATCAGGAGGTTTGTGCAGGGTTTTGTAAGCAGAGCACGTCCTTTGACTAAGTTGACAAGGAAGAATGATCCTTTTGTGTAGTCACAAGAGTGCGAGGAGGGCTTCGCAAGCCTGAAAGAGATGTTAACTACTACTCCAGTATTGGCTTTGCTTGAGCAGGGAGAACCCTATGTGGTCTATACAGATGCATCCAGAGTTGGTTTGGGGTGTGTGTTGATGCTGTATGGGAAGGTGATTGCATACGCTTCGCGGCAGTTGCGGAAGCATGAGGAAAATTATCCTACTCATCACTTGGAGATGAGTGCTGTAGTCCTTGCCCTGAAGATTTGGAGATCTTATCTTTATGGTGCAAGGGTACATGAGTTTATAGATCATAAGAGCCAAAAGTATATATTCACTCAGCTCGAGCTGAATTTGAGACAGAGGCGGTGGATGGAGCTGGTGGCGAATTATGATTTGGAGATAGCCTATCACCCTGGTAATGCTAACTTGGTTGCAGATGCCTTGAGTTGGAAGCGGGCGGCTTCGGCTCAGGAGCAGGATATGGAGTCTCTGGTAGGAGAGATCAGTGCGTTGAGCTTGTGTGCGGTTTCTCAGGAGCCCTTGGGTTTGATTGCAGCTGATAGAGCAGATCTGTTGAGCAAAGTGCGGTTGGCTCAGGAGAAGGACTTGGGGCTGGTGAATGCCTCAAAGGATGTTAATTCCGAGTATCAGGTTTTGGCTAATGGTATTGTTTTGGTGCATGGGCAGTTTTGTGTGCTTAAGGATGAGGAGTCGAGGCATGAGATCTTGAGAGGGGCTCATGCGAGCATGTTCTCTATTCATCGAGGAGTGAGTAAGATATATCGTGATCTCAAGAGGTACTATCACTGGGTTGCGAGTGTCTGCTTGTTAAGGCTGAGCATCATGTACCAAGTGAATTGCTGAAGATTCTTCCCATTCCAGAGTGGAAGTGGGATATGATTACTATGGACTTCGTGGTAGGTTTACCAGTGTCCAGGACGTTGATGCGATTTGGGGCATTGTGGACCGGTTGACTAAGTCGGCACATTTTCTGGCCATTAAGAAGACTGGTGGAGCAATGGTCTTGGCTAAGAAGTATGTGAAGGATATAGTCAGATTGCATGGGGTGCCAGCAAGCATTGTGTCTGATAGGAATTCCATATTCACTTCAGTGTTCTAGAGGGCATTTCAGGCAGAGATAGGCAGTCCGAGAGGACGATCTATACGTTGGAGGATTTGCTGAGGATGTGTGTGCTGGATTGGTGTAGCCATTGGGCAGATCATCTGAACTTGGTAGAGTTTGCTTAGAACAACAGTTACCAGGCGAGTATTGGCATGACTCCTTTTGAGGCTTTGTATGGGAGGTCGTGTCATACACCGTTATGCTGGACTCAAGTGGGGGAGAGGAGCATGTACGGGGCAGATTTTGGTGCAGGAGACCTCGGAGAATATTCGAGTTCTCAAACTGAACATGAAGGAAGCTCAGGATCGGCAGAGGAGTTATGCCGACAAGAGGAGGAGAGATCTTGAGTTTTAGGTTGGAGATAGTGTGTATCTCAAGATGGCCATGTTGCGGGGTCCGAACAGGTCATTGACTGCGATTAAGTAACAAGATGAGGTGGTGTTCGGGATACGAAGTTCCGCTAGCATGTTGTTTAAAGGGGAAAGGTTTCCTGATTAGTAGTTGCTAAAAGAGGAAAGTTTCCAGAAAGTTCTAAAAATGGAAAGTTTTATGTGAGTTAGAATTTGTCCATTTTTAGTGGTTGTGAGCCTTGGAGAGGCTAGTGTGGCCTTAGTGGCGGACCATGGGGTCATTTTGTGTCGTGTGTGGCGGTCTTGCGAGACGTGTGTGGCCTTTGTGGCTGGTTGTTTAGCCGTGTGTGGTCTTTGTGGCAAGCTGTTTAGTCGTGTGTGGCCTTTGTGGCGGGCTGTTTAGCCATTGTGTGGCCTTTGTGGCGGGCTGTTTAGCCATTGTGTGACCTTTGTGGTGGGCTGTGTAGCCGTTTTTATGGCCTTTGTGGCGGGCTGTTTAGCTAGAGTGTGGCCTTTGTGGCGGCTGTTTAGCCAGAGTGTGGCCTTTGTGGCGGGCTGTTTAGCCAGAGTGTGACCTTTGTGGCGGCTGTTTAGCCAGAGTGCCTGTTTAGGCGGTCCTTCGGAACCGATGGTCTTTGTGACGGTCCTTCGGGACATATGGTCTTTGTGACGGTCCTTCGTGACAGATGGTCTTTGTGACGGTCCTTCGGGACAGATGGTCTTTGTGACGGTCCTTCGGGACGAGTGGCCTTGGTGGCGGTCCTGTTTAGGACATTTGTTTGGCCTTTGTGGCGGTCTTGTTCAGGACATTTGTTTGGCCTTTGTGGCGGTCCTGTTTAGGACATTTGTTTGGCCTTTGTGGCGGTCCTGATTAGGACATTTGTTTGGCCTTTGTGGCCGCTCGTGGGGCAGTGAGATGATCGTTGTGTGGTCATGAGGTGTTGCAGTGAGGGGAAATGTGGTTGGTAAGACATTGTGTTGTCTTACGCGAGCCATGGGAAGGAAACCTGGATAGGGATAAGACTCGGACGTGTTCAAAATTGTTTGCTCGCGACTCTTGGGGGACTTAGGTTCTCCTAGTACCGTTATATTCTAATACTTTGTGGCTTGGGAGTATGGTTGGTATATCGACTTCGGATGACGACCCGGGAGCGCGTTGTAGGGCGACTCATAACCAAGTATCTCCTCATTTTTTTCATATGCTCGGAATGGATCATTTTTAACTTTAAGTGATCTTACGACTATTGGTGTATTGAGAGGATTTGTTTTATTTATATGAAAGCGTTTTAAAAATCTTTTAGTATATTCCCTTATGAGAATGTTCAATTTGCAAACCAAGACAAAACTTTGTTTTTCCGACATCTTTCATCTCAAACTCTCCTTTCAAATAGTTTGTTGCTTTCTGTGTTTCTTCTTGAGTTCCAACGGTATTTAGATCATCATCAACATAGACCGCAATAATTACAAATCTGGATATTGTTTTCTTGATGAAAACACAAGGGCATATAAGATGAGTCATGTATCCTTCTTTAGTTAAGTGCTCACTAAGACGATTATAACACATACACCCAGATTGCTTTAAACCATATAATGATCTTTGTAATTTTAATGTGCATAATTCTTTGGGTTTAGATGTTAATGCTTTAGGCATATTAAATCTATCATGAACTTTCATATAGATACCACTATCTAATGATCCATATAAATATGTTGTTACAACCTCTATGAGACGCATCTTTAGATTTTTATCAGCCGCTAGACTCATTAAAAATCTAAACGTGATTGCATCCGTAATGGGAGAATATGTTTCCTCTTCATCAATCTCATGTCTTTGAGAAAAACCTTGGGGCATGATACCCTGAGCTTTTTACCTTGTTACCTTGTTTTCTTCAATACGTTTTCGGACGAAATCTCATTAATAATCAACAGTTTTTATACCCTTAGGTATGGCCACAATTGGTTTGAATACATTTCTTTTGTTAAGAGAATCAAGTTTGACTTGTATAGCATCTTTCTATTTTATCTAGTCATGCCTCTTTTGACATTCATATAGTGAATTTAGTTCTGGATCTTAGTTTTCTTCATTTATTTCCTTTGACACAAGATAGGAAAAAAAAATCATCTGTTTTCTTTCGATTTCATATCTTTCCATTATGGATATAATTGATAGAAATCTCATGACTTTCGTCAGATTCATGATGCTTTATATTGGTGGAGAAATCCATTATGGATATAGTTGATAGAAGTCTCATGACTTTTATTCAGATTCATGATGCTCTATATTGGTGGAAGAATCATGATTTGTTTTTTCCATAATATTTTATGTCATTATGGGAGTGTCTTATAATTTTACTTTTTTTTTTTATTTTCCTAAGGTTTTTATCCTTGGCACCAATTGGTCTACCACATTTAAGTGTATTCTAGACTCATCTGCATCATCATTTTTTCCATGTTCTTGTGTGATTTCAATTTTAGCATGAGCATTTGCTGCTGGTATATGTGATTTAGTTACCACTTTAATATCTACAAATGCATCTAGTAATTGATTGGCTATACTCTCTAAATGCATAATTTGACGAATCATGTTTTATAATACACAAAAGTTTAAGTCCACGTTAGTGCGAGGAGCCTCCCAATCGAATTATTAGAGATATGTTTCCGCAAACCACTTTTGCGAACTTCTAGTTTCGACCGATTTGTGGGAAGTTCAAGGTGTAATAATGATGGTACACACCATTTGATATCCTTTTCAATTTTTTTATTTTCTCCCTTAGAACCAATTTTTTTTTTATCAATATGAAAATCTGCAAAACGTGCAGTAAATACGTCACCAGTATGAGGTTGTAGGTATCGTATAATTGATGGAGAATCACAACCAACATATATTCCCAACATTCTATGTGGTCCCATTTTAGTACGTTGTGGGGGATGCAATCGGTACATAAACCGCACAACCAAATATTTTTAGATGAGAAATATTTGGTACTCGACCAAATGCTAATTGTAGTGGAGAATAGTTATGATATGCACTTGGCCTTATACGTATAAGTGATTCTACATGTAAAATAGCATGTCCCCATATTGAGGGTGTTAGTTTTGATCTCATGATTGATGGTCTTTTAATTAATTACAGACGTTTAATTAAAGACTTCGCGAGGACATTTTGTGTGAACATGGGCTATAGGGTGTTCAACATTGTCTCCTCTTACCATACAATAATCATTGAATGCTTGGGACGTGAATTCACCATTGTTATCTAATTTAACTCTTTTAATTGGATAATCAAGACACTGAACTCTTAGTTTGGTTGACAAAAAAAAAAGAACTCTTATGTTGATTATTTGAGTCATAAATCTCGCAAATGCCATATTTCGAGATGATAACAAACAAACATGTGACCATTTACTAGACGCGTCTATCATTACCATGAAATACTATAATGGTCCAAATAGTGGGTGTATAGGTCCACAAATGTTACCTTGAACTCTTTCAAGAAAATTTGGTATTTCTTTATCGATTTTTGTTGGTGATGGCCTTATAATCAATTTTTCTAGAGAACATGCAACAGATTTCATTTTATTCCCCTGATAAATCTCTTGGGGTTTCATTGAATGTCTATGTGAGCTTTCTATAATTTTTGCATCATCGTGGTGCCTGAATGACCAAGGCGATCATGCCACAATGTGAAATCATCATGATTTCTTTTGATCACAACATGTGATTCAATTGAATTTATGTATGTATGGTGCAAAACCGATGGGAATCCTGGTAATTTTTCCAATACATGTCTTTTTATGGATTTTTCATAAGTAATGTACATGTACTTCTTTCCATTCTTAGTTGTTGAATGAGTACCATTTCCATGAAGGTATATGTTTAAAACTCAACAAATTTCTCTTGGAATTGGGAGAAAATAATGTATTGTTTACTGAGAACTTTGTCTCGTTAGGTAATGCAAATTTTGCTTTACTAATCCTTTCAATTAAGTCTGTGGGACATGATATTGTATTAACAAGAAAATTTGTTGATCTTAGATCAGATAAATATTTTATATGTTTCAGAAATCCGAATAGTGTGTTCCACTATCTGTTATGCCACTATATGTTATGCAAATGTCTCTAAGATATGTCTTAGATCTATTTCCTTTTGTTTGAAATAATTATAATCGGTTAATAGGAATTGAAAACAAATTTATTCATGAAGCATAAAGCACACAATAATTATGCATGATAGGTAAAAGAAGCACACAAATATGAGAAATTTCAATCAAACATCGACTTATTTATGGCATAATTATCAGAAATTTGAGTATCATAAAATAAGCATTTTAGTTTTCTACAAGGACATCCTCATCGAGATTGTTTGCAAAGTCAACTGTCTCAAGGTGGGTTGTATCATCAGAATGTTGCAAAAATTTTACTTACTTTCGTTTACCTTTAGCGCATTTTGTATAGAGCACAAAGATGTGCAAGTGTTCGGCAAACCTGAGACCAATGTCCCTAAGTGCCACATCTGAAACAAGCACTCTCGTGTTTCTAAGAAGTACTTGCTTAGATGTCTTTTCCTTTCGGACTCTGTCCAGAGATAATTTATTGGTATGACTTCCAGCTTTGAGGGTTATAATTTCTTCCGCATCCATGATAGTTTCGACAGCCGCGTCCTCGAAAAGCTTTATTTTTTATCATTGGGTTTTTAACATCCAATTCATTTAATCAGGGAATGCTTTTGATCTGGTGGGTCGAGACATGTGACTCTTGATAATGAGCTTATTATTCTTTTCAGCTATTAAGAGCACCACAATCAAATCTGAGAATTTGGTATATCCACACAACATATATTGTTGCTGCAATGTAATGTGTTTTTTGTGAAATGTGGTGTACAGTTTCTCAAGCCTTTGAGATTCAGTGATGGTTTCCCCACAATATCTTAGCTTAGCAACAATCCCCAACATGACAGAATTGTAATTCATCACTTTGTCAATGAAACAACCCTTCCCGTTTTTTTTTTTAATAATAATATTAATTCACTAGTGGTCCCATACCCACTAACAACCTAGCAACAATCAACAACAGTGGATAACCAAAACAATTCCATTAAACCAATAAGAATTCCAATAATAACATTCCAATAACCAACAATCCAATAATTCCTTTGTTAGATAGCATTAGAGAAATGTTAACCCGCTGGTTTTATGAGCGTAGGGCATTAAGTGAGCAGCAGAACGACCCTTTAACCATTGAGGTGGAGAAGAAGATTTCTAGAAGAATAGAGAAGAGTGAAAAGTTTAAAGCTTATCCTATTTCTCAATTCATATTACAGATTAAAGGTAGAGGAGTAGATTTTATTGTTGATTTGGAGAAGAGGACTTGTTCATGTGGAAAGTTCGACATAGAAAAACTTCCTTGTAGACATGCCATAAAAGCATGTTTTAGTATTGGAAAAATTCTGTACCCATACGCTGATGATGTGTTCACTACTGCTGCATGGAGATCATTGTACGAGGAAACCATTAATCCTATAGGTGTTCCTGAAGATGAATGGTGTGTTCCCGAAACTATTGGTGATGTAAAAATTGTACCACCTGAGACAAGAAGAGGAGTTGGTAGAAGAAGAAAAAGAAGATATGAATCAGTGGAAGACAAGATAAGATTGTCACAAGGAGCGAAGAGGCGTAAGTGTGGCCGTTGTGGTAAAGAAGGCCACAATAGATCGACATGTGAAAACACGATCTAATAATAGGTTTGTTCAGCAACTTTTACACATCATTTCAAATACATGTTTTAGTTTCTTTAATTTAACATTCATTATTTTTTTTCATCTTCGTAGGCTGGTCTTGCTAGTAAAATGGAGGCTAATCTTTGAGGATTTATGATGTAGTCTTCTTCGTCACTATTTGGAGTTCACATTATTGGATATCTTATGTTTTTTTATTTTGAATTTCTTATGTTTCAAATACATGTTATTGGCTTTCTTATGTTTTTTTATTTTGAACTTCTTATTTTTCAAAATAATTGATGTTTTGTTTTGGACGTTATTTTGAATTTCTGATGGTAAACAAGATTTTGTTTTGAACGTTGTATTTGTCTTAATCATAGAGAACAATTAAATGGTAGTGACATATTAAACAAGCTTTTGTTTTGGACGTGTTTGAAATATTGATGTGTGTGCTTCGTTGGATTTATGTAACACGTAAAGCTTAAAAACAAAAGCTAAATAAAATTTTCAGCAATAAAAAACATGACGTGAGTGACATACTACAGTCGTAATAATAATCCTAGCAAAATCGTAAATTTAACTAAGGTCTACAATATGAGGCAATATAGATGGAGGCTCATACTTTCCCATTCGCTCAATGAACACAGGATCAGATGCTGCTTTCCACAAATCAACTGCAATCTTCGTACGAGCTTCTTTAATGTTGTCATCGTTTATCAAACTCATATCTAGGTTAAGCATATGACACTCTATGTATTTAAGTGCATACACTCCGCAGTCAGAGCATGGCTTATTAAGATTTGGTGGCACTGAAGCAAAAATGATAGAATATGGAGCCACATGAAGATATTTACCATAGGTTTGGTCTGAACTTCCTTCACAAGTCGAGGGATGAGGATTGCAAAAGGATCTACATGACTTCTGTGGGTGCGACCAGAACAATCAAATACTTCAACTGTTCTTAGGCCAAAATTAATGCACAGAGATATCCAGTGATTATCATTGACGAACACAGGAGTGTAAACTCTGTCGAAGTCTAATGCCCATTTCTTCCCCGTCTTTCCATGAGAAGGCAAGTCACCGTTGGCATAACCCAAGATCATAGAATCCCATTTGTGGCCTTTTTTATCTTTGATAAACTTCAAATATTCGATTTTGATTTGCATGTTAAACAGACAATTCATGAAGCCAACACGATTTGACTTCAGTCGGCCTAAAGATGTATTCTCCCGAAATATATACATCATATCATCTATTTCCTGGAAAAAAATATAATGGACAAAAATCAAACGTTGACAATAAAAAATATATTGACAAAAATAATTGACAAAAATAACATGAAACGTACGTGATTCCGAAGCCAAACGTAGCTTGTCATGACTCGACTTAGTAATTCATCATTAATTACACTCGGGCCCAACTTAAGCATTCTGCAAAAAGAAAACATTGTGCATAAGCCTCATTGAAAAAAAATAATAGGAAAAATACAATTGAACAACTTACCCCAGTGTTCTACTCCATGCTGCAAAAGCATTGAATCGATCATCAGAAACAAACACCAAAACAGAATCCTCATCATGTTCACCCTCGTTTCGAGGACTCCGATTTCTGATGTCATCTTTGCACAATACATTATGTGTAGGATCAAACCCAAGTACATTTGTCTTTTGAGCTAGGTGTCCTACTGTTTTTTGTAAAAATTCTTGGGAATCCAAATTAAGATCTATTTCACTATGATGAGTGAAAATATCATCAATTAAAAACGATTCATCCTGTCAATACAAAAAGTTTAACAAAAATATTAACACAAATTATTACACCCACGTACATACATATCCGATTACATATTCTTTTAGAGTCTTAAAAAAAACACAACATAACATAGAGATTTAAGTCTTACGTACCACAGATTTACCCTTCTTTTCTGCTGGAATGGATGGTTGCTCAACCGTGGCTTGAGTGCTTATTGTAATTCCAGCTAAAGTTATAGCATCCTTCAACAGTGAGACATCCTTTTCTATTTTTTCCAATCGACTGTCAACCTTCTTCTCAAAACTCTTGAAACAAGTCTCAAACACATTAATAAAAGACTTCATTTGTTCATCTGTTGCAGCTCGATGTGTTGTTGCTGCTCGCTCATAGAGCAGTTTCTTTTTCCTCCTCTCTGCACCATGATCAGGTTGTCTCTTTCTCTTGCAACCTGACTCTTCGTCATTAGCAGCTTGCATACTCTCACCACTCTTTGTTGCACTAGACCCTTGATTTTCTTCACACACCTCACTGCCAACATCATCTTTTACTTGATTATGTTCACCGTCCACATCATCAACTCGTACAGTTCCCCAAATATGGTCTCCAAAATCATTTCCAGAACTGATCTTAGCTTTCAATGCATCGACTTCACCATTGCTAGTTTCGTCACGCCATAAAAACTCCATGGAGTCAACAATGTCATAAGCGCCAGTAATAGATATGTATGGATAAACAATATCCTAAAATAAAATAAAAAAACTGTTAGAACTTAAGATTAAACAATGACATCAACTATTAACAAAAAAAACATGTGATAAGAGTTGGATTGGCAAAGAAAGTACCTTTGGTCCAAATGTACTTTCTAGTTGGATGATATCATCATATGATACTTTGGCTGCGCCTTTCCAGTTAGAACATCGAGGAGCTTCTCTAAATTCTGTGATAATCTTTTCTCCCAACAACTTTCCAATGTCTGGAATTGCCTCCATCACCCATATTTGAAATGCATATGAGAAACCATCTAATGCATAGCTATTGATCTTCTTCAAATCTTCTCTTTTTTCTATGATAGACTTAGCAAGACTTTTAAAAGCTTTAAGACCCCAAGGATAAGTCCTCACCTTATCAAGATCCATTACCATCTGGATGTATTTGAGTGGAATATACTTTTTCTCATCCTTAGCCATAACCAACCCAGCTATCACAAGAAGATACACCAATCAGATCTTATCTACCTCATTCCATTTGTGAATTACAGGTAAGTGCACATCAACCAAGCTCTTAATGCTAATAGTCGGACCTTTTCTCGTCATCAATTTGCTCCAAAACCCACCATCATCTTTCCAATTCTCTAAATCACAACTAGAATCGGCAGTGTATTTGTGCCCAGTCACAGCATGAAACTCTTGCATTGAAAATCTGAGTGGCTTCCCTCCAAACACAAACCATATCTCTTTTTTTTTTCTTTGTAACCAATTGCCTAGACATCATGCTGTGTATCAAACGCCCTGAATACCCTAAACCATTCTCGTAGATTGCAAAGACATGTGAAAAGACTGGATCATTCTTCACTTTCTCATACTCTTTAGGTAATGCTTGTTTGACTTTGCCCAAGATAGAAATTCGACAGGAATTGTTAATCTTCTTCACTTGTGGCTCAAATCCATTTCTAAATAGGCGTTTAGAAAATTCTGTTTCCATAGCTACACAAAAAAAAATTAAGAAAAATGAAATTCATTAGTATGAATCCAAATCCCTATCCTAACACATGATGAACATGATCGATTAGCTATATTAACTGTAAACTATTTTTAAGTTTACAATCAATGAAGTCTTAACATATAGAAACTATATTGACATCAACCAAAAGCAAAACTTGGAGGCCGATACATTATCAAATTTGGGGAAGAAAAAACACAAATTTCAATCGATACATTATCAAATTTGGGGAAAAAAATTGTCCCACAACAATCAATCACATATAGAAACTATATTGACATCACCCAAAAGCAAAACATGTGTTGCCGATACATTATCAAATTTGGGAAAAAAATCAAATTTGGGGGAAAAAAACACAACCACAACAATCCAAACAAACAATTGCATGCATCGATTGAGAGAGAGAGGAATCGATTGGAAATAGATTTGGGGAAAAATTTTGAAATAGATTTGGGGAAAAAACTCAATTGTGTCGAGAGAGAGAGAAAGAGAGAGAGAGAGAGAGAGAGAAGCTACCGGAGTAGTCGCCGGCAGGAGAAGCTACCGGAGTCGTCGATCCTCGCCGGTAGGAGAAGCTACCAGAGTCGTCGATTCTCGCCGGTGGGTTACAAAAGGGTGTCGATATCTCCTGAGAAAGAGAGAGTAATGCCGAGATTTTTTATTTTTGGTAGGCGAGTAATGTCGAGATTTTGTAAAAAAAAAAGAGGAAATGGATTAAAAAAAAGAAGTATTTTTTTTATTAAATTTAGAAAGTATACAAAAAAGAAGAAATACAGAAAAAAGAAATTTTGGTTTTTTCTACAATTAAAGGTTTAATTGAGTTATTAAGGGTATAATTGAGTTTTTTTGTATTTTAAAACCTACTCTACCCTTCAAAAAAAAGCATAATGGGACAAATTGAAGAAAAAATATCCTTTTAAATCAATTTTCCCAATTATTATGTATTCAAATGCCATGGAGCGGGAGAGCCATGCTTTGGTAATAATATATGTCATGTTGGTGAAGTGATTGTGAACAAAGGGTCATGAATTTCATGTTTTAATTTAGTTATTTTGTATCGTAAATAAATTGAATAATATAAAAGAAGATGGTGTATAAAGCTAATGGGGAGAGAGAGAGAGAGTTATTACATTTGATGCTTCATTTTGTTGTAGAGGAAAAGTGTATTTATGAACGTACTCGTATATATAGTGAGGAAAATAGACATATAGAACTATGGTAATAAATGTTAATGGACTCCATTTTAAAATCAAGGGAGATTTATAAAACCAGGCACTTTTTAGTAGAGAGATTCAGAATTAGGCATTACGATAGTAGAAGGTAGCCCTAAGACTAAATATTCAGATCCGTTTTGGGGATATGACCGAAAAAGGTGATTGTTGTTGAATCTTCCATTGAAGCAGCTTCTTTCTTTGACCCGATTAAAGATGAAAAAGAGGAAGAGCTGGCAGAGTAATGAGAAAGAGGGCGGTGGAGCAGTGAGGAAGAGGACGGTGCTGTTTTTGATTTTGAACAAGACACCTCTGCTTTGTTACTTAGAGGAAGGACATTGGTGTGAGACAATTTTTGGTCCTTCAAATTTAATAGTAATATTTTGAAAGTTTTTTATTTTTAGTATGAGCATTGGTGTCTATTTGTATTTGGTCCCCCGAATAAAATAATAATATTTTGAAAGTTTAAACATTAATTTAAAATTGAAAAACAAAAACATACAATTAAGAAATTAATAACAGAAAACATAAAAACATCAAAACAAAAACAAACATTTTATTCAATTCATAGAAATTTTAAAATCAATCTTTATTTTCTGGAAGATGTCCAAAGTTAGTCCAAATATGCTCAATCAAATCTTGTTTAAGTTGGTCATGGGCTTGTTTATCCCGAAGTCTTGTTTGACGAGTAATCGTACTGCTGATATTTGAACCCACACCGGCGGCACCAACGGTATATGTTTGATCCACATGTTCTCCGTGTTGAAATTCAGAAACAATGTTTCGGTAACTGTATGTATGTCGTTCATCTTCGACAATCATATTATGGAGTATTATGCATGATCTTATTACATTTGCCATTCTGTTTTTATCCCATAAACGAGACGGATTTTTAATAATGGCAAATCTAGCTTGCAAGACTCCAAAGGCACGCTCAACATCTTTCCGCACAGCTTCTTGTTTTTTAGAAAAGAGAGATTTTTTCATACCTTGTGGAAATCGGATAGATTGAATAAAAGTGGCCCAATTTGGATAAATACCATCCGTGACAACAAAACAACAAGTATCCGTGATAGTAAAACAACAAGTATCCGTTGCGTAACACTGATCTCTAACATGAATGATGTCTGATTCATAGTCATTGAAGAAGGTTAAGTAATCTACCTTCTCAGCCATCAGTTCATATCGTCTATCACTGTCTCTCAGCTCCTCCATTACAGCCACATCCCACCACTTGTGAATATACATCTCTCCATCATCGACATTTGGACATGTGAAGAACCTGCAATAAGTAACAGATTTATCATAACTAGTAAAATTAAACTTCAGTAAGATTAAAAACAGAACAGATAAAATCACATACCTTCTGTTGTAGCAGTTGGATAGAATAGGTTGCGCACCACAGTAGCATACCTTGGGGAAACCATCTTCAACCTCAGGTTGAGGTGGGTATTGCCTCGACTCCGCATTGATGAACGTACTCTCAGCTTCATCCATAAGAATCAAAGCTTCTATTTCTCTCTCCGCAGTGTCCATCGAGTACCTATCAGCCTGATCGGATGACTCAGGCTGCGAGTAGCTATAGTCTTGGCCCATTTCTGAGTTAACCTGCAAATAAACAAGAAGAAGCAGATTAGACTTACTAGAACAAATGTTAAAAGGAAGTCACAATCTGATTTAAGTGAGTTAATACAAAGCCGAGTTATATAGATTCAGATTAAAACATGAAAGAGACTTATATAGATTCAGATTAAAACATCGAATACAAACACATTGTTACTAGAACATAAAACAGGAAATACAAATCAAACAGGAAATAGAATGCATACAAACAACAAACACATTGTTAATATCAGAAATACTGGGACACTATCTTGTTCATGATAACTTCTTCACACGCATTCAAGGGTTCCTTTTTGGCTAAGAGAGTGTCTAGGATGGCCAGCTTTTGTAGTTTCTCCTTTACAACCAATTCCTCTTTCTTGACATCCCACATGCTCTTATACTCAGCAAGAGTCTTCACGTTAGACGCCGATGTATTGTTCCTCTTTGCCTTCGCAGCCTTGATCCCTTCTGGCCTTCTCTCATAGTCCTCAACATTGCAGCTTGATGATTGTGAACCTTCAGCAGCTGGTTTCCTCTTTGTTGCAGGCTGAGATGGGGGCGTGTTAATAGTGTTAAGGCTGAGCCATTTCTGCTCAAACCTTAACAGACACCAACAATGTTCTAGGTTAAACCTCTTCTTATGGTCAGCGAAGTAGATATCATGTGCATTCTTTAAGATATCATTTTCAGAATGCCCAGAGCTGTTCAGTCTCTCTGCTGCTGCGAATGCCGCACAGAACTTGTTAGTTTGGTCATTTATCTTATGCCAACGCTGCTTGCAATGTCTCACCAGCATCTGTTCACCACCATTCCTAGCATGAGGAGTGTCACCATAGTATCGGCTAATCCTTGTCCAGAAGCTTCCTACCTTTTGTTGATTTGCAACAATGGCATCCTTTGAAGTGTTGAGCCATGCGGAGATCAAGACTTCATCATCAGCAGGAGCCCATTTCTTTCTCTCCTTTCGCTCCAATGGTGTTTCTTGAGAAAGAGTTGGCGCCTCAGAAGGTTGGGAGCTGTGCGGAGGCATTTGTGAGCTGCTCTGTCCAGAAGGTGGATAACTTTCCCAACGAAAGTTTTCAACATTAATCCCACCTTCTTCTTGACTGTTAAGCAGGTTTAAGTAAGAAGAAGACTGATATAATGGATTCGTAGAATCCATATGAAGAGAAGGGATTATAGAATGAGTAGAGAAGAGAATGGATTAGATAAGAGAATGAGTAGAGAATGAGTAGAGAAGAGAATGGATAAGCGAGTAGAACTGAAAGAGATTTATAGTGGAAGAAGAAGATTAAAAGGGGTTATGATAGAAAGAAGATGGTTGGGGTTTAGTAGGTTAAAAGGTAACTTGCAATAAGTAACAAAACATAATGACCTAACAACCAATGTCTAATCACAATTTATGACAAGTACACTTCACAAATGCATTCAATTTATGTGACCAAATAAGAAACTATGAACAAACCAGCTAGTTCGTATACATTACACATCAAGCATTAGCCGAAGAATCTGAGCTTTTATGACTTACTACCAAAGTCGTTTACAACTAAATCAAATATCACACAATAATCGATTGAAACAAGCTATACACAGAGACTAATTCGATAGTTACAACTACTTTTGTTGAGTTCAAAACAGACAATAAACTATAACTTAATCAAATATCACACAATAATCGATTGAAACAAGCTATACACAGAGACTAATTCGATAACCCTATACATCAGTGACCATAATAATCAGAGACTAATCGATAACCCTATATCGATAACTCTATTTCGATAATCGATAACCCTATTTCGATAATAATCGATAACCTTATTTCGATAAACAGCAATAATCAGCGAACCTATAATCGATAAACAGCGATATCTCAAATTGGATGAAGAAAAAATACCTTATTTCGGACGATTGAATCGCCAGACAAGCTTCAGGAGAGACAGAAGATCGTCCCGGCTTGAAATCTACAATGGTCGTCTCGTCTCGGCTTCAGAAGACACAGAACTTCGGGAGTGAAGATCGGACCAGCTTCCGGAGAGAAGATCGGCTACAGGAATTCATCGAGAACTTCCGGAGAGAAGATCGGATCGCCTTCGGAAGACACAGAAGATCGAATCGCCGTCGAGATAGAAGAGAGAAGTCGCGAAGTTTCTCTCAAAAAATTGTTTTGTGTTTACCCTAGACAAATTCTTCTTCCAATCAGAAACAACCTCGTGGCCAAGTCGACGGACGAAAAATGTCCCCTTTGAAGATACGTTTCTTCGTTAATGGACTATTTTTCATTTATTTTAAAAACAAAAATCATGGGGGACGACCCAAAAGGACGCCGATGCACATGGTCTTACACAAATACAATTGAAAATGTTTTGTTAAATCTAAGAAACGAAGGTGGTTCAATTCCACAGTCAAGGACATTCAAAGATAGAAACTGAGATTAGGATAATGAATCGGAGGGAGCTGCTGAAAAATTAGTGGTGGAGCAATAGATATCTTGTAAAATTTTGGTCAATAAACATGGTGGTGAAGACTGTAGATACATAGTGGAGAAAACTGAATAATTCGTAATGCAGATCTAAAAAAAACACCAAACCCTAATAGAGAACCAAAACACAAAATCTTAAAATCTTTACAAGATAATAGAAGTGTAAAAGAGAAAATACAGCAAAACCTTAATAATCAGTTCAATGAAAGAGTATTTTTTTCTCCTTTCATACAGAGAAAAGTAGAAGAAGATGAATATATCACCCATATAAGGACAAAACTGACATTACATAAAACAAAAGTGTATAAGGCACATTGGAAAGTGCCTAAATTCCAACACATTGCTAAGATAAATGACTTTTTAAAAAAAATTAATTCTAAAATCAATACTGTTGACTTCTATAACAATTTTGGTATTATATATAATATAATATATATTCAAAATAATTTGAAAATAATTTGAAATAGAGACAGAAAAATCATATCTTATATATCTTAAAAACTAATAAAAATAATAACTGAAAGTAAATAAAATAGTACAATATATATCACATCTAAAGTTTTTAAATTGTTTATCACACTTCTTTTAAAAGATAAATTTAAAAAAAAATTACAGATAATGAGAGAAAGGAAGTCATAGTTTAATTTTCAAAACAAATAATTAAAAGAGTTTTCTTCGATGCTTTTTATGTAATTATATTAAAGGAGATTATCAAAAACAGCACATATTTAAGTTTTTTTCCCAAAACTAGCACACACTTATATATGTTCCAGATTTAGCACAAATTTATATACTTTTAAAATACAATAATATAAAAATCGTGACATTGCAATTCTCTCGCTTCTCAATCTCGATATTTCCTCATAGGCCTGGGAAAAATACATGTACCCGAAAATCCTTACAAGCAGCTGGGAGACCAACTAATTGATTCAAAATTCAAAATTGAGACAAGTAGTAATCAGATTGGATTGGATCGAGAGTTTGGTTGGAGACTCATACAATATGTGTGCGATTGCCAATGGAATCACCATCGTTGTTGTCTTTGTAAGGAGCACCTTCCGGTTGAGATACATTGATGGCCTTGGGACTGTCATTGTTGTCGATCTCGATCTCTAACTCGGCAGACTAGAACTCACCAGAGATGATGGAGCTGTCAGAGATTTCAAAGGCATTAGAGATTGGAGCCGTCAGAGAGCTCACCAGAGACGTTGGAGCAAGACGATAATTACTGTCGAATTAAAAAAGGGAAAAATACCGAAGAAAAAACCTGAAATTATTAGTTTTTTTTTTACAACTATTTGGACGTTTAATACCCAATTGTTTTGGATTGGAATTAAATCACACCAATTAATATAAATGTGTTATTTAAACTCAAAATAATTAGTATTGTTATTTTCATACCTACAATTTTTCAATAAAATCAAAATTCTAATACCCCGGTTATCTAATTAATTATTAATTTTTAATAGAAAAACTCTAGGTTTTCTATTAACCATATCAAAGCGGGAGTTAATCCCGATTATCTACTTCTTTTTCTCTTCTTCCTCCTCCGATCTCTAATTGTCGTTAATAGAAAACCAATAGTTTTTATATTAAAAGTTAATAATTAATTAGATAACCGGCGTAAAATTGCAATTTTGATTTTGTTGAAAAATCGTGGGTATGAAAATAACAACAGTAATTATTCTGAGTTTTAAATGATACATTTTTATTAATTGGTGTATTTTTATTTTAATCCAAAACAATTGAGTATTAAACGTTTAAATAAAAATGATTTCAGGTTTTTTTTTGATATTTTTTCTAATTAAATAATAAATTTTTCAGAATATAAATTTAAATATTCAATATTAAAAATGCTAGATTTGGAACAATTAAGCAGGTGTGATATATGTGAAAGAAAAGACTAAAGTAGTGCTATATTTCTCTTATATTAAATGTTTTAATTACCACCAATGAACTTTTTAATAAACTTAATTATTTAAAAATATATACTTTTTATGAGAAAACTTTTTTCTTATGTTAGTTTCCATTTTGTATATTATGTAACGTAATTTTTGGTTTCTATCTTCTTTTCTTGGTCACTGATTCGTTTTCGTAGTAGCTCCACCGAGAAAAATTGGTTTCTCAGACTAATCTTGTGTTGCCCAGACTTTGATCTGTGAGTTCAGATCTAATTTCAGATATGTTGAGGATTATTGGGAAAAGAGGGATTCACCACTTCTACAGGCTCAATTCTGCATCGTTCACGACCGTGTCTGCTTCTTCGATCGAGAAAGGGCAAAATCGTGTCATTGATGCTTCGTTAACTCTCATTCGTGAAAGGGCTAAGCTCAAAGTATACACTTTTTTTGTTTTGTAAAGGTTTAATCTTTTTTCAATGTTTATTGGTCTTGTCCCTTGCTTGATGATTGATTGTGTTGTTGTAGGGAGAGTTAGTGCGTCTTTTAGGAGGAGCTAAAGCTGCAACATCACTTCTTGGAGTACCACTTGGTCACAACTCTTCTTTCCTTCAAGGTCCTGCCTTTGCTCCTCCTCGTATTAGAGAAGCTATTTGGTGTGGTAGCACAAACTCTGCAACTGAAGAAGGTATTGACATGGGTTTCCATTAGGAACTTAAAAAGTTTCATCTTTTGTATAGCAGCAACAAATTCTGGTTCTGGATTTGGAGTTGTTTCTCGTATTTGATGTTTTATAAGAGTGAAATGGTTACGTTTCTGTTGTTACTAGATCGTGCAACTTAAGGCTATTCATGGTTTATAAATTGATTGATGTTGTTTTGTGGAATATATTGCAGGGAAGGACTTGAAGGATCCACGGGTTCTAACTGATGTTGGGGATGTTCCAGTACAAGAGATTAGAGATTGTGGGGTTGATGATGATAGGCTGATGAATGTAATAAGTGAATCTGTGAAGTTGGTGATGGAAGAGGTAAAGCTATTTTGGCCATTAGCTCTAGATGTTTTGCTACCTTACCTATTTCAGTAAATAGGTTTTGAATGTTTTGAATCATAAAATCCGTGGAGAAGTTCTTTTTGAGATCTTAGTGTTTGTGGTCAACGCATCTCAGTGTTGTATTAGTCTTTTGTTATACTTATTGGATCATCTTGGTGTTATATAGGATCTGAAGTTTTTCTGTTTGGTCACATTTGATTGACATACTGGTTTTTAAGGGCAATGAAGCTAAAAGTCCAAGTAACTGATGTTTTTGTTATCTGTGTCAGGAACCATTGCGTCCGCTGGTCTTAGGTGGAGATCATTCCATTTCTTATCCTGTTGTGAGAGCGGTTTCTGAGAAGCTTGGAGGGCCTGTGGACATTCTTCATCTTGATGCACATCCTGATATCTATGACTGTTTCGAAGGAAACAAGTACTCTCATGCATCTTCTTTTGCTCGTATCATGGAAGGTGGCTATGTCCGGCGGCTTTTACAGGTTTGTCCGATTTCTCTGTTGTTTATATACATCACAATCTCTTTGGAAAGATAATCTCCTAAGGAGAACCAAAAATTTCTTATAGGTTGGGATTAGATCGATAAACCAGGAGGGACGGGAACAGGGAAAGAGGTTTGGAGTAGAACAGTATGAGATGCGAACCTTCTCGAGAGATCGCCCTATGTTGGAAAATCTGGTATCTCTATCTCTCCCTATATGTAGACTAGACGAAGAGTATTAGATGTAGGGGTGGTCATTCAGTTTGAAACTTGGTGGTATTAAATTAGTTAGTTCAACTTTAGTCTGAGGAATTTGGTTTGGGTTTTGTATGCATTGCTTCTTGAATGCTTATTAGAGGTTTTGTGCATTTGGTACATGTTAAGTTATATATTGAATGTGGTTTGTACAGAAACTAGGGGAAGGAGTGAAGGGAGTATACATCTCGATAGATGTTGACTGTCTTGATCCGGCATTTGCACCCGGAGTGTCCCACATCGAACCAGGAGGTCTTTCTTTCCGAGATGTCCTTAACATCTTACACAACCTTCAGGCAGATGTTGTCGGGGCTGATGTTGTCGAGTTCAATCCGCAACGTGATACTGTGGACGGTATGACGGCAATGGTTGCGGCTAAGCTTGTTAGAGAATTAGCCGCGAAAATCTCGAAATGAACCAGAGTGGTTGTTTGGAGTATCTTGTTTTATCATGTTTCTATGTTTCATTGTGCAAGCTTGTAACATTCATATAGGTTCTTGAATGCAATAAGTCTGCCTCTGTAGACGGACTATCGAACAAAAATAATATGAATTCTGACCTTAGGTTATAATATCAATGTTCATACCCTCATAATCCTCTGCTTTTTTTTCGCGGAACATTGTTGTTAATAATCTCAAATTTTCAGTAGAGAACAGTTCATGATCTTAAGTCTTAACCATCGCTCCACCTAGCAGGTATCTTGGCATTCAATACAGCTCGTAAGCAGGGGCCAACGCTTAGATCCTGACTTGCAAATCTCTGAATCAGATAATGGTTGCTCTAGCACGAATACCCAACCAGTTCTCTGAGTTTCAGTCATATATATGTTAATAAGGATGCCTACACTATGCTCATGCATTTTAAATGTAAATGTCAATGAAGGACGACTAACTCTATATTTCTTTTTCTATGTGTTGGGTTTGATCGGTTCCTTACGCATCGTTCTTTCGTTAAAGATGCTCTCGACCAACAAAACCTCTCCTGATATATATTCTAACAGCAACGTTAGTGCTGTTAGAGATACGATACGATACACAATTCAATAGCTCAATATTCTCGTATCATATCATTTATGGAACATTCTGTTTATAGTTATAACCTAGGGTATTCACTGTACAAGTATATATAACTGTGTAATATCTTTGTATAATAATAAGAATCATCTTCTACATGATATCAGAGCAGTAAAGATCAAAAAAATTTATTTCCGCCGCCTCTCTTTTCTATCTCTTTCTCTGCATTTTTTTTATTTTTCTCCTCTGTTCTGTTCTTCCCCTCTGTTTATTCTCTTCCTTCTCCATGGCTAATACTGCTGAAGTCATCGACACTGCCCAGCAGTACCTCAACATCAATAAGAGCAACGTTATTAAGCTCACCTCTCTCAACTACATCACCTGGAGTCTCCAAGTCCACTCTCTTCTTGATGACTATGATCTAGCAGGTTATGTTGATGGATCCATCCCTCCTCCGGCTACGACGGTGGTCTCTGCCGGTGTCACCTCTCCCAATCCTGATTACGCCAAATGGTACCGTCAAGATAAGTTGATCTACAGCAGTCTTCTCGGCACCCTCTCTCCCTCTGTTCAGCCTCTTCTCACTACCACCAAATCTGCTGCGGAGATGTGGCGTACTGTTGCAGACATCTTCGCCAAACCAAGCAAAGGCCATATTTAGCAGCTGTGTCTACAACTCCAGCAATTCTCCAAAGGTGACAAGACCATCGACGAGTATATGCAGGGGTTGACCACCCGTTTCGATAAATTGGCGCTTCTTGGTAAGCCTTTTGATCTTGATGAGCAGATTGAAGCTGTTCTTCGTGGTCTTCCCGAAGAATACAAATATGTTGCTGATCAAGTTGAAGGACGTGAGGTTTCTCCTAAACTCACTGAAGTTCATGAAAAGCTTCTTAACAAGGAAGCTCAACTACTGACCGCTGCTCTTGTGACGCCTTCTTTGATTCCCGTCTCTGCCAACGTTGTCGCGTCTCGCTCTCGTTCATCTCAACAGCGATACAATCAACGTCCTCCCCAACAATGGAACAACAGGAACAATAACCCTCAACGTCAAGACACTCGCGGGTATCAGGGTAAGTGTCAGTTGTGTGGTGTCTACGGTCACAGTGCAAAACGCTGTTCCCAACTCTACCAGACTTCTGCTTCTCCACACGGTGGTCTGCTTCCAACACCTGTTCGTCCATGGCAACCGCATGCGAATCTCGCTCTCAATGCTCCATCTTCTGCAAACTCGTGGCTTTTGGACAGTGGAGCTACTCACCACATGACCAGCGATCTCCACAATCTCACTTCACCACGACCATATCACAGTGACGACTCTGTCCTCATTGGTGATGGCTCCGTTATTTCCATCACTCATACTGGTTCACTATCTCTACCCTCTTCCTCTCGTAACCTTAACCTTAATCATGTCCTATGTGTTCCTAATATTCACAAAAACCTAATATCTGTTTATCCGCTTTGCAATGATAACAAGGTGTCTGTTGAATTTGCTCCTGCTGCCTTTCAGGTGAAGGATCTGAGATGGGTGTCCAGTTACTCCAAGGCCGACCTAGAGACGAGGTATATGAGTGGCCGGCATCAACCGTATCTGCCTTCTTTGCTTCATCCTCATCCCCACCAACCTTCGTGAACTGGCATCATCGCTTAGGCCACCCTACCTCTACTATTATTAAAACTATACTTTCAAAATATTCTCTTCCCTATTCTCAGTCCTCTTCTCAAACTTTATTTTGTTGTGATTGCTCTATTAATAAAAGCCACAAGCTTCCTTTTTCACAAACATCCATTACTTCCAACGGCCTCTTGAATATATTTTTACCGATGTTTGGACATCCCCAGTTCTATCCATTGACAACTACAAATACTACTTGGTTTTAGTTGATCACTACTCTCGTTACACTTGGTTATATCAACTAAAAGCTAAATCCCAAGTTTGTGACACCTTTGTTGCCTTCAAAAACCTTGTGGAAAACAAGTTCGACACTCGCATTGGAACCTTGTACTCGGATAATGGAGGAGAATTCATTGCTCCTAAGTCCTATCTCTCCACTGCTGGTATCTCTCATCTCACATCACCGCCACACACGCCGGAGCATAACGGTATCTCCGAAAGAAAACACAGACACATTGTTGAAACCGGCTTGTCGCTTCTCAGCAAAGGAGGTCTTCCTACATCATACTGGACATATGCCTTTGCAACCGCGGTCTATCTCATTAATCGGTTACCAACACCGATCATTGCCATGGAGTCTCCCTTCGTTAAGCTCTTTTGCACTCAGCCCAACTACTCTAAACTTCGGGTATTTGGCTGTCTTTGCGTCCCCTGGCTACGTCCTTATGCGGCTCACAAGCTTGAACAACGATCAACTCCTTGTGTCTTCTTAGGATACTCCCTCACTCAAAGCGCATACCTTTGTCTTCAGCCAAGTACAGGCCGCATCTACATCTCCCGACATGTTAAGTTTGACGAAACCACGTTCCCTTTTTCCTCTCTTCGTCCTGTTTCATCAGATCCCCCTTTGTCATCCTCGTCTTCTTACTCTACGCCGGTTACCATTATTCCCCTCACACCGCCTCCACCACTCGTCTTGCCGTCGCCTTCATCGCCGGACCACCCGCGCTCAGATTCTCACCCGATTGCGTCGCCGGAGACTCATTCGCAACCACCGGTAAGTGATTCTTCTCCGAATGGTGACATTGCAGAGCTGACCTCAGATACGTATTCTATTTCTTCTCCTCCATCCACCAGCCCAATTGCACCAAACCCCCATTCACCCAGCATAAGCCCAAACAACTCTCCGGCCCATAATAATAAAAGCCCATTAACTAATCTGTCTCTATCGGCCCAAACACCTTCGCCACACACTTCTCCCTCAACCTCCGACAATTCTTCTTCTACCTCCTCTCCTTCACACGACCCTACTCCAACTCTGCCTATGCCTCCACCTCCAGTTGCAAATGTCCACCCGATGCAAACCCGTCGCAAAAACAATATTGTCAAACCCAACCGCAAACTTAACCTATCTGCTGCCTTATCTACAACCATCCCAACCGAACCCTTAACCGTGAAACAGGCTATGAAGGACAAAGTTCGGAGAGCTTCAATGTCCGGTGAAATTGACGCATTCGCTCGCAATCAAACAATGGACCTAGTTCCTCGTCCACCAAATCACAATATTGTTGGCTGTAAGTGGGTATACAAAAATAATTTTTTACCAAATGGAACTCTTGGCAGATGTAAGGCGAGACTTGTCGCCAAAGGCTACAATCAGGAGTATGGACGTGACTACACAGAGACTTTTAGTCCGGTAATCAAAGCAACCACACTCTGCTTGGTACTCGATGTCGCGGTGAGTTGCTCTTGGCCAATTCTACCATTGGATGTTAATAATGCGTTTCTTCAAGGAACACTCAATGAGGAGGTGTATATGGAACACCCACCGGGATTTGTTGATTCTGATCACCCGTCGTATGTCTGTCGTCTCCGTAAAGCCATCTACGGTTTGAAACAGGCTCTCCGTGCCTGGTACACTGAATTGAAAACATATCTCATTAGTATTGGGTTCAACAACTCTCTTGTGGATACCTCTCTGTTTGTCTTACGCAATGGTAGCACGTACATCTATCTACTAGTGTACGTTGATGATATCCTTGTTACAGGAAACGATGAGTCCAGCATTAGTCACATTCTTTAGCTTCTTGCTGACCGTTTCTCCGTCAAGGATCCGAAAGCCCTTAATTACTTCTTGGGGATCGAAGCTCATCGCACAGCCGCAGGTCTTCATCTCTCGCAACGCAAGTACATCCTTAACATCCTCCATCGTCACAACATGCTTCACGCCAAACCGGTTGCTACGCTTATGGCGTCCTCTCCAAAACTCACTCTTCAATCCGGCACTCCTCTACCTGATGGAAAGGAGTATCGCCAACTTGTTGGCAGTCTCCAATACCTTAGTTTCACTTGCCATGATATCAGCTTTGCGGTGAACCGTCTGTCTCAGTTCATGCATCAGCCTACCCATGAACATTGGCAAGCTGCCAAACGAGTCTTACGTTACCTCGCCGGGACAACCACTCATGGCATATTCTTCTCTACCAAAAACACACTAACTCTACTGATTGGGCAGGTGATACTCATGACTTCATCTCCACAAATGCGTACATTGTTTATATGGGTACACACCCAGTTTCATGGACCGCAAAGAAGCAAAAGAGTGTTGCTCGCTCTTCCACAGAAGCTGAATACCGTGATGTCGCCAACACCTCTGCTGAACTTCGCTGGATTTGTAACTTATTAACGGAGCTTGGGATACCTCTTCGGGTTGTGCCAGTAATTTACTGCGATAATGTTGGAGCCACTTTCCTTTGTGCGAACCGATCTTTCACTCCAGAATGAAGCACATTACTCTTGACTATCACTTTGTACGGGGACAGATTCAGAAAGGTCTTCTTTGTGTTTGTCATGTGCATACTAACGATCAGCTAGCTGATGCGCTCACAAAACCGCTGTCACGTACACACTTTCTTCATATGCGCAACAAGATTGGAGTGTCCGCAGCCCCTCCATCTTGAGGGGCGTGTTAGAGATACGATACGATACACAATTCAATAGCTCAATATTCTCGTATCATATCATTTATGGAACATTCTGTTTATAGTTGTAACCTAGGGTATTCACTGTACAAGTATATATAGCTGTGTAAGATCTTTGTATAATAATAAGAATCATCTTCTACAAGTGCTATGTGTTGTTGAATCATGAGGACATCTTTGAAAGTGGAGGTATTTATACTTGGAACACAAGTTTGAAACCTTTCTTGTCCAGGAAAAATCAAGTTTTACAACGATAGCATGAATCGTTGAGACGTAAATACTGTCACCACTCACCACGTAGTAGTACCATATCAGATACACTTCATAACTCTGTATTCTGGAACCTCACGGTAATGATCTTCCCCGTTCTTGCAAAAGGCTAAATGAGTTGCACTATACTCGTAACTGAAGTACAAAACAACAACGTACTCTTCTTTCTTCTCGTCTGAAACAGTAAAAATATAGATATAGACAATGGCGGACCTACGTTGAAAGGAAGGGGGTCAACTGACCCCCCTAAATATAAGTATTTGATATTTTGGTTAGCATTTGTAATATATTGTTGGCTGATTTGGTAGAGAGGTTTGTTTTTGATCCCCCAAATCCTAGATTGAGACCATTATCTATATTAACATTTTTGAAGTACATTTTGGGTTATGCCCTTGTAGTTTATCTTATTTAATTTGTTTATTTGCAACATTAACCCCTACAAATTTTTCTATGATAATATTTCTACTTAATTAACCTCTACAGATTTTTCTAAAATAAACAGTTCTACTTAACTCAATTAATGGAACTATATTAGAAGTTAAAATTTATTTATGCTTATTGTCATACACATCATGACACCATCATTTAAGAGATCGAGATTAAATGCTCAAAACTTATTTTAAGAGATCTTTATGATTGTTGAATGTAAATCAACCGACTTTGAGAAACAAAAGATTACAACCTCAATGATTATTATGACTTAGATAACGTTCATTAACACGAGAAGCCAAATTAAGAAACTCAAATTTTAGCAAATATTTAACTTCGTCAGCAAGAAATACAATTACATTTGTATATATCTCCTTTAGAAACTGAATATTGTTCTGCAATATTCAGACAACTCAAATAGGCATGCAGAAAAATCTTGTGTTTATTGCTAAGGATCGTTTGACTCCTTGCTCAGCAAACATTTATTCAAGTATAAATATCAACTTCAAAAGAGAAACACAACACCCACAACCAAAACCTACATCCGCATAGCTAAACACATTGAGAGAAATGGCTGCAACATTTGTTTTTTTTGAGAGATGTCCGCCCTTACAAGACGGCATGGAGAGTGCAAGTGAAAGTCCTTCACTTGTGGCGTCAATACACAAGCAGCACTTCAGAAACCCTGGAGCTGATCTTGGTTGATGAAACTGTAAGAATCAAATCATAAATTTTCATTATTTTAATGTCTTACTCACATGAATCTTACTATTAACTACTTTAATCATTTTACAGATTGAAAATCCACGCATCAGTCAAAAAAGACTTGGTTAATAGGTATGTTAACCATCTACCTATTGGTGAATGGAGGTTCATAGAGACATTTTCTCTAACACATGCCAGTGGACAATTTCGTCCCACAAATAATCTTTACAAGATGAGTTTTGTTAACGGGACTATGGTTACAAGAAGTGATCCTAAATCTGAATATAAACTTATAGATGTGGTTGGAAAAGTTGTGAACATTGGTGAGATGGAACTGCTTGAAGTTAACAACAAGTCAACTTCCAAACTTGAGTTCGAGTTGAGAGATGAGAGGTGATATCAGGATTTTTGTCTCCTTTCTACTTATTTTTAAAATGTCTAATACAAATCTCTTAATTACTTCACACCTCCTATTATTAGTGATGAGAGATTGTCGTGTACCTTGTGGGGTTCCTACGCTGAACGTCTTTACCAAACCTGCAAAGCTAACGGTATCATTGTTGTCTGCGTCCTTAGGTTTGCCAAAATCAGATCCTACAAAGGTAAAAACTGTCTACATTTAGTTATAAAATAAATATAACATGGTATTATTGTCTAGATTTGATATTATTAACTAGCGGATATATCATTTGCAGGGTTAAAGAGTGTCTCTAATGCATTTGATGCTTCACAGCTTCATATCAACTGCAGGGTTAAAGAGTGTCTTCAATGCATTTGATGCTTCACAACTTCACAAAAGCCAAGGCCAATCACTAGAGAAGGTGGTACTTTATTTGCCAAAACCAGTGTTCTCTCATGGTCAGCTCTATGTGTTTTATCTAGGGTTATTTCTAAGAAAGGGTTGAAAATTTTGATCATTAACAAGGAAGGAAAGATTGAAAGACAAACTACTAATGTGGTTTTCAAAGAGGTGTTTCAGAATTTGGATTGAAAATGAAGTTCACTACAAGAAACGTTTACTTGAATTCTGGTATGTTTGCTTTACTTTGTTATAATGCATTCATTCTATATTTCAAACAGAAATTTTCTAATCATGACATGTTTCATCTATGGGGAGGAAAAGAAGGAAATTGTCGGTTTTTTCTCAGTTACAAATCTTAAAAGTCTACCAAACAAACAAGGATTTTACTCTATATTTTACAAGTTTTATTTACTTATATTGTTTTTGATTTCCAAATAACTATACTCCGTCTATGATATGGTTTTTATGGGTGTATAATTCACCAACTTACTATGTAATTTAGACGGCATATAAAAACATACTAACACTTATTAAAGTTTCGAAATAGATAGGAAGACAGTAATAACTTACAAGATGGTTTGAAGAACATACAAATATTATACCCAATTCCTGCTAAGGGTTAATGAAAAGCATTTCAGTATGTAATGAAAACCTGCAAAAGGAATCTACCATTAATGTTCTCAATTAAGAGAGATGAGTTTTACCATATCTTTTAATTTATATTTCTGATAATAATGTTAAGTACCATTAACACAAAACCTGCAAAAGAAATCTACTTGAAGTCAATTCTAACAAAGATGTCAATGAGAAATATAAATTGAGTACAAATATATAAAATCTGGGATTATTCACTTATCTTTTATCCCAGATTTTCTCTACACACATACACTATCTAAATCGTAGCACAGCTACCTGCATATATATAAAAGGTGTTAAACCAAAATTACCTAAAACTTAAAATATCACAGTTAGAGAATTCTGAAAATAACATCGAAATATCTTATCTCTTCTATTGATCCTCAGATCTGTTCATGCATATATTGATGTTTCTTATTAACCCGTGAAGATGAAAACAACACAAAGTAAACTGCAATAGAAAATGTTGAACTGCGTCAGTTGTGTGGAAGATAAGACCAGCCAAAAAAAGGAACAGTAATGTTAGTCTCTTATTTTTTGTCGACAATAATCAACCGTAGTTCACCCTTGGCTTCAAAGTTTCCGTACATGACCAACAACATCGTCTCCGCTATGAATCAAAAA
Organism: Camelina sativa; assembly: GCF_030686135.1. Lineage (NCBI taxonomy): Eukaryota > Viridiplantae > Streptophyta > Magnoliopsida > Brassicales > Brassicaceae > Camelina > Camelina sativa. Next base: position 15,407,476 of record NC_141892.1, on the reverse strand, counting down.
ATAAAAAAAGTCGTCAATTAAGGATATGAGTCATATATGGTAAGAAGTAATCAGACCAATACTACGAATCACTATACCAGATTTGTTTTGTAGAAATTGGGAATCTCGATTTTAATAAAATCAGCCCAAACTCATACATGAATTCATCCATATTCATAAGAAATTAGACAGAAGCGGAAGTTCCAAAAAAATGATCTTGCGAACCTAAATCCCACATGAAGTCATTGACGAGGGATGTTGATGTATGAAATCGACAATATAAATAATACGAATATTAATGGGATAAATCGGAGCTGGTCCTTTTATTAACCAAGAATTGAAGGTGTGAGTTTACGGAAAATACAATTAAAGATCTAAACGCTATTAATACGATAATAATTGCTCTTTTCTTTCTGATTGCCAAGATTTTGGATCTAGAGCTCTGACAATGACATCTGGTATATATAGTGGGCCATCAACCTAGGGCTCCTTCTGTTACCTCCGCAAATGACAATTTTGCCCTTGTGGCCAGATGGGCCAAATCTATGACTTCAAGCCCTAAAATCTTGTGGACTACTTGCTTGGGCCTCTTTAGATGTTAGGGGGCGAAGCCCATATCCAACAATGGTCCCCGCCTAGTCCGATGAGCGATGGCTTGCTTGAGCTCGTCGGGTACGATTCGACGTCTCCGAGTCCATCTTGTGAAAGGAACGGAAGATTTTAGGAGCTTCGCAACCATCCGGATAGTTCCAGGAAGTATAGTGCGTTGCACACAATTTTCGAGACATCCGGAGAGTTCTGGGATGAAAAGTGTGTTGCGCACGTTTTTTTAGGTATGGTGGATTTTGAACAAAAGTTTTGAGGGTTCTATGCGTAGCTGTGTTCGTCGATCGGATCTCGTGGCTCCAAAGTCACGTGTGAAGATGGTTGAAGGTACAAACGTCTCGTCGTGATGATGGTCGTTGCGATGGCTTGTGTCGCGATGGCTTGTGAAACATTCAAGGCTTTGGCGCGATGGAGAGGTGGCGCGCAGAGTCAAAACACGTGCTGGTCTCGGTGCCTCGTCTCGTACGTCTGTTCTCAGAGGAGCCTTGGGTTTGTTGAGCGTTTAACAAGTATTGGCATAGAGCGGCTTGATACGAAGCATGGAGCGACTTGATACGAGGCGTCAAGCTTGATACGGAGCGTGAAGCGACTTGATACGAGGCATGAAGTAACTTGATACGAGGCGTGGAGCGACTTGATACGAGGTGGGGAAAAACCGTGGCGTGTACACCATTGCGGGACGCAGCTGGAGCAATGTTTGGTGGCGCCAGCAGGTTTACGGTGGAGGACGATGGCGCATAGGAGCCAACTGCTTATTCTTTGCAGCACGCGGTGGCGTGGTGGAGACTATGTCGTACGTGAGATAACTTGTTGCGCGTGATAAGTGTGCTCGAGCATGCGTGTGGGCGTGATGGTGTGATACGCGTTGTTCATGGGCAAGCTGATTGTCGGTGAGATCGAGGAGATAACGAGCCACGAGGTGACGAGCTTGAGGGTTGGCGTGCTAGATGGCGTCCTCAAGGACTTGTCTTGGTGCCTTGGTTTTTTGGTCGTGGTCAAGGCTTATGCCGTCGAGTCTCCGCGAGATCGAGGCTTTTGCTAACGAGGTGGCGTAATGGATATCATACTGGAATGCGTATTTCTAGTGGCGAGATGACAAGGATGAGGTCACGATTCTTGGTGGTTGTGTTACCGAGCTCAAGATGACGAGTACGAGGGTTAGCGAGATCGATCTTGCGGGTTCGAGATTGATGAGCTCCATGTTGCGGATTCAAGATTGTCGAGCTACAAAGCGTCAAACTCAAGAGTTGCCGAGCTAGAATGTGGCGAGCTCGAAGCTTGTATACGAGGTTGCAGCGAGCTCGAGACTTCTGCGTACGAGACCTTGACGAGCTCAAGTTCGTGACGTTGTCGTGTCTTGGCGAGATCAAGTTGGCAGGGTCACCACTTGATGAGATCACCGCTTGCGGAGAAATTGACGAGCTCATACGAGTCGAGACATGCGCATGTAGCAGGATGGTGCGATGATATGTCTTGACGTGGCTAGAAGCATATGGGACGTCGTGGTGTCAAGTCGCGCATACAAAACAGCGAGATGACTTATCTTGATGTAGCTAGGAGCATACGAGGAAGTCGTGGCGTGAAGATGATCTCTGTAGTTGCGACTAGACGCGATCCCAGCGATCAGCGATCAAGGCTTTGTGTTTTTTGTTTTTTGTTTTTGTTCTTTTTGTTTTTTTTTTGTTTTGTTACTGTGAACTCGGTTGCTTCATGAAATTGGTCATTCATATTTTATTGATTATCTTCGCAAAAGTTGATTATTGCTGATTTTTGTCGTGCAAAGTTAGATTATTGCGAAATTACCCTCAAAATAGAGATGCGACGTTTTTGTTGTTTACAGGGCATATTTTGTAGTGCAAGACGTCTCCTGGCTTATCCTGGATATGTTGCTCCCCGAAACGTCTTGAGAAGACAAGACAGACTTGTCGTACTGTTTTAGGTGTGGTATACGTGACCAGCTTACTATGTGGGTGCTGCAGGAATTGCGTGTGTGCGAGTCGGGGCCTCGGCTTACTCACTCCGCTTCCTGCTAGCTCATTGCGAGTTTGGGCTCGGCTTAAAATGTCCTACCGAAGTAAGGACGTGGATTATTTCACCACTGCACCCATGCGGAGAGCGTTTAAAATCGTATACCTGGCAAGGGCGACGATGTACGAGCTAGACGTTAGCAGGGCAGTATTGCCCGAAAATGCATTGGGTGCGGCTTTTGCGTCCGGCTTATCCCGTGTGTAAAACTCGTTGGGTGCGGCTCTTGCGTCATGCTTATCCCGCGGGTTCTTAGAGATAATCATATCCAAAAGAATGTTAAAGCAGGAGCTCGTTATTGTTGAGCATGATTTGAGAGGTTCTTGTTGTGCTAAGTATGGCAAGAATGCTCCTTGATGCGTGGCGACACACATAAATCTGGACAAGGCTGAGAGCTAAGTGGTTGTGCCTTCGTATGCGTGTACAAGGCGGCTTGCGAATCCAGGTTCAGAGGCGTGCTCAATGGTGTGCTTGCGAGATACGTGGAATGGCTTGTTGCCGCATTAAGCGTGGATACGCATGAGATAGTGCGATGACATCGAGATTATGATAGTGGCACCTTTATCTTTTCGGGGCGTGTCGAAGTGGAGGTGATTTGTCCGCGTGGTGGTGTGGTAGTTGACGCGGAGGTATCATGGCTCATTTGACGATGAGTCGACTCTAACGTGTATTCGGTCGGCATGTTCGTCGATGTCACGACGTGCTCGAGAGTTGGTGCGCTTGAGAGCTGCGAGATCGAGAGTGTGAGATTGTGAGTGGCGAGCTCGAGCGAGAGTTGTAAAATCGAGTGTGCGAGATTGTGAGTGGCGAGCTCGAGCGAGAATTGCAAGATCGAGAGTGCAAGATAGTGAGTGGCGAGCTTGAGCGTGAATTGCGAGATCGAGAGTGCAAGATTGTGCGAGAGCTGCGAGATCGTGCGAGAGTTGCGAGATCGAGAGTGTGGGATCGAGAGTGTGGGATCGAGAGTGCGAGTTCGTGCGAGGTCGTGCGAGAATTGCGAGATTGTGTGTGGCGAGCTCGAGCGAGAGTTGCGAGATCGAGAGTGCGAGACCGTGCGAGAGTTGCGAGATTGTGCGAGAGTTGCAAGATTGTGCGAGAGTTGCGAGATCGAGAGTGCGAGATCAAGAGTGGCGAGATGGGGAGTACGGAGGCGCGCTGATGCTTTGCGAGATGGCTTGATACTTGAGATGGCTAATGGCTTGCGAGATCGTACGATACTTGGCGAGATGGCTGATTGTTTGCGACATCGTACGCGTATAGTGGTCAGATGGCCGATGGCTTGCGAGATCATACGATACTTGGCGAGATGGTTGATGTTTCATGGTGTGTTGGAAACAAGTTGCGATGTATCGATTTGTTCTGAGGTATAATGGCATGACGTGATGTCGTACGGTGGTGTGCTCGTTTTTGTGACGAGGTCGACGTTACGAGATACTTTGGCGAGGTCACCAGTACGAGTTACGTTGGCGAGGTCGCTGCTACGTGATACGCGTTGATGTCAACGAGCTCGCGGTAGCGTGTGATTGCTCATGTACGGGCATGTTGATCGTTGATGCGCGGGCGTGTTGATGATGGATGCGCGGTACGCGATGTGTGTTATGTGGTGCGCGTTTCGCGGTATGTAGTACTCAGTGTGCAGTACTCGGTACGCTGTGCGCGGTGCGCGATGTGCGTTGTTTGCGTGTACGATGGTGTAAGATTGTTTGCGTGATGCGCGTAGCGCCTACGGCTACGCGGTTGTTCGGAGTGTTGTCAGCAGTTACACGATCAGGAGGGATAGCGCCGTTGTCTACGCGATTGGTCGGAGCGACAAGCGTAGCGCCTACGGCTTCACGGTCGGTTGGATTGATGCCTTGGGGCTGGTTCGTCCTCGAACGGGTGCGCCCCCATATGGTTGGCCTAGGAGACACGAGGCGGGCTGCGGGAGAGCTTGGCGCGGAAGAATCGATTCCTTCGTTACTTGAGAGATCAGTGTGAGACATGCTTCTGGTTTTCCGAAAACACCTTTGTCGTAAAATTCTATTCGTCAAAAGAAAGGATTCCGTCTAGCTCCACGGTGGGCGCCAAATTGTTGATGTATGAAATCGACAATATAAATAATACGAATATTAATGAGGATAAATCGGAGCTGGTCCGTTTATTAACGAAGAATTGAAGGTGTGAGTTTACGGAAAGTACAATCAAAGATCTAAGTGCTATTAATACGATAATAATTGCTCTTTTCTTTCTGATTGCCAAGATTTTGGATCCAAAACTCTGACAATGACATCTGGTATTTATAGTGGGTCATCGACCTATGGCTCCTTCTGTCACCTCCGCGAATGACGATTTTTCTCTTGCGGCCAGATAAACCAAATCTATGATTTCATGCCCTAAAAGCTTGTGGATTTCTTGCTTGGACTTCTTTAGATGTTATGGGGCGAAGCCCATATCCAACAAGGAAGGATCAAAGAAGAGAATTAACTAATTGAAATCTGACATACCTTCATATTTCATCGGGGTTAATATTGCTAGATCACAAATCGTGAATCGGTATGAGATATCCGGGTATAAACAACTGATGAACAAAAACCGATTGCCTCTTCAGTTTTTTGTTTTTAAAATCCTTTTCCTATTTTCTTATATTGTTCATTAGAAATATTTTGAAACATATTAATGGGTCTAACGATATACTAATAGGCCTCAAAATAATTATCCTGTTGTATACTGTTATGTTTACACGTTCGTAAACATTTTCCAAACAAACAATTTTTTTTTTCCAAACAAACAATCTGTAACATACGTTGTTATAACTTTTTTTATATAAAACACCGACCACACTTGCCTTTTTAATTTCCTTATATATACACTAAATTTTGATCTTCTAAGTTTACATAACTAGACAACAACAGAAAAAAAATTTGTAAGAAAATGAACACAAAGAGTTTAGTGATTTTAGGTAAAAAAAATGTTTCACTTTATTTTATAAGTGTTAGTGTATCCCTTTGATTACAATAATTTTAAATTTTGTGTTTTTATCATTGTTCAGTTTTATTACACTCTGCCCTCTAATTTGTATAATTGGTCAGACTTTACACACAATACACTAATATTCACCTGCGATGACTTATATATTAACTACATTTATATTCAATATACCGATTAACCCACATATACACCCATAAAAGTTACAGAATTCTGTTGACAAAAAAAGTTAAATGTACCTGAATTCTAGCTATTTTGAAAAATAATATCATAAAAATCTACAACATATAACATCAATTTAAATAAAATTTAATTATAAATAAAATATAAGTTCCGCCGTACACCGCAAGTTATTATCTAGTTTGTTACATTTTATTACTGTTTTTTTTTTGCCACAGCAAGAACTTACCTATTTGACATAGTTTTCATCCATTTTTAAATTTTTCTTTTCATATTTATTAAATTTTGTTTATTTAAATGAAGGAAATAACGTTCTAATCACAAAAATGGTTACAAAAATAGTTGCAAAAACAGTTAAAAATTATTCAGGCAAATTTTATTATACACATCTACTTTATATAGAAGACTATAATGGGAAAAAATTTATAACTTATATAATTGACTCCGGTAAAAAAAATTCCTGGATCCGCTACTGGATATAGATAAATCCCAAATCAGCTTTCACCAAGAGAACAAGATAAAGGTAAATCAAAGTCTAGGGGATGATCACTAAGGAAGAAGGATCGACCCAAGGAACAGAGATTCAATGGTGGAAGATGATGATGATACAGAGATAATAGAGATTAAGAAGATTGTTGTTTTTCATTGATTGATTCTCTAGCTAATGGGAGAAACATTACATATAGTGTTTTGCCAAACCGAATAAACAAACCGAGAAATACAATTAAACAGCTAAACCGAGTGATTAAACCAAAATTGATCTTAGATCTCTTAGATCTTCGTATCGACCGAGGAATATCCGGTTCCTACATCCATGTTTTTTTTTTCAACCAAACATTAATCTAGAAAATAACTCCAAGATTGGTTGCCCAAACCGGAGGATAAGAGTTTACAAAAGAAGTCTCAGAAGATAAAGATCACGAAGAACGAGCCAGACAATCTGCCCGAATGTTCAACGTTCGTGGAATCCTTGACAGCTGGAAGGATGGGAAGGATAGCCGGAGTACGTTGAATTCGTCCAAAAGGTTGGAGAAAGCGGGCCATTCATCAGGAGACTGCACCATCACCACTAATTATGTGCAATCCGTCTAGAAGCTCTGACAATAAACCCCGCCGTCAGTAAGGAATCCATCGCCCAAATCAAAGCATGAAGCTCTGAATGTAAAGGGGAATGACTGCGACGTTGACTCCGTGCTCCCAGTAGTTGCGTGGTATCCTCACTAATACAGAACCACCAACCCAAACCGACTAGAGGATCTGACGCTTTCCAAGAGCCATCAACCTGGCACCGGGGGGAAGGATCCCGAGACTCCGCAGGCAGGGGTTCTAGGTCAGCCAAGTAGAAGGTCTTAGCTTCTTCCTATAACAATCTGTCATTGTCTGCCTGATTAATAACCTCGCTTGGTTCTGCCTCACATCCCTGAAAAACTTTTTTGTTCCTATCTTTCCAAATTGACCAAACAATCCATGGTAAACGAAAACGTATATTCGGAGCATCCACCTGGGATGACACCCGCCAAAATAGAAAATCTAGATTCGTGTATATGGAACAAGAGGGAAAGTCCCCAGAAGTTAAGTCAACAGAAGATAAATCCCAAATCCGACGGGAATGAGAACACTCAAATAGTGCATGATTGATAGTCTCCACCTCTGAATCACAGCGTTTACATAGGGTATCACACCGAACACCCCGATGAGCAAGTCATTCCATCACTGGGAGGGAACCAGAAGCAATCTACCAGAAGAAATGCTGAACCTTCGAGGGAACCTCCAGTTTCCAAGCTTGTGCCCTAAGGGCCGTACAAGACGGGCCATATTCAACATCCGTAATTAATTCACGTGCTAGCCGATAACCCGTCTTGACCGAATATTTTCCTGACTTAGTATAATGCCAAATCAGCTTATCTGGTTTGTAGACTTTGCTGATCTCCATAGCTTGGATAATCTGAATGTCCGCCGGGTCCATAAACTCCTCAAGAATTGGCATATGCCACTCCTTAGTAATAGGATTAATCAAATGATTTACCATTGAATTTGGATGTAACAATCTGCCTCTACCATTAGCCGGTCATGGCTGATTATCCGGTATCTAGGGGTCCCGCCATACCGAAACATGATAACCTGAACCTATCGCCCACCTTGCACAATGTTTCACCAAGCCTTAAGTAGAGTAAATACTCCTCCAAGCAAACGAGGTGGAGTAAGGCTTCTTAGCATGTAAAGGATGTTTATTCCGAAAGTATCTACCTCGCATGACCCGGGCCATTAGAGAATCCGGGTAATGAATTAACCGCCAATATTGTTTATCCAGCATTGCATCATTGAAGTATTCTAATGTACGAAAGCCCAAGCCGCCGTCACACTTGTCCTTACACACCTTATCCCAGGCGACCCAGTGCAATCCTCGTGCTTTATCGTTAGACTTCCACCAGAATCGTGAAATAGCACTCGTAAGCTTAGACGTTACCTCCTGCGATAGTTTATAACAAGACATGACATGGGTTGGAAGAGCCAACGCGACCGACTTAATCATAACTTCCTTTCCACCTTTCGATAAATACTTTGAAGACCAGCCATTCACTCGATCGTACAAACGATCATTGACATAACTAAAAACCTTAGTTCTCGAACCCTGAAGATTTTCAGGAATACCCAAATACGAGCCCATACCACCTTCTTTGGAAATACCGTTACAGATTTTAGTTGAATCTTGCTTTCAGGTGAAACTTTTTTTCCAAACATAATAGAAGATTTCTCCAGATTCACCTCTTGAACCGAAGCTTCCCTGTAGTTCCTCTTTGGCCGTGTTTTATTAGTTGACACTCACAATAGCACTACTTTTTTTTTTTTTTTTAAATAATTCAGCGACACATCTGCTACTGAAAAATCTAAAGTAGTGATGCAAGTGTCGCTAAAATGAGACGCGAATAAAGCGGCAAAACTAGTGACATTAATTATTAAGATCAAAACTCAAAAGCTATAACAACGGAGGAAGGGAGAAAAACCATCGACAGTCAAAGAGAAAAAAAACCAGCGTCGTCCGTGTAATTTTCTGGTCGTCGGAACATGAGTAGCGCAACAGGGAAAAGAACATGGCTTTTATCTCTAGTCTTCCAAGATTGTATTGGTCACGTTTGATCGACTGTTGAGGTGGAAGATGGATCTTTTCTTGCTAAACAAATTTACGATAATGGCTCTCATTGGAAACAAGATGGTTAAAAACTACCAATCATCATGTCGGTTTGTAATGAACTATTGAAGTTAGCGGAAGATGTAAGTGGTTAGAACTGATTTTAGGTGGTTGAAAGGATGAAAACCAACCACTAAGAAATATGAGCGTTTGGTAACTTCGGTTGCAAACGAAAATATTTTTTTTTTGCGTTAAATATTTGTTCATAATGATAGCTTACACAATAAAAATAAAACACAATAAAAATAAAAAAAATAAAAAAATAATGTGTATGTAATAATGCAAGTGAAAATATTAAATTTGAGTGAAATTTTAAAATTGGCCCTATAAGCTTTTATGTTTTGTTAATAATTTTGGCTTTAAAAAATACGCAATTTTTATTTAATGACAGATTCACTTTAAAAACTTATAATTATCTTAATTTTGATACAAAATTACAATTATATGTTTTATATATTCATCACAAACATTAAAAAGTTTCAAAATATGAATTTTAAAACATATTTATAATATGATTTTTATTATTTATTGTTTATTAAATTTTCATTTTATAAAATAGAATATAATCTTTATATTTTTTATCTAATAAATTTTATTATTTAGTATAATATGTAGTATTCAACCGCTATGATGCTACCAATCAAACAAAATACTCAACCACACACTTTTATCATACTCAACTGCTTTTTTTTTAACCGTCTAATTTTCAACCGCTCATAATTTTCTAACCACCTCAGTTAAACATGGTCACCAATCAGAATATATATATATATATATATATATATATATATTGGAATTAGCTTCAATAACCAAGAAATTACGTGATTTGGCCAAGAATCGAATCGCTGATAATGTTAGAAGAAGATATGACTATATCCAATATATTTGGTCTGTTCTTTTAACCGTCTCACGTCTCTTTTAAGTTACAGTTTTGCAATATTTTTTTGCCGACACAAGAAGCCCAAGTTTTGAAAATTTATAATTAGGTCCCAAGGTTTTCCATATTTTCATCATTAATCCCTACACGTGTTTTAGGAATATAAATAAAATTTGTAGGTCAATATTTAGATCTAAGCTTTATTTTCCCTGCAACTTTTGAGAGAGAACCCTGAGAACATCATGACTCCTTCAGAGAAGATTTAGAATCTCCTTTACTTCTTCTATTAATTTCTTAATGGTATTGTTGTGAAAGTAGAGAAACTGAAAGTTGTATTCTCTTCTATTCTTCTTCATAACTTTATCGAATGTTACATATATATAGTAAGAGCAAAGCCTTAGTACAAAATCGACTAGGAAAAGTAAATAGGCAATGGGCCTTCGGCTATGGGCCGTACACACCAAGACATGTAACAGGCCAGTTATGGAAGTCCACTCCAAGTGTTTTACAACACTCCCCCTTGGATGACATAACCGTGCCAATGCTAAGGGATCAACGCAATACGCTTGGGGGTGCTGCCTCATTAAAACCTTACTAGGAAAACCCATTGGGACAAAACCATAGTGAAGGAAAAAGAGTACAGCACGCATTGCTCCCCCTGTTCTAAGCATCACAGTAAATCCTTAAGCCTGCGCATTCCAATCTGGTGCGCGAGCTTCTTGAACGTTGATGTCGGTAATGACTTGGTGAAGAGATCGGCTGAGTTGTCGCATGATTGAACTTGTACCACTTGAACTTCTCCGGCCTTTTGTAATTCGTGTGTGAAGAAGAACTTGGGTAAAATGTGCTTCGTCCAATCTCCCTTAATGTATCCTTCCTTAAGTTGAGCGATGCAAGCTGTATTGTCTTCATAGATCACGGTTGGTTCCTTGTCATCGACCATACCGCAGTCCGTCCTGATATATTGAGTCATCAACCTCAACCATACACATTCTCGGCTGGCTTCATGCATAGCTAGGATCTCCGCATGGTTAGATGATGTGGCCGCAATAGTCTGCTTCATAGAACGCCAAGAAATTGTTGTACCCCCTTGTATAAACACATAGCCGGTTTGAGACCTAGCATTATGTGGATCAGACAGATAACCTGCACCAGCAAAACCAACTAAACCTTCTTTGTTATGGTTAGTATAATATAAACCAAAATCTGTCGTCCCTTGTAGATAACGCAACACATGTTTAATACTCTTCCAGTGCCTTTGAGTCGGACAAGAACTAAATCTTGCTAGGAAGTTCACGGCAAAACAAATGTCTGGTCTAGTGTGGCTAGCCAAGAACATTAACCCTCCTATAGCACTGAGGTATGGCACTTCAGGACCAAGAACTTCTTCATCGTCCTTCTTTGGACCGAATGGATCTTTATCCAAATCAAGGCTCCTCACAACCATCGGGCTAGTCAATGGGTGAGCTTGGTCCATATTAAACCTCTTGAGTACCTTTTCTGTATATGCCATTTGATGCACAAGGATTCCATCATTTATGTACTCAAGCTGCAATCCCAAACAGAATTTAGTCTCGCCTAGGTCTTTCATTTCGAATTCTTTCTTTAGATATTCGACTGTTTGGGCGATTTCCCCAGAGGTTCCTAGGATATTTAAATCATCCACATATACTGTTATTACTACAATCCCTTTGTTTGCAAACTTCTTTATAAAAATACATGGACTGATGGGATCATTCTTATAGCCATCTTTGACTAGGTACTCACTCAGTCTATTGTACCACATACGCCCACTTTGTTTCAGTCCATAAAAGGATTTGTTTAGCCTTATGCAGAATTGTTCTCAAGAACCGCTCTTATCTTTGAGCTCTAAACCCTCTGGTAATCTCATATAAATATCATTATCCAGTGGACCATATAAGTATGCGGTTACAAAATCCATTAACCGCAAATCCAGTTTTTCTCTTATAGCCAGACTTAGCAAATATCTAAAAGTCGTTGCATCCATCACAGGGGAGTATGTCTCTTCATAATCTATTTCTGGTCTTTGAGAGAATCCTTGTGCTACAAGCCGTTCCTTATATCTCACGATTTCATTTTTGTCATTTCTCTTCCTTACAAAGACCCATTTATGTCCTACTGGCTTTATATCGAATGGTGTCCTTAAGATCGGACCAAACACATTCCTCTTCTTTAATGAACTTAACTCCATGTCAATGGCTTCTTTCCATTTTAACCAATCTTTACTTTGATTGCACTCTAATATAGACGTGGGTTCATGATCCTCATTTATTTCAAGTGCTACCTTGTATGCAAATATTTCATCGATGTCGACATCTTTTTTGTTCCATTGTATTATAAACATGATATAATTGATTGAGATCTCATTATTATCAATACCTTCAGGACCTTGAGGTTCAGCGTCCCAAACCTCATTTGGTGCCTTAGGATTTGCCACGTCCATGTCTATAATTTCCTTTACCTCGGTTTTACTTGCACCTTTCTTAGATTTCCGAGGGTTTTTATCTTCGGAACCTCATAGTCTACCTCGTTTCAAACTCTGTAGCAACTTGCTTATTGTGTTCCTTCTGAACATCAATATGTACTGGTGGATTACAAGGTGGTATGTACGATTTCGTTACTCTCTTTGGGTCAGCAAAGGAATCTGGCAATTGAATAGCTAGCTTTTGCAAATGTATAATCTTTTGGACCTCTGCATCACAGGCTAGAGTCCGAGGATCTTGCCAATTCAAAGATGTTTGATTCCATGATATTTCTTTAACCAGCTTGTAATTCTCTCCACCCAACATAGGAAATTCGGATTAAGCAAACTGACAATCCGCGTATCTGGCCTTAAATAAATCACCCGTAGTTGGCTCAAGATAGTTAATAATGGTGGGAGAATCATATCCAACATATATTTCCATCCTCCTCTGAGGTCCCATCTTAGTTCTCTGTGGTGGAGCAATCAGTACATAAACGGCACACCCGAATGTTCTTAGATGGGATATGTCTGGCTCATGACCCGTTAATAATTGGGATGGCGAATATTTATGCTCACTAGATGGCCTCATGCGTATTAATTCAGTTGTATGTAATACTGCGTGTCCCCAAGCCGACACAGGAAGCTTCGACGTCATAAGTAATGGTCGAGCAATTAATTGAATACGTTTAATGAAGGATTCAGTTAATCCATTTTGTGTATGGACATGTGCCACAGAATGTTCCACACTCACCCCCATGGACATACAGTATTCATTAAACGCTTGGGATGTAAATTCACCAGCATTGTCTAGACGTATAGTCTTAAGTGGAAAATCTGGAAAGTGGGCTCGCAGTCGTATAATCTGGGCCAGCAATCTAGCAAACGCAAGGTTTCTAGTTGACAATAAGCAAACATGCGACTATCTGTCGATGCATCTATCATGACCATAAAATATCTAAACGTCCCACAAGGTGGGTGTATTGGTCGACATATATCTCCTTGTATCCTTTCCAGAAAATTTAAAGTCTCTTTAACGACTTTTACTGGTGACGGCCTTATAATAAGTTTCCCTTGTGCACATGCTACACACATGAGATGTTTAGAGATAACTTTTCTCTCTTTAAGAGTGTGCCCATTTGAATTCATTATAAGCTTACACATCATGTTCGAACCCAGATGGCCAAGCCGATCATGCCATAAAGTGAATTGTTCATTGAACCTTTTGTTCATTGCCAAATTAGCTTCTATCATATTAATCTTAGCATGGTATAAACCAGTGGCTAGTGCGGGTATAGCCTCTAGGACTTTCTTATGTCCTTGGGTGATTTCAGCAATAATAAGCTCCTTTTGAGCTGGTTGGATATAAGGCATCACTTAGTTCAAGATGTGTGCCTGGCCGTAGCCTTCAATTATCTTGCTATACCCGCTAATATTGGCATTGTTCTTGTCTTTAGCCATTTCTCAATATGGACAAGGATTATGTTTTAAAAATAAACAAATAATTTTATAAAATAATTGAATTTAAAACATAATTATAATAATTCATAATAATAATCCAATCAATATGCAAAGCATAAATATAAAATTAAATCGAGACCACATTTGAGTTTAATTATCATCTCTTAAACAATCAGAGGTTTGATAATCCAATAGGTCATCCTTCTCATGGTCGAAATCACCTTCACCATCGAGATGAACCAAGTTAGCTTCTGGATCCTTTTTCAAATTCTCTTGATAGAGGTCAACAAGATGCGTAGGAGTTCTGCATGTCTTTACCCAGTGGCTCTCCATACCACATTTATGGCAAGTGGACTTGGTCTTATGTTGCGGTTTAAATGTACCGCAACCTCTACCCCGACCACGGCCAAAGCTGAATCGGTTTCCACGACCTTGACCACCAAAATTGTGTCCTTGATAGGTCCCACGACCAGGACCACCACGTTTACCTCTCCCACGGCCACGGCCGGGACATAGTTAGACTCTTTAGTCTCTTTCGGCTCTTTAGGCTCGTTGGGATTTTTCTTTGCCATATCAACCTTGTGAGCTTCCGGTAATGGGGCTGTACCCGGAGGTCTCAAAGCACTATTCATCATCAATAGCTCATTGTTCTGCTCAGCAAGCAACAAACAAGAGATGAGGCTTGCAAGCGTCTTAAACCCTTTTTCACGATACTGTTGTTGAAGCAATACGTTATTGGAGTGAAAGGTAGAGAATGTCTTCTCTAGCAAGTCCTCCTCAGTCACCTCGGTACCACATAACTTTAGGATTGAGACTATCTTAAATAGCTCTGAGTTATACTCATCCATGGTTTTGAAATCCTGGATCCTTAAGTTTTTCCAATCGAATTGAGCCTTTGGTAGGAGCACCGTCTTTTGGTGTCCGTATCTGTTTTTCAACGTTGTCCAAAGGTCAAGAGGAACTTCAATAGTGAGGTACTGGTTTTTGAGACTCTCAGCAAGGTGATGGCGAATATGCATTATTGCCTTGTACTTGTTCTTTTCAGAACACTCATTATCATCCTCAATGCACTCACAAAGATCCTTTGATTTCAGATTGATCTTTGTGTCGAATGCCCATTGCAAGTAATTATCTCCATAAACATTAAGGGCAGCATAGGAGAGATTGTTAAGTTTTGTCATCTACAAAACAGAACATGCATCCGTTCATTAGCATGCGGTATTTGAGACCGAACCATGCAACAAATTTAGGCCATGCGGTATTTGAGACCGAACCATGCCAATCATTTAAGGCCATGCGGTATTTGAGACCGAACCATGCCATGCTTTTATACTCAAATTTCCGTGGCTTATCATGCATGAAACAACAATCCTAGACAACAAATTTAATCTAGCATGCAAAGTTTTCCTTTTACAAAAAAATTTCCTTTTCCTTAAATTTTCCTTTTTCTTAAATTAGGATTAGGACAAAGTTTTAGGGAATATTTTCTAGGATTTTAGGATAATGTCTAGAATTAATTTGTGAGTTATCCTAATTTTATTTTCATGCAAACATAGACAATTCCGATTTTAATTTCTTAGTTTTAGGGTTTGATTAAACAAACAATACTAATCGGATTCTAACAACCTAGAACAATTGATTTAACTTTCTCTCTATGAATTTTGAATTTAGGTTTTAGTTCTAGGGTTTTTATGCAACAAGCAAACAATCAACAATAATAATCAGATTTTAATCTTTGCATAATCGGTTTAATTTGCAAACAATCTAAGCAGCCCTAAACCTCATAACAACCGATTTTAAGTTTTAAAGTTTTAGGGTTTTAGGGTCTAAAGCTTAGGGTTTTTTTTGTTGATTGTGTACTTGTAGATTTTAGGGTTCTTATAGAGTTTAATATCAGATTCGATTTCATAGGTTCTAAGGGGGTTTGATTATTGTTTACCTTCCACCGATTTGGGGTTGACTGGATTGAACCGGGATCTATAGACCTCGGTTTTACCTTGAGTTGATCCACGAACCACGAACCTCGAACATGGTAGAAACACGAACCGATCACGAACAGAGCTTGAACATGAACACGCTTTGATCACGAACAAGAATCGAAAAGCTTGGATGAACAAGGGGTGAAAGCGGCGGTGGTTTTAGGGTTTTAGGGTTAGGATTTTTCTCAGCTGGTTTAGAACAAGTCATGCTGATAACGTGTTGTGAAAGTAGAGAAACTGAAAGTTGTATTCTCTTCTATTCTTCTTCATAACTTGATCGAATGTTACATATATATAGTAAGGGCAAAGCCTTAGTACAAAACCGACTAGGAAAAGTAAATAAGCAATGGGCCTTCGGCCAAGACATGTAACAGGCCGGTTATGGAAGTCCACTCCAAGTGTTTTAAAACATATATCTATTTTATTCATGATTTTTGTTTCATTGACATGTCTGAGTAGATCTCTTGTTAGGTTTAGGGTTTTCAAAGGAATTCATGAATGGTTAGGTTATCAGATTGTTAGGGTAATATCTATAGAATTCTTCATCTAGATTGGTTTATTGTGTATTCTAGAGTAGCGAGAGCAACCTAGAATCTGGTCTTAGGTTAATTGATAGACATAAGAGTGTTATTAATTTTCTGAAATAATCTTAGATGAGCAAAATACCTATTCACAAAGAGATTTGGTTTAGGGATTTTGTGAACTTATCAAACCTGAATTTAATGCTAGTTTAATCATTAGGATTTGCAAAGAGATTTGGAATTCTAGTTTTTAGACTTAGATAATTTTCACAGCTAGAGCTGGTTAATTTTACTTTTGTGATTTAGATTCTTAATAAATCCTAACAATTACTTTATCTGATTTTTATGAATTTTCTGAGAATTTCCCTGAACCTATATTTTCTTTTATTGAACTAACTCTTTTTTTATTGCTTTTCTTGCTCTTTTTATTTTAATACAATTTATTATGTTTAGCATAATTAAAAGACTAATAAATCCATTGTGTGAATCTAGAGTCTCTATGGATTTGATCCATAAATACTACAGTGATCTCTTAATCTGAGAGATTAGTTCTAGGGTAAATTTGAGCATATCAACAGCGACATAAATTAAAAAGATTTGAAATAGAGATGAAAAAGAAAATAGAAGAAAAGTAAAGCGTATTCAGATCGTTGGAAGCAGTTGCAACAATTCTCTCCCGAACAGGGCCTTTATTGTTGTATAGATTGTACTCACTATCTATATTGCAATATCAATGAGACTAACGGTTCAAGAAGGTTAAACACAATCTTATATAGTATGAGATTTGAAACCTAAAACATGCTAAATTCTCTGGGGTTTTATGCCGCCTTTTGATCCTGCTCCACCTCCCATTACCGCTTCATCAACTTATGGTCCACTCCACCTCCTCTACCATAGTGGTCGTATGGAGCACGGTATCCATACCAGTACGCCTATGGCCACTGCAACCTCCTCAACCCAACTACTGGGTCATAGCCTGAACACCATCAGCAATACACTTCCCATTATGGTAGTCTCCTTGCTCTTCCTCCATGAAACCAAAGTGAGACACACCTTGCTCAAACAGCTTCGTCTCCATCTTCCACTGAGCATATACCAATGGCTCTTGCCGATGCGTTCAGCACAATAAGCCTCCACGACCTCTATGATCCAAACTAAGTCATGGACAATGGTGCAACAAGAAATGTAACCGCTCAACAAGGTAACCTTCCTTCTATTTTTAATTCGAGCTCTCTTCGGTAATAGCTTATGTTACTAAAATCGGTGATGGGAGAATTTCGTCTCCCTCTCGCTCTATTCACTTAAATAACGTTCTTTTGTGCCCCTCTATCATTAAAAATCTGATCTCTGTTCGTCGGTTAGTTACTAAAAATTGTTGTTCTATTGAGTTTGACCCTTTAGCTTTTCTTTTAAGGATCTCCCAACCTGAACTGCTCTATTCCGATGTAACAGCTCTGGCTCTCTCTACTCAGTGTCACAAACTGTCAACCAAACTCCCTTCCTCTCTCTTGCAATGAGTTATGTTTGTCACAAGCGACTGGGATATCTGAGTAGCTCTTCTCTTAGTATTCTCTTCCTCTTCGATTTCAAGCAATAAAGGCACCAACAGTCCAATGTGTCATGCCTGCCAACTTGGCAAACACATGGGACTGCCACTTTTTTCTTCTACTTCTGTTGTTTCCTCTCATTTTGATATTATTCATTCCAATTTGTGGACCTCTCCTATGACAAGTTTTAGTGGAATAAAATATTATTTGCTTTTTCTTGATCACTATTCTCAGTTTGTTTGGATTTATCGTCTTAAACGCAGAAGCGATGTGTTTGATATGCTCAAATTTACCCTAGAGCTACTCTCTCAAATTAAGATATCAATTGTAGTACTTAGGGATCGAATCCACAAAGACTCCAGATTCACACAATAGATTTACTAATCTTTTAATTATGCTGAATAGAAATATTCTAATTAAATTGCAAGATTAAACAGAAAATAAAAGAGATTTAAATTCAGATGGATGAAACGTTAGGCCTAGGGAAATTCTCAGGAAATCATGGAAAATCATATCAATTAAGTAAGTAAGCAAGATTCAACAATTAAGTACCGTTTTTGAACACTAAACACAATTGTAAAATAAATTAGTTCTCACTGTAAATATTATATAAGTTTTAAACCAGAAAATCTAAATCTCTTTGCAAAATTCAAGTTAAAATCAGCAATAAAATCAAGTTTAGACAAGCAGATCTACTCAGACATAATTGTAAGAACACAAATCATGAATAAAATAGATAACATTAAGAGGTTAAACCAAGAAGAAAAGTTCTTAATCTTCTCTGAAGGAGTCTTGATTCTTCTCTCCCAAAAGCTCTCTAAAAATCTCTCAGGGTTTTCTCTCAAAAGTTGCAGGAAAAAATAAAGTTTAGGTCTAAACAATGACCATAAAAATCCTATATATATTCCTAAAACACGTCTTGGGCCTTAATTGCAAATAGAAAAGCTTGGGCAATTTTTGTAAATCTTCTAGAACTTGTGGGAAAACTTCTGATTTCTTCTTTGGTTATGCATCGTTCGATACTATCAATTGCATCTGTCGATGCCTTCTCTGAATTCGTCTCCCAACTTTGCAGTTTCAGCCTCAATGCTTGAATGTATTCTAAATCCTCCTATTTAGCTCCATTATGCTCCCATCCATGCTAAATCCTATAAAGACTCAAAAGACTCTAAAAATACTAAAAAGACTATAAATAAGACTTATATCATGGCTAAAAACACCTAAAAACCATGATATATCAGTGTTCAACAGATATCTCCACTTCACAGCTTATGTTAAGACGTAGTTTCAACGGCCCATCAACGCCATTCAAAGCAACAAGGGTGGGGAGTACAGTAATTTCCCGATGTTGGAGTTTCTTGCATCCAAAGGCACAACTATCCGTTTCTCATGCCCTCACACGTCACATCAGAACGACAAGGCAGAACAGATGCTTTGTATGATTAAAAATATTGTTATCGTATATTGCTTGTTCAAGCATCCATGCCACTGAACTTTTGGGTCGAGGCGCTTCACACAGCCGTATATCTATTGAACATCATCCCTTCTGTGGCCATCCAAAATGAGGTTTTATTTTCTCCGTTGTTCAAAAAACTAGTCTCCAATACTCACCTTCGTATCTTTGGTTATCTTTGCTATCCAAACCTTCTTCCCGTCACATCACACAAACTCACACCTCTTTCGACTGCATGTGTTTTTCTTGGATACCCACATGATCATCATGGTTATCGATGCTTAGAGCTCTCCACTCAAAAAATAATTTTCTCTAGGCATGTTATATTTGACGAAAATGTGTTTCCTTTCTCCTCACCTCTACAGCTAAACAACCAGCCACAAGCCGTGCCTCTTACGCCACCATCTCCAATTCCTTGGAAAATCTGTCTTCCACTTCCTTAGCCAAATTTGCGGCCCATTATCCCAGTGAGTTCTCCTCCCCCTTCTCCATCAAATATGCAGCCCAATAATCCACTTCCATCGCATGTCATTACCACCCGAAGCAAAAGTGGAATAACAAAGCCGACACATCGGCTTAATCTCAATGTTTTGACAATATCTCCACTTCCTTTCTCTCATATTCAGACTATTAAAGATCCAAATTGGAACAAAGCCATGACCTTAGAAAATGAAGCTCAAATTAAAAGTAGGACGTGGGATCTTGTTACGCAGCCAGTTGCTAATGATATTATTCGTTGTATGTCGCTTTTCAAGCACAAATATGATGCACATGGCAACCTTGCGCAATACAAAGATCGCCTCGCCGCTAATTCCCGCTCACAGCAAGTTTGTGTAGGTTGTGATGAAACTTTCAGTTTGGTGGTTAAGCCGGTTACCATAAGCGCAAATCTTGGGGTTGGGGTCTCGCGAGTGGACACTTCATCAGCTGGATGTCAAAAACGCTTTTCTCAATGGGGATCTTGAAGAAACGATCTACATGCATCAACCCCCGGTTTTATTGATCATTTGAAACCTAATCACGTTTGCTTGTTGCGTAAGTCACTATATAGACTTAGGCAAGCTCCTCACACTTGGTACAATCATTTTGCCACCTATTCTAAACGGATTGGGTTCACGCAAAGTAAGTTTGATCAATCTCTCTTTGTCTACAATTATAACAAGGAACTGGTCTATCACATCATCTTCCTCACGCCTTCTTCACTCCATCATCTCCTCTCTCAATACCAAATTTGAAATGATGGACATAGGCAAACTTCACTATTTCCTTGGTATTGCGATAACACGTTATGCCTTCGGTTTGGGCTTCTATGTCCAACTGTAGTCTGTGTCTTACTCTAGTGGATACAAAACCCATTTTGCATGCTGATGCTGGTTCACTAATCGTTGATGCCATGTTGTATCGCAGTCTTGATGGTGCCATTCAATATCTTACATTCACCGACCGGATATCGCCTATGCTTTTAAAAAAGTGTGCCTTTACATGCATGATCCCCGAGAGGAACATTTTAACGCTTTAAAACTCATTCTCCGGTATGTCAAAGGCGCTTTAAGTCATGGCCTTCGAACTCTTTGGTGGACATCCTTGTAGCCTTGCTGCGTATTTGGATGCTGACTGGACAGGCTGCTCTGACACAAGACGCTCCACCTCTGATTATCGTGTCATTCTTGTTGATAACCTGATTTCCTGGTCGACTAAGCGTCAGCAAACCGCTTCCCGGTTAAGTGCCGAAGCACAATATCGTGGAGTGGCCAATGCTCTGGCCGAGGCAACAAGGCTACGGAATTTATTTCTTTTGTTTTATCTTCTGCTGTCCAAGGCTATGATAGTCTATTGTGAATGTCAGTGTCATTTACCTCTCTTCCAACCCAGTTGATAGAACGTTTTTAAATCAAAGTAAATATGTATATGGAAAATGTTGATTCGAAAATTTCGTTGAAGAAGAATTTATGGTATCAAAAGCCTATGAAATTGTTGCAAAGGAGATATGAGGTAAAGGAGATTAGAGATGTAGAAGAGTTTGTTGCTTCTGAACCGAGTTCTTGTGCAAAACAAAGGGGTTTTAAAACAATATATTATATTTGATTTATTTGGACGTTTAATACCTAATTGTTTTGGATTGAAATAAAAATACACCAAATTATAAAAACATGTCATTTAAAACCCAAAATAATATGTGTTATTGTTTTCATTTCCAAAAATTTTCAACAAAATCAAAATTTCAATTTTACTCTCGTTATCTAATTAATTTTTAATTTTTAATATAAAAACTTTCAGTTTTCTATTAACATATCTAACAGGAAGTTAATCCCGGTCATTTGCTTCATTCTCTTCTTCCTTCTCCTCTCCCTACTCGTCGTCGTTCCTCCTCTTTTTCATCTTTCATCGCCGTTTCTACCTTCTTTTCATCTCCTGCCAGATAATGATGGACAAATCATTGAACCACAGTCCATCAGTGCAGGTAAATGAGATTCTCTATTTAGATCTGCTAGCCATCGTAATTACCATCGACCGACGTCACTTACCATTCATTAAACATTCAACTAAAAATATTTTTTTTTTAGCATTTGGGCCTCTCGCTAAGAAGCCCAATGATCTGATAGATTTGTTTTTGGAAAGTCATAATATCATATATAAAGGGAACTCGTCCTTTTCATATAACTACTCGTCTATAAAAACAGGACATAGTATACTAAGAACACGACCAAATATGCTCAATTTGCACTAAACAAAAAAATTAAATAAATGATTTTAGTCTCTTTGTTCTTAACAAATTCCTTAGCCATTCTCTTTCTAAAACATATCCTCAAACGAACCACCAAGGCAAACCTACCACCGTCTCCATGGCGGTTTCCGGTGATTGGAAACCTCCATCAGCTCAGCCTCCATCCCCACCGCTCTCTCCGTTCCCTTAGCCGCCGATATGGGCCGCTCATGCTTCTCCACTTCGGTCACGTCCCTATTATCCTAGTCTCTTCTGCTGAGGTAGCTAGTAATGTCATGAAAACACACGATATAAAGTTTGCCAACCGCCCAAAAACAAAAATGGTTGATATACTTCTTAATGGTGGGAGAGATTTGGTATTTTCCCCCTATGGAGAATATTGAAGGCAGATGAAGGTATTTTACTTCCTTAATGTTTTTTTAAAATTTTAATTTAGAGGTTTGTGTTGTCTTGAGGGAGAGATTATAGGAATCAGATTAAGGATTTTTTTCGTTCTCAATTTTAAGATAAATTATTTTTATGTCAATAAAAGTTTTGTGTCGCAAAAGCCATTCAAACACTAAGTTATAAATGTCTTCCTTTCTTAATTAATACACTAAGTTAAAAATGATCTTCCTTTTTTAACAGCTTTATGGTAAAAAATATATGCGCATTCATCAACTAATAACCGAATTCTAGAAATACACATTATTTTCTTGAGTTTCGAACAAATATGGATTTACAAAAAATCCATTTTCATGAGGGAGAGAGAAAAATTATTAAAGTATAGATAGTGGAAGTCTCTACCAATATTAAAATAAAAATAATAGAAAAAAGAGATAGAGGAAAATTCATTCTCAAATAATGACCTATCAGAATCATTCTAAAGATTCATTTCATCCATATCAACATTTTATTGGTTTTTCTTTTATCTTTATAAATTAATATATTTGAGAGAGTTATAGGGTCTCTAGGAATAATCTTGCTCTTAAAAGCTGTTATAGTGACAGATTCATTTTTATTGAAATTTTTTAAAATTTAGGATCAATATTAATCAGAAGAAAACGAAAGTAATTTCTCATACATATTTTTCTTTAAATATATTACCTCTTTTGTAATGATCTTAATGCTTTGAAAATTTGTATTCAGTTAAATTATTTGAAGTTTGTTAACTTTATATTTTTGACGACCAACACCGAATCCTACACAATTAATGTCTTAATGTCTTAATGTCTTAATTTTGTGAGCATTATTATTTGAGTGAATCGAATTATATAAGGAGGACATTAGAATTTTACACAATTAATGTCTTAATGTCTCCATTGGGATGCATGTAACACATGTAGAGTATCTGCGTTCCGAACCTCCTCAACAGCAAAATAGTCAGGTCCTTTGAAAATATAAGAGAAGACGAAGTCAATGTGATGATGGAAAAGCTAGAGAAAGCGAGTTCTTCCTCTTCAACGGTAAATCTAAGCGAGCTCATCTCGGATCTTACAAACGATGTTATAACTAGAATTGTTTTCGGAAGAAAATATAGTTTTGAGGAAGGTAGTGAGATTTCAAGGAGCATATTAAGGAAATTCTTGGAGCTCCTTGGTGCTTTTCCTCTCGGCGAATACATTCCTAGTTTAGCATGGATAGATAGGGTACGAGGTCTTGATAACAAAGTAAAAGAAGTAAATAACGAGATTGATGGGTTTTTAGAAAGAGTGGTGCAAGAACATGAAGATGCTGATAAATTCAAGTCAAGTTTTTTGAGTATATTGCTAATGGTGCAAAGAGATAAAACCGCGAAATTTGAGCTCGATCGAAGCGGGTTAAAAATTATGCTCTTTGTAAGGCAAACTCATGTTTTTCCTTTAAGAAAAGTGAAGCAGGCAGAATCAACTTAACTAATTTGTAAATTTATTTCTTTTTGTAGGATATGGTGCTTGGGGGTTGGGCAATAACTTTCACACTACTTGAATGGACGATGACAGAGCTTATGAGGCATCCAGAGTGTATGAAGAAACTCCAAGATGAAAATCGTTTAGTTCCAACGCGTAGTTTATATGTATCGGAGAAGGAAGTTGAGAAAATGAACTATCTATATGTTGTTATTAAGGAGGTCCTTAGGTTACATCCGCCGGTTCCATTACTTCCCCGGCTATTGAGTGAAGATGTCAAATTACATGGATATGACATAGCTGCAGGAACACAAGTAAGTCCTTACATCAAATAAAATCCATATCGAAGTTCATGTCTAAATTAAAAATATGGTTGTTAAGAAGAGAAAATTATTTTGGAACATAGGTGCTAATCAATTTGTGGACAATCCAAAGAGACGCTAAAACATGGGGAGCAGATGCAGAAGAATTTAGACCGGAGAGGCATTTAAATTCACTTTTGAATTTTTAAGGACAAAATTTCAGTTTCATTCCATTTGGATATGGGAGAAGGGGCTGTCCTGGAATCGACTTTGCCTTGGGTTTGGTCGAGGTGACACTTGCCAACCTAGTCAACCGGTTCGAGTGGACTGTCAAGGGAGGTGGTAAGCCTGATCTTATTGAAGCAACTGGTATTGAAGTTTGCCGCAAGTTTCCTCTTACTGTATGCCCATCTTCTACTTTATTCTCTATGTAAGACTATTTCTGAAGCGACTTGTTTTTTTTTTGTTTTTTTATTCATTCATCAATGATCCCATACTTATTAACAAACCTACTGAATTAACCGAACCAATTATCAAGCAAATCATCGAATAAATCAAGATTCAGGTTACAATCATCAACTTAACATCCGTTCTAACAACAATTATTTCAGGAAAACTAACATCCTAACACAAATCATAACATAACAATCAAAACACCAAAAATGCCTACATCATCATCTTCCTCGTTACCATAATCCCACAGACACACTTTACCTTTACTTGTACCAAACATAAAACAATGCATGAATATTATTAAAAATACTTAGGCAACAAATTACACTGACCAAACCTGCTGAACAGTAGTGTTGATCGATACCCGCACTCGACAAACTTGGTGTTGATTGACGGGAAATGGCCTATTTCACACTCAACAATACCGATCTTGCGTTTTTATATACGAACAAATCAACAGTGCCTATTCCAAATTGAAATATCAAAAATTCAAATAATCTACCTGAACTTTAATTATAGTGCTTTAATCAAAATCCATTGTTGATTATGCTGATCGGGACCAATGTGACGATAATGTGGCAATGAACTAGTAAAATCACTCCTAAAAGACGTCGTTTTGGGCGTCAAAATTTTAAAAAATTGCAAAATTGTCTCTGCCGGAAGGATATAAATTGAACCAATACTTTATTAAATTTCTAATAATTTCACAAAAATATAAATACAGTATAATTTTTATAAATTAATAAACACTGTAAAATAATACAAATTTCTGGTTCTATGTTGGACCGGTGTAAAAACTATAAAATCTAATACAATAATAAAAAAATATTTTATGGAATATCTGAGAACTTTTTAATAAAATAACTAGGATTTAATTCGTTGTACACCACAGGACAATTATTTTATATATAATTTTTTCTTTATTTTTTTTTTTACAAATAGAGTGAGTTTCTTTGATTTTTAGTATTGATGTTACAGTTATATATGTTTTGGTGTTTTCTATAATAAATTAATAATATTTTTTATAGAATTTTTGTGGGTTAAATTCGGGAGAAGTATAATTATTTGAATATTTAAGACTATATGATATCTAAGATTTAATGGTGACGTACGATTTTGTTTTATTTCAGAAAAATCTTACCAAAAAAGAACAGTTTTTTTTCACTAAAACATTAAAATCTTTTAGTTTAATAGTAATATAAAAATTGATTGTAGAAATATTTTAGGAATAATCAGTTATTGTGATTTTGGTGTATATTTATAACACCCTCAAACTAAAAGAAAGATTCGGGGTGGGTGTCGATCAACATCACCTATTTCTAATTGGTCAGTTTGGGTTTAAATTGTCGGTTTGGTTTGGTTCGATTGTTGGAAAACCAAGGGCGTTAGTTTTTTAAGGCCAAAAACTTGACGCCACTGAGAGGATAGTCACTTTTGTTGTTTCCCAAAGAGTTAGAAAGAAGAGAGAAAGTTCAGAGAGAGTTTTGTGAGTTTTTGAAACTTTTGTGTGTCGTTTCTGGAGAATTCTAGCCTTGGGAGTGGTGATCTAGAGTGGTGGTCGGTTGTGAAGCTCATTGTAGTGCCTTGTTTTGTCGTGGTCGAGTCAGATCTTCCTGCTTTAGAGGTGAATGTATGACTATGGCTTATCTAAGCATTAGATCTCTGATTTTCTGTGTTTTTCTGTGATTTGGTGGATTGGTTCCTTGCTTGTTGTGTGTTTTTCTGTAATTTGGTGGATTGATTCCTTGCTTGTTATGGGTTTTTCGTGGTTTATATGGCCTTGTGTGTTGTCCTTGGGAGAGTTGGCAGCGTTGATGTTGTGGGATCAGTGTCGATTTGGAAAATGAATAAAGTTAGATTTGATTGATATGTTTGCCGTTTGGCTGGAAATTTTAATGGTTGCTAACACCAATTTCAGTCACTCAAAATGTTTCACAGTTTTATTTTGTCAGTTGCTCTTTATTTTTGGCATTAATTATTTTTATCTTACAAAAGAGAGAAGAATAGTGAATATAATTTGATTTTTTTCTCATACTTTTCAGATATTTTTTTAACCTTTTTGTATTAAAAAGTTATGGAGAAGAAATAGAAACAAAATTTCCCTCCTTCTCATATATGTATGTGTTTGGTATAACACCATTATCATTATACAAGTTTTCTTCAAACATAAAAAGTAAAAACACATTCATTTTGCTCAAAAATTAGTTCTTATTTCACAATCAATTATTGTAATGACAAAAGTAAAATTAGCATTATAAAAGTTTCTCATTTAACTATATAATTATTTCATATTTTGAATAAGATAATGATTTATTACTCTATAATTTTCATTTAAAAATAACTGATTTCATTTTTCTAATTTATTATGAATTATAGTATTCATTCCACTTTTTATAATTTACTACAAAAATTTTATAAGTTATGATAATTTACTACTATAATCTATTGTCATAATGACAAAAATAATTCTTTAGCATTATAACAATTATCATTTAACAATGTTCATATTTCATATCATGAATTAGAAAATGATTTATTACTCTATATTTTTCATTTTCAAACTTAACTAATTTTATATTTTTATTATTATTTATTATAATGTATATAATTAAACCATTACAAAGTTACTAATCAAAGTTACAAAGTTACTCAACCATTCCTCTTGTACTGTATCGTTTGTTTTCTTTGCTATCTTTAATCGTTTTTTTTTTTTTTTTTGGTCAACATAATCGTTTTCTTTTTACACGTCATTTGTATAACCACTGTGTATAACTGTTATCATTCAAAACCAGTCTAAAATTAGATACAGACAAAGTAGGTAGACAGATAAGCACGGTTTGGGATAGGTCTTTGATTGATATCATAACTTGCTTAATCAACCACACGTTATGTAAATAAATATTTTAAACGAAGAAGTGGAAGTTCCCAATATTCATAGTCGAATCAAATGATATTTTATGTACACAAATTTAATAATGGTCGATAAAATCATTAAAACAGTACCAAATCTTTTATGCAAAATATTTTAAATAAACAAGTGGAAGTTCCCAATATTTATCGTCTAATCACATGAACTTTTATATACAAAATTTCAATAATAGTCGATGAAATCATAAAAGCAATACAAAATCCTTCATGCAAAGAAATATTATAATAAACAAGTGGAAGTTCAAACTAATCGTCTAATCACATGAACTTTCTATAGTACCTAACATCCCCAATTTTATAATTGGAAGTTGGGCCAATTTTGATAGTTCAGCCCATTAGCAACCTAAATGAGCAAAACACAAAACGACAAGGGTTTATGTGTGTCGAAGTATGAGCGTAATACATGGATGTGTATCTCCTTCATGACCGTCAAAGGGAACGTCCATCAAAAACCCTAAGAACATAGCACCTAGATCCTTGTTCTTGAGCAGAAGTGGACGTTTTCTTGTTGTGTTGTTATTGGAAAGAGAGAGGAGGAGAAAAGAGGGTCGTGAGGAGAAAAGAAGAGAGAGAGAGAGAGAGAGAGAGAGAATGGGATGTGTAGAGAGGGGAGAGAAGTACGTCATGGATTTTGTGGAACACTGGTGGGGTAGGTTTGATCATGTCATAACTGTGGAAAGCCTCGGTGGGGGTGGAGGAGCAACGCCGGAGTAACTGAAAGGTGGAGAAAAGAAGAACAAGAAAGAGTTAAGAAGGATATAATAGCAGTTTGAAGAGGCGACTTTGGAGGCTCGTCGGACAACGTATTTGACATTAGTTTATCAATCTACAAACACCGGCGTGATCATCATCAAGCCATGAGCTCGTAGCAACTGATGGAAGTCCAATCGGAGTTATATTCAAGAAGTTATGTTCGTTGCTTCCTGCGTAAGAAATATGGGAACCAGTCCGAACCTGCAACTCTAGAAATCAGATTCGAGGTTGTCTCTTTGAAACAGCGTTCGGTATTCCAAAACTTACCTGATCGAGCTGAGATTTTTTGGGGAGCTTCAGGGTACTATAATCTAAATATTCAATGGTGGGATTGTGATTTTAACGGTTAGTTGTGGTTTTACCCGTGTGTTAGGCTAGTTTGTATAGAATAAATGGTGACATTGTAATGTTTGGTTGGCAAACTGAGGTTGGATGGGGCTGCAGCTTTTATGGGTCTGACATGGGAAAGGAGAATTGAGTTTCAACATTTAAGTGGCAAAGGTGAGGGTGGTAATCGCGGAAACACAATGATTATTTTCTCAGCATGTTCTTCATGAATTACTTGTATAGGCTTGGAAACTATGTGATTGGATATGTCTATTGTTTGATATTGTATGATT
This sequence comes from Camelina sativa, assembly GCF_030686135.1. Classification (NCBI taxonomy): domain Eukaryota; kingdom Viridiplantae; phylum Streptophyta; class Magnoliopsida; order Brassicales; family Brassicaceae; genus Camelina; species Camelina sativa. The sequence goes on along the minus strand of NC_141892.1, from coordinate 15,378,563 downwards.
TGATATGATGATTAGATGTATGATTATAATGAATGATGACATGATGTGATGAGTTGATGTGTAACATGATGATCGTTGTGTGGTGATATATGAAATGAGATAGTGTGTTGGGGACACAAACATGGGATTTGTTTTTTGCCTCGTGATGGGTGGAACATGGGATTTATTTCAAACCTCGTAATTGGACGAACATGGGATTTTTTTCGTACTTGGCGATTGGACGAACATGGGATTTGTTTTGTGCCATGCTAAGCCGATGGGATTTCGGTTTAGCGATATTGATGATGAATGTGTGTATCAATGAATGTGTTGGTGTTTAGATATGGTTTAAGTAATATTATGAATATGCTAGATTGAGTATTATGGTGAAACCGTTATGCTTGTTGGATGTATGCCAAGAATGTGGAGTCTGATTCTATGCTATGCACTGATTGTTGAATGTGATTAGAATGTCGTCATTGTGTTCACCTTTTTATCTTTTCCCTCAGGTTAAATGCTTTGTGAGTTGTGGAACAAGTTTTATGATTGAAAGAGTTTTATTTTTAAGAAAGAAGCATTTTGGCGGGACCATTTGAATAACACGTTGTCTTAGCCGATAAGGCGGGACAGGTGTTACAATTTTGGTATCACAGCACCAGGTTATGTCAAATCGGTTCTGACCCGGGAGGCAGTCCTGAGGGAGATTGAATTTTCTTGAGCATGTAGGCTTACAAGCTGAAGTCATAAGTTGACTTGGAGAAGTTAACATTGGTGGAAAAGAATGCTACTAAGGTCCGTAGTTTTTCTTGGAGTCACATGCAGCAACCAGAAGTTGTTAAAGAGCTTGCTAGTATTGTTAAACGAAGTACTTGACACACATGGAAGGACGTGATGCTCAAGTGGATGGAGGTTTGGGGTGCTAGCTTCTAAAAAGTCAAATGGACATTTGATGAAATATTGTTGAAGGATGTTTTTGGAGTTGGTGCCATAACTTTAAAGATGAGGTGTTTCATAAAGATCACTAGTTGAGGTTATTCTAGTGCTTGGAGAGCACAAAAGGTAATTGCAGCGGAGGAAATGGAAATAAGAAGTGTGGGAGGAAACCACACAACAATAATTCACATTATGGACTTCTACAGAGAATGTGTATATGTGTTAAAGATGATTTAAAAAAAAAAAGGAGGATTGCAAGAAGAGGAAGACGCTAAGTCTACAATGTATGAAGTTTGATAGAAGGTATAGGAATCAACTAAGGATAGTGGAATGAAGATCACTAAAGATTGTGAGGAGACATTATTTCTATTTGGTGTTCGATGAATGCAGAACAAACATTATGTGGTGAAGGTGCATTACATGAGAAGTACTACCTAAAAAAAAAATGCATGGAAGTGTGAAACCAAAAAGGAACGGGGATCCTAAGAGAGTGTCGGGAAAACACTGTGATAATTTTAAAAGTTGGGAAACTTTCAGAGGGATGTTAATTTTATTGAGTGAGCGCAGCAGAAGCTTGAAGGATCATGTAACTCTGAGTTGCACAAAACCGTAATGGTCACAGTTAATGTGTACACTTCTGAACATTTTTAGACAAGGTTGTATGTTGGTGAATTGGTTATTTTCACAAGTCAAGGTAAAGAGGTAATGGAAAAACCATTTGTTGAAAATTGGAGTATTCTAATCAAGTTTTAGAACTATTTGAAGAATGTGTGTTATGTCTAAGCGAAGGAAAGCTAAAGGAACTATGACACTTGACGATCCAAGTGGTCATATGGATAACATCGGATACGCGTAAATATAAGTTAAAGTTTGTATTTGTTTAATCAAAAATTGAATAGTAAATGCAGAGAGGAATTATTCTACTGAACGAAAAATAGAGTTGTTACACACTCTAACCAAGTGGAAATTTATGATTCGTTGTTGATCGGGAAAGTTTGAAAAAAAAAAATCGAACTGAGCATATAGACAACAGATGCAAAAACAAAAACCTCTTAGGTATAACTCGTGTAATAGAAAAAAAAATAATTACTACCTCTGTCTCATAAAAATTGATGTTTTGAGATATTTTTTTGTCCCACAAAGATTGATGTTTTGTAAACTTCAAGAAGTAATCATTGAAAATATTTAAAAGTTTGAATTGTTATTGGTTTAAAATTAAATAATATCTCTTTAGTCAAAGGAAAAAATATATTTAAACTATGTAATCATTGTTTAAAAGCTTCTAAACATCAATCTTTATGAGACAGAGGGAGTAGATGATAAGGGAAATAAAATAACGTTTTTAACAATTTTCATATTCTAAATTTTCTATTGTTGTAACATCCATGTTCCAGAATTATATTTTGGGTTATGATGAATAAACCAAAACGGGATTTTAGTTAATTTTGGTTTAATTAAATTCTGGTTTAATCTAATTAAACCAAAAACCCTTAATCTCCCACATAAGTCACGCCTCCTCTCTAGTTTTTGCTTTTGTCAACATTGAGAGAGAGGGAGAGAAAGTGTGAGAACTCTTGGTTTTATGGTGTAAAAGAGGAAGAGAAGAAGATCAAGCTTTTTCCTTAGAGCAAAGAGAGAAACATAACTGTTAGGTTTGGTAGAAGGAGAATCCGACTACTCAAATCATTTCTAAAGGAGATATCGGCAGTTTCGTGGGGAGTTTCTTCTCAGTCATGGATTGAGACCAGCGGATGTTTCAGGATCGATAGCGGTTGCATTTGAGATCTGATCGTGCTGCAATTTTGTGAGAAGATTCTGGACGTGTAGGGCTAGCTTTTCACCGGAGGGATTTGATAATTAACGGGCGTTTCTGGGCTGTTGCAGACGTTAGGAGAGTCTCAACGGGTTGTATTTGTGTTATAATCAGTTTGATAAGGTGAGTGCGGGACCATGAGCTTATCTAAGCGATTGGGTTGTATGACTTGTTTTGTGTGATGATGTGTAGGTGTGGTGAATGTGTTATTGGGAGTTCTTTTTAATGGATGGTTTGTTATATTATGTTTGTGGTTGTACTCTTGATTTGCTTGTGTGTATAGCTCGTAGATGGGAGGATCGCCTCACTGAGTATTTTTGGTAATACTCACGCATCTTATTTTGTTTGTGGTGCAGGTAATGTGTAGCGTGGAATCATGGCAATGAGTAGAAGGATGATCTAGGGTCTCTTTTGTGTGTTGGTGGTTATATTGTTCATGTTGGAACCTTGCATAGGCATGTGTTAGGTTGTTGGTTATGATTTATGTTTCCGCTGGGAATGGTTTATATTGGTTTACAGTTTTTGTTATAATTGAATATTATGGGATATTTAATTATATTATTATAAAAAAATGGGTCGGGTTGTTTCAGTTTGGTATCAGAGCCCTTACGGTTCTAGGGCGGGTTAATGGATGATTTAGAGTGGCTTAAGGAAATTTAATTGGTGGAATTATTTTCCTGTTGTTTGATGAATGATGTTGTTGATATAATTGATTATGAGTAGTTAGTCAATTTTCATATGGTATGGAGTTCTAAGTTTCTATTGTCAAGAATTAAATAAAAGGAAAACACCAACTCTTATTGCCAAAAGAAAGAAAAAGGAAGAAAAAACAGAGCAAGAGAAAAGGAAGGAAAACGGAGACACCGACTAAGATCATCACCCTGCATCAGGTCACCCGGGGTAGAGAAAGATTCGCCCTCGAATCTTCATGTTCTTCTGGTGGAAAATCTGGAACGAGATGCTTCACGTTGAAGACGTCAGAACAACGAACCTCCAGAGGAAGACGGACACGAAATGCATTTGCGTTTATTTTTTCCAAGACCTCCAAAGCTCCAATCTTTCTTGCTTTCAGCTTCTTGTATTCACGAGGGGAGAAGCAATCACGAGTTAAGACTGCCCACACAAATTCTCCCACACGGAATTGAACATCTCGACGATGTCTATCAGCCTCTGCTTTGTACTTTGCCGACGAAACCTTCAAATTATCATGAACCTGCGCATGAATAAAAGAAAGATTGACCACAAAGTATACAGCTTGACCATGATCACGAGTAGCATATGGTGTGACGCCAAGATCAACAGGACCTCGTGGCACAAGTCCATACACCACACGAAATGGGCTAAACTGAGTACTTCTATTAACGGCATGGTTGTGGGCAAATTCCGCTTTGCATAATACTGTATCCCAAGATTTTATGTTGTCATCTACAAGACAACGAAGCATATCTCCCAAAGAACGGTTCGTAACTTCCGTTTGACCGTCGGACTGAGGATGATATGCAGAGCTCATGTCAAGGCTAGTCCGAAGCATACGCCAAAGAGAACGCCAAAAGTGACTAAGAAAACGAGAGTCGCTGTCTGATACAATGGAGCAAGGCAGTCCATGAAGCCTATAGATCTCACGAAAAAAAAAAAGAGCCACTTGAACTGCATCTGTTGTCTTTTTGCAAGGTAACAAGTGCATCCTCTTAGGTATGTTTTTGTGGCCACTTGAACAAAAACCACCATTTAGGTATGTTTCGAGCCTTCAATGAGATTCCACGGTAAGTTGTTTTGTGTGTTGTTAGTCGTTTTGTGTTTTTAGCTTCTATGAGGGAAGTGCACTTGGATATTGACAAGTTGTTGGAAAGTGGGGGGATCACGCTGGTAATGCGAAATACTGTTGGCGATGAATTTTAAAAGTAGATGTGTTGGAAATGGATTTCCGGGAAGTTAAGATGGAGATTTAATTTGAATTTTTCTTTTGGGACTTGTGTGTCAGGTGGAAAAGAAAATAGGTCAGGAATCCTATAAATGGAAAGTTTCTATAAATAGAAAGTTTCTAAAAATAGAAAATTCTATGAATAGTTAGGACTTGTCTATTTTTGGAAAAGGGATGTGAAATGTCATAGTGGCGGGAATGTTTAGAGGTTGACCTGAAGAGTGGTCACAGATGAGATGATCAGTTCTCATGGATTTTTGATTGGTGATGTCACAGTGATAGGAGAATTTGCGAATTCTGGAAAATTGGAAGTTTTATGAATAGTTAAAACTTACTTATTTTTGGGAGATGGGTGAGTAAACAGCCTTAGTGGCAGGGATGTTTGAGGTTGGCCAGAAAAATGGTCATGATGGTGGTGATATTCTAGTGAGGGAATATGGTGGTTAGTATGACATTGCGATATTTTACGCATACAACGGGAGGTGATTCTAGTCGGAAAGTGCTTGGAGACATCAAGACTTGTTTGCTTTAGTTACGGTGGGTCCTGAACAACTCATAAGGAGATGGTGGTTCTCCTGAGGGGATGGTGGTTCCCATGTGTACCGATTGCTTGAGGGCTGGTTGGCCCTGAGAGCGGCAGAGGAGATGGTGGTTCTCCTGGGAGATGGTGGTTCTACGGAGGGAATGGTGGTTCCCCTGGTACCGAGATCTTGAGGGTGACGACCCAAGGGTGAGACGGTATGGCTCGAGGATGGTGGTCTGAGATTGAGATCAGTATAACTCAAAGGTTTTGACCTGAGAGTGGATGAGTTTGGAGCAAATAATGTTGATGTGTGGTTTATTTTGCTTCAAAATCTTTTATCTTAAAAAGATCACACAACGGCTGAAAGTGCACAGCTACTCAGTAGTAGTATTTAAGGATCAATCCCACAAAGAGAGAGAGTTGTTGTTTAGAGAATCCATCGGAAGAGATGTAAGGCTAGGACTCGATAAAATGGGGGGTTTTGGTTGTCAAGGTCGTAAGTAAGCAATAAACGTAAATAAAAAGCAAGTAAAATAAATAAAACAAGCGTTGGGCATCAAGGAGAATCGCAGGGGTTTGATGATCTAGTTATCTAAGAAAGTTTATGATTATTTTGTTTATCTAAAACTCGGACTACAAACCACGAATGAACCGTTAACTTATAGTTCACAAGCTAACCGTCTAAGTTCCCTATACTACGAGACTCAACTGTAGCAGGCAACGACACATAGATCAGAGAATTTTAAACAGGTTTGATTCTAATCCATGAAGTTCCATAGGTAAGGGGTATGTGCTTCCTATGACACCTCACACATCTAAGCTAGGTCAAGCACACATGCAAGTTTTTGGCGAAGCACACACACTTTAGATCATAGTTAGTTCATGAGGCTAACTTAAAGCATTAAGCAAAGACTTAGAATTAAAGCATAGAATAAACTAGAATATAAATCTAACAAACCCTAAAAATTGCCACCTAAACTAAGATCATCTCCCCCTTTTGATTATCTCTTTAAACCCAACTAGAAAACTACTCTAGCATGTTTAAAGGAATCATCAAAGCAAGGTTTAAACAATTCATAAACATAAAAGAAGAAATAGAGAAAAGGCTTTTAGATATTACTTCAATGATTGTCAAACAAAGTTGTAGGATCTTCTTCCTTTAGAAATAAGGACAAAGCAAATAGAATAGTAAGAGTATGGTAGATCTTCAAAGCTTAAAAGAGATGGAATGAGAGAGGTCTCTAGTCGTGGCTACTTCTCTGGTCGTGTTTCTTGGCTGCTCGATGAAGGCACACACTAAACCCTAGGTTTAGAAGAGTATTTATAGGGTTTTTGAAAGCTTAGGGTTTTGTAAGCGTAAAAACATCTTTTCTTGTTGACTGTAGAACAAGAGGCGGATGAGGATGGTTCAGGACCGTCGTGACTCCTCCGGTCTGGGCCGCCGTGATGGTTTCTAATCAGGCCGTCATTAAAGTCCACTTGGCTTCAAACTTATCTTCTCGTCGGTTTATAACACGTCTCGGTAAATCGGCCATAACTTCCTGCTGAGTGAACGGATTGACTTGATTCTACTTGGAAGAGAAAGCTGACTCTCTCAGCTTTCCATAGACACCAAGAAATTCAAAATGAGAGTTCTGAAAGTTCTTCAAAAGTGTCCCGTATTGTAAAGATCTTAATCCGTCCTGAAACGTACTTTCCTTGTCTTTTGGTCCTTTTTGCTATAAAACCTGTAAAACCTTCTTGAAACCTAAAATACTTGATAATAGACATTAAAGCCTTGAAATCATATCAAACTCATCCTAAATGCATACTAAAACTATAGCAAAAATGGGTAAAAAAATGATATTATCAACTCTCCCAGACTTAGACTTTGCTTGTCCTCATGCAAACAATTAAAGTAAATCATGGAAAAGAGGTTTTGAAAATAATGGGAATTCACTTATCTTTGGGGATATTGTCTTTGCACTCTTCTTCGCCTTGACATTAGGAACTTACATTTGTAATCCAGCATGAGAATCATCAATGCTCCAGAATCTCCATTTTCATCTCTTTACATAAATTAAGCAATAATTAAAAGTGAAATCTTACCAAGGGAAGATCGATCAATGGCTTGTCGACTCTCTTCAAGCCAAGACTTTCTTCGTATGATTCATTTCCTCTCCCTTTTCTCACTTCCAAGTTTTTCTCCCTAATTTTCTAGGGTATCATTTTTTTTATAGGTCCCTTGCTCTTTTTCTTCCTCTTTTTTTTTTGTTTTTATATATTGGACAGGCTTCCATGAAATCCAAAGTATGCACTGGTTTACGCGACGTACCTTGGCTCACTTCTTTGCTACCTATATCCTTATTCATTTCTTTTTTTTTTCTTTTCTTTTCTTTCTCTTTTTTTTTAAGAGTTTCGAAGGGAAGAGAGAGGGGAACATACTTTTGAAGAAGTGTAATGTCTTGTGTGGCTTGAATGTAGAGATCTTGTCCAATGTATACCAATTCCCAGAGCTTGATAATTAAGTCCGGTTTAGGTCCTATAAAAGTCAGAGACAACGCTAGATCATCCGAATATCCATTGAATAGGGACTTTGGGGATTGTTGAGTCGGCTCACAGTCTTTCCAAACTTCGGTTCTGTTGTCAAGCATAATCAAGAGTCATAAGACTGTTAATCCAAATCAAATAAACCGTTAGAATAAGATCATAATCCCCTACTAATTTTGACTTAATAAAAAAAAAGTGACTCGATAAAAACGTCAAAGTTATTGATGTAAAAAGTGGAAAAATGTCTCAAGTCAACAAAGTAGAAAGTAGCATTAGTATAGGATGGAACATCCTTCCCCCAGTCTTAAATCACACCGTCCTCGGTGGGAAAAAAAAGAGTTGAGGATTAAAAATCATAAGGAAAAAGTGAAGGGATTAAGAACAATATCACCTTGATGGAATGTGTTTTTGTCGACTCTGAGACTTTTTATGGTTACCCAAAAACTGTCTAGAATTCAGCTGTGGTATGAAGATTTGGTGACTAACAGTTTGTACTTCCTTTGGTTGCTTGACATACCTAAATAAAAGAGTGGTGATGGTTGGTGGTAGGATGGTGGTGTTAGGATGGTGGTGGTTCGGAGTTGTCTCGCGATACATGGATGAACGGTCTCGGACAGCAGCAAATGGTGGGTATGGTACGCGGTACGCAGGACATGGTACACGGTACATCGGACGTGGTACGTAAGACATGGAATTGGCTACGGTTGGTATGGCTGGTGGGGACTCTCGGCATCGATCACACGAGGGTTGTGATTGATTTGTTGCCTTCGGCGTACGTCGGTCACGTTGAATATGGCCGGTCAGTAGGTGGTACTTGCCACTAGACATAGTGTGCATTGCCAATCCATGGTCCTTCTTCCTTCTCTTTTTGGCTTTTCTATTTTCTATTTTTTTTTGTTTTTTTTTTATAAACCTGAAACTAAAATGCAAAAATATTGAAAGTAAAAGAAAATAAATCCTAAAAAAGAAAAACCTACTAGATCTGGGTTGCCTCCCAAGAAGCGCACTTGTTTAACGTCGTTGGCTTGACGTTAGCTTGCTTTCTCAAGCAGGGTGAGGAGAGTCGGTTGTCCTTAGACAAGCTCTCTTGGACCTTTCTCCAATGTAGGCATCAGGTGGTTCTCGTGCATAATCTTCTTCTCTACATCTTTGAGTTGGTGGGTTGAATGGTTTAGCTTCATAGAAAATGTCTCCATTGATGTTGGTAAGAGTAATTCTTCGGTTAGGCCAGTCCATGACGGCTCCAGCAGTGGCTAGGAATGCTCCTCCAAGGATAAGTGGTGTAAACCTCCCTTTCTCGGCATTGATGCCTTGAAAATCGGTTGGAACATTGCAAATTCCAACTCTCACATGAATGTCTCGGACCATTCTTTCGGGTATTGTTAATGAGGGGTTGGCGAGTCCTACGCGTATGTCCAAGGGTTGTAAGTGTCTCAAGCCAATCTTCTTAGCAGCATCGGTTGACATGATGTTGATACATAAACCAGAATCACATAATGAATCTTTAAATTCAACTCCATTGATATAGCAAGTGATGAGGAATTGGCCAGGGCTCTCCACTTTGTGTAGTGTGGTGAACGGCCGTGGGTAGTGTAAGGCTTGATCATATAGCTCTTTCATCTCTTTCCTTAAATCACAACTCTCAATAAAGAAACGTTCAATATGATAAATAGAACAAGCTTCTGCGAAAGTGGTACCTTGGGGAAGTCTCCCAACTGCTCGGTTGAAATCACCGAGTTCTCTTAGGCTTATCATGTGTGGGTACCAACGGTTGTTCAGGAGGGTGAGACAACGTGGTTGATGTTGAAACTGTGTTCCCTCGAATAGCTCATCTTCTTCTTCATAAATATCCCCTTCTTCAATTTCTTGCAAAGTTTGGGCTCCTTTGAAGGTTGTGACGGTGTTACAAGCGACTTGGGGTGTTGATTCTTTCTCTCCTTGTTGAGAGGTCTCGTGTGAGTTGGGGTTGAAGGTTTCGGTCTCCATGGAACCTTGTAGCTTGTTCTCCACGAAATCTTCTTGTGTATTTGTAAAAGAAAATTTTCCCTTCTCTAAAAGGAAACTAGAATGTTTTCCTTTTTCGAATATGGTATCCTTTTCTTATCCTTCCTTCTCGTCTGGTCAAGTTTCTTCTTTCTTGTGTCCAGCAACACGTGAGGTGAGATCCTCAATCTTAGCAGCAAGGTCTTGGTTTTTCTCCTTTATATCCGATTCAATCTCCTTAAGTAGCTTGTGGCTCTCCTTTGTGATTGTGAATGTAGACTTTCCGGACATAATTTCTCCAAAACGTGTTTGTTCAAAACAAAGACCAAACATCTTCCTCTCAGCTTCATATGCTCGGTTCTCAAGCTTCTCCACACGCCTCCTTGTGTCTAAATCCTTGTTGAATAAAAATCCACACTTGGACTCATGGTCCTTTGTTAAATCAGAAACTTCATTGGCCAAGTCTCTAATGTTGATAAAATTATCTTAAGCACTCTTGAGATGTCTCTCTTGTTCTTCTTCAAGGCAATGGAATTTCTTCTCCATGGCTTCAGCATCTTCAGATCTTTCTTCTTCTATGCTTCTAACTCTAACAGCAATGTCATCCATTTTTCTTGAAAGATCATAATCGATTTTGTCAAGCTTCGCATGCAACATCTTCATATTCTCATCTTCAAGATCAGCTAACTGACTTATTAGGTCCAGCATCTTTTCTTATTCAGCTTTCTGTTTTGTAGACACATGAAAATTGTCTTCAAAAACTTGGTGGGGAAATCGAATAAAATCAGGCTCTCGGCGTGGATAGGGGCGGTTTAAATTGGTTTCGGCTCTCCTTGGATAGGGTCTTTGAAAAAGACTTGGACGTGACTTGGGACAGGTTCCCAATCTTCATAAATATCATATGGTGCTGGAGATGGTCGGGTTCTAGGGTTACCTCGGTAGGAAGCTTCTTTTTGGTGTTGAAATTATCGAAAATTGTTGTTTTCGGAAATTTCTTCATTAGGGATCCAAAATGTCATGCAACAGTAGAAGTCTTTGAGCTCTTCTCCTCACTCTTCTTTAGTGGATGATAGATCATAAGACTCATCATTCTCTATTGGCAAATCTTCGTAATGGCATTATATAGCTCTTTCCTCAAATAAGTTTCTTCCTCATTGATTGGGTAATCTTTTTCTCTATTCCACTCCTTGGACTTGCTAGGATCGGTTGGATACTCATGTGAGGCTCCATATCCTTCTTCAACATCAGTAGGTTGGTATAATTGATCATCACTCCAATTGTTGCGTTCGTCCGGGTTGTTGAATAAGGTTTGTAAGGCTTCAATCTTCCATTCTAGGCGGCTCTCGATGGTGTCAATGGTGTAACCCATGTTGACAATCTTGGTCCTATCACATCAATATACTCCATGTTGTTCAAGACTTTATTGTTGACAGCATTAATTTGTTCCTCCAAGCGTGTGACATCCTTGGTGATAATCTCGAGTTACCTCCAAAATCAATACTCATCTTATTCTAGCATTTAGAACTTTATCAGCCTCATCTTGACTTGATATAAGCTCTTCTATCATCTTCATGAGCTTGTTTTCAGTGTTATAGTTCCTTCAAGTGATTGGTTTTCGAGTGTCATAGAAAAAGTTTTCATTGACATCGACATTCATGACTTCTTGCGGATCAAGGTACTGGTCCGTTGCAAAGCATCGTACGTCCGCATGGTACGGTGTATATAGTGGTCAGTTGGGCAGTAAGCTGGTCCCATAGGTGCTCGGCCTTCAGATGGTCGAGTAAGAGAACGACGAGAAGGGCGCCTAGATGGTGGTACATCGGCTGGTCGAGAGTGACCAATGCCATGACCGTGCAGCGAGTGGGCTTGCGGACCGGATGGGTCTCCTTCCGTGGCTCGGTAGTGTGACATGAGCTGTGCAATTGTGAGATTCTCAAAATCTCCTGGGAGAGCGTCGAGGTTCATCCTCAAGGTCTCCTGAAATAATGAAAATCAAAAAGAAAAATTAAAAACCAAGGTGTCGTAGACGTTACTCTAGTTCCTAGACTCTTGTAAACAACAATTTCTCCCTGGCAACGACACCAAAAAGCTTTGTGATGCGTGGTTTATTTCGCTTCAAAATCTTTTACCTTAAAAAGACCACACAACGGCTGAAAGTGCACAGCTACTCAGTAGTAGTATTTAAGGATCGATCCCACAGAGACAGATTTGTTGTTTAGAGAATCTGTCGGAAGAGATGTAAGGCTAGGACTCAATAAAATGGGGGTTTTGGTTGTCAAAGTCGTATGTAAGCAATAAACGTAAATAAAAAGCAAGTAAAATAAATAAAACACACGTTGGGCATCAAGGGGAATCACAGGGGTTTGATGATCTATCTATCTCGGAAAGTTTAGGATTAGTTTGTTTATCTAAAACTCGGACTACGAAACACGAATGAACCGTTAACTTATAGTTCACAAGCTAACCGTCTAAGATCCCTATACTCCGAGACTCAACTGTCGCAGGCAACGACACATAGATCAAAGTATTTTAAACAGGTTTGATTGTAATCCATGAAGTTCCATAGGTAAGGGGTATGTGCTTCCTATGACACCTCACACATCTAAGCTAGGTCAAGCACACATGCAAGTTTTTGGCGAAGCACACACACTTTAGATCATAGTTAGTTCATGAAGCTAACTTATACAACTAAGCAAAGACTTAGAATTAAAGCATAGAATAAACTAGAATATAAATCTAACAAACCCTAAGAATTGCCACCTAAACTAAGATCATCTACCCCCTTTGATTATCCATTTAAACCCAACTAGAAAACTACTCTAGTATGTTTAAGGGAATCATCAAAGCAAGGTTTAAACAATTCATAAACATAAAAGAATAAATAGAGAAAAGGGTTTTAGATATTACTTCAATGATTGTCAAACAAAGTTGTAGGAATTTTCTTCCTTTAGAAATAAGGACAAAGCAAATAGAATAGATAGAGTATGGTGGATCTTCAAAGCTTCAAAGAGATGGAATGAGAGAGGTCTCTGGTCGTGGCTGCTTCTCTATGCGTGTCTCTTGGCTGCTCGATGAAGGCACACACTAAACGCTAGGTTTAGAAAAGTATTTATAGGGTTTTTGAAGGCTTAGGGTTTTGTAAGGGTAAAAACGTCTTTTCTTGTTGAGTGTAGGACAAGGAGCGGTGATGATAATTCAGGACCGTCGTGACTCCTCCGGGCCGGGCCGCCGTGATGGTTGCTAATCGGGCCGTCATTAAAGTCAACTTGGCTTCAAACTTATCTTCTCGTCGGTTTATACTTGATTCTACTACGAGGAGAAAGATGACTCTCTCAGCTTTCCATAGACACCAAGTACGTCAAAATGTGAGTTCTAGAAGTTCTTCAAAAGTTTCCCGTACTGTAAAGCTCTAAATATGTCCTGAAACGTATTTTCCTTGTCTTTTGGTCCTTCTTGCTATAAAACCTGTAAAACCTTCTTGAAACCTAAAATAATTGATAATAGTGACCGAATGTGGATGTCGGGGTTGATGGTGATTCAATCCCGGTTTTAGTGTTGACCAGTGGGGTCAGAACTTTGTTTGACAGATGGGGTCAGTATTGTGTTGACCAGTGATGTCAGGATTTTGTTTGACCGGTTGGGTCAGGATTGTGATGACCAGTGGGGTCAGGACTTTGTTTTCCCGGTGGGGTTAGGATTGTGTGGACCAGTCAGGATTGTATGGACCAGTGGGGTGGGGATGTGGACCGGTGGGGTTGGAATGATATTCACCGGTGGGGTCGGGATGGTGTTGATGGGTGGGGTTGGAATGGAATGACCAGTGGGGTCAGGGTGGTAGGATCCAATAGTGTCCTTGTTGCGGCAGACTGGATGGTGGGATGGTGTGAACCGTTGCGACGACGGTTGAATGAATTTTGCGGTCGAGTGGCAGTGTTTTGCAGATTTGAGGACAAATCTTTTGTTAGAGGGGAGAATTGTAACATCCGTGTTCCGAAATTATATTTTGGGTTATGATGAATAAACCAAAGGGGGATTTTAATTAATTTCGGTTTAATTATCGGTTTAATAAAATCCTGGTTTAATCTAATTAAACCAAAAATGCTTAATCTCCCAAATAAGTCATGCCTCCTCTATAGTTTTTGCTTTTGTCGACATTGAGAGAGAGGGAGAGAAAGTGTGAGAACCCTTGGTTTTATGGTGTAAAAGAGGAAGAGAAGTAGATCAAGCTTTTTCCTTAGAGCAAAGAGAGAAACAGAATTGTTATGGTTTGGTAGAAGGAGAATCCGACTACTCAAATCGTTTCGAAAGGAGATATCGGCAGTTTCGTGGGGCGTTTCTTCTTAGTCGCGGATTGAGGCCAGCGGGTGTTTCAGGATCGATTGTGGTTGCCCTTGAGATCTGATTGTGCTGCAATTTTGTGGGAAGATTCTGGATGTCTAGGGATAGCTTTTCACCGGAGGGATTTGATAATTAATGGGCGTTTCTGGGCTGTTGCAGACGTTAGGAGAGTTTCAACTGGTTGTATTTGTGTTATAATCAGTTTGATAAGGTGAGTGCGGGACCATGAGCTTATCTAAGCGATTGGGTTGTATGACTTGTTTTGTGTGATGATGTGTAGGTGTGGTGAATCTGTTATTGGGAGTTCTTTTTAATGGATGGTTTGTTATATTTTGTTTGTAGTTGACTAGTTGTACTCTTGATTTGCTTGTGTGTATAGCTCGTAGATGGGAGGATCGCCTCATTGGGTATTTTTGGTAATACTCACGCATCTCATTGTGTTTGTGGTGCAAGTAATGTATAGCGTGAAATCATGGCCATTTAAAATTATATATTAAAATGGGTTTAATAGGTAAACTGGGGCAATGTATGTTTAAATGGGTATTGTTAAATAGGTTTCAAATATATATGGGTTGAAATGGGTTTATACTTAAATGGGGTAGGTTTAAATGGGGTGGGTTTACCCATTTTAACATCCCTAAGGAGAAGGATGAATTATTGGTTATGTTATTTTGTTGTTGGAACCTTGTTAGAAGTATGCTAGGTTGTTGGTTTTTAATTGCTTGTTGATATGGTATTTATATTAAATTGGAGTTGGTTTGAATTGTTGTTGGTTTATTGTTTAAGTTGTAATTAAATATTATGGGGTATTTAATTATATTAGTATTATTAAAAAAACGGGTCGGGTTGTTTCAATTGTGTTGATTGCAATTATTTTTTTTCACATTCTTTAGGTATTTTTGGTTTTTATTTCCATTTTGAATGAAGTTTAATTATACATTTTGTTGTTTATCTTCTAAAATTTTTAACCAATTGATTATCTTATTCTTATTTAACTTATAAGCTAATCAATTGAAACCCACACTTTATATAATAAGATATATAATCAAAACAAAAATCTATTACTCTTTCTGTTTCACAAAAAAAAATATTTTAGTAATTTATCTTTGATTCATATAGAGTATCATGCACTGTACAATTTTAATGTGATTTTTACACACACTCTCTAATTTACTTTTTCCCAAAATTATTTTTAATTGAATTATTGTACATTTTCAATGTGATTTTTACATACGCTCTCTAGTTTACCCTACCCAACATTACTTTTTACTGAATTATATCATTAATCATTTAGTAAATATGAGCATATATGTACAATTCAGAAGTTTTATTAATTTGTATTAAATGTGTCAAAATACCACTCTTTATGAAAGAAAGAGAGTATATAATAAAATCATAAAATTTTGAAAAAGAAACAGTTGTGTTAACACTTAATATAGTTTACCAATATAAAACGGTTAAAATAGTAAAAAGGTAAAATTTAACCCGCAATATACTGCACAACAATTTTTCTTAAAAAATCATGATTGAATCAACTTTATATAATGTCTAATATTATATGATGTCTAATATTTTAATGTTGGTGGTGTATTAAGATACAGTACAGGTCAATGATATTTTGAATTTATTGTATTGTCTATCCAAACTCGGTCCATCATATAACTCATCCCGAGGTAATTTATTTATAGATTAATATTTATAGATTAATATTTTGTACAGTAAAACCTCTATAAATTAATACTCTATAAATTAATAATCACTATAAATTAATAAATTTTGTTGGTCCCAAGTTGGGCCAGTGTAAAAATTAACAATATTCGATAAGATAATAAGATAATAATTTTTTTGAAATCTCAATGTAAAATATGGTCCCAATAATATCATAAATTAATAATCATGTAAATTTATATATATATATATATATATATATATATATATATATATATATATATATATATATATATATATATATATATATATACTGATATAATAGTGTATGTTTCTCCTAAAACTCATTTCTATAGAACATTTGTAATGTTGTATTTTCAAACTATAATGATATCTCTAAAATATTTTATAACATGTCATACAAATAATTAAATTTTAAAGTTTTAATTTTTAGATATGCATCATTTACAATTTGATAATTAGACAGATTATTAAAATATGAGAATTAATATTATTATTATTCATAAATTTGAATTTATGTATGTCATGTGTATAAGTCAATTTGTTTATAGTATTTGTAATTTATTGTCAATAATGCTTTATAAATATTACAAGTTCAATTCTTAAACTATAAAATTTATAACATCCGAAAGTTTAATCTTATTTTGCTATAATTGTTCCAATTCATAATTAAAAAAAAAAATAAACAATTAAAAATATATCTATAAATTAATATCACTATAAATTAATAAAATGTCTTGGTCCCAACATTATTAATTTATAGAGGTTTTACTGTAGTTTGTTTTACCTCCTGTTTTAAAAATTTCCGCATATCACCGATTAAACTCCGTAAAATCGCTAGTTCCATTCCCTTTGCCTTCATTAATGACTAATTCCTGCATAATATCGATTATCTAATTAAGCGTGTCTAAATTTGATTATAACCCTTCTAATCTGATTATTGTCCGCTTTTTTTTGTATACCTATAATATTTGGATCCAAATATAAATCAAATATTCTTTTGTGCTATTTAGACAATTAGATTAAGAATTTGTAGTGTTTTACAATAACTAATATACAAACGTTTAATGAAAATCATAAAATTTTACTTTAAAATTATGTTATTATGTGTTTAAAACAACACTATAGTTTTATATTTTATTTAATTTCTATTAACATAAATAGATTATATATACTTATATTTAGTACTATATTTTTATTTTATTTTTAATATAAGAAAATAACCCTAAAACTAGTCCTGATTATTAGAAAAAAACAACTCTTTTAGCATTGACCCAGGTATAAGGGGAGCAATACAATCTTTGAGAATAGAGAGGACAACATCACCTCTCTATTACCCTTCCAAAGCATGAGAAGTCTGCACAGTCAAGCTTAGTGAAACACATATTTTTTGTGATGGTGGTGATGAATGATGTATGAAATGATGACTTATGAATGAATGGATGGCAGGGTGTTTCAATTCCCCTTATGCAGTAGTAGTATAAGAGGTGTCAATCCAATCTGAGTGTTTGTGAACGATCAAGATGTGCATATGAGTCTAAGTTAAGCCAGGTGTAAAGGTTGTTTGTCACTAACAATCCTATGATGAAATGTAAAGTGCAGAAAGTAAAACTACAAGAACTAGGAGCTAAATGCAAATGGAACAGAACAATTATGAAGCTAAAACAGAAATAGAAACTATGATAATGCAAGTATTGAACTAATGCAAGGTAAGTAATGAACAGGATACTAAATGAATGCAACAGAAATGCAACTAGAATGAAACAGGACAAACACAAGTTCTGGGTTGGAACTCGAGCAAGCACTCGATCGAGTGTAGATCGAATGTAGGGTCGAGCTGGACAAATACGCAAAACAAAGCAACACAAGAAAAACAGAGCAATACCAAAACGAATCAAACAACGATCAAACAACAGGATTTAAGCTAAGAAATCAATAAACAAGAAAGGTCTTGAGGAGGGATTCATGGGCTGGACTATGATTGAGGTCATCTAACTTGGTCAACAAATCTCAAACAACTTGAGCTAATCTCTAGACATATATTTCTAAGACATGTTTAATCCACTCTCATGGCAAGAAACAATCAAACTCATGCATCTCTAGACTTGTTTTCACAAAGTAAAGAATCTACACAAGCAGGCATTAAGCAATATGTCAAAAATCAAACAAGACTTCTAATCTCTTAGCAAGCCTAATGATAGTCTCTAGATCTAGCCTTATCTATGCTCCTTGGACATTGGTGTGATGCTAAGAGGCTTGAAATCAGATCCTACCCTCTCAGATATAGGATCAGCATTAAGAACATCTAGCCTAGAACAATCAAACTTGACCAAATCAAACAAACCTCAAACACAACCCAGCCTAACCCATTCTCAAGATCCTAAGCAACTACTCACAAGCATACATGATGAACATCAAAATCATAAACCCAGAAAATGATGAAACTTGCATGATTAGATAGATAAAGCAAAGATCTACAATATTGAAGAAAGAATCAAACTCAAATTCTCAATGTTCTGAAAGTTATGAAACCAACAATATTGAAGAATTTAGTCTTTTTTCTCCTTTTAAAAGAAGTACAAGATCTTAAGAAAATAAAAGTGCAAAAGGAATAATTTCCAAAAAGGTAAAAACTAGGTTTTTGACTCTCTAAAAAGCTGGCTTTTTTGGTGGCTGCAGGTATAAGCCCTTATATAGAAAAAGTAGTGGAAGCCCTAAAAACGCTAAAAGACAAAATAGCCAGGCGGCTCGACCAACTCGACCTGGTGCTCGGTCGAGTGACCGGTCGAGTTGGCTCCTCTTGTGCTCCTCCCACTCGGTTGAGTCCCTCTCAGCACACGGTCGAGTGTCTGGTCGAGTGGGCAGTCGAGTTGGACTCCGGACCTTGGTTCTTCAGCCTTAGCTCTCTTGCTTTCTCCTCATGATTACTTCACTTCTCCACAGCATTGCTTCCATGCTCCTTAAGCTCCAAAATCACATGTTTATGCATGAAAAAATGCAAATGCAATGCAACTAAACTCTAATGCAAGAACAGTCCTAAAGTTATGCAATAATGGTCAAAATGGATAGCAAAAGATGCAAAAGATGTGAATATATTAAGGGAAAACAGGGTAAAATATATGAACATCAACACCCCCAAACGTAGTCTTTGCTTGCCCTCAAGCAAATGAACAAGACATAAGAAGGTAGGTGAGGTTTGAAAGTGGGATCTCAGCTCCTAAGCTTGCAAATAGACCATCTAGAATCATTGTCCAAGTTACTAGTACTATGATGCAAGTTGAATGAGTTGTACTTAAAGATTTTAGACAAGCATATCACAACCTTTACTGATTTGAGCCTTAGATGTCCACATGCATTCAAATCAACCATTTCCCTTAACATTCATTAATCAAGAACATGAATCAATTCTATGCAATGCTTAAACTCATTTGGCTTGGTAGTAAAAGGTTCAGAGACAATGATGGTCTCTCTTTAGAGTGGGGCTTATCAATATCAAGGTTCTCTCATAAAAATGGATTGAGCTTTAGAAGAATGCTAAAGATAAGAACACTTAGACACATACAAGAACAAAACCTTGTCTACCCAAAGGCACCCAAAGTGTTTATCCTATCAATCTAAACCCAATTGATCCTAGTGCTACCCTTTAACCTCTTCTCTTCTCTTTCACCCTTTTCTCTTTTGATTTTAAAGTCTTAGGAGAAGTTTCTTATTTGATCTTTCTAGTGGAATGGGAGATTCATACTTATTTGCTATGGTTTTCTTTTCTTCTTATTCTTAAGACATAAAAGCATTTTGCTATACTCTTCTTTTTCTTTCTTTCTTTTCTTTCACTGAAACCATCTTTAAACAATATCATACTTCCCATTCTTTCACTAGATTTTGATTTTACTTAAACACATTCCCCTCCTAAAGACTCTAACCTTTTCTTTCTCTTTTCCTCTTTTCTTTTCTTTCTTTTTCAAACAACCAAATCCCAAACCCAACAATGAAATCACCTAGTCCTATCTAGTTTGGAAAATGCAAACTAGAACTACACAAGGCATTATTCTTGTCAGTTCAAACCTAACACTTTCTACCAAGCTCAATCCCAAAATAGGCCTTACACACTCAAGAATAAACATGGCTTGAAAGAAGGGTTGGTTAAGGGTATTGGAAACTGATTTTAATGATTCAATCAGCTACTTGGATCAACAAGAGTGGTAAAAAGGAGAAAGATGATCCAAATATGTATATGATATCCATGAGTTTAAAGCAATGCACACATTGATATTTAACAGTCAATATTAAGTTCTTATAAGTAGGAAATGGTGTCAAATCACAACATGCTTCAATTTAGACCAAATGCAATGCAGGAATTCAAGGCTTGGTTCAATCTTATGCTTCTAACCACTCAACTAGCATCAAAGTACTATTAACTTGAGCATTGATCCTAGTCTAGTGAATTAAACAAGTTAACAACGCAAAACTCATCATATATCCCTAATGCAAATATTATACAATCCTACATAAAACATGCTAAACAAGATGCTATTATGCAATGCAAACTGCATGAACACTCTTTTTTTATAAAGATTTTTGCAAAAAATTTCAAATTTTTAGGGTTTTTCTATGCCTTAGATGCTATGCAAATACTAACATGATGATGCTAAAAATTTGAAATAAGAACACAAAACACAATATCAAATGCTATCTCAAACCCTCCCCCAAACTTAAATCACACAGTCCTTTGTGTGAAAGAAATTTGTAAGAGGATTCAAGATCAAAAACAAAACACAATATCAAATGCAATGGTATTTACAAGGGAAGGTTATTGTGGTACCTTAAGGATTGGAGAAGAAACTGTCCACATCCTCTTGCATGCTGTCAAAAGTGTAGTTGGGGTCTTGTTGATGACTTGGAGGTGGAGATTGGGGCAGCTCGACGATGGGAATCGACCGGGACTCGGTCGAGTACGTGCTCGAGTGGGGGGGTCGAGCTGGACCGCGAGTGTCAAAATTCTGACCTTGCTGCTGGTAGAACTGCTGGTAGAGTGCTGGATCCATGAAGTACTGGGGTGGGATGGGAGGGTAACCTGGATATCCTGGATAAGCAGCTGGAGGTGGGAAGCCATAAGGTGATCTGGGCTGGAACTCGGCCGAGTGCATCTGGGGTGCTCGAGTGACCCGGTCGAGTGCCTCGAAAATTGTTGTTCTCGGCTACTTGAACTCCTCTTCCTCTGATTTGGCTCGTACATTGAAGCTCTAGCTGGTTCCACAGGGTTTGCAACTCTTGAGAGTGCTCTAGTTGAGCTACTCCTCCTCAAAGGACTTGAATGGCTTGGAGATGAGTTTGCACTCTTCAGCTCAGCAATCTCCTTTTTTAGGCCCTTGATGGACTTAGCCATATTGGTCACCTTCTTCTAAAGCTTATCAAACATCTTCCCATGCCACTTGCTCCACTTTTGTAGGACAGTCAACCTCTTGCTAGTCTCTCTCACTCCTCTACTATCCCTTGGGTTGGGCTCATAATCTTCAAAGTAAAATGCTCCTCCCCATCAGCCATTTGTACATCTCCAGCTTCATCAACTCTAGGTTGAACTATCCCATCAAACAAGAACTCATCAGCTTGCCAAAAGTCAATGTTTGCTCCTTCTTGAATGGTGGTGAGCTCTTGGTTAGGTAAGATCAACTGTTTTTCCCAACTGTTGGAAGCTCAAAGTTGAAGATGTGATTTCCTTGATGCATTTCCTTGGCCAATATGAGAGTAGAGGTGAGGTAGCTTGAGTCAATCCATCTTGGCAAAACCTTCTCTCCTCTAAGTGGAACCTTGGCAGCTTGTAGTATTGGAGTGATGATGCCTCCAATGGCTAAGGCTCCTCTTGACCCTTTGTTTTGTAGCTTGCCTACCCAACTTCTCAAATATATCATGTGGTCAATGAGCACCATTGCAAGGTCAATCTCCACAGTGGTCCCAAGAATGATGGTTCCATTTCTTGCCTCAAGGATGATTCCATTGAGAGCCATGTCAATTACCTAGAGCTCACCCTCATTGAGATTTCCAGTCTCCTTCCTAGCAAAGAATGTATTTGCTAAGGCCTTGTGGAAGTACCTTAGGACTGGGCTTCTTATCTTTGAACTCTTGGTCTTGGAGGATGAATAGGTGATGTTGTCTCCAATGGTTTCCCAAATGGCATAGAGCTCCTCTATTGGTATCATCAAGCTCCTATTACTACCAACTTCAAAACCAAACACATTTGCTATCTTCTTCAATGAAAGCTCATAGTTCTTTCCATTGATTGTGAAAGCAATATGACCAGCTCCAAACTCATCATCCTTCCTTGCATATGTGTGCAGCTTGACTGTGGCTAGAAACTCACAACTTTCTTCTTTATACCCCTCCATGCAAAGCCCCATGAACTTGGTTAGGTTGCTCTTCTCAAAAAGATACTCCACATCTTCATCAATGGCTAGCTTCTCCATGGTTTCCTTGTGTGGATACCTAGTTCCCAGGAACTCCATTCTCATGAAGGCTTCATAAAGTTGCCTCTTTGTCAAACCACAAGATTATGCTTCTCCATTATCCTCTCCCTCTTCTTCTTCACCTTCTTCTTCACTCTCACTCTCAACCTCCTCTTGTTCAATCTCAACTGCTGGCCTCTTCCCTTTGGCCTTGTTTCTCCTCATGAACTCACTAAGAGTTGGCTCCCTTTCTTCTTCACTTTCAGTTCTCTCAGGATCTTCCTCAACTGACTGATTTCTTGAACACGGCATCTGACCCGATCGACCACTCAGACCACCACTCGGTCGAGTGCATGCTCGAGTGGGGCGTCGAGTGGTTCTTCCAGCTTCTCCTCTTGATTGTAGGCGATCATCACAACGTTCCATGGAGCTTGCAGCCGTTTGTTGAGACTTCCTAGTAATCCTTGAAGACATTTTCGAATAGAACTGAAGGGAATAGACTCAAAGCTTAAGGTTAATAGGTTAGTGACCCAAAAACTTAAAAGAGCTAAGCTTGAGCAAAAAATGAACTTTGAGAGAGATTTTAAAACTTGATTGTAGTTGTTTTGAGCAAATGAGAGAGTGTGAGGGATATAGGATCGTGTAAGGCTCTATTTAAAGAAGCTAAGGGGACAAGGAGACAAGGGTGGAACGTCCATACCATTCAAATTTGAAATGGGAATCTTTGACCTGCTTTTTGCTGCCACTCGACCCCACACTCGACCAGCACGTGGTCGAGCTCCTTGACCAAAGTTTGAAATTTCAAAATTTTTCTTCTTTTTCTTCCCTCCACTCAATCATTCTAGAGAAATGAGAATCGAGTGGGCCTTACTTCTTTGCCAACTCGGTCGAGTACCTCTCGTGGGCTGGTCGAGTGGGCTTGCGAATCTCCTTCCCCAAGTCCAAATCTCTCCATACCCATCTACACTTTCATTGAAAGGCCTGTCCAACACAAACATAAAAGACAACACATCAAAACTACTAAGAAAATAAAGCATATTTACAAATGATACCTTAGGGGCTTCCTCCCTAGTGAGTTTGTTTGAGTCACTAAGCTTGACTTTGGTTGCCTTCTTAGGCTTTGTTTAGATACCAAGGAGGTGATGAAATCCTCCCTGGCACTTCTTGATCACTGTGAGTCTGATCCTTGATCACCTCACCCTTAACACACAAACCATATTTCTTCTTGATTTTGAGCCTTGGTCTTGCTTTCCTCAAAGACCTCTTATTTAGCTTGACTTGGAGATCCTTAACCATACCAGTCAACTCTTGAACTGACCTCTTAAACTTTTCCACAAAATCTTCTTGAAGAGAGAGATTGTCCTTTGGAGCTGCCACTTCACTTAAACCTTCATGACCACCCTTGTCCTTGATAGTAAAAGGTTGATCATCAATGGTAGGAAGGTTGGCTAGGTTATAGATGTTAAACTTCATAGCTATACCCTCAGAAATGTTCAAGGTCACAAGACCTTCCTTAACATCAATAACAGCTCCAACTGTGGCTAAGAATGGCCTCCCAAGGATGATAGGATCTTCAGGTTCCTTGTCCATCTCCAATACCACAAAATATGTATGAACCCTTGCTCTTCCTATCTTGACTGGAATATTCTCCAACTTGCCAACCACATCTCTGTTTGAACCATCAGCTATGCATATGTGAAGGTTGGTGGACTTGAAGTCAGTGTGCCCAAGCTTTTGTGCTATAGAATAGTGAAGATAGCTAAGTGAAGATAGCTAAGTGTGCAAGGCAGATAGAATGGACCTGGATCCTTAAGCTTAATTGGGATGATTACTCCTCCAAGGTCTTCAAGATCCTTCTCATCTTGAGCTTGAGCCTTCTTCTTTGATAAATCAAGCAAAAAATCCTTATAGAAAGGATATGGATCATACTGTTCCAAGGCAGGTCCTCTTTCTTCTTCTTGGTAAGCAATGATGATCTCTTGTATGGCCATCACTTCTTCTTGTTTCTCAATCACAACCTCTTCTTTCAAAGCTTTCTCTTCCTCTTGTTGCAAAGCCAACATTTCTTTTTTTCTCAATGATTTCCCTTAGTTCCTTAAGCTTTTGTGCCTTGAAACGCCCTGGGAATGGTAGTGGAGGCTTGTAAGCAGGAGGGATGTACTTAGCAGGCTTGACAACTTCTGACTCTTCAGCTCGATCGACCACTCGAACACTCACTCGATCGAGTGCTTGCTCGGGCACCTGGTCGAGTGCAATACCGGATTCAGACTGCTTTGCACAGACTTCACTCTGAGCTTCAAGAAATGACCAATCCTCCCCAACTTGAACTTCACTGTCCCCAGTGACTTCTTCTTCAAAGATATGAATGACTTTAGCAGTAAACTCCCTTGGGTTTTGAACTGCTTTTCCAGGGAGTTGGGTGGGTTTTGGAGCTGAAGTAGATGCTATATTGCTCTCCATATACTTCACTCTTGAGTTCAAACCTTCAAACTTCATATTGAGATCATTATACTGTGATGTTAACCTTTGATTCAACTCAGCAAACTGTTTGGCTTCCTCAATCTTTCCATTGGTTTTCCCAATCAACAGATGTTGTATCATTGCTCTTAGGTCTTGTTCCTGGCCTTGGTTAGTCTGAAACCCTGGTGGGGGACACAATTGGGGCTGGAACACTTGTTGTTGCTGCTTGGGTGCATAGTTGTTCTGTTGTTGAGGCTGAGGAGGTGGATAGACTTGGTCTTGAGGGTTGGCTACATTAGTGCTCCTATAAGAGAGGTTGTTCTGCTTGAATCCTCCCCCTTGGTTGTAGCCTTTGTATCCTCCTCCTTGGTTCTGCATATAACACAACTCAGCAAACTCCCTATCTCCTTCTTGGACTGGAGCTTCTTCTTCACCAATGAAGTGAATGGTTTTTGACTGGCTTAGGAGAATCTTGTCAAGCTTCTCATTGATCATCTTTAAATCCTGCTTGTATTTGTCCTCTTGATCAGTGGAGGGGATCCTTATGGTTCTATCATAATCTTCATTATAATTACCATCTGACTGAGCAAGGTTCTCAACCAATTACCATCCTTCTTCCACATTCTTGTTGAGGAAGTTGCCATTTGAGGCTGTATCAAGAAGCATTCTTATTTTGGGAAGCACTCCTCTATACAAAGTGCTTAGAAGGGACTCATTGTTGAAGCCATGGTGAGGACACTGAGTCTGGAATCCTTTAAACCTCTCCCAAACTTCACAAAAGCTCTCATTATTCCTTTGAGCAAACCCAGAAATTTCATTCCTCAACCTAGCAGTCCTTGCATTGGAGAAGAACTTGGCCAGAAAAGCTTTCTTGCATGCATCCCATGTGGTTATTGCTCCAGTAGGAAGAGTCTTCTCCCATATATGAGCTTTGTCTCCAAGGGAAAATGGGAATAGCCTTAACTTGAAGCCATCTTCACTTACTCCATTGATTTTTGTGAGTCCACATATCCTGTCAAACTCATCAAGGTGATCTAGAGGATCCTCCATTGGCAACCCATGAAATTTGTTGGCTTGTATCATGGAGATCAATCCACTCTTGATTTCATAATTATGATTGGCCACAGTAGGAGGCACAATACCAGCTCTTTGGTTGTGTGTGTTAGGTGCATCTCCAGCACCAATGTGTCTAGGTCTATGATCATGGTTATCTTGCTGCTCCATGACTACTTGTTCTTCTTGTTCTTGAACTACTCTTCTTTGCTTATGTCTCAAACCCTTTTGTAGCATGTGGATGTTGTCAATAGGCCTTTGAAGATTGTCTTTGCCTTTTGACCTTGTGTGCATCAACAAACTCGAGTACAGACTCGAACAGGTGCACGGTCGAGCGCAGGTTCGAGTGGGTGGTCGAGTCGACTGGGAAGTGATGTCTATTTGTATCCGGCTTCAGACTCGATCAAGTGCTCGATCACTACTCGGTCGAGTGGTGGTCGAGTGGGTGGTTGAGTGGGTACCTGAAACTCAAGACAGCCAAGCAAAAGAAGATTTGAGTTCAGTAATGTCACAAGTGTATGAACGAACTTAATCTTAGACTAATAATGATCCTAAATGTCACAAATAAACACTCAAATGGGAAACGACGCCAAATTGAAACAAATATTTTTTGTGGTGGTGATGAATGATGTATGGAATGATGACTTATGAATGAATGGATGGCAGGGTGTTTCAATTCCCTTTATGCAGTTGTAGTATAAGAGGTGTCAATCCAATCTGATTGTTTGTGAACAATCAAGATGTGCATATGAGTCTAAGTCAAGCCAGATGTAAAGGTTGTTTGTCACTAACCATCCTATGATGAAATGGAAAGTGCAGAAAGTAAAACTACAAGAACTAGGAGCTAAATGCAAATGGAACAGAATGATTATGACAATTATGAAGCTAAAACAGATAGAAACTATGGAAATGCAAGTATTGAACTAATGCAAGGTAAGTAATGCATAGGATACTAAATGAATGCAACAGAAATGCAACTAGAATGAAACAGGACAAACACAAGTTCTGGGTTGGAACTCGAGCAAGCACTCGATCGAGTGTAGATCAAGTGCAGGGTCGAGCTGGACAAATACGCAAAACAGAGCAACACAAGAAAAACTGAGCAATACCAAAACGAATCAAACAACGATCAAACAACAGGATTTAAGCTAAGAAATCAATAAACAAGAAAGGTCTTGAGGAGGGATTCATGGGCTGGACTATGATTGAGGTCATCTAACTTGGTCAATAAATCTCAAACAACTTGAGCTAATCTCTAGACATATATTTCTAAGACATGTTTAATCCACTATCATGACAAGAAACAATCAAACTCATGCATCTCTAGACTTGTTCTCACAAAGTAAAGAATCTACACAAGCAGGCATTAAGCAATATGGCAAAAATCAAACAAGACTTTTAATCTCTTAGCAAGCCTAATGATAGTCTCTAGATCTAGCCTTATCTATGCTCCTTAGACATTGGTGTGATGCTAAGAGGCTTGAAATCAGATCCTACCCTCTCAGATATAGGATCAGCATTAAGAACATCTAGCCTAGAAGAGATCTACAACAATCAAACTTGACCAAATCAAACAAACCTCAAACACAACCCAGCCTAACCCATCCTCAAGATCCTAAGCAACTACTCACAAGCATACATGATGAACATCAAAATCATAAACCCAGAAAATGATGAAACTTGCATGATTAGATAGATAAATCAAAGATCTACAATATTGAAGAAAGAATCAAACTCAAATTCTCAATATTCTGAAAGTTATGAAACCAACAATATTGAAGAATTTAGTCTTTTTTCTCCTTTTAAAAGAAGTGCAAGATCTTAAGAAAATAAAAGTGCAAAAGGAATAATTCCCAAAAAGGTAAAAACTAGGTTTTTGACTCTCTAAAAAGCTGGCTTCTTTGGTGGCTGCAGGTACAAGCCCTTATATAGAAAAAGTAGTGGAAGCCCTAAAAACGCTAAAAGACAAAATAGCCAGGCGGCTCGACCAACTCGACCTGGTGCTCGGTCGAGTGACTGGTCGAGTTGGCTCCTCTTGTGCTCCTCCCACTCGGTCGAGTCCCTCTCAGCACACGGTCGAGTGTCTGGTCGAGTGGGCAGTCGAGTTGGACTCCGGACCTTGGTTCTTCAGCCTTAGCTCTCTTGCTTTCTCCTCATGATTGCTTCACCTCTCCTCAGCATTGCTTCCATGCTCCTTAAGCTCCAAAATCACCTGTTTATGCATGAAAAGATGCAAATGCAATGCAACTAAACTCTAATGCAAGAACAGTCCTAAAGCTATGCAATAATGGTCAAAATGGATAGGAAAAGATGCAAAAGATGTGAATATATTTAGGGAAAACAGGGTAAAATATATGAACATCACTTAGTGGCTTTAAATATGGCTTAGTGACTTTAAATATGACTTAGAAGGAAGTCCAAAGGTATCCTTGTAAATATGGCTTAAGTTTTTTGTTGTTTTGATTTCTTTTCTTTAGTGTTTTTGAGTTACAAGAATAAAAAAGATTAAGTGTGAAGGGGATATTTGAATGAGCTAGATCCTATCTTATGCCTAACCTGATTGTGTACTTGATGCCCTACTCGATGCATGACTCGGATTATGGTCCGAGCAACAGGTCCGCACACATCACCGAGCTCACCGATGAGCAAACTACAGCAACCACTGAAGCTGTGAACGAGCCTGGGTATACATTGAGAAGCATTGAATCTGCTACAACCTCTTTCTTCACCAACCCATGAGGTACCACCTTCATCCAATTTTGTAAATATAATTGCATTTTTTGTGTCATTTTATGATTCTTAGATTCTTTTCCAACTTTTACTTACATAGAGACTGTATAATTTACGCTTGGGGAGGATCCTAGAATGTATTTAACATTGTGTTTTATTTTCTTTTTTTCTTATTTCAAATTTTTGCATACTAGTTTAATTCATTTGAGTTTGCATCTATTTGCATATATTAAAAAAGTTATAAACAAAAAAAAAGAGTTTTCATTTAGTTACATTTACATAATAGGATCGCGTCTAGATTGTTTCATATAGGGTTGTTGCATATGCATTTTAGGGGGCAATGATTAAAACTACCTTGTTTAAGTTCAACCTAAGAATTGAAGTTATGGCCATTAATCACAGTTCATTGTTGCTTGATCAATCTCTGGAAAAAAATAAAGAATCTTTGTTTAAAACCTTGTGTCTTTTGAAAGCCTCTTCCACTTGTGTGAAACTTGCTTTAACATTGTAGAATACCTATATTATTGGACTAAACCTGAATTTCAATTATCTTGCTTATGGAACTTGAATGCTCGCTCATGGTAACTCTAAAATTCAGGTTAACACCCCATTTTTGCCAATCTTTTAGTTTAACCCGAATTGATTTCCCTACCCTTGAACCCAAACATTTTCTTTTAAGCCTTGTTGTGATTTGTTTGGGTGAGGCCTTTTCAGCTTTTATAATGCTATAGGTTGTGAAACCTTGAGAGTATTGAGAACAACAGAGAACTGACTCTTGTTTTAGCTAAGTTTAGAACCATTTGAGCATCACTTATGACGTGCGTGGTTTTTATCACTTCAAATCTTTACCTTAAAAGACCACACAACTGCTGCAAGTGCATAGCTAATCGGTAGTAGTATTTAAGGATCGATCCCACAGAGAGAGAGTTGTTGTTTAACAGAATTCGTCAGAAGTAAGTAAGGCTAGAACTCAATAAAAATGGGGGTTTAGGTTGTCACTGTATTAAGTAAGCAATAAACGTAAATAAAAGCAAATAAAATAAATAAAACAAGCGTTGGACATCAAGGGGAATCGCAGGGGTTTGATTATCTATCTATCTAAGAAAGTTTAGGATTAGTTTGTTTATCTAAAACTCGGACTACGAAACACGAATGAACCGTTAACTTATAGTTCACAAGCTAACCATCTAAGATCACTATACTCCGAGACTCAACTGTCGCAGGCAACGACGCATAGATCAAAGCATTTTAAGCAGGTTCGATTCTAATCCATGAGATTCCATAGGTAAGGGGTATGTGCTTCCTATGACTCCTCACACATCTAATCTAGGTCAAGCACATATGCAAGCTTGTGGCAAAGCACACACACTTTAGATCGTAGTTAGTTCATAAGGCTAACTTAAAGCATTAAGCAAAGAATTAGAATTAAAGCATAGAATAAACTAGAATATAAATCTAACAAACCCTAAAAATTGTCACATAAACTAAGATCATCTCCCCCCTTTGATTATCCCTTTAAACCCAACTAGAAAATTACTCTAGCATGTTTAAGGGAATCATCAAAGCAAGGTTTAATAAACTCATAAACATAAAAGAATAAATAGAGAGAAAGGATTTAGATATTACTTCAATGATTGTCAAACAAAATAGTAGTATCTTCTTCCTTCTGAAACAAAGAACAAAGCAAATATAATAGAAAGGGTTGGTGGATCTTCAAAGGCTTGGAAGAGGGACGAGAGAGAGGTTCAGGTCGTCGGCTGCTCCTCTGGTCGTGATCTCTTTGGAGGCAGGTGAAGGCACTTTGAAGGCACACTCTAAACCCTAGATTTAGATGAGTATTTATAAGGTTTTGTCTAGGTTTAGGGTTTTGTAAGGGTAGAAACGTCTTTTCATGTTGATTGCAGGACAAGGGGCGGCTGAAGAAGGTTCTGGACCGTCGTGACTCCTCCGGGCCAGGCCGCCGTGATGGTTGCTAATCGGGCCGTCAGTAAAGTCCACTTGGCTTCAAACTTATCTTCTCGTCGATTTATAACACATCTCGGTAAATTGGGCATAAATTCATGGTGAGTGAACGGATTGACTTGCTTCCACTTCGAGGAGAATGATAACTCTCTCAGCTTTCCATAGACATCAAGTACCTCAAAATGTGAGTTCTGGAAGTTCTTCAAAAGTGTCGCGTACTGTAAAGCTCTGAATCTGTCATGAAACGTATTTTCCTTGTCTTTTGGTCCTTTTTGCTATAAAACCTGTAAAACCTTCTTGAAACCTAAAATACTTGATAATAGACATTAAGGCATTGAAATCATACTAAACTCTTCCTAAATGCATACTAAAACTATAGCTAAAATGGGTAAAATAATAATGTTATCAACTTTGCATCTTTGTCTCGCGATAATGAGATGAAATTAATGATGAGACATATTTTTGAGGAGACATTATCCTCACACTTTAAGACACTTGAGAATCAAGTAGCACAACAAGCTTCTGCCTCTACTAGGCAACAATGAGCTCTTCCAGGCAAACAACTACAAAACCCGAAAGAATACAACAATAACCAAGAATTTATGAATATTGTCACCCTGAGAAGTGGGAAGGAGCTGAGATCAGTTCCCTATGGTGTTAATTACGTTGTTTTTGTTGGAACTTAATTAAAGTGATTTTTACTGCCTATAATTAATACTTTATTTATAATAATTGGAGTTGTTTAATATATTTTTACTGTGCTTGTTATTTTATTGTTAATTTATTAGTTGGTTGTGATTAAATATTATATAATTAATTATGTAAAATAAAATTTTAAACGGGTTGTTTCAAAATCTGTTGGAAATGTCATTGTCTGACATATTTTTTGTACCAATACATCCGCATGAAACAGGCTGTTTTTCTTTTCTTTTTTGTTGTGGTATAGACTTTATCTACATCTATATACATGCATGGTTCCATTTGAGTGAATTATCAATTTATCATTATGATTTATGCATATTAGATCGTGCTACATTATGATTTAGGCAATTTTTCAGAACATTATTATTTGTTTTTCCTTTAATGGCAGATTATATAAATTATATTATATAGGTTTCTCATCTGAAGCAAAGATATCCTAATTTTTACATGATGAAGATATACCGTGTCCTACTCCAAAAAAAAAAAAAAAAAAAATGGTTATTTTGTTCGAGTTTCTGTTTCTGTCTTCTAACATATTATAGAGATATTCATAGACAAAGTAAGTGTAAAACAAGGTATCTATTGTAGAATATTTTATGTGTCTTATTCATTCATCAGCTCCCAAATATATATACATACAAAAAATCTAGTTACCAAACTAAGAAGATAGCATTTTATCAATACTAATCTTTCTTTCCACGCTAAATCTTACCTAAACATATATACAGAAAATCTACGTTAATTACTCTCTTACATATTCTCTAACACCTCCCTCCTCCCCGTTCAAGTTGGAGCATACGGATTTGTAAATGTCCAACTTGAACACTGATACTAGGGGTTTTGTATATCTATCCTACCAGATTCAATTAACATTATGTAGTTGTAATATTTAAGGTGTCAATCCAGTTGGGAATTTTGTTATTACTCAAAATGCAATCAAAGTATCACAAGTCAAGCCAATTCAAAGAGTTGGTTTCTATCTAACAATCCCAGAATGGTTGAAACACAAAACGGAAATGAATTAAAGATTAGAAACGAACATGCATGACAAGAAGCGAACATGAATGAGTAAAAGGAGAAACGATTCCAAGTATGAACTAAATAGCAAGAACATAAAACAGTCTCAGGAATGCAAATACAATCAGAAATATAGAGGTCCTAAGGATGTGAGTAACTGATGTAGGTGGAGTCTCCTAGTCTACAGAATGTTTAACATGCCACAAGCAAACTATCCCTAGAAAATAAACATCACGACTTAGATAATCCAATCTCTTGGCAGAAGCTATTCAAACTCAAACACTTCCAAACCTACCTCTCGCTAAAGAAACATGGTCAAGAAAACTCATCAAACACCTTTTGGGTGTGGAAATGTCTATGATACGCCCAAATTCGAGGATCACTCAACCGAATTAGAAAGGATAGAAACTCACCAAGGTGCCAGGTGCAACGAGGGAATTTAATGGGTTGAGGGGTCGCACAGCAGTTGCAAAAGGCTGCTGATATTACCAAATTCAATCGCTACTAGATATGACGCACTAGTCCAGCAAGAGGAGGCTTTTGCTTTGATATTATACACCAAGAAACAAAGAAATGTTCTAGACAAAAAACTAAGATATAGACTCATAAAATCAAAAGGAAAATGGATTGATTATTCTTAAATGAGATTACATGTTTTTATACAGGGTTAAGAAACTTGGTAACAAAACTAAGAATTTCTTGAAACTAAAAAGACAGTAAAGATAGTAAGTTGAATGAAGAACCAACTCTTGGTGCATGTTCACTTCCCAATATGTCTTTCCCAAAATGAGTTGAACTCCATTTTCTTCACCCCTCTTTGACCACAAATAAAGTGATTATTTTGGGTTTTATTGGACTTGAATTAGGCTCAAAGTATGTTGGACTTGATAGGTATCATCCCCAATAGATTTTCTCATGTTCTCTTTGGCCATAAGCTCTTGAATAGGCTCATTAAGTGCATCCTTGAATTTTTTTCCCTTTGACTCCTTGGTCCAATTTGCTGATGAGAAACAACATGGTCTGTACCATTTATTTACCTTGGGCTTACTAGAAACAATTCATGGTTGCCAAACATAATTCTGGAAGCACCTAAACCAATTGGACCTAAAGCTCTTCAGGTGAAGAACCAGATTCACCTATTTTGGCAAATTAAGTGTATCTTTGTATTCTGTGAGACAAATCTTCTGTTTCTGAGCTTGTTGGAAACATAAGAGATATATTAACATCCTCCAAGTAGTTTTATGTCGAAATTGTTTCTGAGTTGATCTGTGTAATACGATCTTTGTCTCATAAGTGAAACTGAAAATAGGATAAATCCACTGAATTGAAATATCCATATCTTTTACATATGAATTGATATTAATGTGATTCCAAATCTCTGTGGTTCCAGAATGGATCAAGATTCCAGAACAGTTTGATTCATAGCTTGAATCCTTATGACTTGGTCGGAATCCTCTGTTGAATGCTCATAGGTCCAAATCGCGTACCCATGAGTTCACATGATTTGTAAAATGAATAACCCCTTCATTTGAACTATGATTGGACTGATTACACTACGTCATATGCTCTTGATGAGGTAATAATGTATCCCAAATATTCGTTTGGATGGAATAATTGATCATCGACTTCGTTCGAGTTGGACAAGACTCAAGAATCTTCTTGGATGGTCTCATGATCATATCAGTCTAAGAACTAGTTTCAAATTATCAGATAGAAACTAGCATATCAAACTGTAGTCCAGAAGGGAAACATACAGATCTAAGCTTAAACACCCTATATACTAAATGCGTTATGCATATCCATTTGATTCAATTCCCAATTCTTTGCCGCAGCTATCTCAAAAAAAAATTTGAATTGTCGACATCTTAACAACAGGTGTGTAGGTCTTTGTATAATCAACCCCTTCCCGTTGTCTATTTCCAAGTGCCACTAAACAAGCTTTGAACCTCTCAATTGTCCCATCAGAGTTATACTTCATTTTAAAAACCCACTTACAACTGATAGCCTTCTTGCCTGGAGGAAGCTCCGTCACATCAAACGTCTTGTTTATTTCCATTGCCTTAACTTTGTTAGCCATGGCAACTCTCCAACGTTTATCTGCCACAGCTTCTTGAAATGTTTCTAGTTCCGTATTCTCACTCACTGTGGCAAGAACAGCAAGAAACAGACCAGAAAATTTTGTTGCATCGAGAAAATCAGATAATGGATAAAAACTGTTGTCATTGGATTTAATTTGATGATAGTGTTCATCACATAATCCTTAAACTTACTTGGCGGTTTCATGACTCTCAAACCAGGCCCGAATCTTTCCATAGGCGCTGGATTTTTTAATTCTTTATCTTCATTTTCTTCGTCATCTTGAAGAACAACAATCTCCTTTGTTTGTTCTTCTCGATGGTCCTCTGATTCAACATGTTCAATTTCACTCTCTTGTTCAACATGATTATTACGCAACACCAAAGATTCTTCCAGGACTCGTTCTTGTTCTTTTTCTTCTCCCCAAACAAAATCAGAAGTGTCATCTTCTGCCCTCATGTTCACCATTACCTCCCTGCTCATCGACAAAGTATTCTCAACGAAAATCACATCTCCTGATACAAACATCTCTTCCGTCTCCAAGTCAAACATATTCCATCCCTTTTTTCCAAAAGGATAGCCCAATAAAATGCATTTTCGACTACGAGCTTCAAATTTATCTCCTCAACTACGCTGCTTGTGCGTAAATGCCAAACAACCGAACACTGTTAAATTTTTGTATGCTGGAGCTTTGTTATAGATTAGCACATACGGAGTTTTCCCTTTTAGCAACCGTCACTGAGTTCGATTTATGAGATAAGCAGCGGTTAACATACTCTCTCCCCAAAACTTTGCAGAAAGTGATGATTGAAACAACAACGCACGAGCCACATTTTGAATATGTCGATGTTTTCTTTCTACTTTGAAAGGATGCCCAAGCCTTTTATGCCAAAGATCTTTGGCTCCATCTTTTTTCAAATTCAAGACTCGAAACTCCCTCAAGCGACGAAAAAAATACAGTTCATCCTTTAAGTTCTCCTGATCCATTCACACTCCTCGTTATACTGTCCTGAATCACACATCCCTTATTAGCAATCTGCATTACCACATCTAAATCAACAAGAAGTTGTAACACAAATATCAAATTGCATTTCAGTCCTGGCACAAACAGCACATTTTTCAGTTCAAACTCATCATCAAATCTCTCTGTTTCTTTTTCCAAACTATTCTCTCCATTTGGTAACCCTATTGTACACGACAATATATACTTTCGTTTCAACAACAAATCACTAAAACCTGTCATATGATTTGTAGCTCCAGTGTCTATTACCAATCAAGTGAGAGAGACTTACCACTGAGATGAGCTGTGTTTCCCTTAATGTTTTCAAGGAGTTTCACGAGAGTTCCCCATTACTCGTTTGTTAGGCCTGTATAGCAACTCATCTCTGCTTCCACGCTTGTCTCGGCTCCATCTTGTGCAACCATGACGTTTTCACGAGGCATTCCTCCACGTCCTCTCCTGGTTCCTTGGCGTCCTCCTCCTCGTGCAAATCCTCCATTGCCTCGAGGTCGCTCACTCCACCACTCTGGATACGATTACTTGAAAACAAGTATCAGATGTGTGTCCAGTTTTCTTACATACCGAACACACCATCTTTCCTTTTTCTTCCTTACCAACCATGGGATTTCCTCCTCCGATTGCGAACGCCACTTGTGCATTATCTTGTTCCCTTCCTCTTATCGTGACAATGTTGACTCGCTCCACTGACTTCACCTATACACTTGATTCATATTCGGAAGAGGGTCAGTGCGAATGATCGATGTTCTCACTCCTCCATATAAGGCAGTGTCAAGTCCAAGGAGGAATTAATGAATTCGATCATACTCTTGATCTCTCAAAGCACCATCCTCATCACGAACCAGAATGATTGTGTTAACCATCTTCAAGGATTTGGCTGCTTTTCTGTTCTCACGCTCAAGTTTTCCCAACTCTTGGTTTGAAAGATTCACAGTAGGATCAGTCTTGTTGCTCCTTGTGTGAGGTCTAGGAGGCATGCACCTGAAACACCAAAGAGAGGAAAAACAAAAACGTGTAAGTAGAAAATAAAAAGAAAAATTTAGACGAAATTAAAAACTCAAATCTAATGGTAGATCAAAGAGTCCCCGGCAACGGCGCCAAAATTTGATATGCTCAAATTAAACCCTAGAGCTACTCTCTCAAATTAAGAAGTCATTGCAGTACTTAGGGGTCGAATTCCACAAGGACTCAAGTCTACATAATAAATTATAGAGTTTTATGATTACGCTAAACAGAATAATTTGAATTAAAATAAACAATGCAAAATATTAAATAAAAGCTATGTAAATTCAGATGATCAAAAAGCTAGGTCCAGGGAATTTCTCAGAAAATTACAAAAATATTAAATCAATATATTAATTAGGATTCAAACAATTAAAAATCAGATCTAGAACTCTAAACTCTTTTGTAAAATAAATCAGTTCTCACTGCAAATATTATCTAAATTTAAAACCAGAAAATCCAAATCTCTTTGTAAAATTCTAGGTTAAAAATCAGATTTAAAAACAAGTTTAGATTGTTCACAAAATTACTGAACCAAATCTCTTTGCAAGAAGTAATTTTGCTCATCAAAAGGTTTTATCAGGAAAATCAATTATATTCTCATATCAATTTATTTTTCTAGGTTATTAATTCTAGATGGCTAATCAAGGATTAATATGAAGAACAACCTCTGATGAAGATCTAGAAAGATAATGAATCCTAAATAAACAGATCTAATAAATCATAAAATCCATGTGAAAAACCCTGAACCTAACAAGCAAACTACTCAGACATATTCAATGAAGAACAAAACATAATTATGAGTAATAAGCAATTGAGATTAGAAGAGTAAAGAGGGAGTTCAAGAATTCTTCTCTCAAAACAGTTTAGATCTCTCTCCCAAAAGCTCTCAAAATCTCACAGGGTTGCAGAAAATAAAACTTGCTAGAATAAAACTTAAGGGTTTTCTAAAACCCAAAAACACTATATCTATGTCCTAAAACACGTCAGAGACTTGTGTTGCTAATATGGAAAACTTCGGGCAACTTTGTAAAACTTCCAAATTTGTGATTCTTCATCGGCTGAAGAGGGTGTCGACCGATGCTTCTAAGTGGTGTTGATCGATGCCCTTGTTTTGATCCGAGTCCAAATTGATTCTTCGACATTTATGCTCCAAAATGATCCAAATTGCTCCACTTTACTCCTTTTGTGCCAAAGTCCTAGAAAACCTGCAAAGACTCAAAAACATCCTAGAAAACAAATCAAAAGACTCAAAAAAACTCCTTATATCATGGTTAAAAACCACAAAAACCATGATATATCAGGATCTATTGTGTTGAGAATCCAAAGTGCCACCATCGACTTTGCCGATAGCCAATCTTCATAGTCAGCTTCATCTTCACCCGGTTTTGACACAGTTCCATCGACAAAACTGTACTTCCTCTTTACTCGTAGTGCAGTCCGCACCATTCATCTTCATTAAACTGAACTTGTGCTATGATCGTGCTGGGGTTCTCGGTTGGTGCAACGATAAAACAGCCGCCTTTGAACCTTCTGTTTTCATGATCACCTTTGTTTCTAGTGACATCTTTCAAATCTTCACGTCTTCTTGCCAAATGACTCTACTACCATGTAAAAAAAGGTATCAATTGTAGAATGTTTTTTGTGTCTTATTCATTCATCAGCTCCTAAATATATATACATACAAAAGATCTAGTTACCAAACTAAGAAGATTGCATCTTATCAATGCTAACATTTCTCTCCATGCTAAATCTTACGAAAACATATATATATATATAATATACGCTAATTACTCTCTCAAATATTCTCTAAACAAAAAATTATACTTACTTTGTTTCAAAATATATGATATTTTAACTAAAACTATGCAGATTTAAAATTGACTACTTTAAAATAGATTAATTAATCATAAACAAGAGTACATAATATAAAATTATAAAATCAATCTAACAGTTAGATAGAAGTTGAAAACATATTACATTATGAAATCAAAATATTTTTAAAAAGATCCTACATTATAAAACTGAAAGAGTATCATTTCAAAAAAAAATTATTATTATCCGAGAAGAAATCGAGGAAGTTAATTAACATCTACATTTTGAAACGTACAAAGGCATGCATTGAAGTCTCGCATCCTTCTTCATCTTCTTCTCCAATTCAACTTCACTTTCAAGTGTCAAGTGTCAACTGTATTTTGATATGACTCTTTGACAATAAATGGGAACCTTCACCGCCTCCAATTAAGGGACACCCGAAAATTGGTACAGTATAATTGCAATCTCTCATTTAATGGTATTACTATGAAAACGTTTTATTGTTGCACCTGTCTATCTACTTCTGAAAAATCTATCGTTGTAGTTTCAGATTTGTTTTCAAGTTCTCTCTTGTATGATTCTAGCTGTTGCTTTCACTAGATCTTCTCGTCGGCTCTTGTATATTATATCAACGTATATATCATAACATTAATTATGTACTAGAATTTTTTCATTATAAATAATATTATATATTGTACCGGAACCTACCATTGATTATCGCTGATGATTTTGCTTAAAATTTATTGCTGATGTCCATATATACTATATACTAGATTAGATCCGTGCTAGAATAAGGGTTGAAATTTCTTTTATTTATATTGTAGTTTTTATATAAAATATAATTTATGTGATTGTTTTTAGAAGTTGTTGTGAATAAAAGTTAAGAACCGAGTTGAAATTTAGGACCCGGGTTAAAAGTGAT
Organism: Camelina sativa; assembly: GCF_030686135.1. Lineage (NCBI taxonomy): Eukaryota > Viridiplantae > Streptophyta > Magnoliopsida > Brassicales > Brassicaceae > Camelina > Camelina sativa. The sequence goes on along the minus strand of NC_141892.1, from coordinate 15,339,661 downwards.
TGTTTTTAAAAGTTGTTGTGAATAATATTAATTTTTGAGATTTTGTTGGCTATAGATGGTTACTTAAATATTCATTGGAGATTTTTTTTTTTTTGGAATATCCTTTTTAAAAAGATATTAAATCGAGATTTAACTAATGGTTACAACTTATATAACATATCAAATAATCAAATAATTAATCTTATAATCCATATTATATAGTTTACACAAATAGGTTGTGTACTTATTATATTGAGGATGCCATAAGATTAGTTAATTAGGGCTGATCAGTTAGTTGAATGAACAAATAAGTTGTGTGGTCCGGTGGTTAAGTCTTGTAATTCAGGGGGGATGGCGTAAGCTCGCATCCCACCAATATATGTATCCAACTTGAAACAAAAATACAAGTGTGTGGCGGGCCGGCACTAAGTCAAAAGTCTAGTTGAATTTTGAAAACCCGGTGAACTGAAATGTTTTGGTCACCTTGTTCACTTTAGAACATCTCCATTTGTAGAGTTCTAACATGAGTTTATTGATGTTGGAAACTTTTGATGAGTTTCTTAACTATGAAACAAAAAAAATCATCTAAAACATCTTATATTTTAAAACGAAAGGAATATAACTCTAGTCTTTAGTTCAAGTTATAATGCAAAATATGGTTTTGATCCCAAATTTTTAATCATTATACTAGCTAAGGCGTTAGCTCGTTAATCATTATACTAGCTAAGGGTAACTTGCTATTTACTCTTGCAGGTTCGTAGATTGGTTCTCCAATCCCGGTAGAAGCATTCAATTCCAAATATATATATATATATATATATATATAAAAGTTGGAAAAACACTCCATTATGATTTTAAAAAATCAATTATTATATAAATGTGGCAATAACCCATTTTCTTCAAAAACCATCTAATTGGTACGTAAGCATTACTATGCAAATCTTAAAAAGAGATTTACTCTCAACCTACGTAGCACTTATCAATATAGACAGAAGTCAGTAGATATCAGATTTATTTTTCCTGGGTGCGGCCAAATTAATTACAAACTGTCCAAGACAACAGAAGATTATTAAATAAGGGGAGGTATTGGTTTAAGATTTAGAAAGAATTTTAATGACTTTATGTTTTTGCTGATTGTTAGAATCATAGAAAATTGAAAGTAAAAAATGAAGGATTCTAAGAGATTGTTTAGGAAGTTTTTTAAAATCTTGATGATTTGTTTTTTCTAATCTTGTAAAATCTTTCTATTTGATGAAAGAGTTTTCATTACTTTTGTTATGAAGGAAATGATATGAAATCCTAAACCAATAACATAAGATTTGAATTCATTAACAATCCAAGATTCTTTTGTTTTACTTGAATAACATAAAACTTTTAATGACTTTATAAAACTCTTAGGGGGAGGTATTGGTTTAGGATTTAGAAAGAATTTTAATGACTTTATGTTCTTGCTGATTGTTAGAATCATAGAAAATTGAAAGTAAAAAATGAAGGATTCTAAGAGATTGTTTAGGAAGTTTTTTAAAATCTTGATGATTTGTTTTTTCTAATCTTGTAAAATCTTTCTATTTGATGAAAGAGTTTTCATGACTTTTGTTATGAAGGAAATGATATGAAATCCTAAACCAATAACATAAGATTTGAATTCATTAACAATCCAAGATTCTTTTGTTTTACTTGAATAACATAAAACTTTTAATGACTTTATAAAACTCTTAATCCAATAACACTAGATTTATCAAGATTTTAGATAATTTTTTACAAATCCACAACCAATAACACCAAATTTTTAAAGAGCTTTTAAAAATCTTGATTGAATAACAACATATTTTACCTAACTTTTAAAGTAATTAAAATTCTTTCTAAATCCTAAATCAATACCTCCCCCTTAATCCAATAACACTAGATTTATCAAGATTTTAGATAATTTTTTACAAATCCACAACCAATAACACCAAATTTTTAAAGAGTTTTTAAAAGTCTTGATTGAATAACAACATATTTTACCTAACTTTTAAAGTAATTAAAATTCTTTCTAAATCCTAAATTAATACCTCCCCTAAAGGTAATACATTGTGTGACCCATTTTCAGATATACATCCAATAGCTAATTGAAATTGAATTTATTTATATTTTATTATATTTTCGGGAAGGAAGTAGGAGTAGAGAGCGTTGGCTATATTTATATGCATCTGAAGGTTTTAAATTAGCTCTCTGGTTGCAGTAATTGAAGAGGCGAAACTTTGAATGCACGTCATGCATGGGCAGTGTAGTAGGCCCATAAATTTTTCTCTCTTTTTTTCTAAATTAAACCAATATTTTTGCTTTATTTATCTGCCTATATGTATATATATATATATATATATAAGGTCCTCTCAATGGCCTACACAAAATTAAGCACATCGTACACATAGTTATATCTCTACGTAATGTTAGAAGTTCCAGACAAAGGAAACATAAACTGGTTGCTGAAGAAACGAGAGGTCGCTTCGTCTTACTACATGGAATCTGAGGAAGCTTCTAGAAAAAGAAAGGGTCAAGACTTTTTGGCAAATGATGAGCTTGCCAACAGATCCGAAGCAAAAAAGTTTATCGATACTTCGACGGATCAGAAGGTAAAACATCTTACATATATAAGTTTCTGTTATAAGGGTCAAAGGGTCTATATCTGCAATGTTTTTTTTTTTCACTGTCAAGCATTTATTTCATGTTTTAAGAAGCTTTTGGAACAACCGGGAGGTGTATATGTATATAAGAATTGTTTCGGATCTTATGTTGTAGAGGAGAAGATTTAGTGCTAATAATATCGAAGAAGGATATTATCACCACCACATGAGCCTTGATCTTGAACTCAACTTGTCACCATCTCTCGATCTAAATCATCATCATCGTCATGATATGTGTACTTACAATAAAAACTATGAGGAAGAGGAGAAGAAGAAGATGATGGAGAGTGGTTTGGTGTTGGGGCTACGTACACAGAAAAGCATGTCAAGGGTTGCTTTTGATCTCGATGACGATTGTTGCGACCGTGGTGGTGTTGGCAGAGGAAGTGAGGAGGAAATGGTTGCGAGGGTGTGCCTAAAGTGTCATATTTTAGTGATGTTGTGTAAAGCGTCACCTGCATGCCCTAATTGCAAGTTTATGCATTCACCCCGAAGACACATCTCTCTCACTTCTCTTTACTCCTAAGCCTACTTTGTTAGCTTAGTTATTATTTTAGTTTCTAATCCTATCTATATCTAATCACTAATTAATGCTGAGTATTTAATGGTTTCATCGAACAAATACTTTATTTGTTGGGATGTTGTTGGATCTTTAATTTGATTTATAGTATATCATCATTAATGCGATCCTCCTTGCCTTTTTTTGCTGTTTTTTGTTTTGTTTTGAATTATCACATTTTAACGTTGAGAAGATAAGATTTGTTGGTGATCATGATATATCATATATTTCCTGTATTTTACTTTCATCTGGTCTCACCGGGCCACATCAATTTTACCCCATTTGGAGAAGTTATAATTGAACATCTTTGCACAAGCGACGGCCAAAGTCCATGTGGTAAACGTCCTCGGTAGTTTTCCACGTTTCCAAGATAAATTTTTACCAAGGGTTTTTTTTTGGGGTGTAAATGTTTGTTTACTAAGGGTAATATTAAACATATCAAGTACTAATAGATATTTTGGTAGATAGAAAAGTCCATAAATTTAATTGACTCAATAAAATTTTGCTAAGTTACTAAGTATAAGCTTATTTTCTTATACTTTTTTTTATTTATTTTTTTCATTTCTTCGTCATTCTTTTAATTCTTTCTAGATTGAGATTATTAGTAAATGTTTATTTTGGGGAACTCTTTCCCTTCATTATTTTTGCGATTGTTAAGCAAATTTATCTTCTCCTGGTCTCACAAATTTCATCTATAACGTTGAGCAACAAATCAAGAAATTTCATTTGAATGTTAATGTGCACAATGATTATTTCTTATAAGAATAATCCAAGATTTTATAAAGAATAATAATACAAAACTTTGTTTGAATGTTGAAATAAATTGAAGTAGAAAAAGCCATAAATTTCTAAATATCACAATACTGTACTTGATAAAACTATTTCAGTCCACAAATATATACACATGGGCTTTCTAAAACTGCTGAATATAATAAGTATATAACCATAAGAACAAGAGAGGCAAAACAAAAGAGCCCAAAATGAGTAAGTGGATAATACGTGCGTAACTAATGCTCATTGCCTTTAAATATTTCGATTGATGTCTTTTTTTCTCGTCTTATATTCGTGTCAATATTCCATTTTTAGGCATGGTTCGCATGGACATAAAATCAGATATCTGCAAACAGATCCGAAATTGATCCAAAAAATCCGGTTTCGAGATCAAACTGAATAGTCATATATAACCCGAACGAGAAAGAATTTCACTATCCAAAAAAATCTAAATCAAACTGGATCCAAACCGATTACCAAAAAGTATATCTAAAAATTCGAAATAAATCTTAAAATCTTTAAATTTAGTTATAATTTTATATCCAAACATCCCAAAATTAACAAAAATATCAAAAATAACCGAGTTTTTTTAGTTATATTTTAAAAGATTCTGGCCCAAAAAAAAAAAAAAAAATTGTTTCTCTTCCGAGCGACTAAAGAGACAAACTAACACATTTTCGTAATCTCTGCTGTTTCCGGCCATCGTCATCATTTTCTTTATTTAGTTGCTATTGCTTCTCTCAATTTCTGCATAGTTTTAGATTTTAACTAGTTTATTCTGGCAAATCCATACTATCAAATCCACAAGATTTGCTTCGTGATGGTTGTGATTCCTCCAATTCCAGATCGGACTCCGGTCACGCCTTTGGAGCCATCCCTGATTTGGATTATCTATCAATTCATACGGATCTCACTGATAGATACAGATTCATTCCATATCCATTGTCGCTCCTTCCTTGTAATGTCGATTCAATGGTATGGAGTGCATGGTTCTAAAACTGCGGTGATGATTATTTCTAATGATGATGATGGTGGTGACAACTTTCCTTGGCCGGCAGCCTTTCTTTTGCCAAAACAAGTTCAACGTTTTATTCAATTTATTTTTCTTTGGAAACAAGTCACGAGCGTGATGAGAAGGAAAATGGCAGCCAGTGATTGTGACGGTGATATCCTCCATTTCCCTTGGTCGAAATTTTTTTGCTTCTATGGAAAGGAAAATAATGGTCATCAACGAGAAAGGATGGGTTAAAGGTTTCCAGCATATCATATTGAGTTTCAAAAGAACAGATTCAGAATCATTTCAACCAACAATTCTTTTTTTTACTTTTAACAAAAGTAACGCAAAAAGAATTTTGGAGTTTCGTCTATAAAATGATAGCCAATTAAGAATATGTGATAGAGGGACATAGCAGATTTTATCTGTTAGCCTGTAACACTTCCGACCAGATAGCATGGTTACTTCCACTCTTTCATCGAAATTGTGTTTAATTTTCTTTATTTGTGTCAATGGTTGCATATGTATGGTTCATGTATCATGCAAAACTCTTTATGGTTTAATATATTTGATTTGCCGAAAATATATATATATATATATATATATACATTTTTTGCAAAATTAAATCACTTTTATCAAAATTGAACAAATCCTTTTTCTATGAAAACCGATCTCGAACCGACACATATCCTAACCGAATATTAATCAAACAATCATAAAAGATGAACGAATAATGAATTATTTACTCAAATTATCTGAATCCAAAAAAATCTGAACCGATCCCAATCCAAAATCCAATCGTAACGTTAATTTGGATTATGATATTTGATTGTATGTAACATACAATTATATTAACAGTTTTCATGTGAATAGTTTTTTCATAACACAACTCTCTTTCAATCTATAATACACGAATTTACAATAAACGGTTGGAGTTTGAACCAGTGACCTCTTGATCTGCGGTCAAATGCTCTACCACTGAGCTATGGACCTGTTGTTGTTCATAATTAAATAGTGTCATTTGATTGTTTTCTGATTTGTTAGAAGGCTTTTGAAAAAACGTTTTGTTTTACAAATGAAAATGACACTAATTCCCTTTTATTAAGAACACTCAAAAATCATTAGTTAAACATAAACGATAACAGTCTTACCTTATCTAACAGTCATCTTCCTGAAACTGGATATTACAATTCACCTTCATTTATAGATCTCAACATCCTCGTTGTACACCAAAACCGTCACCTTAGTGGTATGAGCCTTCATGACTCCACACTCGTCTAGGTTTGGTTTCGATACCAAATATAACGTCCCGACTGTTACGTTCTTAATGGTTCCAACGTTGTTTCCTTGCCTATGGGTCCTCTCTTATATGACGGCCGACTCGCTATGTCTGAAAGTGAAACAACCCATCCCGTTTTTTTCTATTAGTTATCTAGTGATCCTATAGTCACTAACAACAATCAAAAATTGTGGATAGCATAAACAATACCAATAATCCAATAAATAACCAAATACCAAAGTCTAACAATTCATAATCCAACAAAGTCAAGAAGCAAATAACCAGCATCCTAACACTGTTCTAACGATTCAACTCGAGCAACCTAACAAAAATCAGACCACAAAAAATCGAGCCTCTAGAACATCCTACACTTCATCGCTTTAATTTCATGATCACACTTTGCCTGCACCACAAAAGAGAGGCGTAAGTATTGCCAGAAATACTTAGTGAGATGATCATCCCTTCTGTTGGGCTATATACACAAGCGAATAGACAACCACAAACAATACACAAAGACAAGCAAACAAAACAACTTTAACCACACACGTCGACTCTGCGCACTTGCGTTGATCGACGCACTCCTTGTGTCGACCGATGAAATGTCGTTGCATCGACCTATGCATCGACCGATGAAATCCTTCCATCGACCGATGCAATCTTGTGTCTCCATCAAAATCCCTAGCTGTGTCGACCGCTGCACTCCTTGCATCGATCGATGCAGTCGCGCGAAGCATCGCTGAACGCGATCTCCTCTGTCTCCTCTCAGCTCCATGAAGCCGAATCCAACCTGAACAGGCCACAAATACGACGACAACCAAGAACAAACAAGCGCACAATCAATCAATCACCCAAAAGCATACAAATTATACATCTAAACTTTTAGATAAGTCATGGTCACACACTCACCTCTTTTTTTTCTTTTTTTTTTGTCACCCAAACTTATATTAGAATTAGAAAGATACAGGGAGATGAAGCATATTCGGACATTCTCGAACAGCTAACTTGAAAGATAAAAAAACTAAAGCATAAATCAAAGATAGAGACACAAACTTGAGAAAGCTTGATAGGGGACAAGGAGAAGTATTGAAACTAACTATCACAAGAACACCCATGAAAGAAATAGCCAAAAATACATAAACATCAACTGGTATAGATTTAGTCAACATACATTGTGACTTTGAAATAACTGCCTTATACATGGACAGGTTGACGCCGGAGGAGTATCCAATAAGCAAAGCTTGTTGGAACATAGCAGAAGCTGAGCCAACAGAGATGGTGTTTGTCTTGACACAAAAAGGCAAGGTTACATCAGAGGAGTATCCGATGAACCAATTCCACCGAAGATGGGCGGACAAGGAACCAACAACAGTGGTTCTAACCTAGAGACCAACAGAACTAGTCTCAACTGCAATCAAGAGGAGGCCGGAGTAGTATCCGGTAAAGTCGGAGAAGTATCAGAAATTTCCAACCTTGCGACAAAGTGGTTCAAGAGGAATACCAACCTTAAGCAAAGAGAAGAGGACAAAGTGCTGGAGAAACGCAGTTGGAGAGATTGAGAAGAGGACTGATTCATCAACTGAGAGAAATGGCCAGACCCAAACAAGAGACCCATTGAGATGAATGAGCACCTTCATGGGAGCAACGGGAGGGAAGAAGAAGGAGAACCGCTCTCCTTTGAACTCCTTGGGAAAACAGTAGCCAAAGAATGGCAACGATCGAGGTGAAGTAAACTCGTCGTCTGGTGGATCTGGAGGATCTGGCGGGTCCGGAGGAGACAAGCAGCTCACCCGCAGCGCTAGATCTGGTGGTCGTGGACAAAAAGAGCCCATTGAAAGCAAGAAAAGGTGAACCAGAGTCATGGAGATGGAGACAAGCTTCGCCGGTGTCATAGATCTACCGACGGAAGAAAAAACTGACCGATTAGGCAGGTAGGAGGGCGATGGGAGGACACCGGAGGATGGGAAATACCATATCTTCGACGAGCGGCTGCCACGGGCTTCGTGCCTAGGAGAGAAAACTAGGGCGAACTTAAAAAGAATTAATTGGGAAGAAATTTAGATGAGAATCGGTCACACACTCACCTCTAAAACAAGAAGATCTGACGAAGAACATCGAGATCCAAGTCTTCCAACGACCTCCACTCGACACCCACACTTGATTGGTTGGTCATAGACATTTTTTTTATGCAAACATAATTGTTACCATTCATTCAATCCCAAAATGAGATAAAAAGAAGAACCTTATCAACCTAATGGTTGGATAAAATAGGCTAATCAAACACAAGCTTACAACAAACATAGATAGATAGATTGGAAAACCATAAACCGTTTTTGATAAATCCATAGGAGCTAGGAGACGGAGGCTACATCATGATGTGTCAAAACCACTTCCACGAATACATTGGGAAATTTAACATTAGATACTATCAAAAGGGTTTGTGACGTTGGAAAATGACATTTAGTTTTATTGGTTGTTGAAGCATGGTACTATGAGATAGCTAAAAGACGTGAACATGTTTTCTCCACAGATGAGGATGGCAGATTCAAGGTTCTCTCCATGGTGGAGTGATACGCCCAAATTCGAGGATCACTCAGCCAGATTAGATAGGATAGAAACTCGCCAAGGTGCAAGGTGCAACGAGGGGGATTTAATGGATTGATATTCCCAATTCCAATCGCTGCTAAATATGATACACTAGTCCAGCAAGAGGAGGCTGTTGCGTGGATATTACACACTAAGAAACAAGGAAATGTTATAGACAAAGAACAAAGAGTAGACTCATAAAATGATTGATGATTCTCAAATGAGATTACATGTGTTTATATAGGGATAATAAACTTGGTAACAATCCCAAGTATTTCTTGAAACTAAAAAGACAATAAAGATAGTAAGTTGAATGAAGATCCAACTCTTGGTGCATGTTTTTTTCCCAGTGTGTCCTTCCCAAAATGCGTTGAACTCTATTTTCTTTACTCCTCTTTGACCATAAAATAAAGTGATTATTTTGGGCTTTCTTGGACTTGTATTAGGCTCAAAGTGGATTGAACTTGATAGACAACATCCCCAATAGAATTCTCATGTTCTCTTTGGCCATAAGCTCCCATTAAGAGTTTCCTTGATCTTCTTTGAATTTGAATCTTTGATCCAACTTGCTGATGAGAAAAAACATGTGCTGTATGATTTCTTCACCATGGTCTTAGTAGAAACAACTCTTGGTTGCCATACATAATTCTGCAAGCACTTAAAACAATTGGACCTTAAACTCTTCAGGTGAAGAACTAGATTGACCTCCTTTGGCAAATGGAGTGTATCTTTGTGTTCCGTGAACCAAATATTATCTTCTTGGGCTTGTTGGAAGCATAAGAGCATGATTATTGGTTATATAGCCACTCAGGTGTCAAACAAAATTATTTAATAATATTTTAATTGAATTTGATTATTTAATTAACTTTTTAATTTATACAACCAATAAAATGAAAACAGGTGTAGATTCAGTGTTTTAACAGTTTTGGGCAGAGACACTTTTTTTTCATCTCTCCACCTTTTTCTCATTTTTTAATTTTTTTTATTGTTTTGACTCTCTGTTGGGTATTTCCGATGATCATGCTCTAAGAGACCCATTAACATCTTACAAGTGGTTTCGGGTCAAAATTGTTGCTCAGTTGGTCTGTGTAACAATATTTTTGGCTCATACGCAAAACTGGAATTGGAATAGATCCACTGACTTGAAATATCCATATCTTTCACATATGAACTGATATAAATGAGATTCCAATTCTGAATGATTCTAGGATGGATCAAGATTTCAGAATAGTTTGGTTCATAGCTTAAATACTTATGACTTGGTCGGAATCCTTCGTTGAATGCTCTTAGATCCAAATTGCGTAGCCATGAGTTCACCTGATTTGTAAAATGAATAACTCCTTCATACGAACTCTAATTGGACTGATTCCACTTCAAGATATGCTCTAAATGAGGTAAGAATGTATTCCAAATAGTCGTTTGGCTGAAAGAATTAATATTCGACTTCGTTCGTATTGTACAAGACTCAAGAATCTTCTTGGATGGTCTCATGATTATATCATGGAGTAAGTTGGACGCATGCAAGGTTATCTCTCCATGGGAGGAAGGCGGAGCCAAGGTTCTCTTCATGGTGGAGGACGTTGGACGCAAGGTTCTCTCCATAAGGGAGGAGGGCGGAGCCGAGGTTATCTCCATGGTTGGTCATACACTATTGTGATGATACATCATCCATTAGTATACTATGTAGTATATATTTTTATTTTCTTGAAACAACAATTTTAGAGATAAAATAAACTATGCAAAAGTGAAAATAATTAGACATATAATAGTTGATGTACTGTGTTTATATAGATATTTTCCTAGGTAGTGGTAAAAAATATATTTGTAACATACAGTATACTTAGGTGTAAAAAATATACTTTTAATGGTAATATACATAAAAAATATGTAAATAGATATATAAATCAGTGTATTATAGCAAAAAAAAATTATAAATAGCGTACAACAAATTTTTAATATATTTTTTAAAAAACAATTAATGTAATTTACAAAATTTTAAAACCCGCACGTCAGGCCGGACCTTGTCTAATGATTTTATAAAAGAGAGTTTTAAAATTTTTGTATGAATTTTAGTGACTTTACGTACGTTTTTTTCTTGCATTAGTACAGTAAAACCTCTATAAATTAATAAAGTTGGGACCATGAAATTATATTAATTTATAAAGGTTTTAATTAATAGATAAATTAATAATTAATAATTTAATGATAAATTAATATTTTTTCATTTTCATAATTTAGAAAAATTTCTATTTAAAAATATGACACTTTTGTTATGATTCACTTTTTTGTAGAATTTTATTAATTTATAATTTGGCTATCATAATATGATTGATGTTAACATTTTACTTAATTATCCAAGTGAAAATGATAAATGTTAGAAGTTTAGAGTTTTAAAGAAATTTCTATTACTATCTTTCATGGTAATGATGAAGTCGAATAAGATATTTCGATGCTTTTAGAACTAGTTACATGTAAAAAAAACAATTATTGCATCTAATACTCTCCACCATTTTTGTATGCGATTTGAGAAGACAATACCAAGATTTTTTAATACAATAAAAAAAATTAGAAATGAGTTCTCACTAGAATGCAAATTCTAGAATACATGAACAAAAACAGAGTCATATTTCATTAAAATTTAATTTGATATATATATATATTTAGTTTATATTATTATTAATTTATGATATTGTTGGAACCATATTTTTACATAAAATTTTCAGAAAAATTATTATTTTATTATTTTATCGAATTATATCATTTTTTACACATATACAAGTGTACAACTCAGACCAAATATTTTTTCTTAATTTATAATAAATATTAATTTAAAGAGTATTAAATTCTCATGGAGACAAAGAACTCAATAGGTTTTTTGGAGAAGGTTCAAGGTTGGCTGGGCTATAGTAACTTGAAAACAGTTGAACCTGTAGGATATGGTGGGGGTTTAGCTCTGTTATGGAAAGACAATATAGATATAGATTTTCTTTTGGTTGACAAAAACTTTATAGATATGAAAATCTCAAGTGGATCAAAATTTTGGTTTATTTCTTGTGTTTATGGGAATCCGATTACTGGTCTTAGATCCCTTGTGTGGAATAAAATTCTAGATTTTGGGCTGTTAAGAACTGAAGCTTGGTGTATGCTTGGAGATTTTAATGCAATATTGTCCAATGGAGATAAGTTGGGTGGTCCTTTGCGAGACCAAAGCTCTTTTCTGCCTTTTCAAAAGTTTTTAGATAATTGTGATATGTCTGAACTTGGGAGCTCTGGAAATGGCTTCACGTGGGGTGGTGTTAGAAATAAACAATGGATCCAGTGTAGACTAGATCGCTGTTTTGGAAATCCTGCTTGGTTATCTATGTTTCCAAACAGCCATCAATGGTTTCTGGAGAAACTAGGCTCGGATCACAAACCTGTGCTGGTTAAATTTACGAATGATAAGGATTTATTTCGGAGTAACTTTTGGTTTGACAAACGTTGGGCTGAGGACCCTTCTTTATGGGAGGTAATTCAGAAGGCTTGGAATGAGATGAGCTCTCTAGAAGTTGAAAATTCTGTTCTTTTAAGAAGTGATAACTGCAGAAAGGCAATTAATGCTTGGAAGAATAGAGTTTGGTCCAGCTCAGAAACTCGTATAAAAAGTCTACGGAAAGAGTTGAAGAAGCAAGATGAATCGTTGAAACCCTGCTTCAGAAGGATTAATGAGATTAAAAAAGAACTTGCTGTAGCCTTTCGAGAAGAAGAAATTTACTGGAGACAAAAGAGTAGAGAGAAATGGCTTCTTGATGGTGATAAGAATACAAAATTCTTTCAAGCATCGGTAAAAGCTGCAAGAATGAAGAATTCTTTACAGTTTCTCATTGATGATGATGGTATAGAACATTTCTCAGAGCAACAAAAAGGAGAAGTGGCAGTTAAGTATTTCAATCACCTCTTTAAATCATCTTCGCCTTCACAACTTAGTGATATCCTTCATAACTTTCGACCACGAGTGTTAGATAACATGAATCAGGATCTCGTAAAAGATATTTCGAAGTCGGAGATCAGACAAGCTGCGTTCTCGATTAGTAGTGAAAGTGCTCCTGGCCCGGATGGTCTCACAGGGTTTTTTTTCAAAAAATTTTGGCCACTGATCCATAACCAGATTAATGGTGAGGTTCTTAAGTTCTTTGCTACTGGTAATCTCCCTGAGGATTGGAATCACACTCTTCTTTGTCTCATTCCGAAAATCCCAGATCCAAAACGTATGTCAGATCTTAGACCTATTAGTTTATGCTCAGTGATCTACAAGATTGTTTCAAAAATCCTTGTGCTTAGGCTGAAAAGACATCTACCATCCATTGTCTCTCCTACTCAAGCAGCCTTTGTTTCAGAAAGATGGATTTCAGACAATATCTTGATAGCTCATGAAATTGTTCATAGTCTTCACACACATCCAAGGATATCTCAAGAGTTTATGTTGATTAAAACTGACATGTCAAAAGCATATGATAGAGTAGAATGGATTTTTTTGAAGGATATGCTTATCGCTCTTGGATTTAATGAACGTTGGATCTCTTGGGTTATGGCTTGTGTTTCTTCAGTTAGCTATGCAGTGGTAATCAATGGAGAATCCTATGGTTTGATCAAACCGGCTAGGGGCATTAGACAGGGTGATCCTTTATCGCCTTTTCTTTTTGTGTTGTGTACTGAGGCGCTGATTCACTTGTTCAATCAAGCGGCAAGTGAGGATAAAATTTCTGGGATTCAGTTTCATCATTCTGGTCCAGCCATCAATCACTTGCTTTTTGCAGACGATAGCCTCTTCATTTGTAAAGCCAATAGGATTCAATGTGCTGAAATGTTGAATTGCCTTCAGAACTATGAAAAGATATCGGGTCAAATGATAAATAGGCAAAAATCAGCAATTACATTTGGATCAAAGTCAGAGATTCAAGATTGGAATTGGATAAAGAACAAAACAGGGATTAGCTTAGAAGGTGGGGAGGGTAGATATCTTGGTCTTCCTGAATGTTTGAGTGGCTCCAAAAAACAGCTTCTAGGTTTTATCAAGGAGAGACTCCAGTCTAAATTAACTGGTTGGTATGCCAAGAATCTTTCTCAAGGAGGTAAAGAAACTCTTCTAAAGTCTATTGCTTTGGCTTTACCAGTTTATGCAATGTCCTGCTACAAATTGCCTAAGTATACTATCAAGAATCTGATTTCTGTCATGATGGATTACTGGTGGAATAATAATCAAGAAAAAAAAAAAATCCATTGGCTAAGCTATGAGAAGATGACTATACCAAAGGTAGATGGTGGTTTTGGTTTTAAAGATTTGGAAATTTTTAATCAAGCGATGCTAGCAAAACAAGCTTGGAGGCTTTTACATGATACAAATTGTCTCTTCTCCAAATTCTTAAAAAGCAGATATTTTCCTTATACTGACTTTCTTGATGCCTCATTTGGAAGAAGCCCTTCTTTTGGGTGGAGGAGTATTCTTTTTGGTAAAGAACTTCTTTCAAATAATCTTCGCCGGGTTATTGGAAATGGTAAAGACACTCTTGTTTGGGTTGATAAGTGGTTATATGATGGTAGCCCTACAAGACCTGTTGGTATTCATTCTCTGATGAATATTGAACTTAAAGTGTCTGATCTTTTCAATCAGCAATCCGGAAAATGGGATGATCATCTCTTAAGTGCTCTTTTTCATCATTCTGAGATAAAAAGCATTAAAGCTATAAAACCTAGGTTAGGTTATAGAGACTCTTTCTGCTGGGGGGAAACAAGGAATGGAATTTACTCAGTGAGCTCTGGTTACAATTTGATGTTTAAAGTGAGAAAAAAGGAAAGTCTGCAGATTGCATGTGCCTGCCCTTCTAGAAATCCAGTCTTAAGAGCTTGTTGGGAGGTGGCTACATCTCCAAAAATTAGAATATTTCTCTGGAAAGCTTTACTTGGAGCTCTTGCTGTTATAGAAAGACTTAGGACTAGAGCAATGAGAATTTTTGATGGTTGTATGATATGTGGTGCAGAGATAGAATCTATCAACCACATTTTGTTCCTCTGTCCTTTCGCAAGACAAGTTTGGGCTCTTTCCAATACTCCATCTCCGTTCTTGGGTTTTGGCAACTCAATTTTTGAAAATATGCATCACGTATTGAGTTTAAAGAGTCAAGGGAACTTTGTTGCAGAACCTAGTTCATCTTTTTCTTGGATTCTGTGGCAATTGTGGAAAAACAGGAATTCCTTACTCTTTCAAGGAGTCTGTTTTTCACCACTTGATGTTGTCCAAAAAGCATGGGAGGCTTCTTCGGAATGGAGTGCAGCGCAGACTCTAAACCGCTGCCACGAGATTGACCCTTCAAACCAGGACGAAAGATGGCTTCCCCCTTTACATGATGAAGTGAAATGTAACATTGGCTTTTCATGGTCCAAAAAGTTTTCATTATCTGGAGCTTCTTGGGTAGTAAGAGATCCTACAGGTAATGTACTCATGCATAGTAGAAGATCCTTTGCCTCTGTCAATTCTGTCTTTGAAGCTAAAATCAAGAGTTGGGAGTGGGCTTTAGAGAGTATGACAAGCTTGCATTTCGCGAATGTGACTTTTGCCGTGTCTACTTTCGAAATTATTCAAGCTATACATGACCCAAGTCATTGGCCATCAATTGTAAGCTTCATCTCTCCCCTCATCTTATATAGTAAAGGGAAACCATTTTGGTTTCTTAGCTTTGAACCTTTAAAAAGCAATTCGGGAGCTATGATGATTGCAAAAAGTGTCACTCTGGACTTGAGATTATCTTCTTACGTAGCTTCTGGTAAGCCTATGTGGTTGAAAGGTTTTTTTGATCATGAGCAAAGCATGATTTTTAATTCTTTGCATTAGTATTTTCATTTTGCTCTTCTTCCAGAAATTTCTTATATTATTTCTCTTATCTAGTGTTAATAGTAAAACTTTTTTTGTTTTTCATCGTTAGAATGGTTTATATTCTGACTTTCAGAAAAAAACAAATCTAGAAGACTTTTTGATTCTAAAGCGGTGATTATCTTGGTTTCTTAATCTTTTCTCTTCCTTCCTTAGAAGTTTTGACTCAGTTCCCACAAAAAAGTCTTATCTTCTTTGACCTTCTTCTCTCCTTATCTCATATTTTCTAGTCCTATTTTAACTTATTCCCTCTTAGTCACCCATATATATTACCACCCTCTCTCGCTTCTCTTTCCTTAGTAGTTACCCTTTCTCTCGTTTTTTATTTATCTATCATGGCTGATGAACTTTGGAATGATCTTCAATATATGGTTCTTGGTCGTGATGATCCGGAACTGTTTATTCCTAGTTCAGCTTATGATAGTGCTCTGGCAAGGAATAGACGCAGCCTTATTGGGCGTCTGCTTAACCCTACTCTCCAAGACCGTGGGCGTGTCTTAACTGCCCTACCTGCTCAATGGGAGCTTTACGACAGGGTGCACGGTCGAATTCTGGATGATAGTTATGTTCAATTCAGGTTTAGTTCAGAGAGTGACTTAGCCTCTGTTCTCAGAAGGGGACCCTGGGTGTTTGAAAAATGGTTTGTTGCTCTTCAAAGGTGGGAAGACTTTCCTGGAGAGGATTTCCTTACATCTATTGACCTGTGGGTTCAAATCAGAGAAAGGTCAGATTTGAAACTGGAGAAAGAGCCATGATAGGTTTTGATTATGAAAAACTCAAAAAAGTATGCACCAACTGTTGTTGCTTCAATCACGACTTGGCTCACTGTCCGTATCTTGCTCCTCCGGCTTTTGATGATGATTACCTCGATGTTCCTCTGGCTCCTGGTCAGGAAGAAGAAGTGTTATCCGTTCACAACAGCTGTAATGGAGACATTAAATCAGATCAGAGCTCCGCAATCTCTTCCTATTCCCCTATCTCTCAGCCGCCGAGACCTGCTTCTCCAGCGCCGAATCTTGAGGAGTTTTTAGCTGCTAACCCTCTCCAATGTTTCCCGTCTTCAAGTTCAGCCTCCATCAAAATCTCATCAGATTCTCTGTTTTCTAAAACTGGAAATCCAAAAGAAAATTATGAAATTGGTGAGAGCTCGAAGAGGAAAAAAGGGAAACAGGTGCACATGGAGACTGATAGGAACACACGTCAATGCAGAAAGGATCCAGGACTGAGGTTCTATCCGGTTTTACCATAAACCTCTAAGGAAAATGATTAACAAGTCAGGAATCTCAGGAACTAATAGCCTTTATTTCTGAGATTCTTTTTTTTGGTTTAATCCTTTTGTAAGATGTGTCTTGCTTTAGTTTTTTTTTATGTTGACAATGGTGTTTGGTTCACCTCTTGGTGCCTTGGCTATGGTTATTTTGATGAAGGTAAAGGTCGTGGAAGAAATTCATGAAGACCTTTGATGACTGTTTTTTGAAGATGATGTGGTGAGATGTAAGGTTCTGTCATTCCTCTTTACTTATGAAGTATGCTTTAAGACCGGCTGCAATGAATTACATTGTTTTGATGGTCTTAATGAGAGAGTGATGAAGACAGACTTACTTCACTAGCATCTACCTTATTTTAGCAGTTATGTTGTAGTTTAAATCTGCTGTGTTTCCAAGCTTGTTGTAATAACTTGACTCTCCAACTTGGTTTCTTCTCTGATGAATGTAACAGTATAAGCTCATATATAAGATGAATTTTTTGGAAAAAAAAAAAAATTCTAGACATTTTAATTTGGTAACCTAAATTGACTTGTCAATGGAGGTTTAACTCCGAACTCTATCACTGTAACATTCTCCCCACCAATTTAAAAGATAAATAAAGAAATAGAAAAATAAAAGTCCTAAAAAATGTTAAAAGGCAAGGAGGGGCAACCATATCTATCTCTCGCCCACTTTTGCTAATATGTCTCTCTCTCTCATATCCTAACCTTCCAATAAAATTTCAGAATCATCCTCAGTACATCATTTGTATGATTTCGCTATTATGCTTAATAATCATTTGAAAATAAAAGAATAGAGAATCGAAATTAAGATGTTACTCAAACCGGATTTTACCGATCCCAAACAAACCAAACAACCATATTGTAATGTAGTTTAACTTCACTTTTTTTATACTGTATATCTCAGAAACCAAATGGAAATCTAAATTGAACCAAAAAAATATATAAATTAATTTAAAACTATAGTTATCTTACAAATTGAGGATATCTTTGACCAAAAATAAAATTCAAACCAGAAAAAAAATATATATAATTTTTCAAATCCAAAAACTCCAAAATTAAGAGAAAAAAAAAACAGAAATCCAAATTGAATACCTTTTATATTAATATACAATAATGCTTCCAAAAGAATCCAAGTGCATAAGGAATCAGTTTAATATCTATATATAAGATACATAGAATATGTTCTAGAGAACTAAAGTATAAGGTTCTTCTCTTTTTATTATTTTCTAAACAAAGAAAAAAAAAAGGAGAAAATTTAGGGAAAGGAGTAAAAAAACTTGTGAGTCAGAGTTGATTTTGGTTCAATTGGATAGGGATAATATTTCCCAAGTGGGAAAGAACATATTAAAAAAAAAAAAAAGTAGTGGTGCAAAATTTTCCAATAAATCTCGTCGTGTGTGAATTGAATCATTATTTTTAGTGTCAATCTTCTTTTCTTCTTCACCTCTCTCGATCAACCTCCAATTTTTTCTATTTTGCCTCTTGGATAATTTATTATTAGTTTTTGGATTCAAGTGAAAAATTAGTTTAAAATGATATAAATATATTTGAAACTGTAACGTAAAGAATAAATAAGAACAAAAAAACTAGAGAAATAAATGTAAATAACGCATATTGCTTTTATTTTCGGGTCATTACTTGAGATGTCTAAAATTAGGAAAAAATCTTTTTAGGTGAATAATATTCCCAAGAGTAGTATAGTTGCATTTTGCCAGAGAGGCACTCAATAGAGAAGAGATATTCGTAAAGATAAGCTTTTTTTTTTTTTTTTTGGCTCATCAAAAAAACATAGTTTTTGTTGTTGTGTTTGTTGTTGTCTTTTCTTCTATCTCGAGAGAGATAAGCCACAAAAGGGTTTTCAATTTCTGCAAAACTTTGAATAAAAAAAGTAATTTTTATCCCTAAAAAGATTTGGGTTTTTTTTTTTTTATGCTTATTGGCAAAGAAAAGGTTTTAGGGTAGTTTTTTTTTGAGTTGAGAGATGTCTGGTTCTGTTTCTGGTTGTGGTGGTTCTAATGGTAGTGGTGGTGGTGGTTGTAGTATTGTATGGTTTAGAAGAGATCTTAGGGTTGAAGATAATCCAGCTTTAGCTGCAGCTGTAAGAGCTGGTCCTGTGATTGCTGTGTTTGTTTGGGCACCAGAGGAAGAAGGACACTATCATCCAGGTAGGGTTTCTAGGTGGTGGCTCAAGAACAGTTTGGCTCAGCTTGATTCTTCTCTTAGAAGTCTTGGTACTTGTCTCATCACCAAGAGATCTACTGATAGTGTTGCTTCTCTTCTTGAGGTTGTTAAATCCACTGGTGCTTCTCAGATCTTCTTCAACCATTTATATGGTCTGTTCATCTTCTCTCCCCTCCTCTCTCCTCTTCTTTGTTTTTTTTTTTTTTGGTATCTGATTAAAAAGATAGGATTTTTGTGGTTGGAATCATCTCTATTCTTATGGGTTATGTTTTGTTAGGTGTGATGAAACTGAAAAATGAAAACTTTGATTCAGTTTTAAAGTTTTGATTTTTTTTTGTTTCAGATCCATTATCCTTGGTGCGTGATCACCGTGCTAAAGATGTTTTGACGGCACAAGGCATAGCGGTTCGATCATTCAACGCAGATTTGCTTTACGAGCCATGGGAGGTGACTGATGAATTAGGCCGTCCTTTCTCTATGTTTGATGCGTTTTGGGAAAGATGCCTTAGCATGCCTTATGACCCTGAGTCTCCTCTTCTCCCACCTAAGAAGATCATTTCAGGTTTGTTTCTTAGCCACACACACACACTCTTGTGGCTTCAGCTTCTCCAAATCTGGTTTTTTTATTCACTCTGATTTGTATTATTGTTGCAGGGGATGTATCTAAATGTGTTCCGGATCCATTGGTATTTGAAGATGACTCAGAGAAAGGAAGCAATGCACTTCTGGCTCGAGCTTGGTCTCCTGGATGGAGTAATGCTGATAAAGCTCTCACAACGTTCATAAACGGACCATTGATTGAATACTCTAAGAACCGCAGAAAAGCTGATAGTGCCACAACCTCGTTTCTTTCTCCACACTTACATTTTGGGGAAGTGAGTGTGAGAAAAGTTTTCCATCTGGTTCGGATCAAACAGGTCGCTTGGGCAAACGAAGGAAACGAGGCTGGGGAAGAAAGCGTGAATCTTTTCCTGAAATCTATTGGTCTCAGGGAGTATTCTAGATACATCAGTTTTAACCATCCTTACTCACATGAAAGACCTCTTCTTGGCCACCTAAAGTACTTCCCTTGGGCAGTGGATGAGAACTATTTCAAGGCATGGAGACAAGGCCGGACTGGATACCCTTTGGTCGATGCTGGGATGAGAGAGTTATGGGCTACTGGTTGGTTGCATGATCGCATAAGAGTAGTTGTCTCAAGCTTCTTTGTTAAAGTTCTTCAGTTGCCATGGCGATGGGGGATGAAGTATTTCTGGGACACCCTTCTTGATGCGGATTTAGAAAGTGATGCTCTTGGTTGGCAATACATTACTGGTACTCTCCCGGATAGCCGGGAGTTTGATCGCATAGATAACCCTCAGTTCGAAGGGTACAAGTTTGACCCGAATGGTGAATACGTAAGGAGATGGCTTCCAGAACTCTCTAGACTCCCTACAGACTGGATACATCATCCGTGGAACGCACCTGAGTCTGTGCTTCAAGCTGCTGGTATTGAACTTGGATCAAACTATCCTCTACCAATTGTAGGATTAGATGAAGCAAAAGCACGGCTTCATGAAGCGCTTTCACAGATGTGGCAACTAGAAGCTGCTTCAAGAGCTGCTATAGAGAATGGATCAGAAGAAGGACTTGGAGATTCTACTGAAGTGGAAGAAGCTCCTATTGATTTTCCCAGGGACATCACAATGGAAGAGACTGAACCAACTAGAGTCAACCCAATCAGGAGATATGAGGATCAGATGGTTCCAAGTATTACTTCTTCTTTGATCAGACCTGAAGAGGAGGAAGAGTCGTCTTTGAATTTGAGAAATTCAGTAGGAGATAGCAGAGCAGAGGTTCCAAGGAACATGGTTAACACCAACCAAGCTCAGCAGCCAAGAGCAGAACCGGCATCAAACCAAGTCACTGCTATGATTCCAGAATTTAATATCAGACTTGTTGCAGAGAGCACTGAAGACTCAACAGCGGAATCTTCCAGCAGCGGAAGAAGAGAGAGAGACGGAGGCATAGTGCCCGAGTGGTCTCCGGCCTACTCAGAACAGTTCCCTAGTGAAGAAAATGGGATTGGTGGAGGAAGTACCACATCTAGCTACTTGCAGAATCACCATGAAATACTCAACTGGAGACGGCTTTCACAAACCGGGTGTGTAACTTTGCAAGTCTTTACAATGCAATTGGAATTTGGCACATTGTTCTAACCAAGTAGTATCAATTTTGCTGTTGTATGTCTGATTTTACAGGTAAAAGGGGCAAATCGAAGTGCAGAAGGAGAGGAACTTGACAAGGGATGTAACTCTGGTTAAACCTGGTTGGACTGTAAACAGAGTATACATTTGGTATGCTTTAATGTAATGGAGCTGGAGAAAAACTTTGTAGGAGCTTTGTCTGATGTACATTTTTTATTTCTCTGGTTCCCATATTGTTATAATACACTGTATAGTAAGTATGTTACTTGTGGTATTAGACCAGGTCTCATACTTGTTGGCTTTCAAAGTTTTGGTTATAGTCAAACACATACCAATTCTTAATCTTAAACTCATATATAGTTCGCATTTATGCTAAATGACTTGTTAGTCTATGTGGAACACGTCTACGTGAATATACTAACATGAATCTTATTATATAAAGCTATGAATCTTTTTATAAAAAGCTTTACGTTAAAGTGACTCACTAACAAGTGTTAATTATATTATATTATTCAAATGTTGACACATGTCAAATTTATTAAAAATTTTAAAAATAAAAATTTAAAAATTTAAAACCTATCATAAAAAAATACATCAAACTTTATATAATAAGATATATAAGATAGTAGTATGTAAGATTAACATATGTGTTTTTATTACTAAAAAAATGTTAAAGTGAAAAGACATATAAAATGTTATTTAATATGTTCATAAAGACAATTTGTTGGTAGTAGTAAAGACTAAAGAGTATATTTTAACAATAAAATATATTTGTGTGTACAAATACACTTTTTGTGGTAATGTAGATAGTAGATTTGTTAATGGATATATATTAGTGTATTATAGCAAAAAAAACCAACTATTTTCTATAAATAAAAGTTTATCTTTTTACTTTTATACATTTTTTTTCTTACGAAAAGAATTAAATATATATTCTTTGTTAAATTTAATTTATTTTAATAATTTTGAATTCATCTACAACTATTTTCTTTAACTAAAAGTGTATCTATTTACTTTTTTTTTTAACTAAACAATAAATTAAAAGAAAATTTCTCGGTTAGTTTCCCAAGCTGGAGGGAAGGGGTTTACAAAAGAAACTTCAGAGATAAGGGAACGTGAAGCACGGACAAGACAATCCGCCTTCATATTTGACGCACGCAGGATCCAAGAGATGGAGAATAGTGGGAAGGACTCCAAGGAGTTAAACTCATCGAGCATGTTGGAGAAGGACGACCAATCTTCAGAGGACTGCACCCTAGTGAGTAACTCAGCACAATCAGTCTTGAAATGTTGACAAGCAATCCATGCAGCACGTATCCGCTCCATGGCCCACAACAACACTTCTAACTTCGAATGCAGGGGGGAGGGGCTCTGTCTTAGACACTTGGCCCCCAACAACAAGGTTCGCTCCTCACCAACGCAACACCACCAGCTCAATTCTGAATGCACATTGGTTTCTTTCCAAGAACTTCAAACTAACAACAAGGTGAAGAAACCTGGACATCCGAAGATGGAGATGGAGCTGACATGACCGCCGTAAAAGAGAGAGCCTCTTCCCAGGCTAACTTATTGCCGAGAGCCTGAACAATTATATCATTCGCCTCGATCTCTAAACCTTGAAAAAAAAAATTATTCATGGCTATTCATGGCTTTCGAGATTGCCCATAAAATCCATGGTAATTGAAGAAGTTGATCAGGATCACCCTGTTGAGAGGCATCCCTCTAGAAAACAAAATCCAAATTCGAGTACACCGACTCATATGGAAATTCCTCTGACGAGACTAGAGTCGAGATAAATCCCAAACTTCACACGAGCGAGGGTATTCAAAAACAACATGATTAATGGTCTCAACCATATAGTCACACCTTTTACACCAAATATCACATTGGACACCTAGGTGTATCTATTTACTTTTATAGATAGTTTTTACTTACTCAAAATATTTATTTTATATTCTTCGTTAAATTTAATTTTGTTTTAAAAACTCTAAACCCACACAGGTCCTAATCCAATTATATTATATCTTAATCCTTATTTATTAAAGGCATCATCAACTACAAAACCAAAATGGTCTTGAAATTACATTTAAACAATTTAGCAGTAAATGTTTTCTCGTCTCCACCAAGTGGTTTCAGTTAAATGCATTCACATAATTAATTATTATTCCCTCTGTCTCATAAAAATTGATGTTTAGAAGATTTTACACATTTTAAGAAAACAATGATTACTGAGTTTAAAATATATATTTTTCTTTGACTAAAGAGATATTATTTAATTTTAAACCAATAACAATTCAAAATTTTAAATATTTTCAATGATTACTTCTTGAATTTTACAAAACATCAATCTTTGTGGGACAAAAAAATATCCCAAAACATCAATCTTTATGAGACAGATGGAGTATTAAAGTGAGAAAGCAAGTTTTAATTTTGTAAATGTGGGACTTTCTCATTCCAACTTCCTTTGTTACTCAGTTGTGTCAAACACATATGAGACGTAAAGCAAAAAACTTATCATTTTAAATGTTTATGGTTGATTATACAATATTCGAGTAACAAACATAATTCTTCAGGCTCTGGGCAATAAGTTAGCTTGAACAATTTTCTGAAGAATGAGAAAATTTATGTAATGAAAGTGAGGGGAGGTACACTCTCAAAATAAATGTTGGAAATATGTAACTGAAATTTCAACTGTATTTATTTTGGTTATTTAAACTTCCATTCATTTTTGTAATTAAAAAATCATCTATCACCTTTGGAAAGAAAATGGACCCATATATGCGTAGGGTGATTGGTGAGTTTACAGGAATTGAACTAGAAGGGGGTGCCGGGAAGTACTTGGGGCTTCCAAAGTGTTTCAGTGGACCAAAAAGAGAGCTATTGAGTTACATAACTGATCGCTTGAAATCGAGGTTAAGCGGTTGGTATGAGAAAACTCTCTCTTTAGGTGGCAAAGAGGTTTTGCTTAAATCGGTGGCAATGGAATTACCGATATACGCAATGTCATGTTTTCGTTTATCAAATCATCAATGTAAGCAGATCACAAGTGCCATGGCTGATTTTTGGTGGAATGAATGTGAGGATAAAAATAAGATGCATTGGGTGTCTTGGGAAAAGATGTGCAAAGCCAAATCACATGAAGGTCTTGGTTTTAAAGACATTGGTAACTTCAACCAAGCTTTGCTGGCTAAGCAAGCTTGGTTCCTACTGAATACGCCAAATTCTCTTCTGTCCCGAGTCTACAATGCCCGGTATTATGTGAATACAAACCTCATGGAGGCTTGCCTAGGCTCCAGACCATCATATGCCTGGCAGAGTATTCTCTTTGGGAGAGAATTACTTGAAAGAGGTCTTCTGACGTCCATTGGGGATGGGGGCCAGACTAGTGTATGGCTGGATAAATGGGTGTTTGATGAAGTTCCACAAAGACCTTAAAACAAAGAAAGAACAATAGACCTCAACTGTAATGTTTCCTCTTTTATAACGTCACAGGGGGAGTGGAATATGCAGCTTCTAAATGATTTGTTTCCACCGTGTGATGTGTTAAGAATCAGGTCCTTTCCTCTGGAACCTAGGTTGCAAGATAGACGAATATGGGCGTTCACGTAAGATGGTAGCTACTCTGTGAAGAGTGGGAATTGGTTGTTGGCTCAGTCTGCAGAGACATTGGTTACTGAAACAGCAGCTACAAAAAGATTGAATAAGCTTAAGGAACAAATATGGGAGTTGAAGACAATGCCTAAGATCAAAATGTTTTTTTGGAGGGTTTTTTCTGGTGCCTTAGCAGTGGCTGATTGTCTGAGGAAGCATGGACTTAATGTCAATGAGAGATGCCAACTATGTAACAGAGACGAGGAAACAATGTCTCCTGTGTTGTTTCAGTGTGCTTCGGCGATGCAGGTGTGGTCTCTGTTTCACATCCCTCTTCAAGCACAAGAATTTTCGAATTCTATTTCTGAAAACATGGAGTATGTGTTTAGCTTAATGCAAAACGGAGGTTTGGCCTTGACTACTCGAAATGCAATTCAGTGGTTACTCTGGGGATTTTGGAAGGCACGTAATTCTGCTCTTTATGCAGCCAAGGGCTCTGATCCACATATTCTGATTGCTACAGCTCTAGAGGAGTCAGAGGTCTGGATTAATCAACAGTAGTTGGTTGAACAAGACATTGGGGTAGAGAACAGACGGATTCAGGTTGGACTAAAGAGATGGACCAAACCGGCTTTCGGTTTTGTTAAATGCAATATTCATGCTTATTAGGTTAATGATTCTGCTTTTAGTGGTGGAGCTTGGATATTGTGTAACCATGCTGGTGATCCGCTTTTTCACTCGAGGGATGCATTATGACCGACGATTAACCGTATTGTTGTAGAGTTGCAATGTGTTTTATGGTGCTTGCAAGGATTACATGACTTGCATGTTGATTCGTGTGAGTTGTTGATGGATTGTGGTGCAGCAGTTTTGGCAATGGAGAGTTCTGCTGAGTGGCCAAAGTATCACTCGATCCTAGTCAAGATTCACAGAGTATTGATGAGTATGGAGAGAGTTACGTTCCATCTTTCCACTCTCAAAGCTAATAGTGTGGCCAGAGATATCGCGTGTAATGTTACTCAGGACGGTAGGTTCACATCGTATTTAGCTCTGGGTGGACCGGCATGGTTTCATGACCAATTAGAGCTGGATCGTCGAGACTGAGTGCTTTCTTTCGTCTATATCCTTGCTTTTAGTTTAAAGTGTATGGTCTTTTGCCTAGTTTTCTTTTGTTAAACATTATATTTGCCTATTTGAAGACGATCAAAACAAAAAATGAGGAGAGTTACATTCTAAAAATAAATCATCTAATATTAACTGTAATAACCAGATCCATTTTTTTTGTTCATTAATTAACAGTCTCATATTTGTTAACTAACCTACGGAATTCATGTCATCAAACCAAGCAAGACAACAATATAACATCTGTGATGTCATATATGATAAACCAATAATAAATAAGCAAAAACCCACCATCATAAACCAAATAACGCAATGTTATCGAAAACTAGAGATGAAAAATGCATGGGTGTATTGGTGTTGTTAGAGATGTCATATATGAACCGAACAAAAGTTTAGCAACGAAAAAGCAATTGATGACATCTGTACATATGTTGATTACTATCAAAATCGGATTTTCTGCAGTAAAGTTGTTTAGTATAATATTCGCTTATAAATAAGTGAAAGGTGGCTAAATACAGCTATAAAAGTTGTTCGTGTTATCACTGTTATGTTAGTTTGGTGGAGAAATATCTGACGATAGGACCTTAAAATTGAAGTCGATGGACCTCAAAGAAATAATATGTGTTCCTATGAGAAAGCTGATTTAAGAATTAAAAATTTAAGATCAATCCGGCCGTATTCAATATTTTCTTATTTGATTTTCGAAAGCATTCTTACACAAATAAATGAGAAACCACATCTTGAATTGAAAACTGATGTATATCATACACTTTTTTTGTTTAAAACAATACAGAGAAATAAAATGGAAAGTAGGACTCTTGAGTACACTAAAACGTGAGATTAATGATAGTTCACTTTGATTAATGGCGACCCCCACCACCACCGCTTCCGCTGCCGGAACCATGACCGGAGCCTCCACCAACCCCAACACCTATTCCTATCCCAATCCCAATGCCGACTCCTCCTCCATGACCTCCGCCAAGACCATGTCCTCCTCCACCTCCGGCACCACCGCCAAGTCCTCCTCCGGCACCACCTCCAACTCCTCCTCCAGCTCCAAAACCACTACCGTGACCGGATCCACCGCCCACACCACCTCCTCCACCGCCACCTCCTCCACCGCCTCTGCCGGCACCTCCTCCTACTCCACCCCCTATTCCTCCTCCAGCTCCAAATCCACTACCGTGACCGGATCCACCACCCACACCACCTCCCCCACCACCACCTCCTCCACCGCCTCCCCCGGCACCTCCGCCAGCCCCTCCTCCAACCCCTCCTCCGGCTCCAAAACCTCCACCGTGTCCAGATCCTCCCCCAACACCACCACCTCCTCCTCCACCGGCTCCACCACCGCCACCAACTCCTCCTCCTACACCGCCCCCACCGCCTACACCTCCTCCAGCTCCAAACCCACCACCATGACCAGAACCGCCGCCGATACCTCCGCCTCCACCACCCCCAGCTCCGCCACCACCACCAATTCCTCCACCGGCACCACCCCCAACTCCTCCTCCGGCTCCAAAACCTCCACCATGTCCGGATCCTCCCCCAACAACACCACCTCCTCCTCCACCGGCTCCTCCACCACCACCAACTCCTCCGCCTACACCAGACCCACCGCCTATACCTCCTCCAGCTCCAAACCCACCGCCGTGACCAGAACCGCCGCCAATACCTCCGCCTCCACCTCCCCCAGCTCCGCCTCCACCACCAATTCCTCCACCGGCACCACCGCCAATTCCTCCTCCGGCTCCAAACCCTCCACCGTGTCCAGCACCACCGCCTAAACCTCCCCCACCACCAAACCCTCTGCCACCACCGCGTCCAAACCGGCCACGTCCACCACACCTCCGGCCCCACCTACAATCATCATCTCTATACCTCGCAGGCCCGACCACAGATCCATCTCCAAGAACACATTCGACACCCAAATTAAGCAAAACCAAAGAAAGAATCAAACAAGTAACACTCTTAAGCCCCATCCCTAGCTAGAGCTTAGAGAATAACCGTGATGTATCGTCTCTTTGTATGTCTTGTGGTTATCTCAGTCACTTGAAGTCTTGAACTGAACATTCCCTTATATAGTAGATAAATGAAATCTTCAAAGTTATAAGAATTAAGCAAGTGGGATGAAGAAGCCATTAATATGGATCCCCCATGCATGTTACGTTCTACGCGTTTGGGGCCGTTGAGCCATTGGCGGGAAACATTTAATGAAAATTTTCCTTATACTGAGTCAAAATAGATCTATACTTAGTTCAGACTTTTCTGTAGGTTTCGCTCTTTCGTTTTACTCATTAATTACTTTCTTTTATTATCCAACACTCGTTGATATTTTCATACAAAATCATCACATCCGTATATATCACCATCATTCATAACGAGTTTTGCCGATAATTATTTGTTCGAGTCTCTACTTTGACGTTGACTTTTTATATTTTGAAAATTGCTAATGCATGATTCACTATTACCAGTTTATTGGAAATTTTCCAATGTCGTTACTAATAATAACTTTCGCTTGTACTCTATATATACGATGTGTTTTTACTTTTTTTTTTTTTTTTTTTTTTTTTTTTTTTTTTTTTTTTATGTTTTTCACCCACATTTGTAAAGGAAGTACTACACCTATGAAGGCTATATATGGACACAGGAACAATAACTTAAGAACAAGTAGTGGGAGTCAACGGTACTGACAATAGTCAACGGTTAAAATGTAGAGAGAAAATAAATGTGGCTCACATGCAATTGTAAGTACATTGTCTAACTATATAAACGTATTTAATGTCGAATTATACCTCCCCAACTAAAACCACCAATTAATATCCACTTCCAATAGTTAATTATATATCTAATTGTATAAATTCATGCATGCTTTGAATAAATCCTTGTGATATTTCACATCTTGAATAATAAAGACAAATATTGGAGATGATGGACTTTAGTTGCTCAACTTATTAATATCCGGAAGTGACAATCATCAAATACATGTCCGAGTTTTGAGTTCTACTGGTTTGGCTTGGCGCATGTTAGGTTTTCTAGAGATTATAAGGTTTAATTTGGTTCAAATTTCATAGTTTCAAAAAATGGATGATAGATTTTCTGAATATCTGACCTATAATAGTCGGGGACAAATCTTTATACCAATCAATATAATATAGTATCATTAGCCCGTGCTCGTGTAAGTTCCAGATGGGCTTTTCGTATATCGTCTATCTGAGTCACCTTGAATAACAAAGACAAATATGGGACATGATCAGTAGAATACATTTTATATATTTGTATAACTTTATTGAATTATTTTATAGTCTTCTAAATCTTAGAGATTTCTACAGATACATACATATGAACATCTACACTATAATGTAATGATGTTATAATGGACATATGTACACAATTCGGACTGAACACATCCAAACTACATACACAAACAGAAAGATTGAAGTTGGCATACGTATTTAGTTTGAATATTTTCCTTTCTATAATATGTGGCATACACATGAAGTTTTAAATCGAGTAGCAATGAATCTAGAGAGATTGAAGTTGTGAAAGGCGGAACTGGTGATCTTTTACTTGCCTCGAAAAATGAGCGTCTTCCATCTTTTTCTTCGAAGCAATCAAAAAAAAGAAATATCGATTGGATCAAACTCGAACCAATCTTGATATCGTTGATTCTCATCAATCATCTCGGAACATAAATCAGTTGATATATGTTCACTTCTCCTTCGATCTTTGATCCTGAAGAAGTGTAGTCAACAAAAATGGATTAATCCCAAGCACAAGAAAGATGAATATAAATGGTTGTTGAATGCATTTTGGTGTGGTTGTAAATTATTGAGATGCTACTGAATTTTGAAAATGAAAGTAGAATACTATCTAACTCGCATTATATTATATACTATAGTTTGAAATTTCTGGTATCTTCGTACATCTATTTAAATTTATAATAATATTAAACGTAGTTTGTTACATATTTTTAAAAATAGAAAAATTAATAATAATTCTGGAATACAAATTAGAGTTACAAATGGGTATCTTAGTGCAAAAACACATCAAGCCTAAAATGGGTAACTTAGTGCAACTACCAAAATTTTGCCCCAGTAAAGGTAACAAAACTAGTCAAATAGAAAGAAAAAGAAAGTCAACAAAAAAATAGACGATTAAATATGTTGCCCCAAAGAGAAGATTGTTTTTTTTTTTCTTTGGGTAAAAAATCAAAAGAGAAGATTTGTGTCCCCTTTGTGTATTTTTGGTCTCTTTATAAGGCTCATGTAACTATGTGAAGAGAATCATCTCTCTTGTCTTCCTTTGTAGAAATTGTTCAAATTGTCTTGTCTCTGTGTGTTTAGTGTGAGGTAAAGACAAAACTTTTCCTGTATATGAGTTATGTCTTATAATAAAAAATCGAATAAATGTTCAATGAGTTTTTGAGCTTTCCATTATAATTTTGTTCGAGTTAGCATTTCATTCTTCTATCAAGATATAATGTGAAATAAATTATCTGATTGCTATATATGTTGCTTGTTTGTATTTGGGATTATTTTATATTAGATTTATATATATCTTTTTCAGATTTTATTTATTATTATTATATGACTTGCGATAGATCTCCACCATTAAATTGTAGTTCATGTAGAGAGATCGATGTTGATCTATTGTTTCTTTGTCTAGGAACCACCAGTCAATTTCGAGAATGCCAACTCCAAGTGCTGCAAATAAGTATCTCAAGACTGTGAAGAAAGAATTTCAAGATAACCCTGGAAAATATAATACATTTCTTAAGGTTTTGAAAGACTTCAAAGCTGGAAGGTATTTTTGTTTTTCTTAATAGTAACTTAGTTAAAATTTATGGAAAATTGAATTGATTAGAATTTCATGGCAGAATCGGTACTAATGCTTTCATTACAAGAGTTAAAGAACTCTTTAATGGGAAACAAGAGCTACTCTTGGGTATTAATGCGTGTTTACCCGAAAGATCTGCAATAACAATTGAGAATGATCAAAATCCACCAAAGACGTTTAGCGACGCCATGCGTTTTATCCGCAAGGTCAAGGTATGTGCACAGTCTCATAATAGAACACAAAGATGGGAAATAAAGTTCACCGCTTCTTTTATTTTTCTATGATACCTTAAAGAAAACTGAAGCCATATATGTAAGATCATTTCTTAGTCTAGCTAAGCTTACTAGAAATTGTGGTTATGTTGTCTCTTTGCTTTTTCTCTTAAAGAGGGTTTTATTTGTAGACAAGATTTCAGGACGACGATCATTCATGCAACTCAATCATAGATAGTCTGAATTCGTTTAAAAAGGACCACAAGAGTGTTATTAAGGTCGTCCATGAGGTATATATGAGCGTAATTAACTACATTGTGTATAATATTAAACATTTTGTTTTATTATCTCGTATTTGGTTTGATGATAAGTCTATTTTGTAGGTGACTGTTATTTTACAAGACCATGATGATTTGCTTGAGGACTTTTCTCTTTTTCTCCCTTCATGGTTTGCGAAAGAGACCTAGGAAAGGGTGGACATGCGGTTTAAATAAGTTTTAATAATAAGCCAGGATAATGATTTATGTGTATGCAATGAACCCTTGTTGTATCAGTAGATTGTTTTGAACTGGTAAACTATTTCTATATTATTTTGGGATATTTTTCATCATCTAAACACTACTTCTCAAATTTCTTACACAACTGTGCACAACACACAATCTGCTCCATTATCCATAAATGGATTCTTCTGAAACCTCCCTAATAAAAATTATCATCATACAATTTTTTTTTTCTCATAGTTGTAATTTAAAAGATAATTGTTTTGTTTCGGTCGTTTTGTATTATTTTTCTAAAGATTTATTTCGGCGTTACCTACCCTCATGATTGGGTAATACAATATTATAACTTGTTTGTGATAATTGTTTACCACTGTTTAAAAAACTTATCCCTTGTGAAGACTTCTTATGGTTGGATTGTCTCTAATGATAGCTTAGTGAAACCAAGTTCTTACTTTGTGGTTTTATTACAATTACTTAGGCGTTACAACTCTCAACAAAAAGACACATGCACATTAGGAACCAGTGGCAAAACAGATTCATTCAAAAGGTACCAACCATCATATCTTCTCGTATATTTTTTTATGAAACGGTTCTTTGTTTTTAACGTACAGTCCTAGCTTAGTAAGACAGTTAGAAGATCTTGATGATTCTCAAATTTCACAGGACTTAAAAAACGATATGGAGGTGCTTGATTTGATTATATATTAATTTTATGTATGGTTTTAAGATTTGTCTTAACATCTTGTGTTACAATCTTGACAGGTTTAGATAAAGACTAGTACCATGACAGAGACTAAGATTGACCAGACCGATCATAAAGTGGCGTGATATGGAGTTTAGCCAAGTATGGTACGTTTATCTTTACCTCTTAGAGCTGTGCATAATATGTTAAGCCATGAATGATGCATTTTGTTAAGATTGTGCATTTTGTTCATTTTGATCGGATCCTCAATCTAAAAGATTTTGTTATGGTAATTGAATCTAAGTCTCTATTTACTTTTTTTTTCAGAAGACAATAATTTTATCTGGCCTTTTGATAGAAGGTGAAGGCCAAGAAAATATAGAAGAGGAAGAGCCAAGAATATAGAAGTAGAAATAAAAAAAAGATAGAAGCTTTTTTAATACAATGTTATTTACTTTTACATTTCTTATCAATATTAACATATACATAAGAACACAAGAATATTCGAGACATAGATTAATTGAATTTATCTTGTGTTCTGATTACTTTCTCTATTGTTGTTTTCTTTTCTTGTTATATTATTGAAATTTAATGCTTAAAAGAAATAATTCGTTATGTTTCAATATTTGTTTCATACGTCGGTTTTAAAAGTGACTTGAAGACTGTTTTGTTTTAATTAGTTTAAAGTCATTTTTTAACTGACACTAAAGAGAAAAAAAACTCACATTGGTATATTGACGTTTGACTTAAGTCACTTTATGATACGTCGGTTTAGGCTTGGGAAAAGGCGATTTAGGTTTAGAGAATACGGAAAGTTCTAAGGACATCATCACATTAACAACCATCGCGATACTTCACCAAAAGCAATCCAACTTCAAATTGGCTAAACCTAAGGACGTGTATAGCTTGAAGATTCCCTTCAATTCTACCCCTAAGGAGATTTTAGATTAAGAGAAACTACCTGAAACTCTAGTATAATCAAGAGATAGCCTTAACAAACCAATCAAACTGTACAACGAGCATTGGATCTTCCGCAACTTTGAATTTGTTGGAGCATTTGTTTCATGCTCCAATACTCCTCAAGAAACTCCGTTCGAGAAACTTTTAATGGAAACATGGTTCCTAATTCGGATCAAATCAAGAAATGGTCTAAAATCACTTGACCATACCCCCCCCCCCCCCCCACACCACACATGTTCTTGCATCAGCCTAGATCAGCTCTTGCATGTTCCATGACCCACAACCCTTTATCTGGCTTTACTTGGGTTCATATAAGGAAATTAAGCCTTGTATCTAATTCTTTTTCCAACTAAAGCTGCTACCGGAATAGGAAACCTTCTTGGATCATCAAAGGTTTCCCTTTAAGACAAGAAACACATACAAATAATCCGAACACATCGAAGAAGCATCAAAACAGCAAGTAGAACTTGCTTTATTTAATGCATTCACACCCAACGTAACAGTTTTTTTTCTTCGATACCTACGATTCTACTGACAAAAAAAAACTATACAAGGCTTGCCAAGATGCATCCCATGATCCATCCAGCCACAAAGCTTTCATTATACATTGTGAAGAGATGCAACCATCCAAAACTAGGTTCATGAGTAAGGTCTTGTGGCTTACTTTGGTATTTTTTTTTTACAACCATTACGTTCGTTGGTATCTTATTGATCACATATTTATTAAAACTTAAAATAATTTCTTAATTTATTAATACAAAAGTTAATTAAATATCACTTCAGGAAAAATTTTCATTAACAATATTTACCAAAAAAAAAAGGTTCATGAGCAAGTTCAGATGCGTAACATGTTTTATTTGGTCATGTTTTATTAACGGATTGATGCATAGACGACATCTAATTAAGTTTTGCTAGTTGTCGTAAGCTAATTGTCACAATTATCTTAGATATTATTGGCTTTTGGACTTCGGTTTCTTTATCCCAAATCAGGTTATTCGAAAGATCAATTCTCTTTGCAATTCTCATTCATGTGACACGGTTCTCTTAATAACCCTACTGGAGCGCATGTTTCTTGGACAAAAATGTCTTATACAAAAACAGAAGGAGTTCTCGGATTACGTTCTATTGCAAGCTAGAACAAAACATGTGGGTTGAAACTGATATGGATGATATATTTTAGAGCTGGTTCAGTTTGGGTAGCTTGGATTAGAAGAATATAGTGGTGTAGTTCCATCTTTTGAACTACTCATACTCTTGGATGTTTCGAAAGATTCTGCCACTTCTCCATAACGCGGTGTCCTTTCTCAAGATTATTACTGACAATGGGGAAGAAACATTCTTTTGGTGGGACTCATGTATTCCCTTTGGCCCATTGATTCACTTCTTATGACCGCAAGATCCAATAGATCTTCGCATTGCACTCTACTCGCTTGTTAAGGATACCCTCTCATTTGTGGGTTGCTTCACAAACCCCTTATGAGTCTTTGTGACATGATATCCTCTGGTTTGGTTTGGTTTCATGTTAATAAATTTGGAAGCATTGTTAAAAATGTCATTTTTAATAATTTTTTTGCAAAATGCCCACTCCCTAAAACAAAAAATGTTCCTAAAATGTAAGTTCTACGTGAATATGTGTGTAACCTAAGCCCATCTACAATGGTGAATGCTTACACAGAAATTTTATTAAAAATTAATAAAAGGCTAAAACCGAGAGAAAACATTGATTTGAAGCAGTAAACAGCTGTGTTACTCTTTCTAGGGTCAACATATGTAACAATCCAATGCATTTGAGTAATTACAAGAATTCGGGTTGAATTTCGAGTGTTTAGCCACCACTTCTACCCATTTTGTCCCGAAACAGGCTAAAACCGAGAAAACATTGATTCAAAGCAGTATACAACTCTGTTACTCTTTCTAGGGTCAGAATGTGTGACAGTCCAATGCATTTGACTAATTGTAAGAGTTCGGGATGAATTTGGAGTGTTTAGACAACAGTTAAACCCATTTATCCCAAAACATGCTTAAACCGAGAAAACAGGCTAAAACCGAGAGAAAACATTGATTTGAAGCAGTAAACAGCTGTGTTACTCTTTCTAGGGTCAAAATATGTAACAATCCAATGCATTTGAGTAATTACAAGAATTCGGGTTGAATTTGGAGTGTTTAGCCACCACTTCTACCCATTTTGTCCTCAAACAGGCTAAAACCGAGAAAACATTGATTCAAAGCAGTATACAGCGTTGTTACTATTTCTAGGGTCAGAATGTGTGACATTCCAATGCATTTGACTAATTGTAAGAGTTCGGGATGAATTTGGAGTGTTTAGACAACACTTAAACCCGTTTTATCTTAAAACAGGCTTAAACCGTGAAAACAGGCTAAAACCGAGAGAAATCATTGATTTGAAGCAGTGAACAGCTGTGTTACTCTTTCTAGGGTCAAAATATGTAACAATCCAATGCATTTGAGTAATTACAAGAATTCGGGTTGAATTTGGAGTATTTAGCCACCACTTATACCCATTTTGTCCCGAAACAGGCTAAAACCGAGAAAACGTTGATTCTAAGCAGTAAACAGATCTGTTACTATTTCTATGGTCATAATGGGTGACATTCCAATGCATTTGACTAATTGTAAGATTTCGGATGAATTTGGAGTGTTTAGACAACACTTAAACCCGTTTTATCCCAAAACAGGCTTAAACCGAGAAAACATGCTAAAACCGAGAGAAAACATTGATTTGAAGCAGTAATCAGCTATGTTACTCTTTCTAGGTTCAAATATGTATTAATCCAATGCATTTGACTAATTACAAGAGTTCGGGTTGAATTTCGAGTGTTTAGCCACCACTTATACCCATTTTGTCCCGAAACAGGCTAAAACCGAGAAAACATTGATTCAAAGCAGTATACAGCTCTGTTACTATTTCTAGGGTCAGAATGTGTGACATTCCAATGCATTTGACTAATTGTAAGAGTTCGGGATGAATTTGGAGTGTTTAGACAACACTTAAACCCGTTTTATCCCAAAACAGGCTTAAACCGAGAAAACATGCTAAAACCGAGAGAAAACATTGATTTGAAGCAGTAATCAGCTATGTTACTCTTTCTAGGTTCAAATATGTAATAATCCAATGCATTTGACTAATTACAAGAGTGCGGGTTGAATTTCGAGTGTTTAGCCACGACTTATACCCATTTTGTCCCGAAACAGGCTAAAACCTAGAAAACGTTGATTCTAAGCAGTAAACAGCGTTGTTACTGTTTCTAGGGTCAGAATGTGTGACATTCCAATGCATTTGACTAATTGTAAGAGTTCGGATGAATTTGGAGTGTTTAGACAACACTTAAATCCGTTTTATCTTAAAACAGGCTTAAACCGAGAAAACAGGCTAAAACCGAGAGAAATCATTTATTTAAAGCAGTGAACAGCTGTGTTACTCTTTCTAGGGTCAAAATATGTAACAATCCAATGCATTTGAGTAATTACAAGAATTCGGGTTGAATTTGGAGTGTTTAGCTACCACTTATACCCATTTTGTCCCGAAACAGGCTAAAACCGAGAAAACATTGATTCAAAGCAGTAAACAGATCTGTTACTATTTCTATGGTCATAATGGGTGACATTCCAATGCATTTGACTAATTGTAAGAGTTCGGGATGAATTTGGAGCGTTTAGACAACACTTAAACCTGTTTTATCCCAAAACAGGCTTAAACAGAGAAAACAGGCTAAAACCGAGAGAAAACATTGATTTGAAGCAGTAAACAGCTGTGTTACTCTTTCTAGGGTCAACATATGTAACAATCCAATGCATTTGAAAAATTACAAGAATTCGGGTTGAATTTCGAGTGTTTAGCCACCACTTCTACCCATTTTGTCCCGAAACAGGCTAAAACCGAGAAAACATTGATTCTTAGCAGTAAACAGCTCTGTTACTATTTCTAGGGTCAGAATGTGTGACATTCCAATGCATTTGACTAATTGTAAGAGTTCGGGATTAATTTGGAGTGTTTAGACAACACTTAAACCCGTTTTATCCCAAAACAGGCTTAAACAGAGAAAACATGCTAAAACCGAGAGAAAACATTGATTTGAAGCAGTAATCAGCTATGCTACTCTTTCTAGGTTCAAATATGTAATAATCCAATGCATTTGACTAATTACAAGAGTTCGGGTTGAATTTCGAGTGTTTAGCCACGACTTATACCCATTTTGTCCCGAAACAGGCTAAAACCGAGAAAACGTTGATTCTAAGCAGTAAACAGCGTTGTTACTGTTTCTAGGGTCAGAATGTGTGACATTCCAATGCATTTGACTAATTGTAAGAGTTCGGATGAATTTGGAGTGTTTAGACAACACTTAAATCCGTTTTATCTTAAAACAGGCTTAAACCGAGAAAACAGGCTAAAACCGAGAGAAATCATTTATTTGAAGCAGTGAACAGCTGTGTTACTCTTTCTAGGGTCAAAATATGTAACAATCCAATGCATTTGAGTAATTACAAGAATTCGGGTTGAATTTGGAGTGTTTAGCCAACACTTATACCCATTTTGTCCCGAAACAGGCTAAAACCGAGAAAACGTTGATTCTAAGCAGTAAACAGATCTGTTACTATTTCTATGGTCATAATGGGTGACATTCCAATGCATTTGACTAATTGTAAGAGTTCGGATGAATTTGGAGTGTTTAGACAACACTTAAATCCGTTTTATCCTAAAACAGGCTTAAACCGAGAAAACATGCTAAAACCGAGAGAAAACATTGATTTGAAGCAGTAATCAGTTATGTTACTCTTTCTTGGGTCAAATATGTAACAATCCAATGCATTTGACTAATTACAAGAGTTCGGGTTGAATTTCGAGTGTTTAGCCACCACTTATACCCATTTTGTCCCGAAACAGGCTAAAACCGAGAAAACATTGATTCAAAGCAGTATACAGCTCTGTTACTATTTCTAGGGTCAGAATGTGTGACATTCCAATGCATTTGACTAATTGTAAGAGTTTGGGATGAATTTGGAGTGTTTAGACAACACTTAAACCCGTTTTATCCCAAAACAGGCTTAAACCGAGAAAACATGCTAAAACCGAGAGAAAACATTGATTTGAAGCAGTAATCAGCTATGTTACTCTTTCTAGGTTCAAATATGTAATAATCCAATGCATTTGACTAATTACAAGAGTTCGGGTTGAATTTCGAGTGTTTAGCCACGACTTATACCCATTTTGTCCCGAAACAGGCTAAAACCGAGAAAACGTTGATTCTAAGCAGTAAACAGCGTTGTTACTGTTTCTAGGGTCAGAATGTGTGACATTCCAATGCATTTAACTAATTGTAAGAGTTCGGATGAATTTGGAGTGTTTAGACAACACTTAAATCCGTTTTATCCTAAAACAGGCTTAAACCGAGAAAACATGCTAAAACCGAGAGAAAACATTGATTTGAAGCAGTGAACAGCTGTGTTACTCTTTCTAGGGTCAAAATATGTAACAATCCAATGCATTTGAGTAATTACAAGAATTCGGGTTGAATTTGGAGTGTTTAGCCAACACTTATACCCATTTTGTCCCGAAACAGGCTAAAACCGAGAAAACGTTGATTCTAAGCAGTAAACAGATCT
Organism: Camelina sativa; assembly: GCF_030686135.1. Taxonomy (NCBI): domain Eukaryota; kingdom Viridiplantae; phylum Streptophyta; class Magnoliopsida; order Brassicales; family Brassicaceae; genus Camelina; species Camelina sativa. The sequence continues at coordinate 15,300,758 of NC_141892.1, read as the reverse complement.
GTTACTATTTCTATGGTCATAATGGGTGACATTCCAATGCATTTGACTAATTGTAAGAGTTCGGATGAATTTGGAGTGTTTAGACAACACTTAAATCCGTTTTATCCTAAAACAGGCTTAAACCGAGAAAACATGCTAAAACCGAGAGAAAACATTGATTTGAAGCAGTAATCAGTTATGTTACTCTTTCTTGGGTCAAATATGTAACAATCCAATGCATTTGACTAATTACAAGAGTTCGGGTTGAATTTCGAGTGTTTAGCCACCACTTATACCCATTTTGTCCCGAAACAGGCTAAAACCGAGAAAACATTGATTCAAAGCAGTATACAGCTCTGTTACTATTTCTAGGGTCAGAATGTGTGACATTCCAATGCATTTGACTAATTGTAAGAGTTTGGGATGAATTTGGAGTGTTTAGACAACACTTAAACCCGTTTTATCCCAAAACAGGCTTAAACCGAGAAAACATGCTAAAACCGAGAGAAAACATTGATTTGAAGCAGTAATCAGCTATGTTACTCTTTCTAGGTTCAAATATGTAATAATCCAATGCATTTGACTAATTACAAGAGTTCGGGTTGAATTTCGAGTGTTTAGCCACGACTTATACCCATTTTGTCCCGAAACAGGCTAAAACCGAGAAAACGTTGATTCTAAGCAGTAAACAGCGTTGTTACTGTTTCTAGGGTCAGAATGTGTGACATTCCAATGCATTTGACTAATTGTAAGAGTTCGGATGAATTTGGAGTGTTTAGACAACACTTAAATCCGTTTTATCTTAAAACAGGCTTAAACCGAGAAAACAGGCTAAAACCGAGAGAAATCATTTATTTGAAGCAGTGAACAGCTGTGTTACTCTTTCTAGGGTCAAAATATGTAACAATCCAATGCATTTGAGTAATTACAAGAATTCGGGTTGAATTTGGAGTGTTTAGCCAACACTTATACCCATTTTGTCCCGAAACAGGCTAAAACCGAGAAAACGTTGATTCTAAGCAGTAAACAGATCTGTTACTATTTCTATGGTCATAATGGGTGACATTCCAATGCATTTGACTAATTGTAAGAGTTCGGATGAATTTGGAGTGTTTAGACAACACTTAAATCCGTTTTATCCTAAAACAGGCTTAAACCGAGAAAACATGCTAAAACCGAGAGAAAACATTGATTTGAAGCAGTAATCAGTTATGTTACTCTTTCTTGGGTCAAATATGTAACAATCCAATGCATTTGACTAATTACAAGAGTTCGGGTTGAATTTCGAGTGTTTAGCCACCACTTATACCCATTTTGTCCCGAAACAGGCTAAAACCGAGAAAACATTGATTCAAAGCAGTATACAGCTCTGTTACTATTTCTAGGGTCAGAATGTGTGACATTCCAATGCATTTGACTAATTGTAAGAGTTTGGGATGAATTTGGAGTGTTTAGACAACACTTAAACCCGTTTTATCCCAAAACAGGCTTAAACCGAGAAAACATGCTAAAACCGAGAGAAAACATTGATTTGAAGCAGTAATCAGCTATGTTACTCTTTCTAGGTTCAAATATGTAATAATCCAATGCATTTGACTAATTACAAGAGTTCGGGTTGAATTTCGAGTGTTTAGCCACGACTTATACCCATTTTGTCCCGAAACAGGCTAAAACCGAGAAAACGTTGATTCTAAGCAGTAAACAGCGTTGTTACTGTTTCTAGGGTCAGAATGTGTGACATTCCAATGCATTTGACTAATTGTAAGAGTTCGGATGAATTTGGAGTGTTTAGACAACACTTAAATCCGTTTTATCCTAAAACAGGCTTAAACCGAGAAAACATGCTAAAACCGAGAGAAAACATTGATTTGAAGCAGTGAACAGCTGTGTTACTCTTTCTAGGGTCAAAATATGTAACAATCCAATGCATTTGAGTAATTACAAGAATTCGGGTTGAATTTGGAGTGTTTAGCTACCACTTATACCCATTTTGTCCCGAAACAGGCTAAAACCGAGAAAACATTGATTCAAAGCAGTAAACAGATCTGTTACTATTTCTATGGTCATAATGGGTGACATTCCAATGCATTTGACTAATTGTAAGAGTTCGGGATGAATTTGGAGCGTTTAGACAACACTTAAACCTGTTTTATCCCAAAACAGGCTTAAACAGAGAAAACAGGCTAAAACCGAGAGAAAACATTGATTTGAAGCAGTAAACAGCTGTGTTACTCTTTCTAGGGTCAACATATGTAACAATCCAATGCATTTGAGTAATTACAAGAATTCGGGTTGAATTTCGAGTGTCCACTTCTACCCATTTTGTCCCGAAACAGGCTAAAACCGAGAAAACATTGATTCTAAGCAGTAAACAGCTCTGTTACTATTTCTAGGGTCAGAATGTGTGACATTCCAATGCATTTGACTAATTTTAAGAGTTCGGGATGAATTTGGAGCGTTTAGACAACACTTAAACCCGTTTTATCCCAAAACAAGCTTAAACCGAGAAAACAGGCTAAAACCGAGAGAAAACATTGATTTGAAGCAGTAAACAGTTGTGTTACTCTTTCTAGGGTCAAAATATGTAACAATCCAATGCATTTGACTAATTTCAAGAGTTGGGGTTGAATTTGGAATGTTTAGCCACCACTTATACCCATTTTGTCCCGAAACAGGCTAAAACCAAGAAAACGTTGATTCTAAGCAGTAAACAGCTCTGTTACAATTTCTAAGGTCAGAATGTGTGACATTCCAATGCATTTGACTAATTGTAAGAGTTCGGGATGAATTTGGAGTGTTTAGACAACACTTAAACCCGTTTTATCCCAAAACAGGCTTAAACCGAGAAAACATGCTAAAACCGAGAGAAAACATTGACTTGAAGCAGTAATCAGCTATGTTACTCTTTCTAGGTTCAAATATGTAATAATCTAATGCATTTGACTAATTACAAGAGTTCGGGTTGAATTTCGAGTGTTAGCCACGACTTATACCCATTTTGTCCCGAAATAGGCTAAAACCGAGAAAACGTTGATTCTAAGCATTAAACAGCGTTGTTACTGTTTCTAGGGTCAGAATGTGTGACATTCCAATGCATTTGACTAATTGTAAGAGTTCGGATGAATTTGGAGTGTTTAGACAACACTTAAATCCGTTTTATCTTAAAACAGGCTTAAACAGAGAAAACAGGCTAAAACCGAGAGAAAACATTGATTTGAAGCAGTGAACAGCTGTGTTACTCTTTCTAGGGTCAAAATATGTAACAATCCAATGCATTTGAGTAATTACAAGAATTCGGGTTGAATTTGGAGTGTTTAGCCACCACTTATACCCATTTTGTCCCGAAACAGGTTAAAACCAAGAAAACGTTGATTCTAAGCAGTAAACAGATCTGTTACTATTTCTATGGTCATAATGGGTGACATTCCAATGCATTTGACTAATTGTAAGAGTTCGGATGAATTTGGAGTGTTTAGACAACACTTAAATCCGTTTTATCCTAAAACAGGCTTAAACCGAGAAAACATGCTAAAACCGAGAGAAAACATTGATTTGAAGCAGTGAACAGCTGTGTTACTCTTTCTAGGGTCAAAATATGTAACAATCCAATGCATTTGAGTAATTACAAGAATTCGGGTTGAATTTGGAGTGTTTAGCTACCACTTATACCCATTTTGTCCCGAAACAGGCTAAAACCGAGAAAACATTGATTCAAAGCAGTAAACAGATCTGTTACTATTTCTATGGTCATAATGGGTGACATTCCAATGCATTTGACTAATTGTAAGAGTTCGGGATGAATTTGGAGCGTTTAGACAACACTTAAACCTGTTTTATCCCAAAACAGGCTTAAACAGAGAAAACAGGCTAAAACCGAGAGAAAACATTGATTTGAAGCAGTAAACAGCTGTGTTACTCTTTCTAGGGTCAACATATGTAACAATCCAATGCATTTGAGTAATTACAAGAATTCGGGTTGAATTTCGAGTGTTTAGCCACCACTTCTACCCATTTTGTCCCGAAACAGGCTAAAACCGAGAAAACATTGATTCAAAGCAGTATACAGCTCTGTTACTCTTTCTAGGGTCAGAATGTGTGACAGTCCAATGCATTTGACTAATTGTAAGAGTTCGGGATGAATTTGGAGTGTTTAGACAACAGTTAAACCCATTTATCCCAAAACATGCTTAAACCGAGAAAACAGGCTAAAACCGAGAGAAAACATTGATTTGAAGCAGTAAACAGTTGTGTTACTCTTTCTAGGGTCAAAATATGTAACAATCCAATGCATTTGACTAATTTCAAGAGTTCGGGTTGAATTTGGAATGTTTAGCCACCACTTATACCCATTTTGTCCTGAAACAGGCTAAAACCGAGAAAACGTTGATTCTAAGCAGTAAACAGCTCTGTTACTATTTCTAGGGTCAGAATGTGTGACATTCCAATGCATTTGACTAATTGTAAGAGTTCGGGATGAATTTGGAGTGTTTAGACAACACTTAAACCCGTTTTATCCCAAAACAGGCTTAAACCGAGAAAACATGCTAAAACCGAGAGAAAACATTGATTTGAAGCAGTAATCAGTTATGTTACTCTTTCTTGGGTCAAATATGTAACAATCCAATGCATTTGACTAATTACAAGAGTTCGGGTTGAATTTCGAGTGTTTAGCCACCACTTATACCCATTTTGTCCCGAAACAGGCTAAAACCGAGAAAACATTGATTCAAAGCAGTATACAGCTCTGTTACTATTTCTAGGGTCAGAATGTGTGACATTCCAATGCATTTGACTAATTGTAAGAGTTCGGGATGAATTTGGAGTGTTTAGACAACACTTAAACCCGTTTTATCCCAAAACAGGCTTAAACCGAGAAAACATGCTAAAACCGAGAGAAAACATTGATTTGAAGCAGTAATCAGCTATGTTACTCTTTCTAGGTTAAAATATGTAATAATCCAATGCATTTGACTAATTACAAGAGTTCGGGTTGAATTTCGAGTGTTTAGCCACGACTTATACCCATTTTGTCCCGAAACAGGCTAAAACCGAGAAAACGTTGATTCTAAGCAGTAAACAGCATTCTTACTGTTTCTAGGGTCAGAATGTGTGACATTCCAATGCATTTGACTAATTGTAAGAGTTCGGATGAATTTGGAGTGTTTAGACAACACTTAAATCCGTTTTATCTTAAAACAGGCTTAAACCGAGAAAACAGGCTAAAACCGAGAGAAATCATTTATTTGAAGCAGTGAACAGCTGTGTTACTCTTTCTAGGGTCAAAATATGTAACAATCCAATGCATTTGAGTAATTACAAGAATTCGGGTTGAATTTGGAGTGTTTAGCCACCACTTATACCCATTTTGTCCCGAAACAGGCTATAACCGAGAAAACGTTGATTCTAAGCAGTAAACAGATCTGTTACTATTTCTATGGTCATAATGGGTGACATTCCAATGCATTTGACTAATTGTAAGAGTTCGGATGAATTTGGAGTGTTTAGACAACACTTAAATCCGTTTTATCCTAAAACATGCTTAAACCGAGAAAACATGCTAAAACCGAGAGAAAACATTGATTTGAAGCAGTAATCAGTTATGTTACTCTTTCTTGGGTCAAATATGTAACAATCCAATGCATTTGACTAATTACAAGAGTTCGGGTTGAATTTCGAGTGTTTAGCCACCACTTATACCCATTTTGTCCCGAAACAGGCTAAAACCGAGAAAACATTGATTCAAAGCAGTATACAGCTCTGTTACTCTTTCTAGGGTCAGAATGTGTGACAGTCCAATGCATTTGACTGATTGTAAGAGTTCGGGATGAATTTGGAGTGTTTAGACAACAGTTAAACCCATTTATCCCAAAACATGCTTAAACCGAGAAAACAGGCTAAAACCGAGAGAAAACATTGATTTGAAGCAGTAAACAGTTGTGTTACTCTTTCTAGGGTCAAAATATGTAACAATCCAATGCATTTGACTAATTTCAAGAGTTCGGGTTGAATTTGGAATGTTTAGCCACCACTTATACCCATTTTGTCCTGAAACAGGCTAAAACCGAGAAAACGTTGATTCTAAGCAGTAAACAGCTCTGTTACTATTTCTAGGGTCAGAATGTGTGACATTCCAATGCATTTTACTAATTGTAAGAGTTCGGGATGAATTTGGAGTGTTTAGACAACACTTAAACCCGTTTTATCCCAAAACAGGCTTAAACCGAGAAAACATGCTAAAACCGAGAGAAAACATTGATTTGAAGCAGTAATCAGCTATGTTACTCTTTCTAGGTTCAAATATGTAATAATCCAATGCATTTGACTAATTACAAGAGTTCGGGTTGAATTTCGAGTGTTTAGCCACGACTTATACCTATTTTGTCCCGAAACAGGCTAAAACCGAGAAAACGTTGATTCTAAGCAGTAAACAGCGTTGTTACTGTTTCTAGGGTCAGAATGTGTGACATTCCAATGCATTTGACTAATTGTAAGAGTTCTGATGAATTTGGAGTGTTTAGACAACACTTAAATCCGTTTTATCTTAAAACAGGCTTAAACCGTGAAAACAGGCTAAAACCGAGAGAAATCATTGATTTGAAGCAGTGAACAGCTGTGTTACTATTTCTAGGGTCAAAATATGTAACAATCCAATGCATTTGAGTAATTACAAGAATTCGGGTTGAATTTGGAGTGTTTAGCCACCACTTATACCCATTTTGTCCCGAAACAGGCTAAAACCGAGAAAACGTTGATTCTAAGCAGTAAACAGATCTGTTACTATTTCTATGGTCATAATGGGTGACATTCCAATGCATTTGACTAATTGTAAGAGTTCGGGATGAATTTGGAGCGTTTAGACAACACTTAAACCCGTTTTATCCCAAAACAGGCTTAAACCGAGAAAACATGCTAAAACCGAGAGAAAACATTGATTTGAAGCAGTAATCAGCTATGTTACTCTTTCTTGGGTCAAATATGTAATAATCTAATGCATTTGACTAATTACAAGAGTTCGGGTTGAATTTCGAGTGTTTAGCCACCACTTATACCCATTTTGTCCCGAAACAGGCTAAAACCGAGAAAACATTGATTCAAAGCAGTATACAGCTCTGTTACTATTTCTAGGGTCAGAGTGTGTGACATTCCAATGCATTTGACTAATTGTAAGAGTTCGGATGAATTTGGAGTGTTTAGACAACACTTAAATCCGTTTTATCTTAAAACAGGCTTAAACCGAGAAAACAGGCTAAAACCGAGAGAAATCATTTATTTGAAGCAGTGAACAGCTGTGTTACTCTTTCTAGGGTGAAAATATGTAACAATCCAATGCATTTGAGTAATTACAAGAATTCGGGTTGAATTTGGAGTGTTTAGCCACCACTTATACCCATTTTGTCCCGAAACAGGCTAAAACCGAGAAAACGTTGATTCTAAGCAGTAAACAGATCTGTTACTATTTCTATGGTCATAATGGGTGACATTCCAATGCATTTGACTAATTGTAAGAGTTCGGATGAATTTGGAGTGTTTAGACAACACTTAAATCCGTTTTATCCTAAAACAGGCTTAAACCGAGAAAACATGCTAAAACCGAGAGAAAACATTGATTTGAAGCAGTGAACAGCTGTGTTACTCTTTCTAGGGTCAAAATATGTAACAATCCAATGCATTTGAGTAATTACAAGAATTCGGGTTGAATTTGGAGTGTTTAGCTACCACTTATACCCATTTTGTCCCGAAACAGGCTAAAACCGAGAAAACATTGATTCAAAGCAGTAAACAGATCTGTTACTATTTCTATGGTCATAATGGGTGACATTCCAATGCATTTGACTAATTGTAAGAGTTCGGGATGAATTTGGAGCGTTTACACAACACTTAAACCTGTTTTATCCCAAAACCGGCTTAAACCGAGAAAACAGGCTAAAACCGAGAGAAAACATTGATTTGAAGCAGTAAACAGTTGTGTTACTCTTTCTAGGGTCAAAATATGTAACAATCCAATGCATTTGACTAATTTCAAGAGTTCGGGTTGAATTTGGAATGTTTAGCCACCACTTATACCCATTTTGTCCTAAAACAGGCTAAAACCGAGAAAACGTTGATTCTAAGCAGTAAACAGCTCTGTTACTATTTCTAGGGTCAGAATGTGTGACATTCCAATGCATTTGACTAATTGTAAGAGTTCGGGATGAATTTGGAGTGTTTAGACAACACTTAAACCCGTTTTATCCCAAAACAGGCTTAAACCGAGAAAACATGCTAAAACCGAGAGAAAACATTGATTTGAAGCAGTAATCAGTTATGTTACTCTTTCTTGGGTCAAATATGTAACAATCCAATGCATTTGACTAATTACAAGAGTTCGGGTTGAATTTCGAGTGTTTAGCCACCACTTATACCCATTTTGTCCCGAAACAGGCTAAAACCGAGAAAACATTGATTCAAAGCAGTATACAGCTCTGTTACTCTTTCTAGGGTCAGAATGTGTGACAGTCCAATGCATTTGACTGATTGTAAGAGTTCGGGATGAATTTGGAGTGTTTAGACAACAGTTAAACCCATTTATCCCAAAACATGCTTAAACCGAGAAAACAGGCTAAAACCGAGAGAAAACATTGATTTGAAGCAGTAATCAGCTATGTTACTCTTTCTAGGGTCAAAATATGTAACAATCCAATGCATTTGACTAATTTCAAGAGTTCGGGTTGAATTTGGAATGTTTAGCCACCACTTATACCCATTTTGTCCTGAAACAGGCTAAAACCGAGAAAACGTTGATTCTAAGCAGTAAACAGCTCTGTTACTATTTCTAGGGTCAGAATGTGTGACATTCCAATGCATTTTACTAATTGTAAGAGTTCGGGATGAATTTGGAGTGTTTAGACAACACTTAAACCCGTTTTATCCCAAAACAGGCTTAAACCGAGAAAACATGCTAAAACCGAGAGAAAACATTGATTTGAAGCAGTAATCAGCTATGTTACTCTTTCTAGGTTCAAATATGTAATAATCCAATGCATTTGACTAATTACAAGAGTTCGGGTTGAATTTCGAGTGTTTAGCCACGACTTATACCTATTTTGTCCCGAAACAGGCTAAAACCGAGAAAACGTTGATTCTAAGCAGTAAACAGCGTTGTTACTGTTTCTAGGGTCAGAATGTGTGACATTCCAATGCATTTGACTAATTGTAAGAGTTCTGATGAATTTGGAGTGTTTAGACAACACTTAAATCCGTTTTATCTTAAAACAGGCTTAAACCGTGAAAACAGGCTAAAACCGAGAGAAATCATTGATTTGAAGCAGTGAACAGCTGTGTTACTATTTCTAGGGTCAAAATATGTAACAATCCAATGCATTTGAGTAATTACAAGAATTCGGGTTGAATTTGGAGTGTTTAGCCACCACTTATACCCATTTTGTCCCGAAACAGGCTAAAACCGAGAAAACGTTGATTCTAAGCAGTAAACAGATCTGTTACTATTTCTATGGTCATAATGGGTGACATTCCAATGCATTTGACTAATTGTAAGAGTTCGGGATGAATTTGGAGCGTTTAGACAACACTTAAACCCGTTTTATCCCAAAACAGGCTTAAACCGAGAAAACATGCTAAAACCGAGAGAAAACATTGATTTGAAGCAGTAATCAGCTATGTTACTCTTTCTTGGGTCAAATATGTAATAATCTAATGCATTTGACTAATTACAAGAGTTCGGGTTGAATTTCGAGTGTTTAGCCACCACTTATACCCATTTTGTCCCGAAACAGGCTAAAACCGAGAAAACATTGATTCAAAGCAGTATACAGCTCTGTTACTATTTCTAGGGTCAGAGTGTGTGACATTCCAATGCATTTGACTAATTGTAAGAGTTCGGATGAATTTGGAGTGTTTAGACAACACTTAAATCCGTTTTATCTTAAAACAAGCTTAAACCGAGAAAACAGGCTAAAACCGAGAGAAATCATTTATTTGAAGCAGTGAACAGCTGTGTTACTCTTTCTAGGGTGAAAATATGTAACAATCCAATGCATTTGAGTAATTACAAGAATTCGGGTTGAATTTGGAGTGTTTAGCCACCACTTATACCCATTTTGTCCCGAAACAGGCTAAAACCGAGAAAACGTTGATTCTAAGCAGTAAACAGATCTGTTACTATTTCTATGGTCATAATGGGTGACATTCCAATGCATTTGACTAATTGTAAGAGTTCGGATGAATTTGGAGTGTTTAGACAACACTTAAATCCGTTTTATCCTAAAACAGGCTTAAACCGAGAAAACATGCTAAAACCGAGAGAAAACATTGATTTGAAGCAGTGAACAGCTGTGTTACTCTTTCTAGGGTCAAAATATGTAACAATCCAATGCATTTGAGTAATTACAAGAATTCGGGTTGAATTTGGAGTGTTTAGCTACCACTTATACCCATTTTGTCCCGAAACAGGCTAAAACCGAGAAAACATTGATTCAAAGCAGTAAACAGATCTGTTACTATTTCTATGGTCATAATGGGTGACATTCCAATGCATTTGACTAATTGTAAGAGTTCGGGATGAATTTGGAGCGTTTACACAACACTTAAACCTGTTTTATCCCAAAACCGGCTTAAACCGAGAAAACAGGCTAAAACCGAGAGAAAACATTGATTTGAAGCAGTAAACAGTTGTGTTACTCTTTCTAGGGTCAAAATATGTAACAATCCAATGCATTTGACTAATTTCAAGAGTTCGGGTTGAATTTGGAATGTTTAGCCACCACTTATACCCATTTTGTCCTAAAACAGGCTAAAACCGAGAAAACGTTGATTCTAAGCAGTAAACAGCTCTGTTACTATTTCTAGGGTCAGAATGTGTGACATTCCAATGCATTTGACTAATTGTAAGAGTTCGGGATGAATTTGGAGTGTTTAGACAACACTTAAACCCGTTTTATCCCAAAACAGGCTTAAACCGAGAAAACATGCTAAAACCGAGAGAAAACATTGATTTGAAGCAGTAATCAGTTATGTTACTCTTTCTTGGGTCAAATATGTAACAATCCAATGCATTTGACTAATTACAAGAGTTCGGGTTGAATTTCGAGTGTTTAGCCACCACTTATACCCATTTTGTCCCGAAACAGGCTAAAACCGAGAAAACATTGATTCAAAGCAGTATACAGCTCTGTTACTATTTCTAGGGTCAGAATGTGTGACATTCCAATGCATTTGACTAATTGTAAGAGTTCGGGATGAATTTGGAGTGTTTAGACAACACTTAAACCCGTTTTATCCCAAAACAGGCTTAAACCGAGAAAACATGCTAAAACCGAGAGAAAACATTGATTTGAAGCAGTAATCAGCTATGTTACTCTTTCTAGGTTCAAATATGTAATAATCCAATGCATTTGACTAATTACAAGAGTTCGGGTTGAATTTCGAGTGTTTAGCCACCACTTATACCCATTTTGTCCCGAAACAGGCTAAAACCGAGAAAACGTTGATTCTAAGCAGTAAACAGCATTGTTACTGTTTCTAGGGTCAGAATGTGTGACATTCCAATGCATTTGACTAATTGTAAGAGTTCGGATGAATTTGGAGTGTTTAGACAACACTTAAATCCGTTTTATCTTAAAACAGGCTTAAACCGAGAAAACAGGCTAAAACCGAGAGAAATCATTTATTTGAAGCAGTGAACAGCTGTGTTACTCTTTCTAGGGTCAAAATATGTAACAATCCAATGCATTTGAGTAATTACAAGAATTCGGGTTGAATTTGGAGTGTTTAGCCACCACTTATACCCATTTTGTCCCGAAACAGGCTATAACCGAGAAAACGTTGATTCTAAGCAGTAAACAGATCTGTTACTATTTCTATGGTCATAATGGGTGACATTCCAATGCATTTGACTAATTGTAAGAGTTCGGATGAATTTGGAGTGTTTAGACAACACTTAAATCCGTTTTATCCTAAAACAGGCTTAAACCGAGAAAACATGCTAAAACCGAGAGAAAACATTGATTTGAAGCAGTGAACAGCTGTGTTACTCTTTCTAGGGTCAAAATATGTAACAATCCAATGCATTTGAGTAATTACAAGAATTCGGGTTGAATTTGGAGTGTTTAGCTACCACTTATACCCATTTTGTCCCGAAACAGGCTAAAACCGAGAAAACATTGATTCAAAGCAGTAAACAGATCTGTTACTATTTCTATGGTCATAATGGGTGACATTCCAATGCATTTGACTAATTGTAAGAGTTCGGGATGAATTTGGAGCGTTTACACAACACTTAAACCTGTTTTATCCCAAAACCGGCTTAAACCGAGAAAACAGGCTAAAACCGAGAGAAAACATTGATTTGAAGCAGTAAACAGTTGTGTTACTCTTTCTAGGGTCAAAATATGTAACAATCCAATGCATTTGACTAATTTCAAGAGTTCGGGTTGAATTTGGAATGTTTAGCCACCACTTATACCCATTTTGTCCTAAAACAGGCTAAAACCGAGAAAACGTTGATTCTAAGCAGTAAACAGCTCTGTTACTATTTCTAGGGTCAGAATGTGTGACATTCCAATGCATTTGACTAATTGTAAGAGTTCGGGATGAATTTGGAGTGTTTAGACAACACTTAAACCCGTTTTATCCCAAAACAGGCTTAAACCGAGAAAACATGCTAAAACCGAGAGAAAACATTGATTTGAAGCAGTAATCAGTTATGTTACTCTTTCTTGGGTCAAATATGTAACAATCCAATGCATTTGACTAATTACAAGAGTTCGGGTTGAATTTCGAGTGTTTAGCCACCACTTATACCCATTTTGTCCCGAAACAGGCTAAAACCGAGAAAACATTGATTCAAAGCAGTATACAGCTCTGTTACTATTTCTAGGGTCAGAATGTGTGACATTCCAATGCATTTGACTAATTGTAAGAGTTCGGGATGAATTTGGAGTGTTTAGACAACACTTAAACCCGTTTTATCCCAAAACAGGCTTAAACCGAGAAAACATGCTAAAACCGAGAGAAAACATTGATTTGAAGCAGTAATCAGCTATGTTACTCTTTCTAGGTTCAAATATGTAATAATCCAATGCATTTGACTAATTACAAGAGTTCGGGTTGAATTTCGAGTGTTTAGCCACCACTTATACCCATTTTGTCCCGAAACAGGCTAAAACCGAGAAAACGTTGATTCTAAGCAGTAAACAGCATTGTTACTGTTTCTAGGGTCAGAATGTGTGACATTCCAATGCATTTGACTAATTGTAAGAGTTCGGATGAATTTGGAGTGTTTAGACAACACTTAAATCCGTTTTATCTTAAAACAGGCTTAAACCGAGAAAACAGGCTAAAACCGAGAGAAATCATTTATTTGAAGCAGTGAACAGCTGTGTTACTCTTTCTAGGGTCAAAATATGTAACAATCCAATGCATTTGAGTAATTACAAGAATTCGGGTTGAATTTGGAGTGTTTAGCCACCACTTATACCCATTTTGTCCCGAAACAGGCTATAACCGAGAAAACGTTGATTCTAAGCAGTAAACAGATCTGTTACTATTTCTATGGTCATAATGGGTGACATTCCAATGCATTTGACTAATTGTAAGAGTTCGGGATGAATTTGGAGCGTTTAGACAACACTTAAACCCGTTTTATCCCAAAACAGGCTTAAACCGAGAAAACATGCTAAAACCGAGAGAAAACATTGATTTGAAGCAGTAATCAGCTATGTTACTCTTTCTTGGGTCAAATATGTAATAATCTAATGCATTTGACTAATTACAAGAGTTCGGGTTGAATTTCGAGTGTTTAGCCACCACTTATACCCATTTTGTCCCGAAACAGGCTAAAACCGAGAAAACATTGATTCAAAGCAGTATACAGCTCTGTTACTATTTCTAGGGTCAGAGTGTGTGACATTCCAATGCATTTGACTAATTGTAAGAGTTCGGATGAATTTGGAGTGTTTAGACAACACTTAAATCCGTTTTATCTTAAAACAGGCTTAAACCGAGAAAACAGGCTAAAACCGAGAGAAATCATTTATTTGAAGCAGTGAACAGCTGTGTTACTCTTTCTAGGGTGAAAATATGTAACAATCCAATGCATTTGAGTAATTACAAGAATTCGGGTTGAATTTGGAGTGTTTAGCCACCACTTATACCCATTTTGTCCCGAAACAGGCTAAAACCGAGAAAACGTTGATTCTAAGCAGTAAACAGATCTGTTACTATTTCTATGGTCATAATGGGTGACATTCCAATGCATTTGACTAATTGTAAGAGTTCGGATGAATTTGGAGTGTTTAGACAACACTTAAATCCGTTTTATCCTAAAACAGGCTTAAACCGAGAAAACATGCTAAAACCGAGAGAAAACATTGATTTGAAGCAGTGAACAGCTGTGTTACTCTTTCTAGGGTCAAAATATGTAACAATCCAATGCATTTGAGTAATTACAAGAATTCGGGTTGAATTTGGAGTGTTTAGCTACCACTTATACCCATTTTGTCCCGAAACAGGCTAAAACCGAGAAAACATTGATTCAAAGCAGTAAACAGATCTGTTACTATTTCTATGGTCATAATGGGTGACATTCCAATGCATTTGACTAATTGTAAGAGTTCGGGATGAATTTGGAGCGTTTACACAACACTTAAACCTGTTTTATCCCAAAACCGGCTTAAACCGAGAAAACAGGCTAAAACCGAGAGAAAACATTGATTTGAAGCAGTAAACAGTTGTGTTACTCTTTCTAGGGTCAAAATATGTAACAATCCAATGCATTTGACTAATTTCAAGAGTTCGGGTTGAATTTGGAATGTTTAGCCACCACTTATACCCATTTTGTCCTAAAACAGGCTAAAACCGAGAAAACGTTGATTCTAAGCAGTAAACAGCTCTGTTACTATTTCTAGGGTCAGAATGTGTGACATTCCAATGCATTTGACTAATTGTAAGAGTTCGGGATGAATTTGGAGTGTTTAGACAACACTTAAACCCGTTTTATCCCAAAACAGGCTTAAACCGAGAAAACATGCTAAAACCGAGAGAAAACATTGATTTGAAGCAGTAATCAGTTATGTTACTCTTTCTTGGGTCAAATATGTAACAATCCAATGCATTTGACTAATTACAAGAGTTCGGGTTGAATTTCGAGTGTTTAGCCACCACTTATACCCATTTTGTCCCGAAACAGGCTAAAACCGAGAAAACATTGATTCAAAGCAGTATACAGCTCTGTTACTATTTCTAGGGTCAGAATGTGTGACATTCCAATGCATTTGACTAATTGTAAGAGTTCGGGATGAATTTGGAGTGTTTAGACAACACTTAAACCCGTTTTATCCCAAAACAGGCTTAAACCGAGAAAACATGCTAAAACCGAGAGAAAACATTGATTTGAAGCAGTAATCAGCTATGTTACTCTTTCTAGGTTCAAATATGTAATAATCCAATGCATTTGACTAATTACAAGAGTTCGGGTTGAATTTCGAGTGTTTAGCCACCACTTATACCCATTTTGTCCCGAAACAGGCTAAAACCGAGAAAACGTTGATTCTAAGCAGTAAACAGCATTGTTACTGTTTCTAGGGTCAGAATGTGTGACATTCCAATGCATTTGACTAATTGTAAGAGTTCGGATGAATTTGGAGTGTTTAGACAACACTTAAATCCGTTTTATCTTAAAACAGGCTTAAACCGAGAAAACAGGCTAAAACCGAGAGAAATCATTTATTTGAAGCAGTGAACAGCTGTGTTACTCTTTCTAGGGTGAAAATATGTAACAATCCAATGCATTTGAGTAATTACAAGAATTCGGGTTGAATTTGGAGTGTTTAGCCACCACTTATACCCATTTTGTCCCGAAACAGGCTAAAACCGAGAAAACGTTGATTCTAAGCAGTAAACAGATCTGTTACTATTTCTATGGTCATAATGGGTGACATTCCAATGCATTTGACTAATTGTAAGAGTTCGGATGAATTTGGAGTGTTTAGACAACACTTAAATCCGTTTTATCCTAAAACAGGCTTAAACCGAGAAAACATGCTAAAACCGAGAGAAAACATTGATTTGAAGCAGTGAACAGCTGTGTTACTCTTTCTAGGGTCAAAATATGTAACAATCCAATGCATTTGAGTAATTACAAGAATTCGGGTTGAATTTGGAGTGTTTAGCTACCACTTATACCCATTTTGTCCCGAAACAGGCTAAAACCGAGAAAACATTGATTCAAAGCAGTAAACAGATCTGTTACTATTTCTATGGTCATAATGGGTGACATTCCAATGCATTTGACTAATTGTAAGAGTTCGGGATGAATTTGGAGCGTTTACACAACACTTAAACCTGTTTTATCCCAAAACCGGCTTAAACCGAGAAAACAGGCTAAAACCGAGAGAAAACATTGATTTGAAGCAGTAAACAGTTGTGTTACTCTTTCTAGGGTCAAAATATGTAACAATCCAATGCATTTGACTAATTTCAAGAGTTCGGGTTGAATTTGGAATGTTTAGCCACCACTTATACCCATTTTGTCCTAAAACAGGCTAAAACCGAGAAAACGTTGATTCTAAGCAGTAAACAGCTCTGTTACTATTTCTAGGGTCAGAATGTGTGACATTCCAATGCATTTGACTAATTGTAAGAGTTCGGGATGAATTTGGAGTGTTTAGACAACACTTAAACCCGTTTTATCCCAAAACAGGCTTAAACCGAGAAAACATGCTAAAACCGAGAGAAAACATTGATTTGAAGCAGTAATCAGTTATGTTACTCTTTCTTGGGTCAAATATGTAACAATCCAATGCATTTGACTAATTACAAGAGTTCGGGTTGAATTTCGAGTGTTTAGCCACCACTTATACCCATTTTGTCCCGAAACAGGCTAAAACCGAGAAAACATTGATTCAAAGCAGTATACAGCTCTGTTACTATTTCTAGGGTCAGAATGTGTGACATTCCAATGCATTTGACTAATTGTAAGAGTTCGGGATGAATTTGGAGTGTTTAGACAACACTTAAACCCGTTTTATCCCAAAACAGGCTTAAACCGAGAAAACATGCTAAAACCGAGAGAAAACATTGATTTGAAGCAGTAATCAGCTATGTTACTCTTTCTAGGTTCAAATATGTAATAATCCAATGCATTTGACTAATTACAAGAGTTCGGGTTGAATTTCGAGTGTTTAGCCACCACTTATACCCATTTTGTCCCGAAACAGGCTAAAACCGAGAAAACGTTGATTCTAAGCAGTAAACAGCATTGTTACTGTTTCTAGGGTCAGAATGTGTGACATTCCAATGCATTTGACTAATTGTAAGAGTTCGGATGAATTTGGAGTGTTTAGACAACACTTAAATCCGTTTTATCTTAAAACAGGCTTAAACCGAGAAAACAGGCTAAAACCGAGAGAAATCATTTATTTGAAGCAGTGAACAGCTGTGTTACTCTTTCTAGGGTCAAAATATGTAACAATCCAATGCATTTGAGTAATTACAAGAATTCGGGTTGAATTTGGAGTGTTTAGCCACCACTTATACCCATTTTGTCCCGAAACAGGCTATAACCGAGAAAACGTTGATTCTAAGCAGTAAACAGATCTGTTACTATTTCTATGGTCATAATGGGTGACATTCCAATGCATTTGACTAATTGTAAGAGTTCGGATGAATTTGGAGTGTTTAGACAACACTTAAATCCGTTTTATCCTAAAACATGCTTAAACCGAGAAAACATGCTAAAACCGAGAGAAAACATTGATTTGAAGCAGTAATCAGTTATGTTACTCTTTCTTGGGTCAAATATGTAACAATCCAATGCATTTGACTAATTACAAGAGTTCGGGTTGAATTTCGAGTGTTTAGCCACCACTTATACCCATTTTGTCCCGAAACAGGCTAAAACCGAGAAAACGTTGATTCTAAGCAGTAAACAGATCTGTTACTATTTCTATGGTCATAATGGGTGACATTCCAATGCATTTGACTAATTGTAAGAGTTCGGGATGAATTTGGAGCGTTTAGACAACACTTAAACCCGTTTTATCCCAAAACAGGCTTAAACCGAGAAAACATGCTAAAACCGAGAGAAAACATTGATTTGAAGCAGTAATCAGCTATGTTACTCTTTCTTGGGTCAAATATGTAATAATCTAATGCATTTGACTAATTACAAGAGTTCGGGTTGAATTTCGAGTGTTTAGCCACCACTTATACCCATTTTGTCCCGAAACAGGCTAAAACCGAGAAAACATTGATTCAAAGCAGTATACAGCTCTGTTACTATTTCTAGGGTCAGAGTGTGTGACATTCCAATGCATTTGACTAATTGTAAGAGTTCGGATGAATTTGGAGTGTTTAGACAACACTTAAATCCGTTTTATCTTAAAACAGGCTTAAACCGAGAAAACAGGCTAAAACCGAGAGAAATCATTTATTTGAAGCAGTGAACAGCTGTGTTACTCTTTCTAGGGTGAAAATATGTAACAATCCAATGCATTTGAGTAATTACAAGAATTCGGGTTGAATTTGGAGTGTTTAGCCACCACTTATACCCATTTTGTCCCGAAACAGGCTAAAACCGAGAAAACGTTGATTCTAAGCAGTAAACAGATCTGTTACTATTTCTATGGTCATAATGGGTGACATTCCAATGCATTTGACTAATTGTAAGAGTTCGGATGAATTTGGAGTGTTTAGACAACACTTAAATCCGTTTTATCCTAAAACAGGCTTAAACCGAGAAAACATGCTAAAACCGAGAGAAAACATTGATTTGAAGCAGTGAACAGCTGTGTTACTCTTTCTAGGGTCAAAATATGTAACAATCCAATGCATTTGAGTAATTACAAGAATTCGGGTTGAATTTGGAGTGTTTAGCTACCACTTATACCCATTTTGTCCCGAAACAGGCTAAAACCGAGAAAACATTGATTCAAAGCAGTAAACAGATCTGTTACTATTTCTATGGTCATAATGGGTGACATTCCAATGCATTTGACTAATTGTAAGAGTTCGGGATGAATTTGGAGCGTTTACACAACACTTAAACCTGTTTTATCCCAAAACCGGCTTAAACCGAGAAAACAGGCTAAAACCGAGAGAAAACATTGATTTGAAGCAGTAAACAGTTGTGTTACTCTTTCTAGGGTCAAAATATGTAACAATCCAATGCATTTGACTAATTTCAAGAGTTCGGGTTGAATTTGGAATGTTTAGCCACCACTTATACCCATTTTGTCCTAAAACAGGCTAAAACCGAGAAAACGTTGATTCTAAGCAGTAAACAGCTCTGTTACTATTTCTAGGGTCAGAATGTGTGACATTCCAATGCATTTGACTAATTGTAAGAGTTCGGGATGAATTTGGAGTGTTTAGACAACACTTAAACCCGTTTTATCCCAAAACAGGCTTAAACCGAGAAAACATGCTAAAACCGAGAGAAAACATTGATTTGAAGCAGTAATCAGTTATGTTACTCTTTCTTGGGTCAAATATGTAACAATCCAATGCATTTGACTAATTACAAGAGTTCGGGTTGAATTTCGAGTGTTTAGCCACCACTTATACCCATTTTGTCCCGAAACAGGCTAAAACCGAGAAAACATTGATTCAAAGCAGTATACAGCTCTGTTACTATTTCTAGGGTCAGAATGTGTGACATTCCAATGCATTTGACTAATTGTAAGAGTTCGGGATGAATTTGGAGTGTTTAGACAACACTTAAACCCGTTTTATCCCAAAACAGGCTTAAACCGAGAAAACATGCTAAAACCGAGAGAAAACATTGATTTGAAGCAGTAATCAGCTATGTTACTCTTTCTAGGTTCAAATATGTAATAATCCAATGCATTTGACTAATTACAAGAGTTCGGGTTGAATTTCGAGTGTTTAGCCACCACTTATACCCATTTTGTCCCGAAACAGGCTAAAACCGAGAAAACGTTGATTCTAAGCAGTAAACAGCATTGTTACTGTTTCTAGGGTCAGAATGTGTGACATTCCAATGCATTTGACTAATTGTAAGAGTTCGGATGAATTTGGAGTGTTTAGACAACACTTAAATCCGTTTTATCTTAAAACAGGCTTAAACCGAGAAAACAGGCTAAAACCGAGAGAAATCATTTATTTGAAGCAGTGAACAGCTGTGTTACTCTTTCTAGGGTCAAAATATGTAACAATCCAATGCATTTGAGTAATTACAAGAATTCGGGTTGAATTTGGAGTGTTTAGCCACCACTTATACCCATTTTGTCCCGAAACAGGCTAAAACCGAGAAAACGTTGATTCTAAGCAGTAAACAGATCTGTTACTATTTCTATGGTCATAATGGGTGACATTCCAATGCATTTGACTAATTGTAAGAGTTCGGGATGAATTTGGAGCGTTTAGACAACACTTAAACCCGTTTTATCCCAAAACAGGCTTAAACCGAGAAAACATGCTAAAACCGAGAGAAAACATTGATTTGAAGCAGTAATCAGCTATGTTACTCTTTCTTGGGTCAAATATGTAATAATCTAATGCATTTGACTAATTACAAGAGTTCGGGTTGAATTTCGAGTGTTTAGCCACCACTTATACCCATTTTGTCCCGAAACAGGCTAAAACCGAGAAAACATTGATTCAAAGCAGTATACAGCTCTGTTACTATTTCTAGGGTCAGAGTGTGTGACATTCCAATGCATTTGACTAATTGTAAGAGTTCGGATGAATTTGGAGTGTTTAGACAACACTTAAATCCGTTTTATCTTAAAACAGGCTTAAACCGAGAAAACAGGCTAAAACCGAGAGAAATCATTTATTTGAAGCAGTGAACAGCTGTGTTACTCTTTCTAGGGTGAAAATATGTAACAATCCAATGCATTTGAGTAATTACAAGAATTCGGGTTGAATTTGGAGTGTTTAGCCACCACTTATACCCATTTTGTCCCGAAACAGGCTAAAACCGAGAAAACGTTGATTCTAAGCAGTAAACAGCATTGTTACTGTTTCTAGGGTCATAATGTGTGACATTCCAATGCATTTGACTAATTGTAAGAGTTCGGATGAATTTGGAGTGTTTAGACAACACTTAAATCCGTTTTATCCTAAAACAGGCTTAAACCGAGAAAACATGCTAAAACCGAGAGAAAACATTGATTTGAAGCAGTGAACAGCTGTGTTACTCTTTCTAGGGTCAAAATATGTAACAATCCAATGCATTTGAGTAATTACAAGAATTCGGGTTGAATTTGGAGTGTTTAGCTACCACTTATACCCATTTTGTCCCGAAACAGGCTAAAACCGAGAAAACATTGATTCAAAGCAGTAAACAGATCTGTTACTATTTCTATGGTCATAATGGGTGACATTCCAATGCATTTGACTAATTGTAAGAGTTCGGGATGAATTTGGAGCGTTTACACAACACTTAAACCTGTTTTATCCCAAAACCGGCTTAAACAGAGAAAACAGGCTAAAACCGAGAGAAAACATTGATTTGAAGCAGTAAACAGCTGTGTTACTCTTTCTAGGGTCAACATATGTAACAATCCAATGCATTTGAGTAATTACAAGAATTCGGGTTGAATTTCGAGTGTTTAGCCACCACTTCTACCCATTTTGTCCCGAAACAGGCTAAAACCGAGAAAACATTGATTCAAAGCAGTATACAGCTCTGTTACTCTTTCTAGGATCAGAATGTGTGACAGTCCAATGCATTTGACGAATTGTAAGAGTTCGGGATGAATTTGGAGTGTTTAGACAACAGTTAAACCCATTTATCCCAAAACATGCTTAAACCGAGAAAACAGGCTAAAACCGAGAGAAAACATTGATTTGAAGCAGTAAACAGTTGTGTTACTCTTTCTAGGGTCAAAATATGTAACAATCCAATGCATTTGACTAATTTCAAGAGTTCGGGTTGAATTTCGAGTGTTTAGCCACCACTTATACCCATTTTGTCCTAAAACAGGCTAAAACCGAGAAAACGTTGATTCTAAGCAGTAAACAGCTCTGTTACTATTTCTAGGGTCAGAATGTGTGACATTCCAATGCATTTGACTAATTGTAAGAGTTCGGGATGAATTTGGAGTGTTTAGACAACACTTAAACCCGTTTTATCCCAAAACAGGCTTAAACCGAGAAAACATGCTAAAACCGAGAGAAAACATTGATTTGAAGCAGTAATCAGTTATGTTACTCTTTCTTGGGTCAAATATGTAACAATCCAATGCATTTGACTAATTACAAGAGTTCGGGTTGAATTTCGAGTGTTTAGCCACCACTTATACCCATTTTGTCCCGAAACAGGCTAAAACCGAGAAAACATTGATTCAAAGCAGTATACAGCTCTGTTACTATTTCTAGGGTCAGAATGTGTGACATTCCAATGCATTTGACTAATTGTAAGAGTTCGGGATGAATTTGGAGTGTTTAGACAACACTTAAACCCGTTTTATCCCAAAACAGGCTTAAACCGAGAAAACATGCTAAAACCGAGAGAAAACATTGATTTGAAGCAGTAATCAGTTATGTTACTCTTTCTTGGGTCAAATATGTAACAATCCAATGCATTTGACTAATTACAAGAGTTCGGGTTGAATTTCGAGTGTTTAGCCACCACTTATACCCATTTTGTCCCGAAACAGGCTAAAACCGAGAAAACATTGATTCAAAGCAGTATACAGCTCTGTTACTATTTCTAGGGTCAGAGTGTGTGACATTCCAATGCATTTGACTAATTGTAAGAGTTCGGATGAATTTGGAGTGTTTAGACAACACTTAAATCCGTTTTATCTTAAAACAGGCTTAAACCGAGAAAACAGGCTAAAACCGAGAGAAATCATTTATTTGAAGCAGTGAACAGCTGTGTTACTCTTTCTAGGGTGAAAATATGTAACAATCCAATGCATTTGAGTAATTACAAGAATTCGGGTTGAATTTGGAGTGTTTAGCCACCACTTATACCCATTTTGTCCCGAAACAGGCTAAAACCGAGAAAACGTTGATTCTAAGCAGTAAACAGATCTGTTACTATTTCTATGGTCATAATGGGTGACATTCCAATGCATTTGACTAATTGTAAGAGTTCGGATGAATTTGGAGTGTTTAGACAACACTTAAATCCGTTTTATCCTAAAACAGGCTTAAACCGAGAAAACATGCTAAAACCGAGAGAAAACATTGATTTGAAGCAGTGAACAGCTGTGTTACTCTTTCTAGGGTCAAAATATGTAACAATCCAATGCATTTGAGTAATTACAAGAATTCGGGTTGAATTTGGAGTGTTTAGCTACCACTTATACCCATTTTGTCCCGAAACAGGCTAAAACCGAGAAAACATTGATTCAAAGCAGTAAACAGATCTGTTACTATTTCTATGGTCATAATGGGTGACATTCCAATGCATTTGACTAATTGTAAGAGTTCGGGATGAATTTGGAGCGTTTAGACAACACTTAAACCTGTTTTATCCCAAAACCGGCTTAAACAGAGAAAACAGGCTAAAACCGAGAGAAAACATTGATTTGAAGCAGTAAACAGCTGTGTTACTCTTTCTAGGGTCAACATATGTAACAATCCAATGCATTTGAGTAATTACAAGAATTCGGGTTGAATTTCGAGTGTTTAGCCACCACTTCTACCCATTTTGTCCCGAAACAGGCTAAAACCGAGAAAACATTGATTCAAAGCAGTATACAGCTCTGTTACTCTTTCTAGGATCAGAATGTGTGACAGTCCAATGCATTTGACTAATTGTAAGAGTTCGGGATGAATTTGGAGTGTTTAGACAACAGTTAAACCCATTTATCCCAAAACATGCTTAAACCGAGAAAACAGGCTAAAACCGAGAGAAAACATTGATTTGAAGCAGTAAACAGTTGTGTTACTCTTTCTAGGGTCAAAATATGTAACAATCCAATGCATTTGACTAATTTCAAGAGTTCGGGTTGAATTTGGAATGTTTAGCCACCACTTATACCCATTTTGTCCCGAAACAGGCTAAAACCGAGAAAACGTTGATTCTAAGCAGTAAACAGATCTGTTACTATTTCTATGGTCATAATGGGTGACATTCCAATGCATTTGACTAATTGTAAGATTTCGGATGAATTTGGAGTGTTTAGACAACACTTAAATCCGTTTTATCCTAAAACAGGCTTAAACCGAGAAAACATGCTAAAACCGAGAGAAAACATTGATTTGAAGCAGTAATCAGTTATGTTACCCTTTCTTGGGTCAAATATGTAACAATCCAATGCATTTGACTAATTACAAGAGTTCGGGTTGAATTTCGAGTGTTTAGCCACCACTTATACCCATTTTGTCCCGAAACAGGCTAAAACCGAGAAAACATTGATTCAAAGCAGTATACAGCTCTGTTACTATTTCTAGGGTCAGAATGTGTGACATTCCAATGCATTAGACTAATTGTAAGAGTTCGGGATGAATTTGGAGTGTTTAGACAACACTTAAACCCGTTTTATCCCAAAACAGGCTTAAACCGAGAAAACATGCTAAAACCGAGAGAAAACATTGATTTGAAGCAGTAATCAGCTATGTTACTCTTTCTAGGTTCAAATATGTAATAATCCAACGCATTTGACTAATTACAAGAGTTCGGGTTGAATTTCGAGTGTTTAGCCACGACTTATACCCATTTTGTCCCGAAACAGGCTAAAACCGAGAAAACGTTGATTCTAAGCAGTAAACAGCATTGTTACTGTTTCTAGGGTCAGAATGTGTGACATTCCAATGCATTTGACTAATTGTAAGAGTTCGGGATGAATTTGGAGCGTTTAGACAACACTTAAACCTGTTTTATCCCAAAACAGGCTTAAACAGAGAAAACAGGCTAAAACCGAGAGAAAACATTGATTTGAAGCAGTAAACAGCTGTGTTACTCTTTCTAGGGTCAACATATGTAACAATCCAATGCATTTGAGTAATTACAAGAATTCGGGTTGAATTTGGAGTGTTTAGCCACCACTTATACACATTTTGTCCCGAAACAGGCTAAAACCGAGAAAACATTGATTCAAAGCAGTAAACAGATCTGTTACTATTTCTATGGTCATAATGGGTGACATTCCAATGCATTTGACTAATTGTAAGAGTTCGGGATGAATTTGGAGCGTTTAGACAACACTTAAACCTGTTTTATCCCAAAACAGGCTTAAACAGAGAAAACAGGCTAAAACCGAGAGAAAACATTGATTTGAAGCAGTAAACAGCTGTGTTACTCTTTCTAGGGTCAACATATGTAACAATCCAATGCATTTGAGTAATTACAAGAATTCGGGTTGAATTTCGAGTGTTTAGCCACCACTTTTACCCATTTTGTCCCGAAACAGGCTAAAACCGAGAAAACATTGATTCAAAGCAGTATACAGCTCTGTTACTCTTTCTAGGGTCAGAATGTGTGACAGTCCAATGCATTTGACTAATTGTAAGAGTTCGGGATGAATTTGGAGTGTTTAGACAACAGTTAAACCCATTTATCCCAAAACATGCTTAAACCGAGAAAACAGGCTAAAACCGAGAGAAAACATTGATTTGAAGCAGTAAACAGTTGTGTTACTCTTTCTAGGGTCAAAATATGTAACAATCCAATGCATTTGACTAATTTCAAGAGTTCGGGTTGAATTTGGAATGTTTAGCCACCACTTATACCCATTTTGTCCTGAAACAGGCTAAAACCGAGAAAACGTTGATTCTAAGCAGTAAACAGCTCTGTTACTATTTCTAGGG
Organism: Camelina sativa; assembly: GCF_030686135.1. Taxonomy (NCBI): domain Eukaryota; kingdom Viridiplantae; phylum Streptophyta; class Magnoliopsida; order Brassicales; family Brassicaceae; genus Camelina; species Camelina sativa. Next base: position 15,275,054 of record NC_141892.1, on the reverse strand, counting down.
TCAGAATGTGTGACATTCCAATGCATTTGACTAATTGTAAGAGTTCGGGATGAATTTGGAGTGTTTAGACAACACTTAAACCCGTTTTATCCCAAAACAGGCTTAAACCGAGAAAACATGCTAAAACCGAGAGAAAACATTGATTTGAAGCAGTAATCAGCTATGTTACTCTTTCTAGGTTCAAATATGTAATAATCCAATGCATTTGACTAATTACAAGAGTTCGGGTTGAATTTCGAGTGTTTAGCCACGACTTATACCCATTTTGTCCCGAAACAGGCTAAAACCGAGAAAACGTTGATTCTAAGCAGTAAACAGCATTGTTACTGTTTCTAGGGTCAGAATGTGTGACATTCCAATGCATTTGACTAATTGTAAGAGTTCGGGATGAATTTGGAGCGTTTAGACAACACTTAAACCTGTTTTATCCCAAAACAGGCTTAAACAGAGAAAACAGGCTAAAACCGAGAGAAAACATTGATTTGAAGCAGTAAACAGCTGTGTTACTCTTTCTAGGGTCAACATATGTAACAATCCAATGCATTTGAGTAATTACAAGAATTCGGGTTGAATATGGAGTGTTTAGCCACCACTTATACCCATTTTGTCCCGAAACAGGCTAAAACCGAGAAAACATTGATTCAAAGCAGTAAACAGATCTGTTACTATTTCTATGGTCATAATGGGTGACATTCCAATGCATTTGACTAATTGTAAGAGTTCGGGATGAATTTGGAGCGTTTAGACAACACTTAAACCTGTTTTATCCCAAAACAGGCTTAAACAGAGAAAACAGGCTAAAACCGAGAGAAAACATTGATTTGAAGCAGTAAACAGCTGTGTTACTCTTTCTAGGGTCAACATATGTAACAATCCAATGCATTTGAGTAATTACAAGAATTCGGGTTGAATTTGGAGTGTTTAGCCACCACTTATACCCATTTTGTCCCGAAACAGGCTAAAACCGAGAAAACATTGATTCAAAGCAGTAAACAGATCTGTTACTATTTCTATGGTCATAATGGGTGACATTCCAATGCATTTGACTAATTGTAAGAGTTCGGGATGAATTTGGAGCGTTTAGACAACACTTAAACCTGTTTTATCCCAAAACAGGCTTAAACAGAGAAAACAGGCTAAAACCGAGAGAAAACATTGATTTGAAGCAGTAAACAGCTGTGTTACTCTTTCTAGGGTCAACATATGTAACAATCCAATGCATTTGAGTAATTACAAGAATTCGGGTTGAATTTCGAGTGTTTAGCCACCACTTTTACCCATTTTGTCCCGAAACAGGCTAAAACCGAGAAAACATTGATTCAAAGCAGTATACAGCTCTGTTACTCTTTCTAGGGTCAGAATGTGTGACAGTCCAATGCATTTGACTAATTGTAAGAGTTCGGGATGAATTTGGAGTGTTTAGACAACAGTTAAACCCATTTATCCCAAAACATGCTTAAACCGAGAAAACAGGCTAAAACCGAGAGAAAACATTGATTTGAAGCAGTAAACAGCTGTGTTACTCTTTCTAGGGTCAACATATGTAACAATCCAATGCATTTGAGTAATTACAAGAATTCGGGTTGAATTTCGAGTGTTTAGCCACCACTTTTACCCATTTTGTCCCGAAACAGGCTAAAACCGAGAAAACATTGATTCAAAGCAGTATACAGCTCTGTTACTCTTTCTAGGGTCAGAATGTGTGACAGTCCAATGCATTTGACTAATTGTAAGAGTTCGGGATGAATTTGGAGTGTTTAGACAACAGTTAAACCCATTTATCCCAAAACATGCTTAAACCGAGAAAACAGGCTAAAACCGAGAGAAAACATTGATTTGAAGCAGTAAACAGTTGTGTTACTCTTTCTAGGGTCAAAATATATAACAATCCAATGAATTTGACTAATTTCAAGAGTTCGGGTTGAATTTGGAATGTTTAGCCACCACTTATACCCATTTTGTCCTGAAACAGGCTAAAACCGAGAAAACGTTGATTCTAAGCAGTAAACAGCTCTGTTACTATTTCTAGGGTCAGAATGTGTGACATTCCAATGCATTTGACTAATTGTAAGTGTTCGGGATGAATTTGGAGCGTTTAGACAACACTTAAACCCGTTTTATCCCAAAACAAGCTTAAACCGAGAAAACATGCTAAAACCGAGAAAACATGCTAAAACCGAGAGAAAACATTGATTTGAAGCAGTAATCAGCTATGTTACTCTTTCTAGGTTCAAATATGTAATAATCCAATGCATTTGACTAATTACAAGAGTTCGGGTTGAATTTCGAGTGTTTAGCCACCACTTATACCCATTTTGTCCCGAAACAGGCTAAAACCGAGAAAACATTGATTCAAAGCAGTAAACAGATCTGTTACTATTTCTAGGGTCATAATGGGTGACATTCCAATGCATTTGAGTAATTGTAAGAGTTCGGGATGAATTTGGAGCGTTTAGACAACACTTAAACCTGTTTTATCCCAAAACAGGCTTAAACAGAGAAAACAGGCTAAAACCGAGAGAAAACATTGATTTGAAGCAGTAAACAGCTGTGTTACTCTTTCTAGGGTCAACATATGTAACAATCCAATGCATTTGAGTAATTACAAGAATTCGGGTTGAATTTCGAGTGTTTAGCCACCACTTTTACCCATTTTGTCCCGAAACAGGCTAAAACCGAGAAAACATTGATTCAAAGCAGTATACAGCTCTGTTACTCTTTCTAGGGTCAGAATGTGTGACAGTCCAATGCATTTGACTAATTGTAAGAGTTCGGGATGAATTTGGAGTGTTTAGACAACAGTTAAACCCATTTATCCCAAAACATGCTTAAACCGAGAAAACAGGCTAAAACCGAGAGAAAACATTGATTTGAAGCAGTAAACAGCTGTGTTACTCTTTCTAGGGTCAACATATGTAACAATCCAATGCATTTGAGTAATTACAAGAATTCGGGTTGAATTTCGAGTGTTTAGCCACCACTTTTACCCATTTTGTCCCGAAACAGGCTAAAACCGAGAAAACATTGATTCAAAGCAGTATACAGCTCTGTTACTCTTTCTAGGGTCAGAATGTGTGACAGTCCAATGCATTTGACTAATTGTAAGAGTTCGGGATGAATTTGGAGTGTTTAGACAACAGTTAAACCCATTTATCCCAAAACATGCTTAAACCGAGAAAACAGGCTAAAACCGAGAGAAAACATTGATTTGAAGCAGTAAACAGTTGTGTTACTCTTTCTAGGGTCAAAATATATAACAATCCAATGAATTTGACTAATTTCAAGAGTTCGGGTTGAATTTGGAATGTTTAGCCACCACTTATACCCATTTTGTCCTGAAACAGGCTAAAACCGAGAAAACGTTGATTCTAAGCAGTAAACAGCTCTGTTACTATTTCTAGGGTCAGAATGTGTGACATTCCAATGCATTTGACTAATTGTAAGAGTTCGGGATGAATTTGGAGTGTTTAGACAACACTTAAACCCGTTTTATCCCAAAACAGGCTTAAACCGAGAAAACATGCTAAAACCGAGAGAAAACATTGATTTGAAGCAGTAATCAGCTATGTTACTCTTTCTAGGTTCAAATATGTAATAATCCAATGCATTTGACTAATTACAAGAGTTCGGGTTGAATTTCGAGTGTTTAGCCACCACTTATACCCATTTTGTCCCGAAACAGGCTAAAACCGAGAAAACATTGATTCAAAGCAGTAAACAGATCTGTTACTATTTCTATGGTCATAATGGGTGACATTCCAATGCATTTGACTAATTGTAAGAGTTCGGGATGAATTTGGAGCGTTTAGACAACACTTAAACCTGTTTTATCCCAAAACAGGCTTAAACAGAGAAAACAGGCTAAAACCGAGAGAAAACATTGATTTGAAGCAGTAAACAGCTGTGTTACTCTTTCTAGGGTCAACATATGTAACAATCCAATGCATTTGAGTAATTACAAGAATTCGGGTTGAATTTGGAGTGTTTAGCCACCACTTATACCCATTTTGTCCCGAAACAGGCTAAAACCGAGAAAACATTGATTCAAAGCAGTAAACAGATCTGTTACTATTTCTATGGTCATAATGGGTGACATTCCAATGCATTTGACTAATTGTAAGAGTTCGGGATGAATTTGGAGCGTTTAGACAACACTTAAACCTGTTTTATCCCAAAACAGGCTTAAACAGAGAAAACAGGCTAAAACCGAGAGAAAACATTGATTTGAAGCAGTAAACAGCTGTGTTACTCTTTCTAGGGTCAACATATGTAACAATCCAATGCATTTGAGTAATTACAAGAATTCGGGTTGAATTTCGAGTGTTTAGCCACCACTTTTACCCATTTTGTCCCGAAACAGGCTAAAACCGAGAAAACATTGATTCAAAGCAGTATACAGCTCTGTTACTCTTTCTAGGGTCAGAATGTGTGACAGTCCAATGCATTTGACTAATTGTAAGAGTTCGGGATGAATTTGGAGTGTTTAGACAACAGTTAAACCCATTTATCCCAAAACATGCTTAAACCGAGAAAACAGGCTAAAACCGAGAGAAAACATTGATTTGAAGCAGTAAACAGTTGTGTTACTCTTTCTAGGGTCAAAATATATAACAATCCAATGAATTTGACTAATTTCAAGAGTTCGGGTTGAATTTGGAATGTTTAGCCACCACTTATACCCATTTTGTCCTGAAACAGGCTAAAACCGAGAAAACGTTGATTCTAAGCAGTAAACAGCTCTGTTACTATTTCTAGGGTCAGAATGTGTGACATTCCAATGCATTTGACTAATTGTAAGAGTTCGGGATGAATTTGGAGTGTTTAGACAACACTTAAACCCGTTTTATCCCAAAACAGGCTTAAACCGAGAAAACATGCTAAAACCGAGAGAAAACATTGATTTGAAGCAGTAATCAGCTATGTTACTCTTTCTAGGTTCAAATATGTAATAATCCAACGCATTTGACTAATTACAAGAGTTCGGGTTGAATTTCGAGTGTTTAGCCACGACTTATACCCATTTTGTCCCGAAACAGGCTAAAACCGAGAAAACGTTGATTCTAAGCAGTAAACAGCGTTGTTACTGTTTCTAGGCTCAGAATGTGTGACATTCCAATGCATTTGACTAATTGTAAGAGTTCGGATGAATTTGGAGTGTTTAGACAACACTTAAATCCGTTTTATCTTAAAACAGGCTTAAACCGAGAAAACAGGCTAAAACCGAGAGAAATCATTTATTTGAAGCAGTGAACAGCTGTGTTACTCTTTCTAGGGTCAAAATATGTAACAATCCAATGCATTTGAGTAATTACAAGAATTCGGGTTGAATTTGGAGTGTTTAGCCACCACTTATACCCATTTTGTCCCGAAACAGGCTAAAACCGAGAAAACATTGATTCAAAGCAGTAAACAGATCTGTTACTATTTCTATGGTCATAATGGGTGACATTCCAATGCATTTGACTAATTGTAAGAGTTCGGGATGAATTTGGAGCGTTTAGACAACACTTAAACCTGTTTTATCCCAAAACAGGCTTAAACAGAGAAAACAGGCTAAAACCGAGAGAAAACATTGATTTGAAGCAGTAAACAGCTGTGTTACTCTTTCTAGGGTCAACATATGTAACAATCCAATGCATTTGAGTAATTACAAGAATTCGGGTTGAATTTCGAGTGTTTAGCCACCACTTCTACCCATTTTGTCCCGAAACAGGCTAAAACCGAGAAAACATTGATTCAAAGCAGTATACAGCTCTGTTACTCTTTCTAGGGTCAGAATGTGTGACAGTCCAATGCATTTGACTAATTGTAAGAGTTCGGGATGAATTTGGAGTGTTTAGACAACAGTTAAACCCATTTATCCCAAAACATGCTTAAACCGAGAAAACAGGCTAAAACCGAGAGAAAACCTTGATTTGAAGCAGTAAACAGTTGTGTTACTCTTTCTAGGGTCAAAATATGTAACAATCCAATGCATTTAACTAATTTCAAGAGTTCGGGTTGAATTTGGAATGTTTAGCCACCACTTATACCCATTTTGTCCTGAAACAGGCTAAAACCGAGAAAACGTTGATTCTAAGCAGTAAACAGCTCTGTTACTATTTCTAGGGTCAGAATGTGTGACATTCCAATGCATTTGACTAATTGTAAGAGTTCGGGATGAATTTGGAGTGTTTAGACAACACTTAAACCCGTTTTATCCCAAAACAGGCTTAAACCGAGAAAACATGCTAAAACCGAGAGAAAACATTGATTTGAAGCAGTAATCAGCTATGTTACTCTTTCTAGGTTCAAATATGTAATAATCCAATGCATTTGACTAATTACAAGAGTTCGGGTTGAATTTCGAGTGTTTAGCCACCACTTATACCCATTTTGTCCCGAAACAGGCTAAAACCGAGAAAACATTGATTCAAAGAAGTAAACAGATCTGTTACTATTTATATGGTCATAATGGGTGACATTCCAATGCATTTGACTAATTGTAAGAGTTCGGATGAATTTGGAGTGTTTAGACAACACTTAAATCCGTTTTATCCCAAAATAGGCTTAAACCGAGAAAACATGCTAAAACCGAGAGAAAACATTGATTTGAAGCAGTAATCAGTTATGTTACTCTTTCTAGGGTCAAAATATGTAACAATCCAATGCATTTAACTAATTTCAAGAGTTCGGGTTGAATTTGGAATGTTTAGCCACCACTTATACCCATTTTGTCCTGAAACAGGCTAAAACCGAGAAAATGTTGATTCAAAGCAGTAAACAGATCTGTTACTATTTCTATGGTCATAATGGGTGACATTCCAATGCATTTGACTAATTGTTAGAGTTCGGGATGAATTTGGAGCGTTTAGACAACACTTAAACCTGTTTTATCCCAAAACAGGCTTAAACAGAGAAAACAAGCTAAAACCGAGAGAAAACATTGATTTGAAGCAGTAAACAGCTGTGTTACTCTTTCTAGGGTCAACATATGTAACAATCCAATGCATTTGAGTAATTACAAGAATTCGGGTTGAATTTCGAGTGTTTAGCCACCACTTCTACCCATTTTGTCCCGAAACAGGCTAAAACCGAGAAAACATTGATTCAAAGCAGTATACAGCTCTGTTACTCTTTCTAGGGTCAGAATGTGTGACAGTCCAATGCATTTGACTAATTGTAAGAGTTCGGGATGAATTTGGAGTGTTTAGACAACAGTTAAACCCATTTATCCCAAAACATGCTTAAACCGAGAAAACAGGCTAAAACCGAGAGAAAACCTTGATTTGAAGCAGTAAACAGTTGTGTTACTCTTTCTAGGGTCAAAATATGTAACAATCCAATGCATTTAACTAATTTCAAGAGTTCGGGTTGAATTTGGAATGTTTAGCCACCACTTATACCCATTTTGTCCTGAAACAGGCTAAAACCGAGAAAACGTTGATTCTAAGCAGTAAACAGCTCTGTTACTATTTCTAGGGTCAGAATGTGTGACATTCCAATGCATTTGACTAATTGTAAGAGTTCGGGATGAATTTGGAGTGTTTAGACAACACTTAAACCCGTTTTATCCCAAAACAGGCTTAAACCGAGAAAACATGCTAAAACCGAGAGAAAACATTGATTTGAAGCAGTAATCAGCTATGTTACTCTTTCTAGGTTCAAATATGTAATAATCCAACGCATTTGACTAATTTCAAGAGTTCGGGTTGAATTTCGAGTGTTTAGCCACCACTTATACCCATTTTGTCCCGAAACAGGCTAAAACCGAGAAAACATTGATTCAAAGAAGTAAACAGATCTGTTACTATTTCTATGGTCATAATGGGTGACATTCCAATGCATTTGACTAATTGTAAGAGTTCGGGATGAATTTGGAGCGTTTAGACAACACTTAAATCCGTTTTATCCCAAAACAGGCTTAAACCGAGAAAACATGCTAAAACCGAGAGAAAACATTGATTTGAAGCAGTAATCAGTTATGTTACTCTTTCTTGGGTCAAATATGTAACAATCCAATGCATTTGACTAATTACAAGAGTTCGGGTTGAATTTCGAGTGTTTAGCCACCACTTATACCCATTTTGTCCCGAAACAGGCTAAAACCGAGAAAACATTGATTCAAAGCAGTATACAGCTCTGTTACTATTTCTAGGGTCAGAATGTGTGACATTCCAATGCATTTGACTAATTGTAAGAGTTCGGGATGAATTTGGAGTGTTTAGACAACACTTAAACCCGTTTTATCCCAAAACAGGCTTAAACCGAGAAAACAGGCTAAAACTGAGAGAAATCATTTATTTGAAGCAGTGAACAGCTGTGTTACTCTTTCTAGGGTCAAAATATGTAACAATCCAATGCATTTGAGTAACTACAAGAATTCGGGTTGAATTTGGAGTGTTTAGCCACCACTTATACCCATTTTGTCCCGAAACAGGCTAAAACCGAGAAAACATTGATTCAAAGCAGTAAACAGATCTGTTACTATTTCTATGGTCATAATGGGTGACAATCCAATGCATTTGACTAATTGTAAGAGTTCGGGATGAATTTGGAGCGTTTAGACAACACTTAAACCTGTTTTATCCCAAAACAGGCTTAAACAGAGAAAACAGGCTAAAACCGAGAGAAAACATTGATTTGAAGCAGTAAACAGTTGTGTTACTCTTTCTAGGGTCAAAATATGTAACAATCCAATGCATTTGACTAATTTCAAGAGTTCGGGTTGAATTTGGAATGTTTAGCCACCACTTATACCCATTTTGTCCTAAAACAGGCTAAAACCGAGAAAACGTTGATTCTAAGCAGTAAACAGCTCTGTTACTATTTCTAGGGTCAGAATGTGTGACATTCCAATGCATTTGACTAATTGTAAGAGTTCGGGATGAATTTGGAGTGTTTAGACAACAGTTAAACCCATTTATCCCAAAACATGCTTAAACCGAGAAAACAGGCTAAAACCGAGAGAAAATATTGATTTGAAGCAGTAAACAGTTGTGTTACTCTTTCTAGGGTCAAAATATGTAACAATCCAATGCATTTGACTAATTTCAAGAGTTCGGGTTGAATTTGGAATGTTTAGCCACCACTTATACCCATTTTGTCCTGAAACAGGCTAAAACCGAGAAAACGTTGATTCTAAGCAGTAAACAGCTCTGTTACTATTTCTAGGGTCAGAATGTGTGACATTCCAATGCATTTGACTAATTGTAAGAGTTCGGGATGAATTTGGAGTGTTTAGACAACACTTAAACCCGTTTTATCCCAAAACAGGCTTAAACCGAGAAAACATGCTAAAACCGAGAGAAAACATTGATTTGAAGCAGTAATCAGCTATGTTACTCTTTCTAGGTTCAAATATGTAATAATCCAACGCATTTGACTAATTTCAAGAGTTCGGGTTGAATTTCGAGTGTTTAGCCACCACTTATACCCATTTTGTCCCGAAACAGGCTAAAACCGAGAAAACATTGATTCAAAGAAGTAAACAGATCTGTTACTATTTCTATGGTCATAATGGGTGACATTCCAATGCATTTGACTAATTGTAAGAGTTCGGGATGAATTTGGAGCGTTTAGACAACACTTAAATCCGTTTTATCCCAAAACAGGCTTAAACCGAGAAAACATGCTAAAACCGAGAGAAAACATTGATTTGAAGCAGTAATCAGTTATGTTACTCTTTCTTGGGTCAAATATGTAACAATCCAATGCATTTGACTAATTACAAGAGTTCGGGTTGAATTTCGAGTGTTTAGCCACCACTTATACCCATTTTGTCCCGAAACAGGCTAAAACCGAGAAAACATTGATTCAAAGCAGTATACAGCTCTGTTACTATTTCTAGGGTCAGAATGTGTGACATTCCAATGCATTTGACTAATTGTAAGAGTTCGGGATGAATTTGGAGTGTTTAGACAACACTTAAACCCGTTTTATCCCAAAACAGGCTTAAACCGAGAAAACAGGCTAAAACTGAGAGAAATCATTTATTTGAAGCAGTGAACAGCTGTGTTACTCTTTCTAGGGTCAAAATATGTAACAATCCAATGCATTTGAGTAACTACAAGAATTCGGGTTGAATTTGGAGTGTTTAGCCACCACTTATACCCATTTTGTCCCGAAACAGGCTAAAACCGAGAAAACATTGATTCAAAGCAGTAAACAGATCTGTTACTATTTCTATGGTCATAATGGGTGACAATCCAATGCATTTGACTAATTGTAAGAGTTCGGGATGAATTTGGAGCGTTTAGACAACACTTAAACCTGTTTTATCCCAAAACAGGCTTAAACAGAGAAAACAGGCTAAAACCGAGAGAAAACATTGATTTGAAGCAGTAAACAGATGTGTTACTCTTTCTAGGGTCAACATATGTAACAATCCAATGCATTTGAGTAATTACAAGAATTCGGGTTGAATTTCGAGTGTTTAGCCACCACTTCTACCCATTTTGTCCCGAAACAGGCTAAAACCAAGAAAACATTGATTCAAAGCAGTATACAGCTCTGTTACTCTTTCTAGGGTCAGAATGTGTGACAGTCCAACGCATTTGACTAATTGTAAGAGTTCGGGATGAATTTGGAGTGTTTAGACAACAGTTAAACCCATTTATCCCAAAACATGCTTAAACCGAGAAAACAGGCTAAAACCGAGAGAAAATATTGATTTGAAGCAGTAAACAGTTGTGTTACTCTTTCTAGGGTCAAAATATGTAACAATCCAATGCATTTGACTAATTTCAAGAGTTCGGGTTGAATTTGGAATGTTTAGCCACCACTTATACCCATTTTGTCCTGAAACAGGCTAAAACCGAGAAAACGTTGATTCTAAGCAGTAAACAGCTCTGTTACTATTTCTAGGGTCAGAATGTGTGACATTCCAATGCATTTGACTAATTGTAAGAGTTCGGGATGAATTTGGAGTGTTTAGACAACACTTAAACCCGTTTTATCCCAAAACAGGCTTAAACCGAGAAAACATGCTAAAACCGAGAGAAAACATTGATTTGAAGCAGTAATCAGCTATGTTACTCTTTCTAGGTTCAAATATGTAATAATCCAATGCATTTGACTAATTACAAGAGTTCGGGTTGAATTTCGAGTGTTTAGCCACCACTTATACCCATTTTGTCCCGAAACAGGCTAAAACCGAGAAAACATTGATTCAAAGAAGTAAACAGATCTGTTACTATTTATATGGTCATAATGGGTGACATTCCAATGCATTTGACTAATTGTAAGAGTTCGGATGAATTTGGAGTGTTTAGACAACACTTAAATCCGTTTTATCCCAAAACAGGCTTAAACCGAGAAAACATGCTAAAACCGAGAGAAAACATTGATTTGAAGCAGTAATCAGTTATGTTACTCTTTCTAGGGTCAAAATATGTAACAATCCAATGCATTTAACTAATTTCAAGAGTTCGGGTTGAATTTGGAATGTTTAGCCACCACTTATACCCATTTTGTCCTGAAACAGGCTAAAACCGAGAAAATGTTGATTCAAAGCAGTAAACAGATCTGTTACTATTTCTATGGTCATAATGGGTGACATTCCAATGCATTTGACTAATTGTAAGAGTTCGGGATGAATTTGGAGCGTTTAGACAACACTTAAACATGTTTTATCCCAAAACAGGCTTAAACAGAGAAAACAGGCTAAAACCGAGAGAAAACATTGATTTGAAGCAGTAAACAGCTGTGTTACTCTTTCTAGGGTCAACATATGTAACAATCCAATGCATTTGAGTAATTACAAGAATTCGGGTTGAATTTCGAGTGTTTAGCCACCACTTCTACCCATTTTGTCCCGAAACAGGCTAAAACCGAGAAAACATTGATTCAAAGCAGTATACAGCTCTGTTACTCTTTCTAGGGTCAGAATGTGTGACAGTCCAATGCATTTGACTAATTGTAAGAGTTCGGGATGAATTTGGAGTGTTTAGACAACAGTTAAACCCATTTATCCCAAAACATGCTTAAACCGAGAAAACAGGCTAAAACCGAGAGAAAACCTTGATTTGAAGCAGTAAACAGTTGTGTTACTCTTTCTAGGGTCAAAATATGTAACAATCCAATGCATTTAACTAATTTCAAGAGTTCGGGTTGAATTTGGAATGTTTAGCCACCACTTATACCCATTTTGTCCTGAAACAGGCTAAAACCGAGAAAACGTTGATTCTAAGCAGTAAACAGCTCTGTTACTATTTCTAGGGTCAGAATGTGTGACATTCCAATGCATTTGACTAATTGTAAGAGTTCGGGATGAATTTGGAGTGTTTAGACAACACTTAAACCCGTTTTATCCCAAAACAGGCTTAAACCGAGAAAACATGCTAAAACCGAGAGAAAACATTGATTTGAAGCAGTAATCAGCTATGTTACTCTTTCTAGGTTCAAATATGTAATAATCCAATGCATTTGACTAATTTCAAGAGTTCGGGTTGAATTTCGAGTGTTTAGCCACCACTTCTACCCATTTTGTCCCGAAACAGGCTAAAACCAAGAAAACATTGATTCAAAGCAGTATACAGCTCTGTTACTCTTTCTAGGGTCAGAATGTGTGACAGTCCAATGCATTTGACTAATTGTAAGAGTTCGGGATGAATTTGGAGTGTTTAGACAACAGTTAAACCCATTTATCCCAAAACATGCTTAAACCGAGAAAACAGGCTAAAACCGAGAGAAAACATTGATTTGAAGCAGTAAACAGTTGTGTTACTCTTTCTAGGGTCAAAATATGTAACAATCCAATGCATTTGACTAATTTCAAGAGTTCGGGTTGAATTTGGAATGTTTAGCCACCACTTATACCCATTTTGTCCTGAAACAGGCTAAAACCGAGAAAACGTTGATTCTAAGCAGTAAACAGCTCTGTTACTATTTCTAGGGTCAGAATGTGTGACATTCCAATGCATTTGACTAATTGTAAGAGTTCGGGATGAATTTGGAGTGTTTAGACAACACTTAAACCCGTTTTATCCCAAAACAGGCTTAAACCGAGAAAACATGCTAAAACCGAGAGAAAACATTGATTTGAAGCAGTAATCAGCTATGTTACTCTTTCTAGGTTCAAATATGTAATAATCCAATGCATTTGACTAATTACAAGAGTTCGGGTTGAATTTCGAGTGTTTAGCCACCACTTATACCCATTTTGTCCCGAAACAGGCTAAAACCAAGAAAACATTGATTCAAAGCAGTATACAGCTCTGTTACTCTTTCTAGGGTCAGAATGTGTGACAGTCCAATGCATTTGACTAATTGTAAGAGTTCGGGATGAATTTGGAGTGTTTAGACAACAGTTAAACCCATTTATCCCAAAACATGCTTAAACCGAGAAAACAGGCTAAAACCGAGAGAAAACATTGATTTGAAGCAGTAAACAGATGTGTTACTCTTTCTAGGGTCAAAATATGTAACAATCCAATGCATTTGACTAATTTCAAGAGTTCGGGTTGAATTTGGAATGTTTAGCCACCACTTATACCCATTTTGTCCTGAAACAGGCTAAAACCGAGAAAACGTTGATTCTAAGCAGTAAACAGCTCTGTTACTATTTCTAGGGTCAGAATGTGTGACATTCCAATGCATTTGACTAATTGTAAGAGTTCGGGATGAATTTGGAGTGTTTAGACAACACTTAAACCCGTTTTATCCCAAAACAGGCTTAAACCGAGAAAACATGCTAAAACCGAGAGAAAACATTGATTTGAAGCAGTAATCAGCTATGTTACTCTTTCTAGGTTCAAATATGTAATAATCCAATGCATTTGACTAATTACAAGAGTTCGGGTTGAATTTCGAGTGTTTAGCCACCACTTATACCCATTTTGTCCCGAAACAGGCTAAAACCGAGAAAACATTGATTCAAAGAAGTAAACAGATCTGTTACTATTTATATGGTCATAATGGGTGACATTCCAATGCATTTGACTAATTGTAAGAGTTCGGATGAATTTGGAGTGTTTAGACAACACTTAAATCCGTTTTATCCCAAAACAGGCTTAAACCGAGAAAACATGCTAAAACCGAGAGAAAACATTGATTTGAAGCAGTAATCAGTTATGTTACTCTTTCTAGGGTCAAAATATGTAACAATCCAATGCATTTAACTAATTTCAAGAGTTCGGGTTGAATTTGGAATGTTTAGCCACCACTTATACCCATTTTGTCCTGAAACAGGCTAAAACCGAGAAAATGTTGATTCAAAGCAGTAAACAGATCTGTTACTATTTCTATGGTCATAATGGGTGACATTCCAATGCATTTGACTAATTGTAAGAGTTCGGGATGAATTTGGAGCGTTTAGACAACACTTAAACATGTTTTATCCCAAAACAGGCTTAAACAGAGAAAACAGGCTAAAACCGAGAGAAAACATTGATTTGAAGCAGTAAACAGCTGTGTTACTCTTTCTAGGGTCAACATATGTAACAATCCAATGCATTTGAGTAATTACAAGAATTCGGGTTGAATTTCGAGTGTTTAGCCACCACTTCTACCCATTTTGTCCCGAAACAGGCTAAAACCGAGAAAACATTGATTCAAAGCAGTATACAGCTCTGTTACTCTTTCTAGGGTCAGAATGTGTGACAGTCCAATGCATTTGACTAATTGTAAGAGTTCGGGATGAATTTGGAGTGTTTAGACAACAGTTAAACCCATTTATCCCAAAACATGCTTAAACCGAGAAAACAGGCTAAAACCGAGAGAAAACCTTGATTTGAAGCAGTAAACAGTTGTGTTACTCTTTCTAGGGTCAAAATATGTAACAATCCAATGCATTTAACTAATTTCAAGAGTTCGGGTTGAATTTGGAATGTTTAGCCACCACTTATACCCATTTTGTCCTGAAACAGGCTAAAACCGAGAAAACGTTGATTCTAAGCAGTAAACAGCTCTGTTACTATTTCTAGGGTCAGAATGTGTGACATTCCAATGCATTTGACTAATTGTAAGAGTTCGGGATGAATTTGGAGTGTTTAGACAACACTTAAACCCGTTTTATCCCAAAACAGGCTTAAACCGAGAAAACATGCTAAAACCGAGAGAAAACATTGATTTGAAGCAGTAATCAGCTATGTTACTCTTTCTAGGTTCAAATATGTAATAATCCAATGCATTTGACTAATTTCAAGAGTTCGGGTTGAATTTCGAGTGTTTAGCCACCACTTCTACCCATTTTGTCCCGAAACAGGCTAAAACCAAGAAAACATTGATTCAAAGCAGTATACAGCTCTGTTACTCTTTCTAGGGTCAGAATGTGTGACAGTCCAATGCATTTGACTAATTGTAAGAGTTCGGGATGAATTTGGAGTGTTTAGACAACAGTTAAACCCATTTATCCCAAAACATGCTTAAACCGAGAAAACAGGCTAAAACCGAGAGAAAACATTGATTTGAAGCAGTAAACAGTTGTGTTACTCTTTCTAGGGTCAAAATATGTAACAATCCAATGCATTTGACTAATTTCAAGAGTTCGGGTTGAATTTGGAATGTTTAGCCACCACTTATACCCATTTTGTCCTGAAACAGGCTAAAACCGAGAAAACGTTGATTCTAAGCAGTAAACAGCTCTGTTACTATTTCTAGGGTCAGAATGTGTGACATTCCAATGCATTTGACTAATTGTAAGAGTTCGGGATGAATTTGGAGTGTTTAGACAACACTTAAACCCGTTTTATCCCAAAACAGGCTTAAACCGAGAAAACATGCTAAAACCGAGAGAAAACATTGATTTGAAGCAGTAATCAGCTATGTTACTCTTTCTAGGTTCAAATATGTAATAATCCAATGCATTTGACTAATTACAAGAGTTCGGGTTGAATTTCGAGTGTTTAGCCACCACTTATACCCATTTTGTCCCGAAACAGGCTAAAACCGAGAAAACATTGATTCAAAGAAGTAAACAGATCTGTTACTATTTATATGGTCATAATGGGTGACATTCCAATGCATTTGACTAATTGTAAGAGTTCGGATGAATTTGGAGTGTTTAGACAACACTTAAATCCGTTTTATCCCAAAACAGGCTTAAACCGAGAAAACATGCTAAAACCGAGAGAAAACATTGATTTGAAGCAGTAATCAGTTATGTTACTCTTTCTTGGGTCAAATATGTAACAATCCAATGCATTTGACTAATTACAAGAGTTCGGGTTGAATTTCGAGTGTTTAGCCACCACTTCTACCCATTTTGTCCCGAAACAGGCTAAAACCGAGAAAACATTGATTCAAAGCAGTATACAGGTCTGTTACTATTTCTAGGGTCAGAATGTGTGACATTCCAATGCATTTGACTAATTGTAAGAGTTCGGGATGAATTTGGAGTGTTTAGACAACACTTAAACCCGTTTTATCCCAAAACAGGCTTTAACCGAGAAAACATGCTAAAACCGAGAGAAAACATTGATTTGAAGCAGTAATCAGCTATGTTACTCTTTCTAGGTTCAAATATGTAGTAATCCAATGCATTTGACTAATTACAAGAGTTCGGGTTGAATTTCGAGTGTTTAGCCACGACTTATACCCATTTTGTCCCGAAACAGGCTAAAACTGAGAAAACGTTGATTTTAAGCAGTAAACAGCGTTGTTACTGTTTCTAGGGTCAGAATGTGTGACATTCCAATGCATTTGACTAATTGTAAGAGTTCGGATGAATTTGGAGTGTTTAGACAACACTTAAACCCGTTTTATCCCAAAACAGGCTTCAACCGAGAAAACATGCTAAAACCGAGAGAAAACATTGATTTGAAGCAGTGAACAGCTGTGTTACTCTTTCTAGGGTCAAAATATGTAACAATCCAATGCATTTGAGTAATTACAAGAATTCGGGTTGAATTTGGAGTGTTTAGCTACCACTTATACCCATTTTGTCCCGAAATAGGCTAAAACCGAGAAAACATTGATTCAAAGAAGTAAACAGGTCTGTTACTATTTCTATGGTCATAATGGGTGACATTCCAATGCATTTGACTAATTGTAAGAGTTCAGATGAATTTGGAGTGTTTAGACAACACTTAAATCCGTTTTATCCCAAAATAGGCTTAAACCGAGAAAACATGCTAAAACCGAGAGAAAACATTGATTTGAAGCAGTAATCAGTTATGTTACTCTTTCTTGGGTCAAATATATAACAATCCAATGCATTTGACTAATTACAAGAGTTCGGGTTGAATTTCGAGTGTTTAGCCACCACTTATACCCATTTTGTCCCGAAACAGGCTAAAACCGAGAAAACATTGATTCAAAGCAGTATACAGCTCTGTTACTATTTCTAGGGTTAGAATGTGTGACATTCCAATGCATTTGACTAATTGTAAGAGTTCGGGATGAATTTGGAGTGTTTAGACAACACTTAAACCCGTTTTATCCCAAAACAGGCTTAAACCGAGAAAACATGCTAAAACCGAGAGAAAACATTGATTTGAAGCAGTAATCAGCTATGTTACTCTTTCTAGGTTCAAATATGTAATAATCCAATGCATTTGACTAATTACAAGAGTTCGGGTTGAATTTCGAGTGTTTAGCCACGACTTATACCCATTTTGTCCCGAAACAGGCTAAAACCGAGAAAACGTTGATTCTAAGCAGTAAACAGCGTTGTTACTGTTTCTAGGGTCAGAATGTGTGACATTCCAATGCATTTGACTAATTGTAAGAGTTCGGATGAATTTGGAGTGTTTAGACAACACTTAAATCCGTTTTATCCTAAAACAGGCTTAAACCGAGAAAACATGCTAAAACCGAGAGAAAACATTGATTTGAAGCAGTAATCAGTTATGCTACTCTTTCTTGGGTCAAATATGTAACAATCCAATGCATTTGACTAATTACAAGAGTTCGGGTTGAATTTCGAGTGTTTAGCCACCACTTATACCCATTTTGTCCCGAAACAGGCTAAAACCGAGAAAACATTGATTCAAAGCAGTATACAGCTCTGTTACTATTTCTAGGGTCAGAATGTGTGACATTCCAATGCATTTGACTAATTGTAAGAGTTTGGGATGAATTTGGAGTGTTTAGACAACACTTAAACCCGTTTTATCCCAAAACAGGCTTAAACCGAGAAAACATGCTAAAACCGAGAGAAAACATTGATTTGAAGCAGTAATCAGCTATGTTACTCTTTCTAGGTTCAAATATGTAATAATCCAATGCATTTGACTAATTACAAGAGTTCGGGTTGAATTTCGAGTGTTTAGCCACGACTTATACCCATTTTGTCCCGAAACAGGCTAAAACCGAGAAAACGTTGATTCTAAGCAGTAAACAGCGTTGTTACTGTTTCTAGGGTCAGAATGTGTGACATTCCAATGCATTTAACTAATTGTAAGAGTTCGGATGAATTTGGAGTGTTTAGACAACACTTAAATCCGTTTTATCCTAAAACAGGCTTAAACCGAGAAAACATGCTAAAACCGAGAGAAAACATTGATTTGAAGCAGTGAACAGCTGTGTTACTCTTTCTAGGGTCAAAATATGTAACAATCCAATGCATTTGAGTAATTACAAGAATTCGGGTTGAATTTGGAGTGTTTAGCTACCACTTATACCCATTTTGTCCCGAAACAGGCTAAAACCGAGAAAACATTGATTCAAAGCAGTAAACAGATCTGTTACTATTTCTATGGTCATAATGGGTGACATTCCAATGCATTTGACTCATTGTAAGAGTTCGGGATGAATTTGGAGCGTTTAGACAACACTTAAACCTGTTTTATCCCAAAACAGGCTTAAACAGAGAAAACAGGCTAAAACCGAGAGAAAACATTGATTTGAAGCAGTAAACAGCTGTGTTACTCTTTCTAGGGTCAACATATGTAACAATCCAATGCATTTGAGTAATTACAAGAATTCGGGTTGAATTTCGAGTGTCCACTTCTACCCATTTTGTCCCGAAAAAGGCTAAAACCGAGAAAACATTGATTCTAAGCAGTAAACAGCTCTGTTACTATTTCTAGGGTCAGAATGTGTGACATTCCAATGCATTTGACTAATTTTAAGAGTTCGGGATGAATTTGGAGCGTTTAGACAACACTTAAACCCGTTTTATCCCAAAACAAGCTTAAACCGAGAAAACAGGCTAAAACCGAGAGAAAACATTGATTTGAAGCAGTAAACAGTTGTGTTACTCTTTCTAGGGTCAAAATATGTAACAATCCAATGCATTTGACTAATTTCAAGAGTTGGGGTTGAATTTGGAATGTTTAGCCACCACTTATACCCATTTTGTCCCGAAACAGGCTAAAACCAAGAAAACTTTGATTCTAAGCAGTAAACAGCTCTGTTACAATTTCTAAGGTCAGAATGTGTGACATTCCAATGCATTTGACTAATTGTAAGAGTTCGGGATGAATTTGGAGTGTTTAGACAACACTTAAACCCGTTTTATCCCAAAACAGGCTTAAACCGAGAAAACATGCTAAAACCGAGAGAAAACATTGACTTGAAGCAGTAATCAGCTATGTTACTCTTTCTAGGTTCAAATATGTAATAATCTAATGCATTTGACTAATTACAAGAGTTCGGGTTGAATTTCGAGTGTTAGCCACGACTTATACCCATTTTGTCCCGAAATAGGCTAAAACCGAGAAAACGTTGATTCTAAGCAGTAAACAGCGTTGTTACTGTTTCTAGGGTCAGAATGTGTGACATTCCAATGCATTTGACTAATTGTAAGAGTTCGGGATGAATTTGGAGCGTTTAGACAACACTATAAACCCGTTCTATCCCAAAACAGGCTTAAACAGAGAAAACAGGCTAAAACCGAGAGAAAACATTGATTTGAAGCAGTAAACAGCTGTGTTACTCTTTCTAGGGTCAAAATATGTAACAATCCAATGCATTTGACTAATTTCAAGAGTTCGGGTTGAATTTGGAATGTTTAGCCACCACTTATACCCATTTTATCCCGAAACAGGCTAAAACCAAGAAAACGTTGATTCTAAGCAGTAAACAGCTCTGTTACTATTTCTATGGTCATAATGGGTGACAGTCCAATGCATTTGACTAGTTGTAAGAGTTCGGGATGAATTTGGAGTGTTTAGACAACACTTAAACCCGTTTTATCCCAAAACAGGCTTAAACAGAGAAAACAGGCTAAAACCGAGAGAAAACATTGATTTGAAGCAGTAAACAGCTGTGTTACTCTTTCTAGGGTCAAAATATGTAACAATCCAATGCATTTGAGTAATTACAAGAATTCGGGTTGAATTTCGAGTGTTTAGCCACCACTTCTACCCATTTTGTCCCGAAACAGGCTAAAACCGAGAAAACATTGATTCAAAGCAGTATACAGCTCTGTTACTCTTTCTAGGGTCAGAATGTGTGACAGTCCAATGCATTTGACTAATTGTAAGAGTTCGGGATGAATTTGGAGTGTTTAGACAACAGTTAAACCCATTTATCCCAAAACATGCTTAAACCGAGAAAACAGGCTAAAACCGAGAGAAAACCTTGATTTGAAGCAGTAAACAGTTGTGTTACTCTTTCTAGGGTCAAAATATGTAACAATCCAATGCATTTAACTAATTTCAAGAGTTCGGGTTGAATTTGGAATGTTTAGCCACCACTTATACCCATTTTGTCCTGAAACAGGCTAAAACCGAGAAAACGTTGATTCTAAGCAGTAAACAGCTCTGTTACTATTTCTAGGGTCAGAATGTGTGACATTCCAATGCATTTGACTAATTGTAAGAGTTCGGGATGAATTTGGAGTGTTTAGACAACACTTAAACCCGTTTTATCCCAAAACAGGCTTAAACCGAGAAAACATGCTAAAACCGAGAGAAAACATTGATTTGAAGCAGTAATCAGCTATGTTACTCTTTCTAGGTTCAAATATGTAATAATCCAATGCATTTGACTAATTTCAAGAGTTCGGGTTGAATTTCGAATGTTTAGCCACCACTTCTACCCATTTTGTCCCGAAACAGGCTAAAACCAAGAAAACATTGATTCAAAGCAGTATACAGCTCTGTTACTCTTTCTAGGGTCAGAATGTGTGACAGTCCAATGCATTTGACTAATTGTAAGAGTTCGGGATGAATTTGGAGTGTTTAGACAACAGTTAAACCCATTTATCCCAAAACATGCTTAAACCGAGAAAACAGGCTAAAACCGAGAGAAAACATTGATTTGAAGCAGTAAACAGTTGTGTTACTCTTTCTAGGGTCAAAATATGTAACAATCCAATGCATTTGACTAATTTCAAGAGTTCGGGTTGAATTTGGAATGTTTAGCCACCACTTATACCCATTTTGTCCTGAAACAGGCTAAAACCGAGAAAACGTTGATTCTAAGCAGTAAACAGCTCTGTTACTATTTCTAGGGTCAGAATGTGTGACATTCCAATGCATTTGACTAATTGTAAGAGTTCGGGATGAATTTGGAGTGTTTAGACAACACTTAAACCCGTTTTATCCCAAAACAGGCTTAAACCGAGAAAACATGCTAAAACCGAGAGAAAACATTGATTTGAAGCAGTAATCAGCTATGTTACTCTTTCTAGGTTCAAATATGTAATAATCCAATGCATTTGACTAATTACAAGAGTTCGGGTTGAATTTCGAGTGTTTAGCCACCACTTATACCCATTTTGTCCCGAAACAGGCTAAAACCGAGAAAACATTGATTCAAAGAAGTAAACAGATCTGTTACTATTTATATGGTCATAATGGGTGACATTCCAATGCATTTGACTAATTGTAAGAGTTCGGATGAATTTGGAGTGTTTAGACAACACTTAAATCCGTTTTATCCCAAAACAGGCTTAAACCGAGAAAACATGCTAAAACCGAGAGAAAACATTGATTTGAAGCAGTAATCAGTTATGTTACTCTTTCTTGGGTCAAATATGTAACAATCCAATGCATTTGACTAATTACAAGAGTTCGGGTTGAATTTCGAGTGTTTAGCCACCACTTATACCCATTTTGTCCCGAAACAGGCTAAAACCGAGAAAACATTGATTCAAAGCAGTATACAGGTCTGTTACTATTTCTAGGGTCAGAATGTGTGACATTCCAATGCATTTGACTAATTGTAAGAGTTCGGGATGAATTTGGAGTGTTTAGACAACACTTAAACCCGTTTTATCCCAAAACAGGCTTTAACCGAGAAAACATGCTAAAACCGAGAGAAAACATTGATTTGAAGCAGTAATCAGCTATGTTACTCTTTCTAGGTTCAAATATGTAGTAATCCAATGCATTTGACTAATTACAAGAGTTCGGGTTGAATTTCGAGTGTTTAGCCACGACTTATACCCATTTTGTCCCGAAACAGGCTAAAACTGAGAAAACGTTGATTTTAAGCAGTAAACAGCGTTGTTACTGTTTCTAGGGTCAGAATGTGTGACATTCCAATGCATTTGACTAATTGTAAGAGTTCGGATGAATTTGGAGTGTTTAGACAACACTTAAACCCGTTTTATCCCAAAACAGGCTTCAACCGAGAAAACATGCTAAAATCGAGAGAAAACATTGATTTGAAGCAGTGAACAGCTGTGTTACTCTTTCTAGGGTCAAAATATGTAACAATCCAATGCATTTGAGTAATTACAAGAATTCGGGTTGAATTTGGAGTGTTTAGCTACCACTTATACCCATTTTGTCCCGAAATAGGCTAAAACCGAGAAAACATTGATTCAAAGAAGTAAACAGGTCTGTTACTATTTCTATGGTCATAATGGGTGACATTCCAATGCATTTGACTAATTGTAAGAGTTCAGATGAATTTGGAGTGTTTAGACAACACTTAAATCCGTTTTATCCCAAAATAGGCTTAAACCGAGAAAACATGCTAAAACCGAGAGAAAACATTGATTTGAAGCAGTAATCAGTTATGTTACTCTTTCTTGGGTCAAATATATAACAATCCAATGCATTTGACTAATTACAAGAGTTCGGGTTGAATTTCGAGTGTTTAGCCACCACTTATACCCA
Source organism: Camelina sativa (assembly GCF_030686135.1). Classification (NCBI taxonomy): domain Eukaryota; kingdom Viridiplantae; phylum Streptophyta; class Magnoliopsida; order Brassicales; family Brassicaceae; genus Camelina; species Camelina sativa. The sequence continues at coordinate 15,252,120 of NC_141892.1, read as the reverse complement.
TTTTGTCCCGAAACAGGCTAAAACCGAGAAAACATTGATTCAAAGCAGTATACAGCTCTGTTACTATTTCTAGGGTTAGAATGTGTGACATTCCAATGCATTTGACTAATTGTAAGAGTTCGGGATGAATTTGGAGTGTTTAGACAACACTTAAACCCGTTTTATCCCAAAACAGGCTTAAACCGAGAAAACATGCTAAAACCGAGAGAAAACATTGATTTGAAGCAGTAATCAGCTATGTTACTCTTTCTAGGTTCAAATATGTAATAATCCAATGCATTTGACTAATTACAAGAGTTCGGGTTGAATTTCGAGTGTTTAGCCACGACTTATACCCATTTTGTCCCGAAACAGGCTAAAACCGAGAAAACGTTGATTCTAAGCAGTAAACAGCGTTGTTACTGTTTCTAGGGTCAGAATGTGTGACATTCCAATGCATTTGACTAATTGTAAGAGTTCGGATGAATTTGGAGTGTTTAGACAACACTTAAATCCGTTTTATCTTAAAACAGGCTTAAACCGAGAAAACAGGCTAAAACCGAGAGAAATCATTTATTTGAAGCAGTGAACAGCTGTGTTACTCTTTCTAGGGTCAAAATATGTAACAATCCAATGCATTTGAGTAATTACAAGAATTCGGGTAGAATTTGGAGTGTTTAGCTACCACTTATACCCATTTTGTCCCGAAACAGGCTAAAACCGAGAAAACATTGATTCAAAGCAGTAAACAGATCTGTTACTATTTCTATGGTCATAATGGGTGACATTCCAATGCATTTGACTAATTGTAAGAGTTCGGGATGAATTTGGAGCGTTTAGACAACACTTAAACCTGTTTTATCCCAAAACAGGCTTAAACAGAGAACACAGGCTAAAACCGAGAGAAAACATTGATTTGAAGCATTAAACAGCTGTGTTACTCTTTCTAGGGTCAACATATGAAACAATCCAATGCATTTGAGTAATTACAAGAATTCGGGTTGAATTTCGAGTGTTTAGCCACCACTTCTACCCATTTTGTCCCGAAAAAGGCTAAAACCGAGAAAACATTGATTCAAAGCAGTATACAGCTCTGTTACTCTTTCTAGGGTCAGAATGTGTGACAGTCCAATGCATTTGACTAATTGTAAGAGTTCGGGATGAATTTGGAGTGTTTAGACAACAGTTAAACCCATTTATCCCAAAACATGCTTAAACCGAGAAAACAGGCTAAAACCGAGAGAAAACATTGATTTGAAGCAGTAAACAGTTGTGTTACTCTTTCTAGGGTCAAATATGTAACAATCCAATGCATTTGACTAATTTCAAGAGTTCGGGTTGAATTTGGAATGTTTAGCCACCACTTATACCCATTTTGTCCTGAAACAGGCTAAAACCGAGAAAACGTTGATTCTAAGCAGTAAACAGCTCTGTTACTATTTCTAGGGTTAGAATGTGTGACATTCCAATGCATTTGACTAATTGTAAGAGTTTGGGATGAATTTGGAGTGTTTAGACAACACTTAAACCCGTTTTATCCTAAAACAGGCTTAAACCGAGAAAACATGCTAAAACCGAGAGAAAACATTGATTTGAAGCAGTAATCAGCTATGTTACTCTTTCTAGGTTCAAATATGTAATAATCCAATGCATTTGACTAATTACAAGAGTTCGGGTTGAATTTCGAGTGTTTAGCCACCACTTATACCCATTTTGTCCCGAAACAGGCTAAAACCAAGAAAACGTTGATTCTAAGCAGTAAACAGCATTGTTACTGTTTCTAGGGTCAGAATGTGTGACATTCCAATGCATTTGACTAATTGTAAGAGTTCGGATGAATTTGGAGTGTTTAGACAACACTTAAATCCGTTTTATCTTAAAACAGGCTTAAACCGAGAAAACAGGCTAAAACCGAGAGAAATCATTTATTTGAAGCAGTGAACAGCTGTGTTACTCTTTCTAGGGTCAAAATATGTAACAATACAATGCATTTGACTAATTACAAGAGTTCGGGTTGAATTTCGAGTGTTTAGCCACCACTTATACCCATTTTGTCCCGAAACAGGCTAAAACCGAGAAAACATTGATTCAAAGCAGTATACAGCTCTGTTACTATTTCTAGGGTCAGAATGTGTGACATTCCAATGCATTTGACTAATTGTAAGAGTTCGGGATGAATTTGGAGTGTTTAGACAACACTTAAACCCGTTTTATCCCACAACAGGCTTTAACCGAGAAAACATGCTAAAACCGAGAGAAAACATTGATTTGAAGCAGTAATCAGCTATGTTACTCTTTCTAGGTTCAAATATGTAGTAATCCAATGCATTTGACTAATTACAAGAGTTCGGGTTGAATTTCGAGTGTTTAGCCACGACTTATACCCATTTTGTCCCGAAACAGGCTAAAACTGAGAAAACGTTGATTTTAAGCAGTAAACAGCGTTGTTACTGTTTCTAGGGTCAGAATGTGTGACATTCCAATGCATTTGACTAATTGTAAGAGTTCGGATGAATTTGGAGTGTTTAGACAACACTTAAACCCGTTTTATCCCAAAACAGGCTTCAACCGAGAAAACATGCTAAAACCGAGAGAAAACATTGATTTGAAGCAGTGAACAGCTGTGTTACTCTTTCTAGGGTCAAAATATGTAACAATCCAATGCATTTGAGTAATTACAAGAATTCGGGTTGAATTTCGAGTGTTTAGCCACCACTTCTACCCATTTTGTCCCGAAAAAGGCTAAAACCGAGAAAACATTGATTCAAAGCAGTATACAGCTCTGTTACTCTTTCTAGGGTCAGAATGTGTGACAGTCCAATGCATTTGACTAATTGTAAGAGTTCGGGATGAATTTGGAGTGTTTAGACAACAGTTAAACCCATTTATCCCAAAACATGCTTAAACCGAGAAAACAGGCTAAAACCGAGAGAAAACATTGATTTGAAGCAGTAAACAGTTGTGTTACTCTTTCTAGGGTCAAATATGTAACAATCCAATGCATTTGACTAATTTCAAGAGTTCGGGTTGAATTTGGAATGTTTAGCCACCACTTATACCCATTTTGTCCCGAAACAGGCTAAAACCGAGAAAACATTGATTCAAAGCAGTATACAGCTCTGTTACTATTTCTAGGGTTAGAATGTGTGACATTCCAATGCATTTGACTAATTGTAAGAGTTCGGGATGAATTTGGAGTGTTTAGACAACACTTAAACCCGTTTTATCCCAAAACAGGCTTAAACCGAGAAAACATGCTAAAACCGAGAGAAAACATTGATTTGAAGCAGTAATCAGCTATGTTACTCTTTCTAGGTTCAAATATGTAATAATCCAATGCATTTGACTAATTACAAGAGTTCGGGTTGAATTTCGAGTGTTTAGCCACGACTTATACCCATTTTGTCCCGAAACAGGCTAAAACCGAGAAAACGTTGATTCTAAGCAGTAAACAGCGTTGTTACTGTTTCTAGGGTCAGAATGTGTGACATTCCAATGCATTTGACTAATTGTAAGAGTTCGGATGAATTTGGAGTGTTTAGACAACACTTAAATCCGTTTTATCTTAAAACAGGCTTAAACCGAGAAAACAGGCTAAAACCGAGAGAAATCATTTATTTGAAGCAGTGAACAGCTGTGTTACTCTTTCTAGGGTCAAAATATGTAACAATCCAATGCATTTGAGTAATTACAAGAATTCGGGTTGAATTTGGAGTGTTTAGCTACCACTTATACCCATTTTGTCCCGAAACAGGCTAAAACCGAGAAAACATTGATTCAAAGCAGTAAACAGATCTGTTACTATTTCTATGGTCATAATGGGTGACATTCCAATGCATTTGACTAATTGTAAGAGTTCGGGATGAATTTGGAGCGTTTAGACAACACTTAAACCTGTTTTATCCCAAAACAGGCTTAAACAGAGAAAACAGGCTAAAACCGAGAGAAAACATTGATTTGAAGCATTAAACAGCTGTGTTACTCTTTCTAGGGTCAACATATGTAACAATCCAATGCATTTGAGTAATTACAAGAATTCGGGTTGAATTTCGAGTGTTTAGCCACCACTTCTACCCATTTTGTCCCGAAACAGGCTAAAACCGAGAAAACATTGATTCAAAGCAGTATACAGCTCTGTTACTCTTTCTAGGGTCAGAATGTGTGACAGTCCAATGCATTTGACTAATTGTAAGAGTTCGGGATGAATTTGGAGTGTTTAGACAACAGTTAAACCCATTTATCCCAAAACATGCTTAAACCGAGAAAACAGGCTAAAACCGAGAGAAAACATTGATTTGAAGCAGTAAACAGTTGTGTTACTCTTTCTAGGGTCAAAATATGTAACAATCCAATGCATTTGACTAATTTCAAGAGTTCGGGTTGAATTTGGAATGTTTAGCCACCACTTATACCCATTTTGTCCTGAAACAGGCTAAAACCGAGAAAACGTTGATTCTAAGCAGTAAACAGCTCTGTTACTATTTCTAGGGTCAGAATGTGTGACATTCCAATGCATTTGACTAATTGTAAGAGTTCGGGATGAATTTGGAGTGTTTAGACAACACTTAAACCCGTTTTATCCCAAAACAGGCTTAAACCGAGAAAACATGCTAAAACCGAGAGAAAACATTGATTTGAAGCAGTAATCAGTTATGTTACTCTTTCTTGGGTCAAATATGTAACAATACAATGCATTTGACTATTTACAAGAGTTCGGGTTGAATTTCGAGTGTTTAGCCACCACTTATACCCATTTTGTCCCGAAACAGGCTAAAACCGAGAAAATATTGATTCAAAGCAGTATACAGCTCTGTTACTATTTCTAGGGTCAGAATGTGTGACATTCCAATGCATTTGACTAATTGTAAGAGTTCGGGATGAATTTGGAGTGTTTAGACAACACTTAAACCCGTTTTATCCCAAAACAGGCTTAAACCGAGAAAACATGCTAAAACCGAGAGAAAACATTGATTTGAAGCAGTAATCAGCTATGTTACTCTTTCTAGGTTCAAATATGTAATAATCCAATGCATTTGACTAATTACAAGAGTTCGGGTTGAATTTCGAGTGTTTAGCCACGACTTATACCCATTTTGTCCCGAAACAGGCTAAAACCGAGAAAACGTTGATTCTAAGCAGTAAACAGCATTGTTACTGTTTCTAGGGTCAGAATGTGTGACATTCCAATGCATTTGACTAATTGTAAGAGTTCGGATGAATTTTGAGTGTTTAGACAACACTTAAATCCGTTTTATCTTAAAACAGGCTTAAACCGAGAAAACAGGCTAAAACCGAGAGAAATCATTTATTTGAAGCAGTGAACAGCTGTGTTACTCTTTCTAGGGTCAAAATATGTAACAATCCAATGCATTTGAGTAATTACAAGAATTCGGGTTGAATTTGGAGTGTTTAGCTACCACTTATACCCATTTTGTCCCGAAACAGGCTAAAACCGAGAAAACATTGATTTGAAGCAGTAAACAGCGTTGTTACTGTTTCTAGGGTCAGAATGTGTGACATTCCAATGCATTTGACTAATTTTAAGAGTTCGGGATGAATTTGGAGCGTTTAGACAACACTTAAACCCGTTTTATCCCAAAACAAGCTTAAACCGAGAAAACAGGCTAAAACCGAGAGAAAACATTGATTTGAAGCAGTAAACAGTTGTGTTACTCTTTCTAGGGTCAAAATATGTAACAATCCAATGCATTTGACTAATTTCAAGAGTTCGGGTTGAATTTGTAATGTTTAGCCACCACTTATACCCATTTTGTCCTGAAACAGGCTAAAACCGAGAAAACATTGATTCTAAGCAGTAAACAGCTCTGTTACTATTTCTAGGGTCAGAATGTGTGACATTCCAATGCATTTGACTAATTGTAAGAGTTTGGGATGAATTTGGAGTGTTTAGACAACACTTAAACCCGTTTTATCCCAAAACAGGCTTAAACCGAGAAAACATGCTAAAACCGAGAGAAAACATTGATTTGAAGCAGTAATCAGCTATGTTACTCTTTCTAGGTTCAAATATGTAACAATCCAATGCATTTGACTAATTACAAGAGTTCGGGTTGAATTTCGAGTGTTTAGCCACCACTTATACCCATTTTGTCCCGAAACAGGCTAAAACCGAGAAAACGTTGATTCTAAGCAGTAAACAGCGTTGTTACTGTTTCTAGGGTCAGAATGTGTGACATTCCAATGCATTTGACTAATTGTAAGAGTTTGGATGAATTTGGAGTGTTTAGACAACACTTAAATCCGTTTTATCGTAAAACAGGCTTAATCCGAGAAAACATGCTAAAACCGAGAGAAATCATTAATTTGAAGCAGTGAACAGCTGTGTTACTCTTTCTAGGGTCAAAATATGTAACAATCCAATGCATTTGAGTAATTACAAGAATTCAGGTTGAATTTGGAGTGTTTAGCCACCACTTATACCCATTTTGTCCCGAAACAGGCTAAAACCGAGAAAACATTGATTCAAAGCAGTAAACAGCTCTGTTACTATTTCTATGGTCATAATGGGTGACAGTCCAATGCATTTGACTAATTGTAAGAGTTTGGGATGAATTTGGAGAGTTTAGACAACACTTAAACCCGTTTTATCCTAAAACAGGCTTAAACAGAGAAAACAGGCTAAAACCGAGAGAAAACATTGATTTGAAGCAGTAAACAGCTGTGTTACTCTTTCTAGGGTCAAAATATGTAACAATCCAATGCATTTGAGTAATTACAAGAATTCGGGTTGAATTTGGAGTGTTTAGCCACCACTTCTACCCATTTTGTCCCGAAATAGGCTAAAACCGAGAAAACATTGATTTGAAGCAGTAAACAGCTCTGTTACTATTTATAGGGTCAGAATGTGTGACAGTGCAATGCATTTGACTAATTTTAAGAGTTCAGGATGAATTTGGAGCGTTTAGACAACACTTAAACCCGTTTTATCCCAAAACAGGCTTAAACCGAGAAAACATGCTAAAACCGAGAGAAAACATTGATTTGAAGCAGTAATCAGCTATGTTACTCTTTCTAGGTTCAAATATGTAACAATCCAATGCATTTGACTAATTACAAGAGTTCGGGTTGAATTTCGAGTGTTTAGCCACCACTTATACCCATTTTGTCCCGAAACAGGCTAAAACCGAGAAAACGTTGATTCTAAGCAGTAAACAGCGTTGTTACTGTTTCTAGGGTCAGAATGTGTGACATTCCAATGCATTTGACTAATTGTAAGAGTTTGGATGAATTTGGAGTGTTTAGACAACACTTAAATCCGTTTTATCGTAAAACAGGCTTAATCCGAGAAAACATGCTAAAACCGAGAGAAATCATTAATTTGAAGCAGTGAACAGCTGTGTTACTCTTTCTAGGGTCAAAATATGTAACAATCCAATGCATTTGAGTAATTACAAGAATTCAGGTTGAATTTGGAGTGTTTAGCCACCACTTATACCCATTTTGTCCCGAAACAGGCTAAAACCGAGAAAACATTGATTCAAAGCAGTAAACAGCTCTGTTACTATTTCTATGGTCATAATGGGTGACAGTCCAATGCATTTGACTAATTGTAAGAGTTTGGGATGAATTTGGAGAGTTTAGACAACACTTAAACCCGTTTTATCCTAAAACAGGCTTAAACAGAGAAAACAGGCTAAAACCGAGAGAAAACATTGATTTGAAGCAGTAAACAGCTGTGTTACTCTTTCTAGGGTCAAAATATGTAACAATCCAATGCATTTGAGTAATTACAAGAATTCGGGTTGAATTTGGAGTGTTTAGCCACCACTTCTACCCATTTTGTCCCGAAATAGGCTAAAACCGAGAAAACATTGATTTGAAGCAGTAAACAGCTCTGTTACTATTTATAGGGTCAGAATGTGTGACAGTGCAATGCATTTGACTAATTTTAAGAGTTCAGGATGAATTTGGAGCGTTTAGACAACACTTAAACCCGTTTTATCCCAAAACAGGCTTAAACCGAGAAAACATGCTAAAACCGAGAGAAAACATTGATTTGAAGCAGTAATCAGCTATGTTACTCTTTCTAGGGTCAAAATATGTAACAATCCAATGCATTTGACTAATTTCAAGAGTTCGGGTTGAATTTGGAATGTTTAGCCACCACTTATACCCATTTTGTCCTGAAACAGGCTAAAACCGAGAAAACATTGATTCAAAGCAGTATACAGCTCTGTTACTATTTATAGGGTAAGAATGTGTGACAGTGCAATGCATTTGACTAATTTTAAGAGTGCGGGATGAATTTGGAGCGTTTATACAACACTTAACCCGTTTTATCCCAAAACAGGCTTAAACCGAGAAAACATGCTAAAACCGAGAGAAAACATTGATTTGAAGCAGTAATCAGCTATGTTACTCTTTCTAGGTTCAAATATGTAACAATCCAATGCATTTGACTAATTACAAGAGTTCGGGTTGAATTTCGAGTGTTTAGCCACCACTTATACCCATTTTGTCCCGAAACAGGCTAAAACCGAGAAAACGTTGATTCTAAGCAGTAAACAGCGTTGTTACTGTTTCTAGGGTCAGAATGTGTGACATTCCAATGCATTTGACTAAGTGTAAGAGTTCGGATGAATTTGGAGTGTTTAGACAACACTTAAATCCGTTTTATCTTAAAACAGGTTTAAACCGAGAAAACAGGCTAAAACCGAGAGAAATCATTGATTTGAAGCAGTGAACAGCTGTGTTACTCTTTCTAGGGTCAAAATATGTAACAATCCAATGCATTTGACTAATTACCTGAGTTCGGGTTGAATTTCGAGTGTTTAGCCACCACTTATACCCATTTTGTCCGGAAACAGGCTAAAACCGAGAAAACATTGATTCAAAGCAGTATACAGCTCTGTTACTATTTATAGGGTCAGAATGTGTGACATTCCAATGCATTTGACTAATTTTAAGAGTTCGGGATGAATTTGGAGCGTTTAGACAACACTTAAACCCGTTTTATCCCAAAACAGGCTTAAACCGAGAAAACATGCTAAAACCGAGAGAAAACATTAATTTGAAGCATTAATCAGCTGTGTTACTCTTTCTAGGGTCAAAATATGTAACAATCCAATGCATTTGAGTAATTACAAGAATTCGGGTTGAATTTGGAGTGTTTAGCCACCACTTATACCCATTTTGTCCCGAAACAGGCTAAAACCGAGAAAACGTTGATTCTAAGCAGTAAACAGCGTTGTTACTGTTTCTAGGGTCAGAATGTGTGACATTCCAATGCATTTGACTAATTGTAAGAGTTCGGATGAATTTGGAGTGTTTAGACAACACTTAAATCCGTTTTATCTTAAAACAGGCTTAAACCGAGAAAACAGGCTAAAACCGAGAGAAAACATTGATTTGAAGCATTAATCAGCTGTGTTACTCTTTCTAGGGTCAAAATATGTAACAATCCAATGCATTTGAGTAATTACAAGAATTCGGGTTGAATTTGGAGAGTTTAGCCACCACATATACCCATTTTGTCCCGAAACAGGCTAAAACCGAGAAAACGTTGATTCTAAGCAGTAAACAGCGTTGTTACTATTTCTAGGGTCAGAATGTGTGACATTCCAATGCATTTGACTAATTGTAAGAGTTTGGATGAATTTGGAGTGTTTAGACAACACTTAAATCCGTTTTATCTTAAAACAGGCTTAAACCGAGAAAACAGGCTAAAACCGAGAGAAATCATTGATTTGAAGCAGTGAACAGCTGTGTTACTCTTTCTAGGGTCAAAATATGTAACAATCCAATGCATTTGAGTAATTACAAGAATTCGGGTTGAATTTGGAGTGTTTAGCCACCACATATACCCATTTTGTCCCGAAACAGACTAAAACCGAGAAAACATTGATTCAAAGCAGTAAACAGCTCTGTTACTATTTCTATGGTCATAATGGGTGACAGTCCAATGCATTTGACTAATTGTAAGAGTTCGGGAAGAATTTGGAGCGTTTAGACAACACTTAAAACCGTTTTATCCCAAAACAGGCTTAAACAAAGAAAACAGGCTAAAACCGAGAGAAAACATTGATTTGAAGCAGTAAACAGTTGTGTTACTCTTTCTAGGGTCAAAATATGTAAAAATCCAATGCATTTGAGTAATTACAAGAATTCGGGTTGAATTTGGAGTGTTTAGCCACCACTTCTACCCATTTTATCCCGAAACAGGCTAAAACCGAGAAAACATTGATTCAAAGCAGTATACAGCTCTGTTACTATTTCTAGGGTCAGAATGTGTGACAGTCCAATGCATTTGACTAATTGTAAGAGTTCGGGATGAATTTGGAGTGTTTAGACAACACTTAAACCCGTTTTATCCCAAAACAGGCTTAAACCGAGAAAACATGCTAAAACCGAGAGAAAACATTGATTTGAAGCATTAATCAGCTGTGTTACTCTTTCTAGGGTCAAAATATGTAACAATCCAATGCATTTGAGTAATTACAAGAATTCGGGTTGAATTTGGAGTGTTTAGCCACCACTTATACCCATTTTGTCCCGAAACAGGCTAAAACCGAGAAAACGTTGATTCTAAGCAGTAAACAGCGTTGTTACTGTTTCTAGGGTCAGAATGTGTGACATTCCAATGCATTTGACTAATTGTAAGAGTTCGGATGAATTTGGAGTGTTTAGACAACACTTAAATCCGTTTTATCTTAAAACAGGCTTAAACCGAGAAAACAGGCTAAAACCGAGAGAAAACATTGATTTGAAGCATTAATCAGCTGTGTTACTCTTTCTAGGGTCAAAATATGTAACAATCCAATGCATTTGAGTAATTACAAGAATTCGGGTTGAATTTGGAGAGTTTAGCCACCACATATACCCATTTTGTCCCGAAACAGGCTAAAACCGAGAAAACGTTGATTCTAAGCAGTAAACAGCGTTGTTACTATTTCTAGGGTCAGAATGTGTGACATTCCAATGCATTTGACTAATTGTAAGAGTTTGGATGAATTTGGAGTGTTTAGACAACACTTAAATCCGTTTTATCTTAAAACAGGCTTAAACCGAGAAAACAGGCTAAAACCGAGAGAAATCATTGATTTGAAGCAGTGAACAGCTGTGTTACTCTTTCTAGGGTCAAAATATGTAACAATCCAATGCATTTGAGTAATTACAAGAATTCGGGTTGAATTTGGAGTGTTTAGCCACCACATATACCCATTTTGTCCCGAAACAGACTAAAACCGAGAAAACATTGATTCAAAGCAGTAAACAGCTCTGTTACTATTTCTATGGTCATAATGGGTGACAGTCTAATGCATTTGACTAATTGTAAGAGTTCGGGAAGAATTTGGAGCGTTTAGACAACACTTAAACCCGTGTTATCCCAAAACAGGCTTAAACAAAGAAAACAGGCTAAAACCGAGAGAAAACATTGATTTGAAGCAGTAAACAGTTGTGTTACTCTTTCTAGGGTCAAAATATGTAAAAATCCAATGCATTTGAGTAATTACAAGAATTCGGGTTGAATTTGGAGTGTTTAGCCACCACTTCTACCCATTTTATCCCGAAACAGGCTAAAACCGAGAAAACATTGATTCAAAGCAGTATACAGCTCTGTTACTATTTCTAGGGTCAGAATGTGTGACAGTCCAATGCATTTGACTAATTGTAAGAGTTCGGGATGAATTTGGAGTGTTTAGACAACACTTAAACCCGTTTTATCCCAAAACAGGCTTAAACCGAGAAAACATTGATTTGAAGCAGTAAACAGTTGTGTTACTCTTTCTAGGGTCAAAATATGTAACAATCCAATGCATTTGAGTAATTACAAGAGTTCGGGTTGAATTTGGAATGTTTAGCCACCACTTATACCCATTTTGTCCTGAAACAGGCTAAAACAGAGAAAACATTGATTCTAAGCAGTAAACAGCTCTGTTACTATTTCTAGGGTCAGAATGTGTGACATTCCAATGCATTTGACTAATTGTAAGAGTTCGGGATGAATTTGGAGTGTTTAGACAACACTTAAACCCGTTTTATCCCAAAACAGGCTTAAACCGAGAAAACATGCTAAAACCGAGAGAAAACATTGATTTGAAGCAGTAATCAGCTATGTTACTCTTTCTAGGTTCAAATATGTAACAATCCAATGCATTTGACTAATTACCTGAGTTCGGGTTGAATTTCGAGTGTTTAGCCACCACTTATACCCATTTTGTCCCGAAACAGGCTAAAACCGAGAAAACATTGATTCAAAGCAGTATACAGCTCTGTTACTATTTATAGGGTCAGAATGTGTGACATTCCAATGCATTTGACTAATTTTAAGAGTTCGGGATGAATTTGGAGCGTTTAGACAACACTTAAACCCGTTTTATCCCAAAACAGGCTTAAACCGAGAAAACATGCTAAAACCGAGAGAAAACATTGATTTGAAGCAGTAATCAGCTGTGTTACTCTTTCTAGGGTCAAAATATGTAACAATCCAATGCATTTGAGTAATTACAAGAATTCGGGTTGAATTTGGAGTGTTTAGCCACCACTTATACCCATTTTGTCCTGAAACAGGCTAAAACCGAGAAAACGTTGATTCTAAGCAGTAAACAGCTCTGTTACTATTTCTAGGGTCAGAATGTGTGACAGTCCAATGCATTTGACTAATTGTAAGAGTTCGGGATGAATTTGGAGAGTTTAGACAACACTTAAACCCGTTTTATCCCAAAACAGGCTTAAACCGAGAAAACATGCTAAAACCGAGAGAAAACATTTATTTGAAGAAGTAATCAGCTGTGTTACTCTTTCTTGGGTCAAAATATTTAACAATCCAATGCATTTGACTAATTTCAAGAGTTCGGGTTGAATTTGGAATGTTTAGCCACCACTTATACCCATTTTGTCCTGAAACAGGCTAAAACCAAGAAAACGTTGATTCTAAGCAGTAAACAGCTCTGTTACAATTTCTAGGGTCAGAATGTGTGACATTCCAATGCATTTGACTAATTTTAAGAGTTCGGGATGAATTTGGAGTGTTTAGACAACACTTAAACCCATTTTATCCCAAAACATGCTTAAACCGAGAAAACATGCTAAAACCGAGAGAAAACATTGATTTGAAGCAGTAATCAGCTATGTTACTCTTTCTAGGTTCAAATATGTAACAATCCAATGCATTTTACTAATTACCTGAGTTCGGGTTGAATTTCGAGTGTTTAGCCACCACTTATACCCATTTTGTCCCGAAACAGGCTAAAACCGAGAAAACGTTGATTCTAAGCAGTAAACAGCATTGTTACTGTTTCTAGGGTCAGAATGTGTGACATTCCAATGCATTTGACTAATTGTAAGAGTTCGGGATGAATTTGGAGTGTTTAGACAACACTTAAACCCGTTTTATCCCAAAACAGGCTTAAACCGAGAAAACATGCTAAAACCGAGAGAAAACATTGATTTGAAGCAGTAATCAGTTATGTTACTCTTTCTTGGGTCAAATATGTAACAATCCAATGCATTTGACTAATTACAAGAGTTCGGGTTGAATTTGGAATGTTTAGCCACCACTTATACCCATTTTGTCCTGAAACAGGCTAAAACAGGGAAAACATTGATTCTAAGCAGTAAACAGCTCTGTTACTATTTCTAGGGTCAGAATGTGTGACATTACAATGCATTTGACTAATTGTAAGAGTTCGGGATGAATTTGGAGTGTTTAGACAACACTTAAACCCGTTTTATCCCAAAACAGGCTTAAACCGAGAGAAAACATTGATTTGTAGCAGTAATCAGCTATGTTACTCTTTCTAGGTTCAAATATGTAACAATCCAATGCATTTGACTAATTACAAGAGTTCGGGTTGAATTTGGAATGTTTAGCCACCACTTATACCCATTTTGTCCCGAAACAGGCTAAAACCGAGAAAACATTGATTCAAAGCAGTATACAGCTCTGTTACTATTTATAGGGTCAGAATGTGTGACATTCCAATGCATTTGACTAATTTTAAGAGTTCGGGATGAATTTGGAGCGTTTAGACAACACTTAAACCCGTTTTATCCCAAAACAGGCTTAAACCGAGAAAACATGCTAAAACCGAGAGAAAACATTGATTTCAAGCAGTAATCAGCTGTGTTACTCTTTCTAGGGTCAAAATATGTAACAATCCAATGCATTTGAGTAATTACAAGAATTCGGGTTGAATTTCGAGTGTTTAGCCACCACTTATACCCATTTTGTCCTGAAACAGGCTAAAACCGAGAAAACGTTGATTCTAAGCAGTAAACAGCTCTGTTACTATTTCTAGGGTCGAAATGTGTCACATTCCAATGCATTTGACTAATTGTAAGAGTTCGGGATGAATTTGGAGTGTTTAGACAACACTTAAACCCGTTTTTTTCCCAAAACATGCTTAAACCGAGAAAACATGCTAAAACCGAGAGAAAACATTGATTTGAAGCAGTAATCAGTTATGTTACTCTTTCTTGGGTCAAATATGTAACAATCCAATGCATTTGACTAATTACAAGAGTTCGGGTTGAATTTGGAGTGTTTAGCCACCACTTATACCCATTTTGTCCCGAAACAGGCTAAAACCAAGAAAACATTGATTCAAAGCAGTATACAGCTCTGTTACTATTTCTAGGGTCAGAATGTGTGACATTCCAATGCATTTGACTAATTGTAAGAGTTCGGGATGAATTTGGAGTGTTTAGACAACACTTAAACCCGTTTTATCCCAAAACAGGCTTAAACCGAGAAAACATGCTAAAACCGAGAGAAAACATTGATTTGAAGCAGTAATCAGCTATGTTACTCTTTCTAGGTTCAAATATGTAATAATCCAATGCATTTGACTAATTACAAGAGTTCGGGTTGAATTTCGAGTGTTTAGCCACCACTTATACCTATTTTGTCCCGAAACAGGCTAAAACCAAGAAAACGTTGATTCTAAGCAGTAAACAGCGTTGTTACTGTTTCTAGGGTCATAATGGGTGACATTCCAATGCATTTGACTAATTGTAAGAGTTCGGGATGAATTTGGAGCGTTTAGACAACACTTAAACCCGTTTTATCCCAAAAAAGGCTTAAACAGAGAAAACAGGCTAAAACCGAGAGAAAACATTGATTTGAAGTAGTAAACAGCTGTGTTACTCTTTCTAGGGTCAAAATATGTAACAATCCAATGCATTTGAGTAATTACAAGAATTCGGGTTGAATTTGGAGTGTTTAGCCACCACTTCTACCCATTTTGTCCCGAAACAGGTGAAAACCGAGAAAACATTGATTCAAAGCAGTATACAGCTCTGTTACTCTTTCTAGGGTCAGAATGTGTGACAGTCCAATGCATTTGACTAATTGTAAGAGGTCAGGATGAATTTGGAGTGTTTAGACAACAGTTAAACCCGTTTATCCCAAAACATGCTTAAACCGAGAAAACAGGCTAAAACCGAGAGAAAACATTGATTTGAAGCAGTAAACAGTTGTGTTACTCTTTCTAGGGTCAAAATATGTAACAATCCAATGCATTTGACTAATTTCAAGAGTTCGGGTTGAATTTGGAATGTTTAGCCACCACTTATACCCATTTTGTCCTGAAACAGGCTAAAACCAAGAAAACGTTGATTCTAAGCAGTAAACAGCTCTGTTACTATTTCTAGGGTCAGAATGTGTGACATTCCAATGCATTTTACTAATTGTAAGAGTCTGGGATGAATTTGGAGTGTTTAGATAACACTTAAACCCGTTTTATCCCAAAACAGGCTTAAACCGAGAAAACATGCTAAAACCGAGAGAAAACATTGATTTGAAGCAGTAATCAGCTATGTTACTCTTTCTAGGTTCAAATATGTAACAATCCAATGCATTTGACTAATTACAAGAGTTCGGGTTGAATTTCGAGTGTTTAGCCACCACTTATACCCATTTTGTCCTGAAACAGGCTAAAACCGAGAAAACGTTGATTCTAAGCAGTAAACAGCTCTGTTACTATTTCTAGGGTCGAAATGTGTCACATTCCAATGCATTTGACTAATTGTAAGAGTTCGGGATGAATTTGGAGTGTTTAGACAACACTTAAACCCGTTTTTTTCCCAAAACATGCTTAAACCGAGAAAACATGCTAAAACCGAGAGAAAACATTGATTTGAAGCAGTAATCAGTTATGTTACTCTTTCTTGGGTCAAATATGTAACAATCCAATGCATTTGACTAATTACAAGAGTTCGGGTTGAATTTGGAGTGTTTAGCCACCACTTATACCCATTTTGTCCCGAAACAGGCTAAAACCAAGAAAACATTGATTCAAAGCAGTATACAGCTCTGTTACTATTTCTAGGGTCAGAATGTGTGACATTCCAATGCATTTGACTAATTGTAAGAGTTCGGGATGAATTTGGAGTGTTTAGACAACACTTAAACCCGTTTTATCCCAAAACAGGCTTAAACCGAGAAAACATGCTAAAACCGAGAGAAAACATTGATTTGAAGCAGTAATCAGCTATGTTACTCTTTCTAGGTTCAAATATGTAATAATCCAATGCATTTGACTAATTACAAGAGTTCGGGTTGAATTTCGAGTGTTTAGCCACCACTTATACCTATTTTGTCCCGAAACAGGCTAAAACCAAGAAAACGTTGATTCTAAGCAGTAAACAGCGTTGTTACTGTTTCTAGGGTCATAATGGGTGACATTCCAATGCATTTGACTAATTGTAAGAGTTCGGGATGAATTTGGAGCGTTTAGACAACACTTAAACCCGTTTTATCCCAAAAAAGGCTTAAACAGAGAAAACAGGCTAAAACCGAGAGAAAACATTGATTTGAAGTAGTAAACAGCTGTGTTACTCTTTCTAGGGTCAAAATATGTAACAATCCAATGCATTTGAGTAATTACAAGAATTCGGGTTGAATTTGGAGTGTTTAGCCACCACTTCTACCCATTTTGTCCCGAAACAGGTGAAAACCGAGAAAACATTGATTCAAAGCAGTATACAGCTCTGTTACTCTTTCTAGGGTCAGAATGTGTGACAGTCCAATGCATTTGACTAATTGTAAGAGGTCAGGATGAATTTGGAGTGTTTAGACAACAGTTAAACCCGTTTATCCCAAAACATGCTTAAACCGAGAAAACAGGCTAAAACCGAGAGAAAACATTGATTTGAAGCAGTAAACAGTTGTGTTACTCTTTCTAGGGTCAAAATATGTAACAATCCAATGCATTTGACTAATTTCAAGAGTTCGGGTTGAATTTGGAATGTTTAGCCACCACTTATACCCATTTTGTCCTGAAACAGGCTAAAACCAAGAAAACGTTGATTCTAAGCAGTAAACAGCTCTGTTACTATTTCTAGGGTCAGAATGTGTGACATTCCAATGCATTTTACTAATTGTAAGAGTCTGGGATGAATTTGGAGTGTTTAGATAACACTTAAACCCGTTTTATCCCAAAACAGGCTTAAACCGAGAAAACATGCTAAAACCGAGAGAAAACATTGATTTGAAGCAGTAATCAGCTATGTTACTCTTTCTAGGTTCAAATATGTAACAATCCAATGCATTTGACTAATTACAAGAGTTCGGGTTGAATTTCGAGTGTTTAGCCACCACTTATACCCATTTTGTCCCGAAACAGGCTAAAACTGAGAAAACGTTGATTCTAAGCAGTAAACAGCGTT
The DNA here is from genome assembly GCF_030686135.1 of Camelina sativa. Taxonomy (NCBI): domain Eukaryota; kingdom Viridiplantae; phylum Streptophyta; class Magnoliopsida; order Brassicales; family Brassicaceae; genus Camelina; species Camelina sativa. Next base: position 15,234,510 of record NC_141892.1, on the reverse strand, counting down.
GTTACTGTTTCTAGGGTCAGAATGTGTGATATTCCAATGCATTTGACTAATTGTAAGAGTTCGGATGAATTTGGAGTGTTTAGACAACACTTAAATCCGTTTTATCTTAAAACAGGCTTAAACCGAGAAAACAGGCTAAAACCGAGAGAAATCATTGATTTGAAGCAGTGAACAGCTGTGTTACTCTTTCTAGGGTCAAAATATGTAACAATCCAATGCATTTGAGTAATTACAAGAATTCGGGTTGAATTTGGAGTGTTTAGCCACCACATATACCCATTTTGTCCCGAAACAGGCTAAAACCGAGAGAAATCATTGATTTGAAGCAGTGAACAGCTGTGTTACTCTTTCTAGGATCAAAATATGTAACAATCCAATGCATTTGAGTAATTACAAGAATTCGGGTTGAATTTGGAGTGTTTAGCCACCACTTATACCCATTTTGTCCCGACACAGGCTAAAACCGAGAAAACATTGATTCAAAGCAGTAAACAGCTCTGTTACTATTTCTATGGTCATAATGGGTGACAGTCTAATGCATTTGACTAATTGTAAGAGTTTGGGATGAATTTGGAGCGTTTAGACAACACTTAAACCCGTTTTATCCCAAAACAGGCTTAAACAGAGAAAACAGGCTAAAACCGAGAGAAAACATTGATTTGAAGCAGTAAACAGCTGTGTTACTCTTTCTAGGGTCAAAATATGTAACAATCCAATGCATTTGAGTAATTACAAGAATTCGGGTTGAATTTGGAGTGTTTAGCCACCACTTATACCCATTTTGTCCCGAAACAGGCTAAAACCAAGAAACATTGATTCAAAGCAGTAAACAGCTCTGTTACTATTTCTATGGTCATAATGGGTGACATTCCAATGCATTTGACTAATTGTAAGAGTTCGGGATGAATTTGGAGCGTTTAGACAACACTTAAACCCGTTTTATCCCAAAAAAGGCTTAAACAGAGAAAACAGGCTAAAACCGAGAGAAAACATTGATTTGAAGCAGTAAACAGCTGTGTTACTCTTTCTAGGGTCAAAATATGTAACAATCCAATGCATTTGAGTAATTACAAGAATTCGGGTTGAATTTGGAGTGTTTAGCCACCACTTCTACCCATTTTGTCCCGAAACAGGCTAAAACCGAGAAAACATTGATTCAAAGCAGTATACAGCTCTGTTACTCTTTCTAGGGTCAGAATGTGTGACAGTCCAATGCATTTGACTAATTGTAAGAGTTCGGGATGAATTTGGAGTGTTTAGACAACAGTTAAACCCATTTATCCCAAAACATGCTTAAACCGAGAAAACAGACTAAAACCGAGAGAAAACATTGATTTGAAGCAGTAAACAGTTGTGTTACTCTTTCTAGGGTCAAAATATGTAACAATCTAATGCATTTGACTAATTTCAAGAGTTCGGGTTGAATTTGGAATGTTTAGCCACCACTTATACCCATTTTGTCCTGAAACAGGCTAAAACCGAGAAAACGTTCATTCTAAGCAGTAAACAGCTCTGTTACTATTTCTAGGGTCAGAATGTGTGACATTCCAATGCATTTGACTAATTGTAAGAGTTTGGGACGAAATTGGAGTGTTTAGACATCACTTAAACCCGTTTTATCCCAAAACAGGCTTAAACCGAGAAAACATGCTAAAACCAAGAGAAAACATTGATTTGAAGCAGTAATCAGCTATGTTACTCTTTCTAGGTTCAAATATGTAACAATCCAATGCATTTGACTAATTACAAGAGTTCGGGTTGAATTTCGAGTGTTTAGCCACCACTTATTGTAAGAATTGAAGAGGAATGTGTTAGAATTGTAGCCAAGCGAGTTTGAAATCGTGTGGAGTGTGGAGTGTGGAGTGTGTAAGTGATTGAGAGAGAGAGAGTTGGAGAAAGAGATATTTTCTCTTCTTACTAAAACAGAAACCTAGTTACAATCTAATTATAGACAACTTTACACTAGAATATTCTCCTAAGATACTCTACACATTTACAAAGAGAGATAGTGACATCTCCTAAGCTGCACATGTGACTTCTCCCACTTGTGCAACTCGCCCAACTGCTCCAAGGAGGAAGGATCTCGAAGACTTGAGGCCATGTGACCGTTGGAGGCTTCCCTTGGATGGACCGGGCTTGATATTCCAATTGGTTGTACGGACGGCCCGCTTGGTTGATGGTACGGACGTCCGTACGGCTGTACGGACGGTGGTGTGCTACTTCATACTCCCCCTCAAGCTTGACTAAGATTATCGGTCAAGCTTGACAACATAGGCACCCACCTCATTAAAAACCTTAGTATAGAAAACCACTTGGGAAAAACTATACATAAGGGAAAAAGAGTGTAGGTGCCAAGTGAGGAGCCTATGGCCGAGTGAGATCCATAAGGCCAAGTTTTGGGTGAATGTATTCACACACTTGAGGGCTTGCTGCTTTGGTGAGGATGTCAGCAAGCTGTTCTTTGCTCTCGGTATGGCACGGTAAGACCACTCCAAGCTTGATTTGCTCGCGAACCTTATGGCAATCTACTTCAATATGTTTGGTCCTCTCGTGAAATACTGAATTGGTTGCTATATGGATGGCAGCTTCGTTATCACAGTGCATTTTGATCGGCTTTGTTGACTCAATTCCAAGATCTTTGAGGAGAGTCTTGAGCCACATTAGTTCTGTCGTAAGCTTTCTCGTGGCTCTATATTCGGATTCGGCACTTGAAAGTGATACAACCTTTTGCTTCTTGCTCTTCCACGTGACTAGGTTACCACCAAGGAACGTGCAGTAGCCTGTTGTCGAGCGTCGGTCTTCACGATCTCCGGCATAGTCGGCGTCACAATAGCCTACTAGTTGGGTGTTCTTGTTGCGCCCCATCCAAATGCCTTGTCCCGGTGAACCTTTGATGTACTTGAGGATCCGGGTCAGCATGTTCCAGTGGTACACGGTAGGATTCTTCATATGCTGGCTTACCTGATTCACAGCAAAACAAATGTCAGGCCGTGTGATGGTTAAGTAGATAAGCTTACCTACTAGCCGCCGGTAGAGGCTAACATCCTTGAATGGGGCATTGTCAAGCTCCCCCTGTCCTCCGGCCTTGTAGTTCTCTTCAAGGGGTGTTGACACTGCCCTAGATCCTAATTTTCCTGTTTCACTCAATAAGTCAAGTGCATATTTCCTTTGAGACAAAAATAATCCTTTACTTGATCTATAAACTTCTATCCCAAGAAAATATTTCAACTTTCCAAGATCTTTAATGTCAAATACTGATTTCAAGAAGGTTTTAGTGTCCTGAATACCTACCGAGTCACTTCCAGTGATGATGATATCATCAACATACACTAGAATGACTACTATACCTTTGGCACTTGGTAAGGTGAAGAGGGTGTGGTCGGCCTCGGACTTACGAAAACCTTTGTCAAGGAGAGTGGTGCTTAGCTTATGGTACCACGCCCTTGGAGACTGTTTCAAGCCATAGATCGCCTTGTTGAGTTTTAAGACCTTTCCCGGACCAATGATGCCTTCTAAACCCGGTGGTGGCCGCATATACACTTCATCTTCAAGTTCTCCTTGCAAGAAGGCGTTCTTCACGTCCATTTGCCACAATTCCCAATCGAGGTTGGTGGCGAGTGAGAGCACAACTCGGACAGTGTGAAGTTTAGCCACCGGAGCAAACGTATCAAGGTAGTCCTCCCCATACGTTTGCGTGAAACCTCGAGCAACAAGGCGTGCTTTATAGCGTTCAATCTCCCCATTGCTCTTATATTTGATAGTGAAGATATATCGAGAGGTTACAGCCTGCTTGCCCTTGAGTAAGTCGAATTCGTCCCATGTGTGGTTTTGAACCATGGCCGTGTTCTCGGCATCAACCGCTTCTCTCCACACCTTGTGATGCTTAGCCTCATCATAGGTCCTAGGAATCCAATTTTCATCAATGTGACCAAGGAACACTTGATGATCCATAGGAAAGTGGGCAAGAGAGCAAACGGCTTGAATTGGTTGGGCAACGACCATGTTGTTGTAGTAGACACGAGTGTTCTTCCAATTGGTGGGAGGGTACTTGATGCGTTGGCTACGCCTAAGAGAAACTATGGCTCCAGCCTCAGGGGCAGCACTGTCTTGTGTGACTGGTACCTCGGTTAGAACTTCATCGGTAGGCGACGACTCGACATTGTCTTCCGTAGGTGATTCCTCAGGTGGAGGTGCATCATGAGCAGGTTCCATAGGAGGCTCAGGGTGTGCTGGTGATGTTGGCCCGGCAGGTTCGTGATTGGCCCGATCGTTTTCGATACCTAGCCACTCAAGAATCACTCGGAGGTTGCGTGTCCGATCGGATGGTGAGGTCGAGAGGTTACGAAGCTCATCCCAGTTCTTCTCATCATAAAACCCTCGTGTCTCCACAAACTTGACATCACGAGATACAAGAACCTTCCTGGTCTCCGGTTCATAGCACTTATACCCTTTTTGTGTTGTAGAGTAGCCGATAAACAGACTTTTAGTGCTCTTAGCATCAAGCTTGTCTCGTAGTTCACCTGGTCGCAACACATAGCACACACAACCAAATACTCTTAAGTGATCAAAGGTAGGCGTTGCATTATTCAATACCTCAAATGGAGATATGTCATTAAGGATCTTTGTTTGCGTGCGGTTGATAAGGTAGCAGGCGGCAAGTACAGCATCTCCCCAAAAACGTTTTGGCACCCTTGTATGGAACATCATAGACCTTGCTACCTCCATGAGATGCCTATTCTTTCTCTCAGCCACTCCATTCTGTTGTGGTGTGTATGGACAACTAGTTTGGTGAAGAATTCCATGTTTGGCTAGGTATTGTTTAAACACATAGCTTGTGTACTCTCCACCATTATCTGATCTTAAAATTTTAATCTTGGCATGGTAATGGTTAGTGACATAATTTTGAAAATTTGTAAAGGCCTCAAGAACTCTATCCTTAGAGGGAAGCAAGGTTAACCAAGTATATTTTGATTTTTCATCTATAAAAGTCACAAAATACTTTTGATTTTCTCTAGATAGGCAAGGAGATGTCCAAACATCAGAATGAATTAAATCAAAACATTTTCATAAATAGTAATAGATTTAGGGAAAACAGTCTTGCAATATTTACCAAGAATACAAGCCTCACACTCATCATTTTTAAATGAAATTTTAGGATCAAAATATGTAAATGCTCTAGTGTGAGGATGTCCTAGCCTAGCATGTAAGATAGAGTCATTAGGCTTAACAATAACTGAATTAAAACAAGATGCAGAAGAAGTAGATAAATTTAAGTCCTCAAGCACATAGAGATCATCCTTAGAACCTCCTTGTCCAAGAACCTTACTTGTCTTAATATCCTGAAAATGAACCTTGTTAGGACCAAATATTGCATAACAATTTAAATCAGTGGTGGCTCTCTTAACTGATAGCAAGTTAGATGTGAAAGTTGGCATATAAAAGGCTTTGGTTTCCTTATCAAACAATTTCAAATTCCCTATGCCTTTAACTGGTACCTTCTCACCATTAGCTATCACAACATTACCATTAGCATGTTTAATATCACTAATCAACCTAGGATCACTAATCATGTGATGTGATGCACCAGAATCAACAATAAGAGGCTTAGTTTTGTTTAAGGCAAGAAAGGTTTTAACGGAGGCCTCCTTGAGGGCTTTGATGAGCGCATCAAGGTCGGATCGCCTCACCAGCTCGGAGGAGGCAGCGAGTGCAGTTCCATTTCCTCCTCCAGCTTGTTGGTTTGGTTCGGAAGTTGGTGTTTCCCCCGCACCAGCTGCTTGATGGGCTCTCGGTGGTCCTCCGCGGCTTGGTCCTCCCCGGTTAATGCGAAGGTGTGGATGAAGAATCCAGCAGCGGCTCTTGAAGTGGCCAACCTTCTTACAATGCTCACATACTGGTGGGTTCTTGTCATCCGGTTTGTAGTAGCCTCGGTTTGAGGACGCCATCTCGACTTTGTTGGCGGTCACTAGCTCTCCTTTGCTGCCAAATAGACCCATGGAGCCATGCTCCTTTTGGATTTGGTTGCAAACTTCGTCAAGGCTTGGAAGCTTATCTGACCGCAAGATGTGCTTGATGAGGTCGTTGTAGGAGGGGTTTAAGGTCAAGAATAGACCAAACACCTTGTCTTGTTCACGCCTCTCGTTCAGTGTGGCTGGATTGATTGTCGCCGGCCTAAGCATCTCTAGTTCAGCCCACAAGGACCTAAACTTCCCAAAATGCTTGGTGAACTCCATATCTTCTTGGTTGAGATTGTTAATAGCCCTCTTAATCTCAAAGATACGGTTGATATTTGTAATATTTCCAAATACGTTCTTGAGAGTGTCCCATAAGTCCTTTGCGGTTTCGCAATAGGAGTAGGCTTCAAGGATAGGGCCATCAAGTGAGTTTTGGATGATAGCTAGGACTCCTTGATCTTCTTGGAACCATTTGTTCCTTTCATCTCCGGCAAGATCCTTGCCTTCTTTGGTGGTCTCGCCACTTGGAGCTTCGCTCGTTTCAACATGGGACCAAAGTCCTCAGCCGCATAGGGCTGTCTTTGTGGTTCTAGCCCACAGTAAGTAGTTCTCTCCCTTGAGAGTAACTGGAACAATCATAGTTTTGGTGGTTTCCATGGTAAACTCGTTGGTTTAAGTGTTTGTCCAACGGTTAAAAAGAGAAAGAGATAGAGAACAAAGAACACAGAGCAAAGAGAGATGATGCGGAAGATTGTGATGGAGATGGAGTCAAGAGACAGGAACAATCTGCTCTGATACCATGTAAGAATTGAAGAGTAATGTGTTAGAATTGTAGCCAAGCGAGTTTGAAATCGTGTGGAGTGTGGAGTGTGGAGTGTGTAAGTGATTGAGAGAGAGAGAGTTGGAGAAAGAGATATTTTCTCTTCTTACTAAAACAGAAACCTAGTTACAATCTAATTATAGACAACTTTACACTAGAATATTCTCCTAAGATACTCTACACATTTACAAAGAGAGATAGTGACATCTCCTAAGCTGCACATGTGACTTCTCCCACTTGTGCAACTCGCCCAACGGCTCCAAGGAGGAAGGATCTCGAAGACTTGAGGCCATGTGACCGTTGGAGGCTTCCCTTGGATGGACCGGGCTTGATATTCCAATTGGTTGTACGGACGGCCCGCTTGGTTGATGGTACGGACGTCCGTACGGCCGTACGGACGGTGGTGTGCTACTTCATAGTTATACCCATTTTGTCCCGACACAGGCTAAAACCGAGAAAACATTGATTCAAAGCAGTAAACAGCTCTGTTACTATTTCTATGGTCATAATGGGTGACAGTCCAATGCATTTGACTAATTGTAAGAGTTTGGGATGAATTTGGAGCGATTAGACAACACTTAAACCCGTTTTATCCCAAAACAGGCTTAAACAGAGAAAACAGGCTAAAACCGAGAGAAAACATTGATTTGAAGCAGTAAACAGCTGTGTTACTCTTTCTAGGGTCAAAATATGTAACAATCCAATGCATTTGAGTAATTACAAGAATTCGGGTTGAATTTGGAGTGTTTAGCCACCACTTATACCCATTTTGTCCCGAAACAGGCTAAAACCGAGAAAACATTGATTCAAAGCAGTAAACAGCTCTGTTACTATTTCTATGCTCATAATGGGTGACAGTCCAATGCATCTGACTAATTGTAAGAGTTCGGGAAGAATTTGGAGCGTTTAGACAACACTTAAACCCGTTTTATCCCAAAACAGGCTTAAACAGAGAAAACAGGCTAAAACCGAGAGAAAACATTGATTTGAAGCAGTAAACAGCTGTGTTACTCTTTCTAGGGTCAAAATATGTAACAATCCAATGCATTTGAGTAATTACAAGAATTCGGGTTGAATTTGGAGTGTTTAGCCACCACTTTTACCCATTTTGTCCCAAAACAGGCTAAAACCGAGAAAACATTGATTCAAAGCAGTATACAGCTCTGTTACTTTTTCTAGGGTCAGAATGTGTGACAGTCCAATGCATTTGACTAATTGTAAGAGTTCGGGATGAATTTGGAGTGTTTAGACAACACTTAAACCCATTTATCCCAAAACATGCTTAAACCGAGAAAACAGGCTAAAACCGAGAGAAAACATTGATTTGAAGTAGTAAACAGCTGTGTTACTCTTTCTAGGGTCAAAATATGTAACAATCCAATGCATTTGAGTAATTACAAGAATTCGGGTTGAATTTGGAGTGTTTAGCCACCACTTATACCCATTTTGTCCCGAGACAGGCTAAAACCAAGAAAACGTTGATTCTAAGCAGTAAACAGCTCTGTTACTATTTCTATGGTCATAATGGGTGACAGTCCAATGCATTTGACTAGTTGTAAGAGTTCGGGATGAATTTGGAGCGTTTAGACAACACTTAAATCCGTTTTATCTTAAAACAGGCTTAAACCGAGAAAACAGGCTAAAACCGAGAGAAATCATTGATTTGAAGCAGTGAACAGCTGTGTTACTCTTTCTAGGCTCAAAATATGTAACAATCCAATGCATTTGACTAATTTCAAGAGTTCGGGTTGAATTTGGAATGTTTAGCCACCACTTATACCCATTTTGTCCTGAAACAGGCTAAAACCGAGAAAACGTTGATTGTAAGCAGTAAACAGCTCTGTTACTATTTCTAGGGTCAGAATGTGTGACATTCCAATGCATTTGACTAATTGTAAGAGTTCGGGATGAATTTGGAGTGTTTAGACAACACTTAAACCCGTTTTATCCCAAAACAGGCTTAAACCGAGAAAACATGCTTAAACCGAGAGAAAACATTGATTTGAAGCAGTAATCAGCTATGTTACTCTTTCTAGGTTCAAATATGTAACAATCCAATGCATTTGAGTAATTACAAGAATTCGGGTTGAATTTGGAGTGTTTAGCCACCACTTATACCCATTTTGTCCCGAAACAGGCTAAAACCGAGAAAACATTGATTCAATGCAGTAAACAGCTCTGTTACTATTTCTATGGTCATAATGGGTGACAGTCCAATGCATTTGACTAGTTGTAAGAGTTCGGGATGAATTTGGAGCGTTTAGACAACACCTAAACCCGTTTTATCCCAAAACAGGCTTAAACAGAGAAAACAGGCTAAAACTGAGAGAAATCATTGATTTGAAGCAGTGAACAGCTGTGTTACTCTTTGTAGGGTCAAAATATGTAACAATCCAATGCATTTGAGTAATTACAAGAATTCGGGTTGAATTTGGAGTGTTTAGCCACCACTTATACCCATTTTGTCCCGAAACAGGCTAAAACCGAGAAAACATTGATTCAAAGCAGTAAACAGCTCTGTTACTATTTCTATGGTCATAATGGGTGACAGTCTAATGCATCTGACTAATTGTAAGAGTTCGGGAAGAATTTGGAGCGTTTCGATAACACTTAAACCCGTTTTATCCCAAAACAGGCTTAAACTGAGAAAACAGGCTAAAACCGAGAGAAAACATTGATTTGAAGAAGTAAACAGCTGTGTTACTCTTTCTAGGGTCAAAATATGTAACAATCCAATGCATTTGAGTAATTACAAGAATTCGGGTTGAATTTGGAGTGTTTAGCCACCACTTATACCCATTTTGTCCCGAAACAGGCTAAAACCAAGAAAACGTTGATTCTAAGCAGTAAACAGCTCTTTTACTATTTCTATGGTCATAATGGGTGACAGTCCAATGCATTTGACTAGTTGTAAGAGTTCGGGATGAATTTGGAGCGTTTAGACAACACTTAAACCCGTTTTATCCCAAAACAGGCTTAAACAGAGAAAACAGGCTAAAACCGAGAGAAAACATTGATTTGAAGCAGTAAACAGCTGTGTTACTCTTTCTAGGGACAAAATATGTAACAATCCAATGCATTTGAGTAATTAGAAGAATTCAGGTTGAATTTGGAGTGTTTAGCCACCACTTCTACCCATTTTGTCCCGAAACAGGCTAAAACCGAGAAAACATTGATTCAAAGCAGTATACAGCTCTGTTACTATTTCTAGGGTTAAAATGTGTGACAGTCCAATGCATTTGACTAATTGTAAGAGTTCGGGATGAATTTGGAGTGTTTAGACAACACTTAAACCCATTTATCCCAAAACATGCTTAAACCGAGAAAACAAGCTAAAACCGAGAGAAAACATTGATTTGAAGCAGTAAACAGTTGTGTTACTCTTTCAAAGGTCAAAATATGTAACAATCCAATGCATTTGACTAATTTCAAGAGTTCGGGTTGAATTTGGAATGTTTAGCCACCACTTATACCCATTTTGTCCTGAAACAGGCTAAAACCGAGAAAACGTTGATTCTAAGCAGTAAACAGCTCTGTTACTATTTCTAGGGTCAGAATGTGTGACATTCCAATGCACTTGACTAATTGTAAGAGTTCGGGATGAATTTGGAGCGTTTAGACAATACTTAAACCCGTTTTATCCCAAAACAGGCTTAAACCGAGAAAACATGCTAAAACCGAGAGAAAACATTGATTTGAAGCAGTAATCAGCTATGTTACTCTTTCTAGGTTCGAATATGTAACAATCCAATGCATTTGACTAATTACAAGAGTTCGGGTTGAATTTCGAGTGTTTAGCCACCACTTATACCCATTTTGTCCCGAAACAGGCTAAAACCGAGAAAACGTTGATTTTAAGCAGTAAAAAGCGTTGTTACTGTTTCTAGGGTCAGAATGTGTGACATTCCAATGCATTTGACTAATTGTAAGAGTTTGGATGAATTTGGAGTGTTTAGACAACACTTAAATCCGTTTTATCTTAAAACAGGCTTAAACCGAGAAAACAGGCTAAAACCGAGAGAAATCATTGATTTGAAGCAGTGAACAGCTGTGTTACTCTTTCTAGGGTCAAAATATGTAACAATCCAATGCATTTGACTAATTTCAAGAGTTCGGGTTGAATTTGGAATGTTTAGCCACCACTTATACCCATTTTGTCCTGAAACAGGCTAAAACCGAGAAAACGTTGATTCTAAGCAGTAAACAGCTCTGTTACTATTTCTAGGGTCAGAATGTGTGACATTCCAATGCATTTGACTAATTCCAAGAATTCGGGTTGAATTTGGAGTGTTTAGCCACCACTTATACCCATTTTGTCCCGAAACAGGCTAAAACCGAGAAAACATTGATTCAAAGCAGTATACAGCTCTGTTACTATTTCTAGGGTCAGAATGTGTGACATTCCAATGCACTTGACTAATTGTAAGAGTTCGGGATGAATTTGGAGTGTTTAAACCCGTTTGGAGTTGAATTTGGAGAAAACAGGCTAAAACCGAGAGAAATCATTGATTTGAAGCAGTGAACAGCTGTGTTACTCTTTCTAGGGTCAAAATATGTAACAATCCAATGCATTTGAGTAATTACAAGAATTCGGGTTGAATTTGGAGTGTTTAGCCACCACTTATACCCATTTTGTCCCGAAACAGGCTAAAACCGAGAAAACATTGATTCAAAGCATTAAACAGCTCTGTTACTATTTCTATGGTCATAATGGGTGACAGTCCAATGCATCTGACTAATTGTAAGAGTTCGGGAAGAATTTGGAGCGTTTAGACAACACTTAAACCCATTTTATCCCAAAACAGGCTTAAACAGAGAAAACAGGCTAAAACCGAGAGAAAACATTGATTTGAAGCAGTAAACAGCTGTGTTACTCTTTCTAGGGTCAAAATATGTAACAATCCAATGCATTTGACTAATTACAAGAGTTCGGGTTGAATTTGGAGTGTTTAGCCACCACTTATACCCATTTTGTCCCGAAACAGGCTAAAACCGAGAAAACATTGATTCAAAGCAGTAAACAGCTCTGTTACTATTTCTATGGTCATAATGGGTGACAGTCCAATGCATCTGACTAATTGTAAGAGTTCGGGAAGAATTTGGAGCGTTTAGACAACACTTAAACCCGTTTTATCCCAAAACAGGCTTAAACAGAGAAAACAGGCTAAAACCGAGAGAAAAAATTGATTTGAAGCAGTAAACAGCTGTGTTACTCTTTCTAGGGTCAAAATATGTAACAATCCAATGTATTTGAGTAATTACAAGAATTCGGGTTGAATTTGGAATGTTTAGCCACCACTTATACCCATTTTGTCCTGATACAGGCTAAAACCGAGAAAACGTTGATTCTAAGCAGTAAACAGCTCTGTTACTATTTCTAGGGTCAGAATGTGTGACATTCCAATGCATTTGACTAATTGTAAGAGTTCGGGATGAATTTGGAGTGTTTAGACAACACTTAAACCCGTTTTATCCCAAAACAGGCTTAAACCGAGAAAACATGCTAAAACCGAGAGAAAACATTGATTTGAAGCAGTAATCAGCTGTGTTACTCTTTCTAGGGTCAAAATATGTAACAATCCAATGCATTTGACTAATTTCAAGAGTTTGGGTTGAATTTGGAATGTTTAGCCACCACTTATACCCATTTTGTCCCGAAACAGGCTAAAACCAAGAAAACGTTGATTCTAAGCAGTAAACAGCTCTGTTACAATTTCTAGGGTCAGAATGTGTGACATTCCAATGCATATGACTAATTTTAAGAGTTCGTGATGAATTTGGTGTGTTTAAACAACACTTAAACCCATTTTATCCCAAAACAGGCTTAAACCGAGAAAACATGCTAAAACCGAGAGAAAACATTGATTTGAAGCAGTAATCAGCTATGTTACTCTTTCTAGGTTCAAATATGTAACAATCTAATGCATTTGACTAATTACAAGAGTTCGGGTTGAATTTCGAGTGTTTAGCCACCACTTATACCCATTTTGTCCCGAAACAGGCTAAAACCGAGAAAACGTTGATTTTAAGCAGTAAAAAGCGTTGTTACTGTTTCTAGGGTCAGAATGTGTGACATTCCAATGCATTTGACTAATTGTAAGAGTTTGGATGAATTTGGAGTGTTTAGACAACACTTAAATCCGTTTTATCTTAAAACAGGCTTAAACCGAGAAAACAGGCTAAAACCGAGAGAAATCATTGATTTGAAGCAGTGAACAGCTGTGTTACTCTTTCTAGGGTCAAAATATGTAACAATCCAATGCATTTGAGTAATTACAAGAATTCGGGTTGAATTTGGAGTGTTTAGCCACCACTTATACCCATTTTGTCCCGAAACAGGCTAAAACCGAGAAAACATTGATTCAAAGCAGTAAACAGCTCTGTTACTATTTCTATGGTCATAATGGGTGACAGTCCAATGCATCTGACTAATTGTAAGAGTTCGGGAAGAATTTGGAGCGTTTAGACAACACTTAAACCCGTTTTATCCCAAAACAGGCTTAAACAGAGAAAACAGGCTAAAACCGAGAGAAAAAATTGATTTGAAGCAGTAAACAGCTGTGTTACTCTTTCTAGGGTCAAAATATGTAACAATCCAATGTATTTGAGTAATTACAAGAATTCGGGTTGAATTTGGAATGTTTAGCCACCACTTATACCCATTTTGTCCTGATACAGGCTAAAACCGAGAAAACGTTGATTCTAAGCAGTAAACAGCTCTGTTACTATTTCTAGGGTCAGAATGTGTGACATTCCAATGCATTTGACTAATTGTAAGAGTTCAGGATGAATTTGGAGTGTTTAGACAACACTTAAACCCGTTTTATCCCAAAACAGGCTTAAACCGAGAAAACATGCTAAAACCGAGAGAAAACATTGATTTGAAGCAGTAATCAGCTGTGTTACTCTTTCTAGGGTCAAAATATGTAACAATCCAATGCATTTGACTAATTTCAAGAGTTTGGGTTGAATTTGGAATGTTTAGCCACCACTTATACCCATTTTGTCCCGAAACAGGCTAAAACCAAGAAAACGTTGATTCTAAGCAGTAAACAGCTCTGTTACAATTTCTAGGGTCAGAATGTGTGACATTCCAATGCATATGACTAATTTTAAGAGTTCGTGATGAATTTGGAGTGTTTAAACAACACTTAAACCCATTTTATCCCAAAACAGGCTTAAACCGAGAAAACATGCTAAAACCGAGAGAAAACATTGATTTGAAGCAGTAATCAGCTATGTTACTCTTTCTAGGTTCAAATATGTAACAATCTAATGCATTTGACTAATTACAAGAGTTCGGGTTGAATTTCGAGTGTTTAGCCACCACTTATACCCATTTTGTCCCGAAACAGGCTAAAACCGAGAAAACGTTGATTTTAAGCAGTAAAAAGCGTTGTTACTGTTTCTAGGGTCAGAATGTGTGACATTCCAATGCATTTGACTAATTGTAAGAGTTTGGATGAATTTGGAGTGTTTAGACAACACTTAAATCCGTTTTATCTTAAAACAGGCTTAAACGAGAAAACAGGCTAAAACCGAGAGAAATCATTGATTTGAAGCAGTGAACAGCTGTGTTACTCTTTCTAGGGTCAAAATATGTAACAATCCAATTCATTTGAGTAATTACAAGAATTCGGGTTGAATTTGGAGTGTTTAGCCACCACTTATACCCATTTTGTCCCGAAACAGGCTAAAACCGAGAAAACATTGATTCAAAGCAGTAAACAGCTCTGTTACTATTTCTATGGTCATAATGGGTGACAGTCCAATGCATCTGACTAATTGTAAGAGTTCGGGAAGAATTTGGAGCGTTTAGACAACACTTAAACCCGTTTTATCCCAAAACAGGCTTAAACAGAGAAAACAGGCTAAAACCGAGAGAAAAAATTGATTTGAAGCAGTAAACAGCTGTGTTACTCTTTCTAGGGTCAAAATATGTAACAATCCAATATATTTGAGTAATTACAAGAATTCGGGTTGAATTTGGAATGTTTAGCCACCACTTATACCCATTTTGTCCTGATACAGGCTAAAACCGAGAAAACGTTGATTCTAAGCAGTAAACAGCTCTGTTACTATTTCTAGGGTCAGAATGTGTGACATTCCAATGCATTTGACTAATTGTAAGAGTTCGGGATGAATTTGGAGTGTTTAGACAACACTTAAACCCGTTTTATCCCAAAACAGGCTTAAACCGAGAAAACATGCTAAAACCGAGAGAAAACATTGATTTGAAGCAGTAATCAGCTATGTTACTCTTTCTAGGTTCAAATATGTAACAATCCAATGCATTTTACTAATTACAAGAGTTCGGGTTGAATTTCGAGTGTTTAGCCACCACTTATACCCATTTTGTCCCGAAACAGGCTAAAACCGAGAAAACGTTGATTCTAAGCAGTAAACAGCATTGTTACTGTTTCTAGGGTCAGAATGTGTGACATTCCAATGCATTTGACTAATTGTAAGAGTTCAGGATGAATTTGGAGTGTTTAGACAACACTTAAACCCGTTTTATCCCAAAACAGGCTTAAACCGAGAAAACATGCTAAAACCGAGAGAAAACATTGATTTGAAGCAGTAATCAGCTATGTTACTCTTTCTAGGTTCAAATATGTAACAATCTAATGCATTTGACAAATTACAAGAGTTCGGGTTGAATTTCGAGTGTTTAGCCACCACTTATACCCATTTTGTCCCGAAACAGGCTAAAACCGAGAAAACGTTGATTTTAAGCAGTAAAAAGCGTTGTTACTGTTTCTAGGGTCAGGATGTGTGACATTCCAATGCATTTGACTAATTGTAAGAGTTTGGATGAATTTGGAGTGTTTAGACAACACTTAAATCCGTTTTATCTTAAAACAGGCTTAAACCGAGAAAACAGGCTAAAACCGAGAGAAATCATTGATTTGAAGCAGTGAACAGCTGTGTTACTCTTTCTAGGGTCAAAATATGTAACAATCCAATGCATTTGAGTAATTACAAGAATTCGGGCTGAATTTGGAGTGTTTAGCCACCACTTATACCCATTTTGTCCCGAAACAGGCTAAAACCGAGAAAACATTGATTCAAAGCAGTAAACAGCTCTGTTACTATTTCTATGGTCATAATGGGTGACAGTCCAATGCATCTGACTAATTGTAAGAGTTCGGGAAGAATTTGGAGCGTTTAGACAACACTTAAACCCGTTTTATCCCAAAACAGGCTTAAACAGAGAAAACAGGCTAAAACCGAGAGAAAAAATTGATTTGATGCAGTAAACAGCTGTGTTACTCTTTCTAGGGTCAAAATATGTAACAATCCAATGTATTTGAGTAATTACAAGAATTCGGGTTGAATTTGGAATGTTTAGCCACCACTTATACCCATTTTGTCCTGATACAGGCTAAAACCGAGAAAACGTTGATTCTAAGCAGTAAACAGCTCTGTTACTATTTCTAGGGTCAGAATGTGTGACATTCCAATGCATTTGACTAATTGTAAGAGTTCGGGATGAATTTGGAGTGTTTAGACAACACTTAAACCCGTTTTATCCCAAAACAGGCTTAAACCGAGAAAACATGCTAAAACCGAGAGAAAACATTGATTTGAAGCAGTAATCAGCTATGTTACTCTTTCTAGGTTCAAATATGTAACAATCCAATGCATTTTACTAATTACAAGAGTTCGGGTTGAATTTCGAGTGTTTAGCCACCACTTATACCCATTTTGTCCCGAAACAGGCTAAAACCGAGAAAACGTTGATTCTAAGCAGTAAACAGCATTGTTACTGTTTCTAGGGTCAGAATGTGTGACATTCCAATGCATTTGACTAATTGTAAGAGTTCAGGATGAATTTGGAGTGTTTAGACAACACTTAAACCCGTTTTATCTCAAAACAGGCTTAAACCGAGAAAACATGCTAAAACCGAGATAAAACATTGATTTGAAGCAGTAATCAGCTATGTTACTCTTTCTAGGTTCAAATATGTAACAATCCAATGCATTTGACTAATTACAAGAGTTCGGGTTGAATTTCGAGTGTTTAGCCACCACTTATACCCATTTTGTCCCGAAACAGGCTAAAACCGAGAAAACATTGATTCAAAGCAGTATACAGCTCTGTTACTATTAATAGGGTCAGAATGTGTGACAGTGCAATGCATTTGACTAATTTTAAGAGTTCAGGATGAATTTGGAGCGTTTAGACAACACCTAAACCCGTTTTATCCCAAAACAGGCTTAAACCGAGAAAACATGCTAAAACCGAGAGAAAAAATTGATTTGAAGCAGTAATCAGCTATGTTACTCTTTCTAGGTTCAAATATGTAACAATCCAATGCATTTGACTAATTACAAGAGTTCGGGTTGAATTTCGAGTGTTTAGCCACCACTTATACCCATTTTGTCCCGAAACAGGTTAAAACCGAGAAAACGTTGATTCTAAGCAGTAAACAGCGTTGTTACTGTTTCTAGGGTCAGACTGTGTGACATGCCAATGCATTTGACTAATTGTAAGAGTTCGGATGAATTTGGAGTGTTTAGACAACACTTAAATCCGTTTTATCTTAAAACAGGCTTAAACCGAGAAAACAGGCTAAAACCGAGAGAAATCATTGATTTGAAGCAGTGAACAGCTGTGTTACTCTTTCTAGGGTCAAAATATGTAACAATCCAATGCATTTGAGTAATTCCAAGCTTTTGGGATAAGCAGTAAACAGCTCTGTTACTATTTCTATGGTCAGAATGGGTGACAGTCCAATGCATCTGACTAATTGTAAGAGTTCGGGAAGAATTTGGAGCGTTTAGACAACACTTAAACCCGTTTTATCCCAAAACAGACTTAAACAGAGAAAACAGGCTAAAACCGAGAGAAAACATTGATTTGAAGCAGTAAACAGCTGTGTTACTCTTTCTAGGGTCAAAATATGTAACAATCCAATGTATTTGAGTAATTACAAGAGTTTGGGTTGAATTTGGAATGTTTAGCCACCACTTATACCCATTTTGTCCCGAAACAGGCTAAAACCAAGAAAACGTTGATTCTAAGCAGTAAACAGCTCTGTTACAATTTCTAGGGTCAGAATGTGTGACATTCCAATGCATATGACTAATTTTAAGAGTTCGGGATGAATTTGGAGTGTTTAAACAACACTTAAACCCATTTTATCCCAAAACAGGCTTAAACCGAGAAAACATGCTAAAACCGAGAGAAAACATTGATTTGAAGCAGTAATCAGCTATGTTACTCTTTCTAGGTTCAAATATGTAACAATCTAATGCATTTGACTAATTACAAGAGTTCGGGTTGAATTTCGAGTGTTTAGCCACCACTTATACCCATTTTGTCCCGAAACAGGCTAAAACCGAGAAAACGTTGATTTTAAGCAGTAAAAAGCGTTGTTACTGTTTCTAGGGTCAGAATGTGTGACATTCCAATGCATTTGACTAATTGTAAGAGTTTGGATGAATTTGGAGTGTTTAGACAACACTTAAATCCGTTTTATCTTAAAACAGGCTTAAACCGAGAAAACAGGCTAAAACCGAGAGAAATCATTAATTTGAAGCAGTGAACAGCTGTGTTACTCTTTATAGGGTCAAAATATGTAACAATCCAATGCATTTGAGTAATTACAAGAATTCGGGTTGAATTTGGAGTGTTTAGCCACCACTTATACCCATTTTGTCCCGAAACAGGCTAAAACCGCGAAAACATTGATTCAAAGCAGTAAACAGCTCTGTTACTATTTCTATGGTCATAATGGGTGACAGTCCAATGCATCTGACTAATTGTAAGAGTTCGGGAAGAATTTGGAGCGTTTAGACAACACTTAAACCCGTTTTATCCCAAAACAGGCTTAAACAGAGAAAACAGGCTAAAACCGAGAGAAAACATTGATTTGAAGCAGTAAACAGCTGTGTTACTCTTTCTAGGGTCAAAATATGTAACAATCCAATGCATTTGACTAATTACAAGAGTTCGGGTTAAATTTGGAGTGTTTAGCCACCACTTATACCCATTTTGTCCCGAAACAGGCTAAAACCGAGAAAACATTGATTCAAAGCAGTAAACAGCTCTGTTACTATTTCTATGGTCATAATGGGTGACAGTCCAATGCATCTGACTAATTGTAAGAGTTCGGGAAGAATTTGGAGCGTTTAGACAACACTTAAACCCGTTTTATCCCAAAACAGGCTTAAACAGAGAAAACAGGCTAAAACCGAGAGAAAACATTGATTTGAAGCAGTAAACAGCTGTGTTACTCTTTCTAGGGTCAAAATATGTAACAATCCAATGTATTTGAGTAATTACAAGAATTCAGGTTGAATTTGGAATGTTTAGCCACCACTTATACCCATTTTGTCCTAATACAGGCTAAAACCGAGAAAACGTTGATTCAAAGCAGTATACAGCTCTGTTACTATTTCTAGGGTCAGAATGTGTGACATTCCAATGCACTTGACTAATTGTAAGAGTTCAGGATGAATTTGGAGTGTTTAGACAATACTTAAACCCGTTTTATCCCAAAATAGGCTTAAACCGAGAAAACATGCTAAAACCGAGAGAAAACATTGATTTGAAGCAGTAATCAGCTATGTTACTCTTTCTAGGTTCGAATATGTAACAATCCAATGCATTTGACTAATTACAAGAGTTCGGGTTGAATTTCGAGTGTTTAGCCACCACTTATACCCATTTTGTCCCGAAACAGGCTAAAACCGAGAAAACGTTGATTTTAAGCAGTAAACAGCGTTGTTACTGTTTCTAGGGTCAGAAGTGTGACATTCCAATTCATTTGACTAATTGTAAGAGTTTGGATGAATTTGGAGTGTTTAGAGAACACTTAAATCCGTTTTATCTTAAAACAGGCTTAAACCGAGAAAACTGGCTAAAACCGAGAGAAATCATTGATTTGAAGCAGTAATCAGCTATGTTACTCTTTCTAGGTTCAAATATGTAACAATCCAATGCATTTTACTAATTACAAGAGTTCGGGTTGAATTTCGAGTGTTTAGCCACCACTTATACCCATTTTGTCCCGAAACAGGCTAAAACCGAGAAAACGTTGATTTTATGCAGTAAACAGCGTTGTTACTGTTTCTAGGGTCAGAATGTGTGACATTCCAATGAATTTGACTAATTGTAAGAGTTTTGATGAATTTGGAGTGTTTAGACAACACTTAAATCCGTTTTATCTTAAAACAGGCTTAAACCGAGAAAACAGGCTAAAACCGAGAGAAATCATTGATTTGAAGCAGTGAACAGCTGTGTTACTCTTTCTAGGGTCAAAATATGTAACAATCCAATGCATTTGAGTAATTACAAGAATTCGGGTTGAATTTGGAGTGTTTAGACAACACTTAAACCCGTTTTATCCCAAAACAGGCTTAAACCGAGAAAACATGCTAAAACCGAGAGAAAACATTGATTTGAAGCAGTAATCAGCTGTGTTACTCTTTCTAGGGTCAAAATATGTAACAATCCAATGCATTTGACTAATTTCAAGAGTTTGGGTTGAATTTGGAATGTTTAGCCACCACTTATACCCATTTTGTCCCGAAACAGGCTAAAACCGAGAAAACGTTGATTTTAAGCAGTAAACAGCGTTGTTACTGTTTCTAGGGTCAGAATGTGTGACATTCCAATGCATTTGACTAATTGTAAGAGTTTGGATGAATTTGGAGTGTTTAGACAACACTTAAATCCGTTTTATCTTAAAACAGGCTTAAACCGAGAAAACAGGCTAAAACCGAGAGAAATCATTGATTTGAAGCAGTGAACAGCTGTGTTACTCTTTCTAGGGTCAAAATATGTAACAATCCAATGCATTTGAGCAATTACAAGAATTCGGGTTGAATTTGGAGTGTTTAGCCACCACTTATACCCATTTTGTCCCGAAACAGGCTAAAACCGAGAAAACGTTGATTTTAAGCAGTAAACAGCGTTGTTACTGTTTCTAGGGTCAGAAGTGTGACATTCCAATGCATTTGACTAATTGTAAGAGTTTGGATGAATTTGGAGTGTTTAGAGAACACTTAAATCCGTTTTATCTTAAAACAGGCTTAAACCGAGAAAACTGGCTAAAACCGAGAGAAATCATTGATTTGAAGCAGTAATCAGCTATGTTACTCTTTCTAGGTTCAAATATGTAACAATCCAATGCATTTTACTAATTACAAGAGTTCGGGTTGAATTTCGAGTGTTTAGCCACCACTTATACCCATTTTGTCCCGAAACAGGCTAAAACCGAGAAAACGTTGATTTTATGCAGTAAACAGCATTGTTACTGTTTCTAGGGTCAGAATGTGTGACATTCCAATGAATTTGACTAATTGTAAGAGTTTTGATGAATTTGGAGTGTTTAGACAACACTTAAATCCGTTTTATCTTAAAACATGCTTAAACCGAGAAAACAGGCTAAAACCGAGAGAAATCATTGATTTGAAGCAGTGAACAGCTGTGTTACTCTTTCTAGGGTCAAAATATGTAACAATCCAATGCATTTGAGTAATTACAAGAATTCGGGTTAAATTTGGAGTGTTTAGACAACACTTAAACCCGTTTTATCCCAAAACAGGCTTAAACCGAGAAAACATGCTAAAACCGAGAGAAAACATTGATTTGAAGCAGTAATCAGCTGTGTTACTCTTTCTAGGGTCAAAATATGTAACAATCCAATGCATTTGACTAATTTCAAGAGTTTGGGTTGAATTTGGAATGTTTAGCCACCACTTATACCCATTTTGTCCCGAAACAGGCTAAAACCGAGAAAACGTTGATTTTAAGCAGTAAACAGCGTTGTTACTGTTTCTAGGGTCAGAATGTGTGACATTCCAATGCATTTGACTAATTGTAAGAGTTTGGATGAATTTGGAGTGTTTAGACAACACTTAAATCCGTTTTATCTTAAAAAAGGCTTAAACCGAGAAAACAGGCTAAAACCGAGAGAAATCATTGATTTGAAGCAGTGAACAGCTGTGTTACTCTTTCGAGGGTCAAAATATGTAACAATCCAATGCATTTGAGTAATTACAAGAATTCGGGTTGAATTTGGAGTGTTTAGCCACCACTTATACCCATTTTGTCCCGAAACAGGCTAAAACCGAGAAAACATTGATTCAAAGCAGTAAACAGTTCTGTTACTACTTCTGTGGTCATAATGGGTGACAGTCCAATGCATCTGACTTATTGTAAGAGTTCGGGAAGAATTTGGAGCGTTTAGACAACACTTAAACCCGTTTTATCCCAAAACAGGCTTAAACAGAGAAAACAGGCTAAAACCGAGAGAAAACATTGATTTGAAGCAGTAAACAGCTGTGTTACTGTTTCTAGGGTCAAAATATGTAACAATCTAATGCATTTGAGTAATTACAAGAATTCGGGTTGAATTTGGAGTGTTTAGCCACCACTTATACCCATTTTGTCCCGAAACAGGCTAAAACCGAGAAAACATTGATTCAAAGCAGTATACAGCTCTGTTACTATTTATAGGGTCAGAATGTGTGACAGTGCAATGCATTTGACTAATTTTAAGAGTTCAGGATGAATTTGGAGCGTTTAGACAACACCTAAACCCGTTTTATCCCAAAACAGGCTTAAACCGAGAAAACATGCTAAAACCGAGAGAAAACATTGATTTGAAGCATTAATCAGCGATGTTACTCTTTCTAGGTTCGAATATGTAACAATCCAATGCATTTGACTAATTACAAGAGTTCGGGTTGAATTTCGAGTGTTTAGCCACCACTTATACCCATTTTGTCCCGAAACAGGCTAAAACCGAGAAAACGTTGATTTTAAGCAGTAAACAGCATTGTTACTGTTTCTAGGGCCAGAATGTGTGACATTCCAATGCATTTGACTAATTGTAAGAGTTTGGATGAATTTAGAGTGTTTAGACAACACTTAAATCCGTTTTATCTTAAAAAAGGCTTAAACGGAGAAAACAGGCTAAAACCGAGAGAGATCATTGATTTGAAGCAGTGAACAGCTGTGTTACTCTTTCTAGGGTCAAAATATGTAACAATCCAATGCATTTGAGTAATTACAAGAATTCGGGTTGAATTTGGAGTGTTTAGCCACCACTTATACCCATTTTGTCCCGAAACAGGCTAAAACCGAGAAAACATTGATTCAAAGCAGTAAACAGCTCTGTTACTATTTCTGTGGTCATAATGGGTGACAGTCCAATGCATCTGACTAATTGTAAGAGTTCGGGAAGAATTTGGAGCGTTTAGACAACACTTAAACCCGTTTTATCCCAAAACAGGCTTAAACAGAGAAAACAGGCTAAAACCGAGAGAAAACATTGATTTGAAGCAGTAAACAGCTGTGTTACTCTTTCTAGGGTCAAAATATGTAACAATCCAATGCATTTGAGTAATTACAAGAATTCGGGTTGAATTTGGAGTGTTTAGCCACCACTTATACCCATTTTGTCCCGAAACAGGCTAAAACCGAGAAAACATTGATTCAAAGCAGTATACAGCTCTGTTACTATTTATAGGGTCAGAATGTGTGACAGTGCAATGCATTTGACTAATTTTAAGAGTTCAGGATGAATTTGGAGCGTTTAGACAACACCTAAACCCGTTTTATCCAAAAACAGGCTTAAACCGAGAAAACATGCTAAAACCGAGAGAAAACATTGATTTGAAGCATTAATCAGCTATGTTACTCTTTCTAGGTTCGAATATGTAACAATCCAATGCATTTGACTAATTACAAGAGTTCGGGTTGAATTTCGAGTGTTTAGCCACCACTTATACCCATTTTGTCCCGAAACAGGCTAAAACCGAGAAAACGTTGATTTTAAGCAGTAAACAGCGTTGTTACTGTTTCTAGGGTCAGAATGTGTGACATTCCAATGCATTTGACTAATTGTAAGAGTTTGGATGAATTTGGAGTGTTTAGACAACACTTAAATCCGTTTTATCTTAAAAAAGGCTTAAACCGAGAAAACAGGCTAAAACCGAGAGAAATCATTGATTTGAAGCAGTGAACAGCTGTGTTACTCTTTCTAGGGTCAAAATATGTAACAATCCAATGCATTTGAGTAATTACAAGAATTCGGGTTGAATTTGGAGTGTTTAGCCACCACTAATACCCATTTTGTCCCGAAACAGGCTAAAACCGAGAAAACATTGATTCAAAGCAGTAAACAGCTCTGTTACTATTTCTGTGGTCATAATGGGTGACAGTCCAATGCATCTGACTAATTGTAAGAGTTCGGGAAGAATTTGGAGCGTTTAGACAACACTTAAACCCGTTTTATCCCAAAACAGGCTTAAACAGAGAAAACAGGCTAAAACCGAGAGAAAACATTGATTTGAAGCAGTAAACAGCTGTGTTACTCTTTCTAGGGTCAAAATATGTAACAATCCAATGCATTTGAGTAATTACAAGAATTCGGGTTGAATTTGGAGTGTTTAGCCACCACTTATACCAATTTTGTCCCGAAACAGGCTAAAACCGAGAAAACATTGATTCAAAGCAGTAAACAGCTCTGTTACTATTTCTGTGGTCATAATGGGTGACAGTCCAATGCATCTGACTTATTGTAAGAGTTCGGGAAGAATTTGGAGCGTTTAGACAACACTTAAACCCGTTTTATCCCAAAACAGGCTTAAACAGAGAAAACAGGCTAAAACCGAGAGAAAACATTGATTTGAAGCAGTAAACAGCTGTGTTACTCTTTCTAGGGTCAAAATATGTAACAATCTAATGCATTTGAGTAATTACAAGAATTCGGGATGAATTTGGAGTGTTTAGCCACCACTTATACCCATTTTGTCCCGAAACAGGCTAAAACCGAGAAAACATTGATTCAAAGCAGTAAACAGCTCTGTTACTATTTCTGTGGTCATAATGGGTGACAGTCCAATGCATCTGACTTATTGTAAGAGTTCGGGAAGAATTTGGAGCGTTTAGACAACACTTAAACCCGTTTTATCCAAAAACACGCTTAAACCGAGAAAACATGCTAAAACCGAGAGAAAACATTGATTTGAAGCATTAATCAGCTATGTTACTCTTTCTAGGTTCGAATATGTAACAATCCAATGCATTTGACTAATTACAAGAGTTCGGGTTGAATTTCGAGTGTTTAGCCACCACTTATACCCATTTTGTCCCGAAACAGGCTAAAACCGAGAAAACGTTGATTTTAAGCAGTAAACAGCATTGTTACTGTTTCTAGGGTCAGAATGTGTGACATTCCAATGCATTTGACTAATTGTAAGAGTTTGGATGAATTTGGAGTGTTTAGACAACACTTAAATCCGTTTTATCTTAAAAAAGGCTTAAACCGAGAAAACAGGCTAAAACCGAGAGAAATCATTGATTTGAAGCAGTGAACAGCTGTGTTACTCTTTCTAGGGTCAAAATATGTAACAATCCAATGCATTTGAGTAATTACAAGAATTCGGGTTGAATTTGGAGTGTTTAGCCACCACTTATACCCATTTTGTCCCGAAACAGGCTAAAACCGAGAAAACATTGATTCAAAGCAGTAAATAGCTCTGTTACTATTTCTGTGGTCATAATGGGTGACAGTCCAATGCATCTGACTAATTGTAAGAGTTCGGGAAGAATTTGGAGCGTTTAGACAACACTTAAACCCGTTTTATCCCAAAACAGGCTTAAACAGAGAAAACAGGCTAAAACCGAGAGAAAACATTGATTTGAAGCAGTAACCAGCTGTGTTACTCTTTCTAGGGTCAAAATATGTAACAATCCAATGCATTTGAGTAATTACAAGAATTCGGGTTGAATGTGGAGTGTTTAGCCACCACTTATACCCATTTTGTCCCGAAACAGGCTAAAACCGAGAAAACATTGATTCAAAGCAGTAAACAGCTCTGTTACTATTTCTGTGGTCATAATGGGTGACAGTCCAATGCATCTGACTTATTGTAAGAGTTCGGGAAGAATTTGGAGCGTTTAGACAACACTTAAACCCGTTTTATCCCAAAACAGGCTTAAACAGAGAAAACAGGCTAAAATCGAGAGAAAACATTGATTTGAAGCAGTAAACAGCTGTGTTACTCTTTCTAGGGTCAAAATATGTAACAATCTAATGCATTTGAGTAATTACAAGAATTCGGGTTGAATTTGGAGTGTTTAGCCACCACTTATACCCATTTTGTCCCGAAACAGGCTAAAACCGAGAAAACATTGATTCAAAGCAGTATACAGCTCTGTTACTATTTATAGGGTCAGAATGTGTGACAGTGCAATGCATTTGACTAATTTTAAGAGTTCAGGATGAATTTGGAGCGTTTAGACAACACCTAAACCCGTTTTATCCATAAACAGGCTTAAACCGAGAAAACATGCTAAAACCGAGAGAAAACATTGATTTGAAGCATTAATCAGCTATGTTACTCTTTCTAGGTTCGAATATGTAACAATCCAATGCATTTGACTAATTACAGGAGTTCGGGTTGAATTTCGAGTGTTTAGCCACCACTTATACCCATTTTGTCCCGAAACAGGCTAAAACCGAGAAAACGTTGATTTTAAGCAGTAAACAGCGTTGTTACTGTTTCTAGGGTCAGAATGTGTGACATTCCAATGCATTTGACTAATTGTAAGAGTTTGGATGAATTTGGAGTGTTTAGACAACACTTAAATCCGTTTTATCTTAAAACAGGCTTAAACCGAGAAAACAGGCTAAAACCGAGAGAAATCATTGATTTGAAGCAGTGAACAGCTGTGTTACTCTTTCTAGGGTCAAAATATGTAACAATCCAATGCATTTGAGCAATTACAAGAATTCGGGTTGAATTTGGAGTGTTTAGCCACCACTTATACCCATTTTGTCCCGAAACAGGCTAAAACCGAGAAAACATTGAATCAAAGCAGTAAACAGCTCTGTTACTATTTCTGTGGTCATAATGGGTGACAGTCCAATGCATCTGACTTATTGTAAGAGTTCGGGAAGAATTTGGAGCGTTTAGACAACACTTAAACCCGTTTTATCCCAAAACAGGCTTAAACAGAGAAAACAGGCTAAAACCGAGAGAAAACATTGATTTGAAGCAGTAAACAGCTGTGTTACTCTTTTTAGGGTCAAAATATGTAACAATCTAATGCATTTGAGTAATTACAAGAATTCGGGTTGAATTTGGAGTGTTTAGCCACCACTTATACCCATTTTGTCCCGAAACAGGCTAAAACCGAGAAAACATTGATTCAAAGCAGTATACAGCTCTGTTACTATTTATAGGGTCAGAATGTGTGACAGTGCAATGCATTTGACTAATTTTAAGAGTTCAGGATGAATTTGGAGCGTTTAGACAACACCTAAACCCGTTTTATCCAAAAACAGGCTTAAACCGAGAAAACATGCTAAAACCGAGAGAAAACATTGATTTGAAGCATTAATCAGCTATGTTACTCTTTCTAGGCTCGAATATGTAACAATCCAATGCATTTGACTAATTACAAGAGTTCGGGTTGAATTTCGAGTGTTTAGCCACCACTTATACCCATTTTGTCCCGAAACAGGCTAAAACCGAGAAAACGTTGATTTTAAGCAGTAAACAGCATTGTTACTGTTTCTAGGGTCAGAATGAGTGACATTCCAATGCATTTGACTAATTGTAAGAGTTTGGATGAATTTGGAGTGTTTAGACAACACTTAAATCCGTTTTATCTTAAAACAGGCTTAAACCGAGAAAACAGGCTAAAACCGAGAGAAATCATTGATTTGAAGCAGTGAACAGCTGTGTTACTCTTTCTAGGGTCAAAATATGTAACAATCCAATGCATTTGAGCAATTACAAGAATTCGGGTTGAATTTGGAGTGTTTAGCCACCACTTATACCCATTTTGTCCCGAAACAGGCTAAAACCGAGAAAACATTGATTAAAAGCAGTAAACAGCTCTGTTACTATTTCTGTGGTCATAATGGGTGACAGTCCAATGCATCTGACTTATTGTAAGAGTTCGGGAAGAATTTGGAGCGTTTAGACAACACTTAAACCCGTTTTATCCCAAAACAGGCTTAAACAGAGAAAACAGGCTAAAACCGAGAGAAAACATTGATTTGAAGCAGTAAACAGCTGTGTTACTCTTTTTAGGGTCAAAATATGTAACAATCTAATGCATTTGAGTAATTACAAGAATTCGGGTTGAATTTGGAGTGTTTAGCCACCACTTATACCCATTTTGTCCCGAAACAGGCTAAAACCGAGAAAACATTGATTCAAAGCAGTATACAGCTCTGTTACTATTTATAGGGTCAGAATGTGTGACAGTGCAATGCATTTGACTAATTTTAAGAGTTGAGGATGAATTTGGAGCGTTTAGACAACACCTAAACCCGTTTTATCCAAAAACAGGCTTAAACCGAGAAAACATGCTAAAACCGAGAGAAAACATTGATTTGAAGCATTAATCAGCTATGTTACTCTTTCTAGGCTCGAATATGTAACAATCCAATGCATTTGACTAATTACAAGAGTTCGGGTTGAATTTCGAGTGTTTAGCCACCACTTATACCCATTTTGTCCCGAAACAGGCTAAAACCGAGAAAACGTTGATTTTAAGCAGTAAACAGCATTGTTACTGTTTCTAGGGTCAGAATGAGTGACATTCCAATGCATTTGACTAATTGTAAGAGTTTGGATGAATTTGGAGTGTTTAGACAACACTTAAATCCGTTTTATCTTAAAAAAGGCTTAAACCGAGAAAACAGGCTAAAACCGAGAGAAATCATTGATTTGAAGCAGTGAACAGCTGTGTTACTCTTTCTAGGGTCAAAATATGTAACAATCCAATGCATTTGAGTAATTACAAGAATTCGGGTTGAATTTGGAGTGTTTAGCCACCACTTATACCCATTTTGTCCCGAAACAGGCTAAAACCGAGAAAACATTGATTCAAAGCAGTAAACAGCTCTGTTACTATTTCTGTGGTCATAATGGGTGACAGTCCAATGCATCTGACTAATTGTAAGAGTTCGGGAAGAATTTGGAGCGTTTAGACAACACTTAAACCCGTTTTATCCCAAAACAGGCTTAAACAGAGAAAACAGGCTAAAACCGAGAGAAAACATTGATTTGAAGCAGTAAACAGCTGTGTTACTCTTTCTAGGGTCAAAATATGTAACAATCCAATGCATTTGAGTAATTAAAAGAATTCGGGTTGAATTTGGAGTGTTTAGCCACCACTTATACCCATTTTGTCCCGAAACAGGCTAAAACCGAGAAAACATTGATTCAAAGCAGTATACAGCTCTGTTACTATTTATAGGGTCAGAATGTGTGACAGTGCAATGCATTTGACTAATTTTAAGAGTTCAGGATGAATTTGGAGCGTTTAGACAACACCTAAACCCGTTTTATCCAAAAACAGGCTTAAACCGAGAAAACATGCTAAAACCGAGAGAAAACATTGATTTGAAGCATTAATCAGCTATGTTACTCTTTCTAGGTTCGAATATGTAACAATCCAATGCATTTGACTAATTACAAGAGTTCGGGTTGAATTTCGAGTGTTTAGCCACCACTTATACCCATTTTGTCCCGAAACAGGCTAAAACCGAGAAAACGTTGATTTTAAGCAGTAAACAGCATTGTTACTGTTTCTAGGGTCAGAATGTGTGACATTCCAATGCATTTGACTAATTGTAAGAGTTTGGATGAATTTGGAGTGTTTAGACAACACTTAAATCCGTTTTATCTTAAAAAAGGCTTAAACCGAGAAAACAGGCTAAAACCGAGAGAAATCATTGATTTGAAGCAGTGAACAGCTGTGTTACTCTTTCTAGGGTCAAAATATGTAACAATCCAATGCATTTGAGTAATTACAAGAATTCGGGTTGAATTTGGAGTGTTTAGCCACCACTTATACCCATTTTGTCCCGAAACAGGCTAAAACCGAGAAAACATTGATTCAAAGCAGTAAACAGCTCTGTTACTATTTCTGTGGTCATAATGGGTGACAGTCCAATGCATCTAACTAATTGTAAGAGTTCGGGATGAATTTGGAGTGTTTAGACAACACTTAAACCCGTTTTATCCCAAAACAGGCTTAAACCGAGAAAACATGCTAAAACCGAGAGAAAACATTGATTTGAAGCAGTAATCAGCAGTGTTACTCTTTCTAGGGTCAAAATATGTAACAATCCAATGCATTTGACTAATTTCAAGAGTTTGGGTTGAATTTGGAATGTTTAGCCACCACTTATACCCATTTTGTCCCGAAACAGGCTAAAACCAAGAAAACGTTGATTCTAAGCAGTAAACAGCGTTGTTACTGTTTCTAGGGTCAGAATGTGTGACATTCCAATGCATATGACTAATTTTAAGAGTTCGGGATTAATTTGGAGTGTTTAAACAACACTTAAACCCATTTTATCCCAAAACAGGCTTAAACCGAGAAAACATGCTAAAACCGAGAGAAAACATTGATTTGAAGCAGTAATCAGCTATGTTACTCTTTCTAGGTTCAAATATGTAACAATCCAATGCATTTTACTAATTACAAGAGTTCGGGTTGAATTTCGAGTGTTTAGCCACCACTTATACCCATTTTGTCCCGAAACAGGCTAAAACCGAGAAAACATTGATTCAAAGCAGTAAACAGCTCTGTTACTATTTCTATGGTCATAATGGGTGACAGTCCAATGCATCTGACTAATTGTAAGAGTTCAGGAAGAATTTGGAGCGTTTAGACAACACTTAAACCCGTTTTATCCCAAAACAGGCTTAAACAGAGAAAACAGGCTAAAACCGAGAGAAAACATTGATTTGAAGCAGTAAACAGCTGTGTTACTCTTTTTAGGGTCAAAATATGTAACAATCCAATGTATTTGAGTAATTACAAGAGTTTGGGTTGAATTTGGAATGTTTAGCCACCACTTATACCCATTTTGTCCCGAAACAGGCTAAAACCAAGAAAACGTTGATTCTAAGCAGTAAACAGCTCTGTTACAATTTCTAGGGTCAGAATGTGTGACATTCCAATGCATATGACTAGTTTTAAGAGTTCGGGATGAATTTGGAGTGTTTAAACAACACTTAAACCCATTTTATCCCAAAACAGGCTTAATCCGAGAAAACATGCTAAAACCGAGAGAAAACATTGATTTGAAGCAGTAATCAGCTATGTTACTCTTTCTAGGTTCGAATATGTAACAATCCAATGCATTTGACTAATTACAAGAGTTCGGGTTGAATTTCGAGTGTTTAGCCACCACTTATACCCATTTTGTCCCGAAATAGGCTAAAACCGAGAAAACGTTGATTTTAAGCAGTAAACAGCGTTGTTACTGTTTCTAGGGTCAGAATGTGTGACATTCCAATGCATTTGACTAATTGTAAGAGTTTGGATGAATTTGGAGTGTTTAGACAACACTTAAATCCGTTTTATCTTAAAACAGGCTTAAACCGAGAAAACAGGCTAAAACCGAGAGAAATCATTGATTTGAAGCAGTGAACAGCTGTGTTACTCTTTCTAGGGTCAAAATATGTAACAATCCAATGCATTTGAGTAATTACAAGAATTCGGGTTGAATTTGTAGTGTTTAGCCACCACTTATACCCATTTTGTCCCGAAACAGGCTAAAACCGAGAAAACATTGATTCAAAGCAGTAAACAGCTCTGTTACTATTTCTGTGGTCATAATGGGTGACAGTCCAATGCATCTGACTAATTGTAAGAGTTCGGGAAGAATTTGGAGCGTTTAGACAACACTTAAACCCGTTTTATCCCAAAACAGGCTTAAACAGAGAAAACAGGCTAAAACCGAGAGAAAACATTGATTTGAAGCAGTAAACAGCTGTGTTACTCTTTCTAGGGTCAAAATATTTAACAATCCAATGCATTTGAGTAATTACAAGAATTCGGGTTGAATTTGGAGTGTTTAGACACCACTTATACCCATTTTGTCCCGAAACAGGCTAAAACCGAGAAAACATTGATTCAAAGCAGTAAACAGCTCTATTACTATTTCTATGGTCATAATGGGTGACAGTCCAATGCATCTGACTAATTGTAAGAGTTCGGGAAGAATTTGGAGCGTTTAGACAACACTTAAACCCGTTTTATCCCAAAACAGGCTTAAACAGAGAAAACAGGCTAAAACCGAGAGAAAACATTGATTTAAAGCGGTAAACAGCTGTGTTACTCTTTCTAGGGTCAAAATATGTAACAATCCAATGTATTTGAGTAATTACAAGAGTTTGGGTTGAATTTGGAATGTTTAGCCACCACTTATACCCATTTTGTCCCGAAACAGGCTAAAACCAAGAAAACGTTGATTCTAAGCAGTAAACAGCGTTGTTACTGTTTCTAGGGTCAGAATGTGTGACATTCCAATGCATATGACTAATTTTAAGAGTTCGGGATGAATTTGGAGTGTTTAAACAACACTTAAACCCATTTTATCCCAAAACAGGCTTAATCCGAGAAAACATGCTAAAACCAAGAGAAAACATTGATTTGAAGCAGTAATCAGCTATGTTACTCTTTCTAGGTTCGAATATGTAACAATCCAATGCATTTGACTAATTACAAGAGTTCGGGTTGAATTTCGAGTGTTTAGCCACCACTTATACCCATTTTGTCCCGAAATAGGCTAAAACCGAGAAAACGTTGATTTTAAGCAGTAAACAGCGTTGTTACTGTTTCTAGGGTCAGAATGTGTGACATTCCAATGCATTTGACTAATTGTAAGAGTTTGGATGAATTTGGAGTGTTTAGACAACACTTAAATCCGTTTTATCTTAAAACAGGCTTAAACCGAGAAAACAGGCTAAAACCGAGAGAAATCATTGATTTGAAGCAGTGAACAGCTGTGTTACTCTTTCTAGGGTCAAAATATGTAACAATCCAATGCATTTGAGTAATTACAAGAATTCGGGTTGAATTTGTAGTGTTTAGCCACCACTTATACCCATTTTGTCCCGAAACAGGCTAAAACCGAGAAAACATTGATTCAAAGCAGTAAACAGCTCTGTTACTATTTCTGTGGTCATAATGGGTGACAGTCCAATGCATCTGACTAATTGTAAGAGTTCGGGAAGAATTTGGAGCGTTTAGACAACACTTAAACCCGTTTTATCCCAAAACAGGCTTAAACAGAGAAAACAGGCTAAAACCGAGAGAAAACATTGATTTGAAGCAGTAAACAGCTGTGTTACTCTTTCTAGGGTCAAAATATTTAACAATCCAATGCATTTGAGTAATTACAAGAATTCGGGTTGAATTTGGAGTGTTTAGATACCACTTATACCCATTTTGTCCCGAAACAGGCTAAAACCGAGAAAACATTGATTCAAAGCAGTAAACAGCTCTATTACTATTTCTATGGTCATAATGGGTGACAGTCCAATGCATCTAACTAATTGTAAGAGTTCGGGAAGAATTTGGAGCGTTTAGACAACACTTAAACCCGTTTTATCCCAAAACAGGCTTAAACAGAGAAAACAGGCTAAAACCGAGAGAAAACATTGATTTAAAGCGGTAAACAGCTGTGTTACTCTTTCTAGGGTCAAAATATGTAACAATCCAATGTATTTGAGTAATTACAAGAGTTTGGGTTGAATTTGGAATGTTTAGCCACCACTTATACCCATTTTGTCCCGAAACAGGCTAAAACCAAGAAAACGTTGATTCTAAGCAGTAAACAGCTCTGTTACAATTTCTAGGGTCAGAATGTGTGACATTCCAATGCATATGACTAATTTTAAGAGTTCGGGATGAATTTGGAGTGTTTAAACAACACTTAAACCCATTTTATCCCAAAACAGGCTTAAACCGAGAAAACATGCTAAAACCGAGAGAAAACATTGATTTGAAGCAGTAATCAGCTATGTTACTCTTTCTAGGTTCAAATATATAACAATCCAATGCATTTTACTAATTACAAGAGTTCGGGTTGAATTTCGAGTGTTTAGCCACCACTTATACCCATTTTGTCCCGAAACAGGCTAAAACCGAGAAAACATTGATTCAAAGCAGTAAACAGCATTGTTACTGTTTCTAGGGTCAGAATGTGTGACAGTCCAATGCATCTGACTAGTTGTAAGAGTTCGGGATGAATTTGGAGTGTTTAGACAACACTTAAATCCGTTTTATCTTAAAACAGGCTTAAACCGAGAAAACAGGCTAAAACCGAGAGAAAACATTGATTTGAAGCAGTAATCAGCTATGTTACTCTTTCTAGGTTCAAATATGTAACAATCCAATGCATTTGACTAATTACAAGAGTTCGGGTTGAATTTCGAGTGTTTAGCCACCACTTATACCCATTTTGTCCCGAAACAGGCTAAAACCGAGAAAACATTGATTCAAAGCAGTATACAGCTCTGTTACTATTTATAGGGTCAGAATGTGTGACAGTGCAATGCATTTGACTAATTTTAAGAGTTCAGGATGAATTTGGAGCGTTTAGACAACACCTAAACCCGTTTTATCCCAAAACAGGCTTAAACCGAGAAAACATGCTAAAACCGAGAGAAAACATTGATTTGAAGCAGTAATCAGCTATGTTACTCTTTCTAGGTTCAAATATGTAACAATCCAATGCATTTGACTTATTACAAGAGTTCGGGTTGAATTTCGAGTGTTTAGCCACCACTTATACCCATTTTGTCCCGAAACAGGCTAAAACCGAGAAAACGTTGATTCTAAGCAGTAAACAGCGTTGTTACTGTTTCTAGGGTCAGAATGTGTGACATGCCAATGCATTTGACTAATTGTAAGAGTTTGGATGAATTTGGAGTGTT
Organism: Camelina sativa; assembly: GCF_030686135.1. NCBI lineage: Eukaryota > Viridiplantae > Streptophyta > Magnoliopsida > Brassicales > Brassicaceae > Camelina > Camelina sativa. The sequence goes on along the minus strand of NC_141892.1, from coordinate 15,200,016 downwards.
TAGACAACACTTAAATCCGTTTTATCTTAAAACAGGCTTAAACCGAGAAAACAGCTAAAACCGAGAGAAATCATTGATTTGAAGCAGTGAACAGCTGTGTTACTCTTTCTAGGGTCAAAATATGTAACAATCCAATGCATTTGAGCAATTACAAGAATTCGGGTTGAATTTGGAGTGTTTAGCCACCACTTATACCCATTTTGTCCCGAAACAGGCTAAAACCGAGAAAACATTGATTCAAAGCAGTAAACAGCTCTGTTACTATTTCTGTGGTCATAATGGGTGACAGTCCAATGCATCTGACTTATTGTAAGAGTTCGGGAAGAATTTGGAGCGTTTAGACAACACTTAAACCCGTTTTATCCCAAAACAGGCTTAAACAGAGAAAACAGGCTAAAACCGAGAGAAAACATTGATTTGAAGCAGTAAACAGCTGTGTTACTCTTTCTAGGGTCAAAATATGTAACAATCTAATGCATTTGAGTAATTACAAGAATTCGGGTTGAATTTGGAGTGTTTAGCCACCACTTATACCCATTTTGTCCCGAAACAGGCTAAAACCGAGAAAACATTGATTCAAAGCAGTATACAGCTCTGTTACTATTTATAGGGTCAGAATGTGTGACAGTGCAATGCATTTGACTAATTTTAAGAGTTCAGGATGAATTTGGAGCGTTTAGACAACACCTAAACCCGTTTTATCCAAAAACAGGCTTAAACCGAGAAAACATGCTAAAACCGAGTGAAAACATTGTTTTGAAGCATTAATCAGCTATGTTACTCTTTCTAGGTTCGAATATGTAACAATCCAATGCATTTGACTAATTACAATAGTTCGGGTTGAATTTCGAGTGTTTAGCCACCACTTATACCCATTTTGTCCCGAAACAGGCTAAAACCGAGAAAACGTTGATTTTAAGCAGTAAACAGCATTGTTACTGTTTCTAGGGTCAGAATGTGTGACATTCCAATGCATTTGACTAATTGTAAGAGTTTGGATGAATTTGGAGTGTTTAGACAACACTTAAATCCGTTTTATCTTAAAAAAGGCTTAAACCGAGAAAACAGGCTAAAACCGAGAGAAATCATTGATTTGAAGCAGTGAACAGCTGTGTTACTCTTTCTAGGGTCAAAATATGTAACAATCCAATGCATTTGAGTAATTACAAGAATTCGGGTTGAATTTGGAGTGTTTAGCCACCACTTATACCCATTTTGTCCCGAAACAGGCTAAAACCGAGAAAACATTGTTTCAAAGCAGTAAACAGCTCTGTTACTATTTCTGTGGTCATAATGGGTGACAGTCCAATGCATCTGACTAATTGTAAGAGTTCGGGAAGAATTTGGAGCGTTTAGACAACACTTAAACCCGTTTTATCCCAAAACAGGCTTAAATAGAGAAAACAGGCTAAAACCGAGAGAAAACATTGATTTGAAGCAGTAAACAGCTGTGTTACTCTTTCTAGGGTCAAAATATGTAACAATCCAATGCATTTGAGTAATTACAAGAATTCGGGTTGAATTTGGAGTGTTTAGCCACCACTTATACCCATTTTGTCCCGAAACAGGCTAAAACCGAGAAAACATTGATTCAAAGCAGTATACAGCTCTGTTACTATTTATAGGGTCAGAATGTGTGACAGTGCAATGCATTTGACTAATTTTAAGAGTTCAGGATGAATTTGGAGCGTTTAGACAACACCTAAACCCGTTTTATCCAAAAACAAGCTTAAACCGAGAAAACATGCTAAAACCGAGAGAAAACATTGATTTGAAGCATTAATCAGCTATGTTACTCTTTCTAGGTTCGAATATGTAACAATCCAATGCATTTGACTAATTACAAGAGTTCGGGTTGAATTTCGAGTGTTTAGCCACCACTTATACCCATTTTGTCCCGAAACAGGCTAAAACCGAGAAAACGTTGATTTTAAGCAGTAAACAGCATTGTTACTGTTTCTAGGGTCAGAATGTGTGACATTCCAATGCATTTGACTAATTGTAAGAGTTTGGATGAATTTGGAGTGTTTAGACAACACTTAAATCCGTTTTATCTTAAAAAAGGCTTAAACCGAGAAAACAGGCTAAAACCGAGAGAAATCATTGATTTGAAGCAGTGAACGGCTGTGTTACTCTTTCTAGGGTCAAAATATGTAACAGTCCAATGCATTTGAGTAATTACAAGAATTCGGGTTGAATTTGGAGTGTTTAGCCACCACTTATACCCATTTTGTCCCGAAACAGGCTAAAACCGAGAAAACATTGATTCAAAGCAGTAAACAGCTCTGTTACTATTTCTGTGGTCATAATGGGTGACAGTCCAATGCATCTGACTAATTGTAAGAGTTCGGGAAGAATTTGGAGCCTTTAGACAACACTTAAACCCGTTTTATCCCAAAACAGGCTTAAACAGAGAAAACAGGCTAAAACCGAGAGAAAACATTGATTTGAAGCAGTAAACAGCTGTGTTACTCTTTCTAGGGTCAAAATATGTAACAATCCAATGCATTTGAGTAATTACAAGAATTCGGGTTGAATTTGGAGTGTTTAGCCACCACTTATACCCATTTTGTCCCGAAACAGGCTAAAACCGAGAAAACATTGATTCAAAGCAGTAAACAGCTCTGTTACTATTTCTGTGGTCATTATGGGTGACAGTCCAATGCATCTGACTTATTGTAAGAGTTCGGGAAGAATTTGGAGCGTTTAGACAACACTTAAACCCGTTTTATCCCAAAACAGGCTTAAACAGAGAATACAGGCTAAAACCGAGAGAAAACATTGATTTGAAGCAGTAAACAGCTGTGTTACTCTTTCTAGGGTCAAAATATGTAACAATCTAATGCATTTGAGTAATTACAAGAATTCGGGTTGAATTTGGAGTGTTTAGCCACCACTTATACCCATTTTGTCCCGAAACAGGCTAAAACGAGAAAACATTGATTCAAAGCAGTATACAGCTCTGTTACTATTTATAGGGTCAGAATGTGTGACAGTGCAATGCATTTGACTAATTTTAAGAGTTCAGGATGAATTTGGAGCGTTTAGACAACACCTAAACCCGTTTTATCCAAAAACAGGCTTAAACCGAGAAAACATGCTAAAACCGAGAGAAAACATTGATTTGAAGCATTAATCAGCTATGTTACTCTTTCTAGGGTCAAATATGTAACAATCCAATGCATTTGACTAATTACAAGAGTTCGGGTTGAATTTCGAGTGTTTAGCCACCACTTATACCCATTTTGTCCCGAAACAGGCTAAAACCGAGAAAACGTTGATTTTAAGCAGTAAACAGCATTGTTACTGTTTCTAGGGTCAGAATGTGTGACATTCCAATGCATTTGACTAATTGTAAGAGTTTGGATGAATTTGGAGTGTTTAGACAACACTTAAATCCGTTTTATCTTAAAAAAGGCTTAAACCGAGAAAACAGGCTAAAACCGAGAGAAATCATTGATTTGAAGCAGTGAACGGCTGTGTTACCCTTTCTAGGGTCAAAATATGTAACAGTCCAATGCATTTGAGTAATTACAAGAATTCGGGTTGAATTTGGAGTGTTTAGCCACCACTTATACCCATTTTGTCCCGAAACAGGCTAAAACCGAGAAAACATTGATTCAAAGCAGTAAACAGCTCTGTTACTATTTCTGTGGTCATAATGGGTGACAGTCCAATGCATCTGACTAATTGTAAGAGTTCGGGAAGAATTTGGAGCCTTTAGACAACACTTAAACCCGTTTTATCCCAAAACAGGCTTAAACAGAGAAAACAGGCTAAAACCGAGAGAAAACATTGATTTGAAGCAGTAAACAGCTGTGTTACTCTTTCTAGGGTCAAAATATGTAACAATCCAATGCATTTGAGTAATTACAAGAATTCGGGTTGAATTTGGAGTGTTTAGCCACCACTTATACCCATTTTGTCCCGAAACAGGCTAAAACCGAGAAAACATTGATTCAAAGCAGTAAACAGCTCTGTTACTATTTCTGTGGTCATAATGGGTGACAGTCCAATGCATCTGACTTATTGTAAGAGTTCGGGAAGAATTTGGAGCGTTTAGACAACACTTAAACCCGTTTTATCCCAAAACAGGCTTAAACAGAGAATACAGGCTAAAACCGAGAGAAAACATTGATTTGAAGCAGTAAATAGCTGTGTTACTCTTTCTAGGGTCAAAATATGTAACAATCTAATGCATTTGAGTAATTACAAGAATTCGGGTTGAATTTGGAGTGTTTAGCCACCACTTATACCCATTTTGTCCCGAAACAGGCTAAAACCGAGAAAACATTGATTCAAAGCAGTATACAGCTCTGTTACTATTTATAGGGTCAGAATGTGTGACAGTGCAATGCATTTGACTAATTTTAAGAGTTCAGGATGAATTTGGAGCGTTTAGACAACACCTAAACCCGTTTTATCCAAAAACAGGCTTAAACCGAGAAAACATGCTAAAACCGAGAGAAAACATTGATTTGAAGCATTAATCAGCTATGTTACTCTTTCTAGGTTCGAATATGTAACAATCCAATGCATTTGACTAATTACAGGAGTTCGGGTTGAATTTCGAGTGTTTAGCCACCACTTATACCCATTTTGTCCCGAAACAGGCTAAAACCGAGAAAACGTTGATTTTAAGCAGTAAACAGCGTTGTTACTGTTTCTAGGGTCAGAATGTGTGACATTCCAATGCATTTGACTAATTGTAAGAGTTTGGATGAATTTGGAGTGTTTAGACAACACTTAAATCCGTTTTATCTTAAAACAGGCTTAAACCGAGAAAACAGGCTAAAACCGAGAGAAATCATTGATTTGAAGCAGTGAACAGCTGTGTTACTCTTTCTAGGGTCAAAATATGTAACAATCCAATGCATTTGAGCAATTACAAGAATTCGGGTTGAATTTGGAGTGTTTAGCCACCACTTATACCCATTTTGTCCCGAAACAGGCTAAAACCGAGAAAACATTGATTCAAAGCAGTATACAGCTCTGTTACTATTTATAGGGTCAGAATGTGTGACAGTGCAATGCATTTGACTAATTTTAAGAGTTCAGGATGAATTTGGAGCGTTTAGACAACACCTAAACCCGTTTTATCCAAAAAAAAGCTTAAACCGAGAAAACATGCTAAAACCGAGAGAAAACATTGATTTGAAGCATTAATCAGCTATGTTACTCTTTCTAGGTTCGAATATGTAACAATCCAATGCATTTGACTAATTACAAGAGTTCGGGTTGAATTTCGAGTGTTTAGCCACCACTTATACCCATTTTGTCCCGAAACAGGCTAAAACCGAGAAAACGTTGATTTTAAGCAGTAAACAGCATTGTTACTGTTTCTAGGGTCAGAATGTGTGACATTCCAATGCATTTGACTAATTGTAAGAGTTTGGATGAATTTGGAGTGTTTAGACAACACTTAAATCCGTTTTATCTTAAAAAAGGCTTAAACCGAGAAAACAGGCTAAAACCGAGAGAAATCATTGATTTGAAGCAGTGAACGGCTGTGTTACTCTTTCTAGGGTCAAAATATGTAACAGTCCAATGCATTTGAGTAATTACAAGAATTCGGGTTGAATTTGGAGTGTTTAGCCACCACTTATACCCATTTTGTCCCGAAACAGGCTAAAACCGAGAAAACATTGATTCAAAGCAGTAAACAGCTCTGTTACTATTTCTGTGGTCATAATGGGTGACAGTCCAATGCATCTGACTAATTGTAAGAGTTCGGGAAGAATTTGGAGCCTTTAGACAACACTTAAACCCGTTTTATCCCAAAACAGGCTTAAACAGAGAAAACAGGCTAAAACCGAGAGAAAACATTGATTTGAAGCAGTAAACAGCTGTGTTACTCTTTCTAGGGTCAAAATATGTAACAATCCAATGCATTTGAGTAATTACAAGAATTCGGGTTGAATTTGGAGTGTTTAGCCACCACTTATACCCATTTTGTCCCGAAACAGGCTAAAACCGAGAAAACATTGATTCAAAGCAGTAAACAGCTCTGTTACTATTTCTGTGGTCATAATGGGTGACAGTCCAATGCATCTGACTTATTGTAAGAGTTCGGGAAGAATTTGGAGCGTTTAGACAACACTTAAACCCGTTTTATCCCAAAACAGGCTTAAACAGAGAATACAGGCTAAAACCGAGAGAAAACATTGATTTGAAGCAGTAAACAGCTGTGTTACTCTTTCTAGGGTCAAAATATGTAACAATCTAATGCATTTGAGTAATTACAAGAATTCGGGTTGAATTTGGAGTGTTTAGCCACCACTTATACCCATTTTGTCCCGAAACAGGCTAAAACCGAGAAAACATTGATTCAAAGCAGTATACAGCTCTGTTACTATTTATAGGGTCAGAATGTGTGACAGTGCAATGCATTTGACTAATTTTAAGAGTTCAGGATGAATTTGGAGCGTTTAGACAACACCTAAACCCGTTTTATCCAAAAACAGGCTTAAACCGAGAAAACATGCTAAAACCGAGAGAAAACATTGATTTGAAGCATTAATCAGCTATGTTACTCTTTCTAGGGTCAAATATGTAACAATCCAATGCATTTGACTAATTACAAGAGTTCGGGTTGAATTTCGAGTGTTTAGCCACCACTTATACCCATTTTGTCCCGAAACAGGCTAAAACCGAGAAAACGTTGATTTTAAGCAGTAAACAGCATTGTTACTGTTTCTAGGGTCAGAATGTGTGACATTCCAATGCATTTGACTAATTGTAAGAGTTTGGATGAATTTGGAGTGTTTAGACAACACTTAAATCCGTTTTATCTTAAAAAAGGCTTAAACCGAGAAAACAGGCTAAAACCGAGAGAAATCATTGATTTGAAGCAGTGAACGGCTGTGTTACTCTTTCTAGGGTCAAAATATGTAACAGTCCAATGCATTTGAGTAATTACAAGAATTCGGGTTGAATTTGGAGTGTTTAGCCACCACTTATACCCATTTTGTCCCGAAACAGGCTAAAACCGAGAAAACATTGATTCAAAGCAGTAAACAGCTCTGTTACTATTTCTGTGGTCATAATGGGTGACAGTCCAATGCATCTGACTAATTGTAAGAGTTCGGGAAGAATTTGGAGCCTTTAGACAACACTTAAACCCGTTTTATCCCAAAACAGGCTTAAACAGAGAAAACAGGCTAAAACCGAGAGAAAACATTGATTTGAAGCAGTAAACAGCTGTGTTACTCTTTCTAGGGTCAAAATATGTAACAATCCAATGCATTTGAGTAATTACAAGAATTCGGGTTGAATTTGGAGTGTTTAGCCACCACTTATACCCATTTTGTCCCGAAACAGGCTAAAACCGAGAAAACATTGATTCAAAGCAGTAAACAGCTCTGTTACTATTTCTGTGGTCATAATGGGTGACAGTCCAATGCATCTGACTTATTGTAAGAGTTCGGGAAGAATTTGGAGCGTTTAGACAACACTTAAACCCGTTTTATCCCAAAACAGGCTTAAACAGAGAATACAGGCTAAAACCGAGAGAAAACATTGATTTGAAGCAGTAAACAGCTGTGTTACTCTTTCTAGGGTCAAAATATGTAACAATCTAATGCATTTGAGTAATTACAAGAATTCGGGTTGAATTTGGAGTGTTTAGCCACCACTTATACCCATTTTGTCCCGAAACAGGCTAAAACCGAGAAAACATTGATTCAAAGCAGTATACAGCTCTGTTACTATTTATAGGGTCAGAATGTGTGACAGTGCAATGCATTTGACTAATTTTAAGAGTTCAGGATGAATTTGGAGCGTTTAGACAACACCTAAACCCGTTTTATCCAAAAACAGGCTTAAACCGAGAAAACATGCTAAAACCGAGAGAAAACATTGATTTGAAGCATTAATCAGCTATGTTACTCTTTCTAGGGTCAAATATGTAACAATCCAATGCATTTGACTAATTACAAGAGTTCGGGTTGAATTTCGAGTGTTTAGCCACCACTTATACCCATTTTGTCCCGAAACAGGCTAAAACCGAGAAAACGTTGATTTTAAGCAGTAAACAGCATTGTTACTGTTTCTAGGGTCAGAATGTGTGACATTCCAATGCATTTGACTAATTGTAAGAGTTTGGATGAATTTGGAGTGTTTAGACAACACTTAAATCCGTTTTATCTTAAAAAAGGCTTAAACCGAGAAAACAGGCTAAAACCGAGAGAAATCATTGATTTGAAGCAGTGAACGGCTGTGTTACTCTTTCTAGGGTCAAAATATGTAACAGTCCAATGCATTTGAGTAATTACAAGAATTCGGGTTGAATTTGGAGTGTTTAGCCACCACTTATACCCATTTTGTCCCGAAACAGGCTAAAACCGAGAAAACATTGATTCAAAGCAGTAAACAGCTCTGTTACTATTTCTGTGGTCATAATGGGTGACAGTCCAATGCATCTGACTAATTGTAAGAGTTCGGGAAGAATTTGGAGCCTTTAGACAACACTTAAACCCGTTTTATCCCAAAACAGGCTTAAACAGAGAAAACAGGCTAAAACCGAGAGAAAACATTGATTTGAAGCAGTAAACAGCTGTGTTACTCTTTCTAGGGTCAAAATATGTAACAATCCAATGCATTTGAGTAATTACAAGAATTCGGGTTGAATTTGGAGTGTTTAGCCACCACTTATACCCATTTTGTCCCGAAACAGGCTAAAACCGAGAAAACATTGATTCAAAGCAGTAAACAGCTCTGTTACTATTTCTGTGGTCATAATGGGTGACAGTCCAATGCATCTGACTTATTGTAAGAGTTCGGGAAGAATTTGGAGCGTTTAGACAACACTTAAACCCGTTTTATCCCAAAACAGGCTTAAACAGAGAATACAGGCTAAAACCGAGAGAAAACATTGATTTGAAGCAGTAAACAGCTGTGTTACTCTTTCTAGGGTCAAAATATGTAACAATCTAATGCATTTGAGTAATTACAAGAATTCGGGTTGAATTTGGAGTGTTTAGCCACCACTTATACCCATTTTGTCCCGAAACAGGCTAAAACCGAGAAAACATTGATTCAAAGCAGTATACAGCTCTGTTACTATTTATAGGGTCAGAATGTGTGACAGTGCAATGCATTTGACTAATTTTAAGAGTTCAGGATGAATTTGGAGCGTTTAGACAACACCTAAACCCGTTTTATCCAAAAACAGGCTTAAACCGAGAAAACATGCTAAAACCGAGAGAAAACATTGATTTGAAGCATTAATCAGCTATGTTACTCTTTCTAGGGTCAAATATGTAACAATCCAATGCATTTGACTAATTACAAGAGTTCGGGTTGAATTTCGAGTGTTTAGCCACCACTTATACCCATTTTGTCCCGAAACAGGCTAAAACCGAGAAAACGTTGATTTTAAGCAGTAAACAGCATTGTTACTGTTTCTAGGGTCAGAATGTGTGACATTCCAATGCATTTGACTAATTGTAAGAGTTTGGATGAATTTGGAGTGTTTAGACAACACTTAAATCCGTTTTATCTTAAAAAAGGCTTAAACCGAGAAAACAGGCTAAAACCGAGAGAAATCATTGATTTGAAGCAGTGAACGGCTGTGTTACTCTTTCTAGGGTCAAAATATGTAACAGTCCAATGCATTTGAGTAATTACAAGAATTCGGGTTGAATTTGGAGTGTTTAGCCACCACTTATACCCATTTTGTCCCGAAACAGGCTAAAACCGAGAAAACATTGATTCAAAGCAGTAAACAGCTCTGTTACTATTTCTGTGGTCATAATGGGTGACAGTCCAATGCATCTGACTAATTGTAAGAGTTCGGGAAGAATTTGGAGCCTTTAGACAACACTTAAACCCGTTTTATCCCAAAACAGGCTTAAACAGAGAAAACAGGCTAAAACCGAGAGAAAACATTGATTTGAAGCAGTAAACAGCTGTGTTACTCTTTCTAGGGTCAAAATATGTAACAATCCAATGCATTTGAGTAATTACAAGAATTCGGGTTGAATTTGGAGTGTTTAGCCACCACTTATACCCATTTTGTCCCGAAACAGGCTAAAACCGAGAAAACATTGATTCAAAGCAGTAAACAGCTCTGTTACTATTTCTGTGGTCATTATGGGTGACAGTCCAATGCATCTGACTTATTGTAAGAGTTCGGGAAGAATTTGGAGCGTTTAGACAACACTTAAACCCGTTTTATCCCAAAACAGGCTTAAACAGAGAATACAGGCTAAAACCGAGAGAAAACATTGATTTGAAGCAGTAAACAGCTGTGTTACTCTTTCTAGGGTCAAAATATGTAACAATCTAATGCATTTGAGTAATTACAAGAATTCGGGTTGAATTTGGAGTGTTTAGCCACCACTTATACCCATTTTGTCCCGAAACAGGCTAAAACGAGAAAACATTGATTCAAAGCAGTATACAGCTCTGTTACTATTTATAGGGTCAGAATGTGTGACAGTGCAATGCATTTGACTAATTTTAAGAGTTCAGGATGAATTTGGAGCGTTTAGACAACACCTAAACCCGTTTTATCCAAAAACAGGCTTAAACCGAGAAAACATGCTAAAACCGAGAGAAAACATTGATTTGAAGCATTAATCAGCTATGTTACTCTTTCTAGGTTCGAATATGTAACAATCCAATGCATTTGACTAATTACAGGAGTTCGGGTTGAATTTCGAGTGTTTAGCCACCACTTATACCCATTTTGTCCCGAAACAGGCTAAAACCGAGAAAACGTTGATTTTAAGCAGTAAACAGCGTTGTTACTGTTTCTAGGGTCAGAATGTGTGACATTCCAATGCATTTGACTAATTGTAAGAGTTTGGATGAATTTGGAGTGTTTAGACAACACTTAAATCCGTTTTATCTTAAAACAGGCTTAAACCGAGAAAACAGGCTAAAACCGAGAGAAATCATTGATTTGAAGCAGTGAACAGCTGCGTTACTCTTTCTAGGGTCAAAATATGTAACAATCCAATGCATTTGAGCAATTACAAGAATTCGGGTTGAATTTGGAGTGTTTAGCCACCACTTATACCCATTTTGTCCCGAAACAGGCTAAAACCGAGAAAACATTGATTCAAAGCAGTAAACAGCTCTGTTACTATTTCTGTGGTCATAATGGGTGACAGTCCAATGCATCTGACTTATTGTAAGAGTTCGGGAAGAATTTGGAGCGTTTAGACAACACTTAAACCCGTTTTATCCCAAAACAGGCTTAAACAGAGAAAACAGGCTAAAACCGAGAGAAAACATTGATTTGAAGCAGTAAACAGCTGTGTTACTCTTTCTAGGGTCAAAATATGTAACAATCTAATGCATTTGAGTAATTACAAGAATTCGGGTTGAATTTGGAGTGTTTAGCCACCACTTATACCCATTTTGTCCCGAAACAGGCTAAAACCGAGAAAACATTGATTCAAAGCAGTATACAGCTCTGTTACTATTTATAGGGTCAGAATGTGTGACAGTGCAATGCATTTGACTAATTTTAAGAGTTCAGGATGAATTTGGAGCGTTTAGACAACACCTAAACCCGTTTTATCCAAAAACAGGCTTAAACCGAGAAAACATGCTAAAAACCGAGAGAAAACATTGATTTGAAGCATTAATCAGCTATTTTACTCTTTCTAGGTTCGAATATGTAACAATCCAATGCATTTGACTAATTACAAGAGTTCGGGTTGAATTTCGAGTGTTTAGCCACCACTTATACCCATTTTGTCCCGAAACAGGCTAAAACCGAGAAAACGTTGATTTTAAGCAGTAAACAGCATTGTTACTGTTTCTAGGGTCAGAATGTGTGACATTCCAATGCATTTGACTAATTGTAAGAGTTTGGATGAATTTGGAGTGTTTAGACAACACTTAAATCCGTTTTATCTTAAAAAAGGCTTAAACCGAGAAAACAGGCTAAAACCGAGAGAAATCATTGATTTGAAGCAGTGAACAGCTGTGTTACTCTTTCTAGGGTCAAAATATGTAACAATCCAATGCATTTGAGTAATTACAAGAATTCGGGTTGAATTTGGAGTGTTTAGCCACCACTTATACCCATTTTGTCCCGAAACAGGCTAAAACCGAGAAAACATTGATTCAAAGCAGTAAACAGCTCTGTTACTATTTATGTGGTCATAATGGGTGACATTCCAATGCATCTGACTAATTGTAAGAGTTCGGGAAGAATTTGGAGCGTTTAGACAACACTTAAACCCGTTTTATCCCAAAACAGGCTTAAACAGAGAAAACAGGCTAAAACCGAGAGAAAACATTGATTTGAAGCAGTAAACAGCTGTGTTACTCTTTCTAGGGTCAAAATATGTAACAATCTAATGCATTTGAGTAATTACAAGAATTCGGGTTGAATTTGGAGTGTTTAGCCACCACTTATACCCATTTTGTCCCGAAACAGGCTAAAACCGAGAAAAAATTGATTCAAAGCAGTATACAGCTCTGTTACTATTTATAGGGTCAGAATGTGTGACAGTGCAATGCATTTGACTAATTTTAAGAGTTCAGGATGAATTTGGAGCGTTTAGACAACACCTAAACCCGTTTTATCCAAAAACAGGCTTAAACCGAGAAAACATGCTAAAACCGAGAGAAAACATTGATTTGAAGCATTAATCAGCTATGTTACTCTTTCTAGGTTCGAATATGTAACAATCCAATGCATTTGACTAATTACAAGAGTTCGGGTTGAATTTGGAGTGTTTAGCCACCACTTATACCCATTTTGTCCCGAAACAGGCTAAAACCGAGAAAACGTTGATTTTAAGCAGTAAACAGCGTTGTTACTGTTTCTAGGGTCAGAATGTGTGACATTCCAATGCATTTGACTAATTGTAAGAGTTTGGATGAATTTGGAGTGTTTAGACAACACTTAAATCCGTTTTATCTTAAAACAGGCTTAAACCGAGAAAACAGGCTAAAACCGAGAGAAATCATTGATTTGAAGCAGTGAACAGCTGTGTTACTCTTTCTAGGGTCAAAATATGTAACAATCCAATGCATTTGAGCAATTACAAGAATTCGGGTTGAATTTGGAGTGTTTAGCCACCACTTATACCCATTTTGTCCCGAAACAGGCTAAAACCGAGAAAACATTGATTCAAAGCAGTAAACAGCTCTGTTACTATTTCTGTGGTCATAATGGGTGACAGTCCAATGCATCTGACTTATTGTAAGAGTTCGGGAAGAATTTGGAGCGTTTAGACAACACTTAAACCCGTTTTATCCCAAAACAGGCTTAAACAGAGAAAACAGGCTAAAACCGAGAGAAAACATTGATTTGAAGCAGTAAACAGCTGTGTTACTCTTTCTAGGGTCAAAATATGTAACAATCTAATGCATTTGAGTAATTACAAGAATTCGGGTTGAATTTGGAGTGTTTAGCCACCACTTATACCCATTTTGTCCCGAAACAGGCTAAAACCGAGAAAACGTTGATTTTAAGCAGTAAACAGCGTTGTTACTGTTTCTAGGGTCAGAATGTGTGACATTCCAATGCATTTGACTAATTGTAAGAGTTTGGATGAATTTGGAGTGTTTAGACAACACTTAAATCCGTTTTATCTTAAAACAGGCTTAAACCGAGAAAACAGGCTAAAACCGAGAGAAATCATTGATTTGAAGCAGTGAACAGCTGTGTTACTCTTTCTAGGGTCAAAATATGTAACAATCCAATGCATTTGAGCAATTACAAGAATTCGGGTTGAATTTGGAGTGTTTAGCCACCACTTATACCCATTTTGTCCCGAAACAGGCTAAAACCGAGAAAACATTGATTCAAAGCAGTAAACAGCTCTGTTACTATTTCTGTGGTCATAATGGGTGACAGTCCAATGCATCTGACTTATTGTAAGAGTTCGGGAAGAATTTGGAGCGTTTAGACAACACTTAAACCCGTTTTATCCCAAAACAGGCTTAAACAGAGAAAACAGGCTAAAACCGAGAGAAAACATTGATTTGAAGCAGTAAACAGCTGTGTTACTCTTTCTAGGGTCAAAATATGTAACAATCTAATGCATTTGAGTAATTACAAGAATTCGGGTTGAATTTGGAGTGTTTAGCCACCACTTATACCCATTTTGTCCCGAAACAGGCTAAAACCGAGAAAACATTGATTCAAAGCAGTATACAGCTCTGTTACTATTTATAGGGTCAGAATGTGTGACAGTGCAATGCATTTGACTAATTTTAAGAGTTCAGGATGAATTTGGAGCGTTTAGACAACACCTAAACCCGTTTTATCCAAAAACAGGCTTAAACCGAGAAAACATGCTAAAAACCGAGAGAAAACATTGATTTGAAGCATTAATCAGCTATTTTACTCTTTCTAGGTTCGAATATGTAACAATCCAATGCATTTGACTAATTACAAGAGTTCGGGTTGAATTTCGAGTGTTTAGCCACCACTTATACCCATTTTGTCCCGAAACAGGCTAAAACCGAGAAAACGTTGATTTTAAGCAGTAAACAGCATTGTTACTGTTTCTAGGGTCAGAATGTGTGACATTCCAATGCATTTGACTAATTGTAAGAGTTTGGATGAATTTGGAGTGTTTAGACAACACTTAAATCCGTTTTATCTTAAAAAAGGCTTAAACCGAGAAAACAGGCTAAAACCGAGAGAAATCATTGATTTGAAGCAGTGAACAGCTGTGTTACTCTTTCTAGGGTCAAAATATGTAACAATCCAATGCATTTGAGTAATTACAAGAATTCGGGTTGAATTTGGAGTGTTTAGCCACCACTTATACCCATTTTGTCCCGAAACAGGCTAAAACCGAGAAAACATTGATTCAAAGCAGTAAACAGCTCTGTTACTATTTATGTGGTCATAATGGGTGACATTCCAATGCATCTGACTAATTGTAAGAGTTCGGGAAGAATTTGGAGCGTTTAGACAACACTTAAACCCGTTTTATCCCAAAACAGACTTAAACAGAGAAAACAGGCTAAAACCGAGAGAAAACATTGATTTGAAGCAGTAAACAGCTGTGTTACTCTTTCTAGGGTCAAAATATGTAACAATCTAATGCATTTGAGTAATTACAAGAATTCGGGTTGAATTTGGAGTGTTTAGCCACCACTTATACCCATTTTGTCCCGAAACAGGCTAAAACCGAGAAAAAATTGATTCAAAGCAGTATACAGCTCTGTTACTATTTATAGGGTCAGAATGTGTGACAGTGCAATGCATTTGACTAATTTTAAGAGTTCAGGATGAATTTGGAGCGTTTAGACAACACCTAAACCCGTTTTATCCAAAAACAGGCTTAAACCGAGAAAACATGCTAAAACCGAGAGAAAACATTGATTTGAAGCATTAATCAGCTATGTTACTCTTTCTAGGTTCGAATATGTAACAATCCAATGCATTTGACTAATTACAAGAGTTCGGGTTGAATTTGGAGTGTTTAGCCACCACTTATACCCATTTTGTCCCGAAACAGGCTAAAACCGAGAAAACATTGATTCAAAGCAGTAAACAGCTCTGTTACTATTTCTGTGGTCATAATGGGTGACAGTCCAATGCATCTGACTAATTGTAAGAGTTCGGGAAGAATTTGGAGCCTTTAGACAACACTTAAACCCGTTTTATCCCAAAACAGGCTTAAACAGAGAAAACAGGCTAAAACCGAGAGAAAACATTGATTTGAAGCAGTAAACAGCTGTGTTACTCTTTCTAGGGTCAAAATATGTAGCAATCCAATGCATTTGAGTAATTACAAGAATTCGGGTTGAATTTGGAGTGTTTAGCCACCACTTATACCCATTTTGTCCCGAAACAGGCTAAAACCGAGAAAACATTGATTCAAAGCAGTAAACAGCTCTGTTACTATTTCTGTGGTCATAATGGGTGACAGTCCAATGCATCTGACTTATTGTAAGAGTTCAGGAAGAATTTGGAGCGTTTAGACAACAGTTAAACCCGTTTTATCCCAAAACAGGCTTAAACAGAGAAAACAGGCTGAAACCGAGAGAAAACATTGATTTGAAGCAGTAAACAGCTGTGTTACTCTCTAGGGTCAAAATATGTAACAATCTAATGCATTTGAGTAATTACAAGAATTCGGGTTGAATTTGGAGTGTTTAGCCACCACTTATACCCATTTTGTCCCGAAACAGGCTAAAACCGAGAAAACATTGATTCAAAGCAGTATACAGCTCTGTTACTATTTATAGGGTCAGAATGTGTGACAGTGCAATGCATTTGACTAATTTTAAGAGTTCAGGATGAATTTGGAGCGTTTAGACAACACCTAAACCCGTTTTATCCAAAAACAGGCTTAAACCGAGAAAACATGCTAAAACCGAGAGAAAACATTGATTTGAAGCATTAATCAGCTATGTTACTCTTTCTAGGTTCGAATATGTAACAATCCAATGCATTTGACTAATTACAGGAGTTCGGGTTGAATTTCGAGTGTTTAGCCACCACTTATACCCATTTTGTCCCGAAACAGGCTAAAACCGAGAAAACGTTGATTTTAAGCAGTAAACAGCGTTGTTACTGTTTCTAGGGTCAGAATGTGTGACATTCCAATGCATTTGACTAATTGTAAGAGTTTGGATGAATTTGGAGTGTTTAGACAACACTTAAATCCGTTTTATCTTAAAACAAGCTTAAACCGAGAAAACAGGCTAAAACCGAGAGAAATCATTGATTTGAAGCAGTGAACAGCTGTGTTACTCTTTCTAGGGTCAAAATATGTAACAATCCAATGCATTTGAGCAATTACAAGAATTCGGGTTGAATTTGGAGTGTTTAGCCACCACTTATACCCATTTTGTCCCGAAACAGGCTAAAACCGAGAAAACATTGATTCAAAGCAGTAAACAGCTCTGTTACTATTTCTGTGGTCATAATGGGTGACAGTCCAATGCATCTGACTTATTGTAAGAGTTCGGGAAGAATTTGGAGCGTTTAGACAACACTTAAACCCGTTTTATCCCAAAACAGGCTTAAACAGAGAAAACAGGCTAAAACCAAGAGAAAACATTGATTTGAAGCAGTAAACAGCTGTGTTACTCTTTCTAGGGTCAAAATATGTAACAATCTAATGCATTTGAGTAATTACAAGAATTCGGGTTGAATTTGGAGTGTTTAGCCACCACTTATACCCATTTTGTCCCGAAACAGGCTAAAACCGAGAAAACATTGATTCAAAGCAGTATACAGCTCTGTTACTATTTATAGGGTCAGAATGTGTGACAGTGCAATGCATTTGACTAATTTTAAGAGTTCAGGATGAATTTGGAGCGTTTAGACAACACCTAAACCCGTTTTATCCAAAAACAGGCTTAAACCGAGAAAACATGCTAAAACCGAGAGAAAACATTGATTTGAAGCATTAATCAGCTATGTTACTCTTTCTAGGTTCGAATATGTAACAATCCAATGCATTTGACTAATTACAAGAGTTCGGGTTGAACTTCGAGTGTTTAGCCACCACTTATACCCATTTTGTCCCGAAACAGGCTAAAACCGAGAAAACGTTGATTTTAAGCAGTAAACAGCATTGTTACTGTTTCTAGGGTCAGAATGTGTGACATTCCAATGCATTTGACTAATTGTAAAAGTTTGGATGAATTTGGAGTGTTTAGACAACACTTAAATCCGTTTTATCTTAAAAAAGGCTTAAACCGAGAAAACAGGCTAAAACCGAGAGAAATCATTGATTTGAAGCAGTGAACAGCTGTGTTACTCTTTCTAGGGTCAAAATATGTAACAATCCAATGCATTTGAGTAATTACAAGAATTCGGGTTGAATTTGGAGTGTTTAGCCACCACTTATACCCATTTTGTCCCGAAACAGGCTAAAACCGAGAAAACATTGATTCAAAGCAGTAAACAGCTCTGTTACTATTTCTGTGGTCATAATGGGTGACATTCCAATGCATCTGACTAATTGTAAGAGTTCGGGAAGAATTTGGAGCGTTTAGACAACACTTAAACCCGTTTTATCCCAAAACAGGCTTAAACAGAGAAAACAGGCTAAAACCGAGAGAAATCATTGATTTGAAGCAGTGAACAGCTGTGTTACTCTTTCTAGGGTCAAAATATGTAACAATCCAATGCATTTGAGTAATTACAAGAATTCGGGTTGAATTTGGAGTGTTTAGCCACCACTTATACCCATTTTGTCCCGAAACAGGCTAAAACCGAGAAAACATTGATTCAAAGCAGTAAACAGCTCTGTTACTATTTCTGTGGTCATAATGGGTGACAGTCCAATGCATCTGACTAATTGTAAGAGTTCGGGAAGAATTTGGAGCGTTTAGACAACACTTAAACCCGTTTTATCCCAAAACAGGCTTAAACAGAGAAAACAGGCTAAAACCGAGAGAAAACATTGATTTGAAGCAGTAAACAGCTGTGTTACTCTTTCTAGGGTCAAAATATGTAACAATCCAATGCATTTGAGTAATTACAAGAATTCGGGTTGAATTTGGAGTGTTTAGCCACCACTTATACCCATTTTGTCCCGAAACAGGCTAAAACCGAGAAAACATTGATTCAAAGCAGTAAACAGCTCTGTTACTATTTCTGTGGTCATAATGGGTGACAGTCCAATGCATCTGACTATTGTAAGAGTTCGGGAAGAATTTGGAGCGTTTAGACAACACTTAAACCCGTTTTATCCCAAAACAGGCTTAAACAGAGAAAACAGGCTAAAACCGAGAGAAAACATTGATTTGAAGCAGTAAACAGCTGTGTTACTCTTTCTAGGGTCAAAATATGTAACAATCTAATGCATTTGAGTAATTACAAGAATTCGGGTTGAATTTGGAGTGTTTAGCCACCACTTATACCCATTTTGTCCCGAAACAGGCTAAAACCGAGAAAACATTGATTCAAAGCAGTATACAGCTCTGTTACTATTTATAGGGTCAGAATGTGTGACAGTGCAATGCATTTGACTAATTTTAAGAGTTCAGGATGAATTTGGAGCGTTTAGACAACACCTAAACCCGTTTTATCCAAAAACAGGCTTAAACCGAGAAAACATGCTAAAACCGAGAGAAAACATTGATTTGAAGCAGTAATCAGCTGTGTTACTCTTTCTAGGGTCAAAATATGTAACAATCCAATGCATTTAACTATTTCAAGAGTTTGGGTTGAATTTGGAATGTTTAGCCACCACTTATACCCATTTTGTCCCGAAACAGGCTAAAACCAAGAAAACGTTGATTCTAAGCAGTAAACAGCTCTGTTACAATTTCTAGGGTCAGAATGTGTGACATTCCAATGCATATGACTAATTTTAAGAGTTCGGGATGAATTTGGAGTGTTTAAACAACACTTAAACCCATTTTATCCCAAAACAGGCTTAAACCGAGAAAACATGCTAAAACCGAGAGAAAACATTGATTTGAAGCAGTAATCAGCTATGTTACTCTTTCTAGGTTCAAATATGTAACAATCCAATGCATTTTACTAATTACAAGAGTTCGGGTTGAATTTCGAGTGTTTAGCCACCACTTATACCCATTTTGTCCCGAAACAGGCTAAAACAGAGAAAACGTTGATTCTAAGCAGTAAACAGCGTGGTTACTGTTTCTAGGGTCAGAATGTGTGACATCCCAATGCATTTGACTAATTGTAAGAGTTTGGATGAATTTGGAGTGTTTAGACAACACTTAAATCCGTTTTATCTTAAAACAGGCTTAAACCGAGAAAACAGGCTAAAACCGAGAGAAATCATTGATTTGAAGCAGTGAACAGCTGTGTTACTCTTTATAGGGTCAAAATATGTAACAATCCAATGCATTTGAGTAATTACAAGAATTCGGGTTGAATTTGGAGTGTTTAGCCACCACTTATACCCATTTTGTCCCGAAACAGGCTAAAACCGAGAAAACATTGATTCAAAGCAGTAAACAGCTCTGTTACTATTTCTAGGGTCAGAATGTGTGACATTCCAATGCATTTGACTAATTGTAAGAGTTCGGGAAGAATTTAGAGCGTTTAGACAACACTATAAACCCGTTTTATCCCAAAACAGGCTTAAACAGAGAAAACAGGCTAAAACCGAGAGAAAACATTGATTTGAAGCAGTAAACAGCTGTGTTACTCTTTCTAGGGTCAAAATATGTAACAATCCAATGCATTTGAGTAATTACAAGAATTCGGGTTGAATTTGGAGTGTTTAGCCACCACTTATACCCATTTTGTCCCGAAACAGGCTAAAACCGAGAAAACATTGATTCAAAGCAGTAAACAGCTCTGTTACTATTTCTGTGGTCATAATGGGTGACATTCCAATGCATCTGACTAATTGTAAGAGTTCGGGAAGAATTTGGAGCGTTTAGACAACACTTAAACCCGTTTTATCCCAAAACAGGCTTAAACAGAGAAAACAGGCTAAAACCGAGAGAAATCATTGATTTGAAGCAGTGAACAGCTGTGTTACTCTTTCTAGGGTCAAAATATGTAACAATCCAATGCATTTGAGTAATTACAAGAATTCGGGTTGAATTTGGAGTGTTTAGCCACCACTTATACCCATTTTGTCCCGAAACAGGCTAAAACCGAGAAAACATTAATTCAAAGCAGTATACAGCTCTGTTACTATTTATAGGGTCAGAATGTGTGACAGTGCAATGCATTTGACTAATTTTAAGAGTTCAGGATGAATTTGGAGCGTTTAGACAACACCTAAACCCGTTTTATCCAAAAACAGGCTTAAACCGAGAAAACATGCTAAAACCGAGAGAAAACATTGATTTGAAGCAGTAATCAGCTGTGTTACTCTTTCTAGGGTCAAAATATGTAACAATCCAATGCATTTAACTATTTCAAGAGTTTGGGTTGAATTTGGAATGTTTAGCCACCACTTATACCCATTTTGTCCCGAAACAGGCTAAAACCAAGAAAACGTTGATTCTAAGCAGTAAACAGCTCTGTTACAATTTCTAGGGTCAGAATGTGTGACATTCCAATGCATATGACTAATTTTAAGAGTTCGGGATGAATTTGGAGTGTTTAAACAACACTTAAACCCATTTTATCCCAAAACAGGCTTAAACCGAGAAAACATGCTAAAACCGAGAGAAAACATTGATTTGAAGCAGTAATCAGCTATGTTACTCTTTCTAGGTTCAAATATGTAACAATCCAATGCATTTTACTAATTACAAGAGTTCGGGTTGAATTTCGAGTGTTTAGCCACCACTTATACCCATTTTGTCCCGAAACAGGCTAAAACAGAGAAAACGTTGATTCTAAGCAGTAAACAGCGTTGTTACTGTTTCTAGGGTCAGAATGTGTGACATGCCAATGCATTTGACTAATTGTAAGAGTTTGGATGAATTTGGAGTGTTTAGACAACACTTAAATCCGTTTTATCTTAAAACAGGCTTAAACCGAGAAAACAGGCTAAAACCGAGAGAAATCATTGATTTGAAGCAGTGAACAGCTGTGTTACTCTTTATAGGGTCAAAATATGTAACAATCCAATGCATTTGAGTAATTACAAGAATTCGGGTTGAATTTGGAGTGTTTAGCCACCACTTATACCCATTTTGTCCCGAAACAGGCTAAAACCGAGAAAACATTGATTCAAAGCAGTAAACAGCTCTGTTACTATTTCTAGGGTCAGAATGTGTGACATTCCAATGCATTTGACTAATTGTAAGAGTTCGGGATGAATTTGGAGCGTTTAGACAACACTATAAACCCGTTTTATCCCAAAACAGGCTTAAACAGAGAAAACAGGCTAAAACCGAGAGAAAACATTGATTTGAAGCAGTAAACAGCTGTGTTACTCTTTCTAGGGTCAAAATATGTAACAATCCAATGCATTTGACTAATTTCAAGAGTTCGGGTTGAATTTGGAATGTTTAGCCACCACTTATACCCATTTTGTCCCGAAACAGGCTAAAACCAAGAAAACGTTGATTCTAAGCAGTAAACAGCTCTGTTACTATTTCTATGGTCATAATGGGTGACAGTCCAATGCATTTGACTAGTTGTAAGAGTTCGGGATGAATTTGGAGCGTTTAGACAACACTTAAACCCGTTTTATCCCAAAACAGGCTTAAACAGAGAAAACAGGCTAAAACCGAGAGAAAACATTGATTTGAAGCAGTAAACAGCTGTGTTACTCTTTCTAGGGTCAAAATATGTAACAATCCAATGCATTTGAGTAATTACAAGAATTCGGGTTGAATTTGGAGTGTTTAGCCACCACTTCTACCCATTTTGTCCCGAAACAGGCTAAAACCGAGAAAACATTGATTCAAAGCAGTATACAGCTCTGTTACTATTTCTAGGGTCAGAATGTGTGACAGTCCAATGCATTTGACTAATTGTAAGAGTTCGGGATGAATTTGGAGTGTTTAGACAACACTTAAACCCATTTATCCCAAAACATGCTTAAACCGAGAAAACATGCTAAAACCGAGAGAAAACATTGATTTGAAGCAGTAATCAGCTGTGTTACTCTTTCTAGGGTCAAAATATGTAACAATCCAATGCATTTGACTAATTTCAAGAGTTTGGATTGAATTTGGAATGTTTAGCCACCACTTATACCCATTTTGTCCCGAAACAGGCTAAAACCAAGAAAACGTTGATTCTAAGCAGTAAACAGCGTTGTTACTGTTTCTAGGGTCAGAATGTGTGACATTCCAATGCATTTGACTAATTGTAAGAGTTTGGATGAATTTGGAGTGTTTAGACAACACTTAAATCCGTTTTATCTTAAAACAGGCTTAAACCGAGAAAACAGGCTAAAACCGAGAGAAATCATTGATTTGAAGCAGTGAACAGCTGTGTTACTCTTTCTAGGGTCAAAATATGTAACAATCCAATGCATTTGAGTAATTACAAGAATTCGGGTTGAATTTGGAGTGTTTAGCCACCACTTCTACCCATTTTGTCCCGAAACAGGCTAAAACCGAGAAAACATTGATTCAAAGCAGTATACAGCTCTGTTACTATTTCTAGGGTCAGAATGTGTGACAGTCCAATGCATTTGACTAATTGTAAGAGTTCGGGATGAATTTGGAGTGTTTAGACAACACTTAAACCCATTTATCCCAAAACATGCTTAAACCGAGAAAACATGCTAAAACCGAGAGAAAACATTGATTTGAAGCAGTAATCAGCTGTGTTACTCTTTCTAGGGTCAAAATATGTAACAATCCAATGCATTTGACTAATTTCAAGAGTTTGGATTGAATTTGGAATGTTTAGCCACCACTTATACCCATTTTGTCCCGAAACAGGCTAAAACCGAGAAAACATTGATTCAAAGCAGTAAACAGCCCTGTTACTATTTCTATGGTCATAATGGGTGACAGTCCAATGCATCTGACTAATTGTAAGAGTTCGGGAAGAATTTGGAGCGTTTAGACAACACTTAAACCCGTTTTATCCCAAAACAGGCTTAAACAGAGAAAACAGTCTAAAACCGAGAGAAAACATTGATTTGAAGCAGTAAACAGCTGTGTTACTCTTTCTAGGGTCAAAATATGTAACAATCCAATGCATTTGAGTAATTACAAGAATTCGGGTTGAATTTGGAGTGTTTAGCCACCACTTACACCCATTTTGTCCCGAAACAGGCTAAAACCGAGAAAACATTGATTCAAAGCAGTAAACAGCTCTGTCACTATTTCTATGGTCATAATGGGTGACATTCCAATGCATCTGACTAATTGTAAGAGTTCGGAAGAATTTGGAGCGTTTAGACAACACTTAAACCCGTTTTATCCCAAAACAGGCTTAAACAGAGAAAACAGGCTAAAACCGAGAGAAAACATTGATTTGAAGCAGTAAACAGCTGTGTTACTCTTTCTAGGGTCAAAATATGTAACAATCCAATGTATTTGAGTAATTACAAGAATTCGGGTTGAATTTGGAATGTTTAGCCACCACTTATACCCATTTTGTCCTGATACAGGCTAAAACCGAGAAAACGTTGATTCTAAGCAGTAAACAGCTCTGTTACTATTTCTAGGGTCAGAATGTGTGACATTCCAATGCATTTGACTAATTGTAAGTGTTCGGGATGAATTTGGAGTGTTTAGACAACACTTAAACCCGTTTTATCCCAAAACAGGCTTAAACCGAGAAAACATGCTAAAACCGAGAGAAAACATTGATTTGAAGCAGTAATCAGCTGTGTTACTCTTTCTAGGGTCAAAATATGTAACAATCCAATGCATTTGAGTAATTACAAGAATTTGGGTTGAATTTGGAGTGTTTAGCCACCACTTACACCCATTTTGTCCCGAAACAGGCTAAAACCGAGAAAACATTGATTCAAAGCAGTAAACAGCTCTGTTACTATTTCTATGGTCATAATGGGTGACATTCCAATGCATCTGACTAATTGTAAGAGTTCGGGAAGAATTTGGAGCGTTTAGACAACACTTAAACCCGTTTTATCCCAAAACAGGCTTAAACAGAGAAAACAGTCTAAAACCGAGAGAAAACATTGATTTGAAGCAGTAAACAGCTGTGTTACTCTTTCTAGGGTCAAAATATGTAACAATCCAATGCATTTGAGTAATTACAAGAGTTCGGGTTGAATTTCGAGTGTTTAGCCACCACTTATACCCATTTTGTCCCGAAACAGGCTAAAACCGAGAAAACATTGATTCAAAGCAGTAAACAGCTCTGTTACTATTTCTATGGTCATAATGGGTGACAGTCCAATGCATCTGACTAATTGTAAGAGTTCGGGAAGAATTTGGAGCGTTTAGACAACACTTAAACCCGTTTTATCCCAAAACAGGCTTAAACAGAGAAAACAGTCTAAAACCGAGAGAAAACATTGATTTGAAGCAGTAAACAGCTGTGTTACTCTTTCTAGGGTCAAAATATGTAACAATCCAATGCATTTGAGTAATTACAAGAATTCGGGTTGAATTTGGAGTGTTTAGCCACCACTTACACCCATTTTGTCCCGAAACAGGCTAAAACCGAGAAAACATTGATTCAAAGCAGTAAACAGCTCTGTTACTATTTCTGTGGTCATAATGGGTGACATTCCAAAGCATCTGACTAATTGTAAGAGTTCGGGAAGAATTTGGAGCGTTTAGACAACACTTAAACCCGTTTTATCCCAAAACAGGCTTAAACAGAGAAAACAGGCTAAAACCGAGAGAAAACATTGATTTGAAGCAGTAAACAGCTGTGTTACTCTTTCTAGGGTCAAAATATGTAACAATCTAATGCATTTGAGTAATTACAAGAATTCGGGTTGAATTTGGAGTGTTTAGCCACCACTTATACCCATTTTGTCCCGAAACAGGCTAAAACCGAGAAAACATTGATTCAAAGCAGTAAACAGCTCTGTTACTATTTCTGTGGTCATAATGGGTGACATTCCAATGCATCTGACTAATTGTAAGAGTTCGGGAAGAATTTGGAGCGTTTAGACAACACTTAAACCCGTTTTCCCAAAACAGGCTTAAACAGAGAAAACAGGCTAAAACCGAGAGAAAACATTGATTTGAAGCAGTAAACAGCTGTGTTACTCTTTCTAGGGTCAAAATATGTAACAATCCAATGTATTTGAGTAATTACAAGAATTCGGGTTGAATTTGGAATGTTTAGCCACCACTTATACCCATTTTGTCCCGAAACAGGCTAAAACCAAGAAAACGTTGATTCTAAGCAGTAAACAGCTCTGTTACAATTTCTAGGGTCAGAATGTGTGACATTCCAATGCATATGACTAATTTTAAGAGTTCGGGATGAATTTGGAGTGTTTAAACAACACTTAAACCCATTTTATCCCAAAACAGGCTTAAACCAAGAAAACATGCTAAAACCGAGAGAAAACATTGATTTGAAGCAGTAATCAGCTATGTTACTCTTTCTAGGTTCAAATATGTAACAATCCAATGCATTTTACTAATTACAAGAGTTCGGGTTGAATTTCGAGTGTTTAGCCACCACTTATACCCATTTTGTCCCGAAACAGGCTAAAACAGAGAAAACGTTGATTCTAAGCAGTAAACAGCGTTGTTACTGTTTCTAGGGTCAGAATGTGTGACATGCCAATGCATTTGACTAATTGTAAGAGTTTGGATGAATTTGGAGTGTTTAGACAACACTTAAATCCGTTTTATCTTAAAACAGGCTTAAACCGAGAAAACAAGCTAAAACCGAGAGAAATGATTGATTTGAAGCAGTGAACAGCTGTGTTACTCTTTATAGGGTCAAAATATGTAACAATCCAATGCATTTGAGTAATTACAAGAATTCGGGTTGAATTTGGAGTGTTTAGCCACCACTTATACCCATTTTGTCCCGAAACAGGCTAAAACCGAGAAAACATTGATTCAAAGCAGTAAACAGCTCTGTTACTATTTCTAGGGTCAGAATGTGTGACATTCCAATGCATTTGACTAATTGTAAGAGTTCGGGATGAATTTGGAGCGTTTAGACAACACTATAAACCCGTTCTATCCCAAAACAGGCTTAAACAGAGAAAACAGGCTAAAACCGAGAGAAAACATTGATTTGAAGCAGTAAACAGCTGTGTTACTCTTTCTAGGGTCAAAATATGTAACAATCCAATGCATTTGACTAATTTCAAGAGTTCGGGTTGAATTTGGAATGTTTAGCCACCACTTATACCCATTTTATCCCGAAACAGGCTAAAACCAAGAAAACGTTGATTCTAAGCAGTAAACAGCTCTGTTACTATTTCTATGGTCATAATGGGTGACAGTCCAATGCATTTGACTAGTTGTAAGAGTTCGGGATGAATTTGGAGTGTTTAGACAACACTTAAACCCGTTTTATCCCAAAACAGGCTTAAACAGAGAAAACAGGCTAAAACCGAGAGAAAACATTGATTTGAAGCAGTAAACAGCTGTGTTACTCTTTCTAGGG
Source organism: Camelina sativa (assembly GCF_030686135.1). Classification (NCBI taxonomy): domain Eukaryota; kingdom Viridiplantae; phylum Streptophyta; class Magnoliopsida; order Brassicales; family Brassicaceae; genus Camelina; species Camelina sativa. The sequence goes on along the minus strand of NC_141892.1, from coordinate 15,173,165 downwards.
TCAAAATATGTAACAATCCAATGCATTTGAGTAATTACAAGAATTCGGGTTGAATTTGGAGTGTTTAGCCACCACTTCTACCCATTTTGTCCCGAAACAGGCTAAAACCGAGAAAACGTTGATTCAAAGCAGTATACAGCTCTGTTACTATTTCTAGGGTCAGAATGTGTGACAGTCCAATGCATTTGACTAATTGTAAGAGTTCGGGATAAATTTGGAGTGTTTAGACAACACTATAAACCCGTTTTATCCCAAAACAGGCTTAAACAGAGAAAACAGGCTAAAACCGAGAGAAAACATTGATTTGAAGCAGTAAACAGCTGTGTTACTCTTTCTAGGGTCAAAATATGTAACAATCCAATGCATTTGACTAATTTCAAGAGTTCGGGTTGAATTTGGAATGTTTAGCCACCACTTATACCCATTTTGTCCCGAAACAGGCTAAAACCAAGAAAACGTTGATTCTAAGCAGTAAACAGCTCTGTTACTATTTCTATGGTCATAATGGGTGACAGTCCAATGCATTTGACTAGTTGTAAGAGTTCGGGATGAATTTGGAGCGTTTAGACAACACTTAAACCCGTTTTATCCCAAAACAGGCTTAAACAGAGAAAACAGGCTAAAACCGAGAGAAAACATTGATTTGAAGCAGTAATCAGCTGTGTTACTCTTTCTAGGGTCAAAATATGTAACAATCCAATGCATTTGAGTAATTACAAGAATTTGGGTTGAATTTGGAGTGTTTAGCCACCACTTACACCCATTTTGTCCCGAAACAGGCTAAAACCGAGAAAACATTGATTCAAAGCAGTAAACAGCTCTGTTACTATTTCTATGGTCATAATGGGTGACATTCCAATGCATCTGACTAATTGTAAGAGTTCGGGAAGAATTTGGAGCGTTTAGACAACACTTAAACCCGTTTTATCCCAAAACAGGCTTAAACAGAGAAAACAGGCTAAAACCGAGAGAAAACATTGATTTGAAGCAGTAAACAGCTGTGTTACTCTTTCTAGGGTCAAAATATGTAACAATCCAATGCATTTGAGTAATTACAAGAGTTCGGGTTGAATTTCGAGTGTTTAGCCACCACTTATACCCATTTTGTCCCGAAACAGGCTAAAACAGAGAAAACGTTGATTCTAAGCAGTAAACAGCGTTGTTACTGTTTCTAGGGTCAGAATGTGTGACATGCCAATGCATTTGACTAATTGTAAGAGTTTGGATGAATTTGGAGTGTTTAGACAACACTTAAATCCGTTTTATCTTAAAACAGGCTTAAACCGAGAAAACAGGCTAAAACCGAGAGAAATCATTGATTTGAAGCAGTGAACAGCTGTGTTACTCTTTATAGGGTCAAAATATGTAACAATCCAATGCATTTGAGTAATTACAAGAATTCGGGTTGAATTTGGAGTGTTTAGCCACCACTTATACCCATTTTGTCCCGAAACAGGCTAAAACCGAGAAAACATTGATTCAAAGCAGTAAACAGCTCTGTTACTATTTCTATGGTCATAATGGGTGACAGTCCAATGCATTTGACTAATTGTAAGAGTTCGGGATAAATTTGGAGCGTTTAGATAACACTTAAACCCGTTTTATCCCAAAACAGGCTTAAACAGAGAAAACAGTCTAAAACCGAGAGAAAACATTGATTTGAAGCAGTAAACAGCTGTGTTACTCTTTCTAGGGTCAAAATATGTAACAATCCAATGCATTTGAGTAATTACAAGAATTCGGGTTGAATTTGGAGTGTTTAGCCACCACTTACACCCATTTTGTCCCGAAACAGGCTAAAACCGAGAAAACATTGATTCAAAGCAGTAAACAGCTCTGTTACTATTTCTGTGGTCATAATGGGTGACATTCCAATGCATCTGACTAATTGTAAGAGTTCGGGAAGAATTTGGAGCGTTTAGACAACACTTAAACCCGTTTTATCCCAAAACAGGCTTAAACAGAGAAAACAGGCTAAAACCGAGAGAAAACATTGATTTGAAGCAGTAAACAGCTGTGTTACTCTTTCTAGGGTCAAAATATGTAACAATCTAATGCATTTGAGTAATTACAAGAATTCGGGTTGAATTTGGAGTGTTTAGCCACCACTTATACCCATTTTGTCCCGAAACAGGCTAAAACCGAGAAAACATTGATTCAAAGCAGTAAACAGCTCTGTTACTATTTCTGTGGTCATAATGGGTGACATTCCAATGCATCTGACTAATTGTAAGAGTTCGGGAAGAATTTGGAGCGTTTAGACAACACTTAAACCCGTTTTATCCCAAAACAGGCTTAAACAGAGAAAACAGGCTAAAACCGAGAGAAAACATTGATTTGAAGCAGTAAACAGCTGTGTTACTCTTTCTAGGGTCAAAATATGTAACAATCCAATGTATTTGAGTAATTACAAGAATTCGGGTTGAATTTGGAATGTTTAGCCACCACTTATACCCATTTTGTCCTGATACAGGCTAAAACCGAGAAAACGTTGATTCTAAGCAGTAAACAGCTCTGTTACTATTTCTAGGGTCAGAATGTGTGACATTCCAATGCATTTGACTAATTGTAAGAGTTCGGGATGAATTTGGAGTGTTTAGACAACACTTAAACCCGTTTTATCCCAAAACAGGCTTAAACCGAGAAAACATGCTAAAACCGAGAGAAAACATTGATTTGAAGCAGTAATCAGCTGTGTTACTCTTTATAGGGTCAAAATATGTAACAATCCAATGCATTTAACTAATTTCAAGAGTTTGGGTTGAATTTGGAATGTTTAGCCACCACTTATACCCATTTTGTCCCGAAACAGGCTAAAACCAAGAAAACGTTGATTCTAAGCAGTAAACAGCTCTGTTACAATTTCTAGGGTCAGAATGTGTGACATTCCAATGCATATGACTAATTTTAAGAGTTCGGGATGAATTTGGAGTGTTTAAACAACACTTAAACCCATTTTATCCCAAAACAGGCTTAAACCAAGAAAACATGCTAAAACCGAGAGAAAACATTGATTTGAAGCAGTAATCAGCTATGTTACTCTTTCTAGGTTCAAATATGTAACAATCCAATGCATTTGACTAATTACAAGAGTTCGGGTTGAATTTCGAGTGTTTAGCCACAACTTATACCCATTTTGTCCCGAAACAGGCTAAAACCGAGAAAACATTGATTCAAAGCAGTATACAGCTCTGTTACTATTTATAGGGTCAGAATGTATGACAGTGCAATGCATTTGACTAATTTTAAGAGTTCAGGATGAATTTGGAGCGTTTAGACAACACCTAAACCCGTTTTATCCCAAAACAGGCTTAAACCGAGAAAACATGCTAAAACCGAGAGAAAACATTGATTTGAAGCAGTAAACAGCTGTGTTACTCTTTCTAGGGTCAAAATATGTAACAATCCAATGTATTTGAGTAATTACAAGAGTTTGGGTTGAATTTGGAATGTTTAGCCACCACTTATACCCATTTTGTCCCGAAACAGGCTAAAACCAAGAAAACGTTGATTCTAAGCAGTAAACAGCTCTGTTACAATTTCTAGGGTCAGAATGTGTGACATTCCAATGCATATGACTAATTTTAAGAGTTCGGGATGAATTTGGAGTGTTTAGACAACACTTAAACCCGTTTTATCCCAAAACAGGCTTAAACCGAGAAAACATGCTAAAACCGAGAGAAAACATTGATTTGAAGCAGTAATCAGCTATGTTACTCTTTCTAGGTTCAAATATGTAACAATCCAATGCATTTGACTAATTACAAGAGTTCGGGTTGAATTTCGAGTGTTTAGCCACCACTTATACCCATTTTGTCCCGAAACAGGCTAAAACCGAGAATACATTGATTCAAAGCAGTATACAGCTCTGTTACTATTTATAGGGTCAGAATGTGTGACAGTGCAATGCATTTGACTAATTTTAAGAGTTCAGGATGAATTTGGAGCGTTTAGACAACACCTAAACCCGTTTTATCCCAAAACAGGCTTAAACCGAGAAAACATGCTAAAACCGAGAGAAAACATTGATTTGAAGCAGTAATCAGCTATGTTACTCTTTCTAGGTTCAAATATGTAACAATCCAATGCATTTGACTAATTACAAGAGTTCGGGTTGAATTTCGAGTGTTTAGCCACCACTTATACCCATTTTGTCCCGAAACAGGCTAAAACCGAGAAAACGTTGATTCTAAGCAGTAAACAGCGTTGTTACTATTTATAGGGTCAGAATGTGTGACTGTGCAATGCATTTGACTAATTTTAAGAGTTCAGGATGAATTAGGAGCGTTTAGACAACACCTAAACCCGTTTTATCCCAAAACAGGCTTAAACCGAGAAAACATGCTAAAACCGAGAGAAAACATTGATTTGAAGCAGTAATCAGCTATGTTACTCTTTCTAGGTTCAAATATGTAACAATCCAATGCATTTGACTAATTACAAGAGTTCGGGTTGAATTTCGAGTGTTTAGCCACCACTTATACCCATTTTGTCCCGAAACAGGCTAAAACCGAGAAAACGTTGATTCTAAGCAGTAAACAGCGTTGTTACTGTTTCTAGGGTCAGAATGTGTGACATGCCAATGCATTTGACTAATTGTAAGAGTTTGGATGAATTTGGAGTGTTTAGACAACACTTAAATCCGTTTTATCTTAAGACAGGCTTAAACCGAGAAAACAGGCTAAAACCGAGAGAAATGATTGATTTGAAGCAGTGAACAGCTGTGTTACTCTTTCTAGGGTCAAAATATGTAACAATCCAATGCATTTGAGTAATTACAAGAATTCGGGTTGAATTTGGAGTGTTTAGCCACCACTTATACCCATTTTGTCCCGAAACAGGCTAAAACCGAGAAAACATTGATTCAAAGCAGTAAACAGCTCTGTTACTATTTCTAGGGTCAGAATGTGTGACATTCCAATGCATTTGACTAATTGTAAGAGTTCGGGATGAATTTGGAGCGTTTAGACAACACTATAAACCCGTTCTATCCCAAAACAGGCTTAAACAGAGAAAACAGGCTAAAACCGAGAGAAAACATTGATTTGAAGCAGTAAACAGCTGTGTTACTCTTTATAGGGTCAAAATATGTAACAATCCAATGCATTTGACTAATTTCAAGAGTTCGGGTTGAATTTGGAATGTTTAGCCACCACTTATACCCATTTTATCCCGAAACAGGCTAAAACCAAGAAAACGTTGATTCTAAGCAGTAAACAGCTCTGTTACTATTTCTATGGTCATAATAGGTGACAGTCCAATGCATTTGACTAGTTGTAAGAGTTCGGGATGAATTTGGAGCGTTTAGACAACACTTAAACCCGTTTTATCCCAAAACAGGCTTAAACAGAGAAAACAGGCAAAAACCGAGAGAAAACATTGATTTGAAGCAGTAAACAGCTGTGTTACTCTTTCTAGGGTCAAAATATGTAACAATCCAATGCATTTGAGTAATTACAAGAATTCGGGTTGAATTTGGAGTGTTTAGCCACCACTTCTACCCATTTTGTCCCGAAACAGGCTAAAACCGAGAAAACATTGATTCAAAGCAGTATACAGCTCTGTTACTATTTCTAGGGTCAGAATGTGTGACAGTCCAATGCATTTGACTAATTGTAAGAGTTCGGGATGAATTTGGAGTGTTTAGACAACACTATAAACCCGTTTTATCCCAAAACAGGCTTAAACAGAGAAAACAGGCTAAAACCGAGAGAAAACATTGATTTGAAGCAGTAAACAGCTGTGTTGCTCTTTCTAGGGTCAAAATATGTAACAATCCAATGCATTTGACTAATTTCAAGAGTTCGGGTTGAATTTGGATTGTTTAGCCACCACTTATACCCATTTTGTCCCGAAACAGGCTAAAACCAAGAAAACGTTGATTCTAAGCAGTAAACAGCTCTGTTACTATTTCTATGGTCATAATGGGTGACAGTCCAATGCATTTGACTAGTTGTAAGAGTTCGGGATGAATTTGGAGCGTTTAGACAACACTTAAACCCGTTTTATCCCAAAACAGGCTTAAACAGAGAAAACAGGCTAAAACCGAGAGAAAACATTGATTTGAAGCAGTAAACAGCTGTGTTACTCTTTCTAGGGTCAAAATATGTAACAATCCAATGCATTTGACTAATTACAAGAATTCGGGTTGAATTTGGAGTGTTTAGCCACCACTTCTACCCATTTTGTCCCGAAACAGGCTAAAACCGAGAAAACATTGATTCAAAGCAGTATACAGCTCTGTTACTATTTCTAGGGTCAGAATGTGTGACAGTCCAATGCATTTGACTAATTGTAAGAGTTCCGGATGAATTTGGAGTGTTTAGACAACACTTAAACCCATTTATCCCAAAACATGCTTAAACCGAGAAAATAGGCTAAAACCGAGAGAAAACATTGATTTGAAGCAGTAAACAGTTGTGTTACTCTTTCAAGGGTCAAAATATGTAACAATACAATGCATTTGACTAATTTCAAGAGTTCGGGTTGAATTTGGAATGTTTAGCCACCACTTATACCCATTTTGTCCTGAAACAGGCTAAAACCGAGAAAACGTTGATTCTAAGCAGTAAACAGCTCTGTTACTATTTCTAGGGTCAGAATGTGTGACATTCCAATGCATTTGACTAATTGTAAGAGTTCGGGATGAATTTGGAGTGTTTAGACAACACTTAAACCCGTTTTATCCCAAAACAGGCTTAAACCGAGAAAACATGCTAAAACCGAGAGAAAACATTGATTTGAAGCAGTAATCAGCTATGTTACTCTTTCTAGGTTCAAATATGTTACAATCCAATGCATTTGACTAATTACAAGAGTTCGGGTTGAATTTCGAGTGTTTAGCCACCACTTATACCCATTTTGTCCCGAAACAGGCTAAAACCGAGAAAACATTGATTCAAAGCAGTATACAGCTCTGTTACTATTTATAGGGTCAGAATGTGTGACAGTGCAATGCATTTGACTAATTTTAAGAGTTCAGGATGAATTTGGAGCGTTTAGACAACACCTAAACCCGTTTTATCCCAAAACAGGCTTAAACCGAGAAAACATGCTAAAACCGAGAGAAAACATTGATTTGAAGCAGTAAACAGCTGTGTTACTCTTTCTAGGTTCAAATATGTAACAATCCAATGCATTTGACTAATTACAAGAGTTCGGGTTGAATTTCGAGTGTTTAGCCACCACTTATACCCATTTTGTCCCGAAACAGGCTAAAACCGAGAAAATGTTGATTCTAAGCATTAAACAGCGTTGTTACTGTTTTTAGGGTCAGAATGTGTGACATGCCAATGCATTTGACTAATTGTAAGAGTTTGGATGAATTTGGAGTGTTTAGACAACACTTAAATACGTTTTATCTTAAAACAGGCTTAAACCGAGAAAACAGGCTAAAACCGAGATAAATCATTGATTTAAAGCAGTGAACAGCTGTGTTACTCTTTCTAGGGTCAAAATATGTGACAATCCAATGCATTTGAGTAATTACAAGAATTCGGGTTGAATTTGGAGTGTTTAGCCACCACTTATACCCATTTTGTCCCGAAACAGGCTAAAACCGAGAAAACATTGATTCAAAGCAGTAAACAGCTCTGTTACTATTTCTAGGGTCAGAATGTGTGACATTCCAATGCATTTGAGTAATTGTAAGAGTTCGGGATGAATTTGGAGCGTTTAGACAACACTATAAACCCGTTTTATGCCAAAACAGGCTTAAACAAACAAAACAGGCTAAAACCGAGAGAAAACATTGATTTGAAGCAGTAAACAGCTGTGTCACTCTTTCTAGGGTCAAAATATGTAACAATCCAATGCATTTGACTAATTTCAAGAGTTCGGGTAGAATTTGGAATGTTTAGCCACCACTTATACCCATTTTGTCCCGAAACAGGCTAAAACCAAGAAAACGTTGATTCTAAGCAGTAACCAGCTCTGTTACTATTTCTATGGTCATAATAGGTGACAGTCCAATGCATTTGACTAGTTGTAAGAGTTCGGGATGAATTTGGAGCGTTTAGACAACACTTAAACCCGTTTTATCCCAAAACAGTCTTAAACAGAGAAAACAGGCTAAAACCGAGAGAAAACATTGATTTGAAGCAGTAAACAGCTGTGTTACTCTTTCTAGGGTCAAAATATGTAACAATCCAATGCATTTGAGTAATTACAAGAATTCGGGTTGAATTTGGAGTGTTTAGCCACCACTTCTACCCATTTTGTCCCGAAACAGGCTAAAACCGAGAAAACATTGATTCAAAGCAGTAAACAGCTCTGTTACTACTTCTAGGGTCAGAATGTGTGACATTCCAATGCATTTGACTAATTTTAAGAGTTCGGGATGAATTTGGAGCGTTTAGACAACACTATAAACCCGTTTTATCCCAAAACAGGCTTAAACAGAGAAAACAGGCTAAAACCGAGAGAAAACATTGATTTGAAGCAGTAAACAGCTGTGTTACTCTTTCTATGGTCAAAATATGTAACAATCCAATGCATTTGACTAATTTCAAGAGTTCGGGTTGAATTTGGAATGTTTAGCCACCACTTATACCCATTTTGTCCCGAAACAGGCTAAAACCAAGAAAACGTTGATTCTAAGCAGTAAACAGCTCTGTTACTATTTCTATGGTCATAATGGGTGACAGTCCAATGCATTTGACTAGTTGTAAGAGTTCGGGATGAATTTGGAGCGTTTAGACAACACTATAAACCCGTTTTATCCCAAAACAGGCTTAAACAGAGAAAACAGGCTAAAACCGAGAGAAAACATTGATTTGAAGCAGTAAACAGCTGTGTTACTCTTTCTATGGTCAAAATATGTAACAATCCAATGCATTTGACTAATTTCAAGAGTTCGGGTTGAATTTGGAATGTTTAGCCACCACTTATACCCATTTTGTCCCGAAACAGGCTAAAACCAAGAAAACGTTGATTCTAAGCAGTAAACAGCTCTGTTACTATTTCTATGGTCATAATGGGTGACAGTCCAATGCATTTGACTAGTTGTAAGAGTTCGGGATGAATTTGGAGCGTTTAGACAACACTTAAACCCGTTTTATCCCAAAACAGGCTTAAACAGAGAAAACAGGCTAAAACCGAGAGAAAACATTGATTTGAAGCAGTAAACAGCTGTGTTACTCTTTCTATGGTCAAAATATGTAACAATCCAATGCATTTGACTAATTTCAAGAGTTCGGGTTGAATTTGGAATGTTTAGCCACCACTTATACCCATTTTGTCCCGAAACAGGCTAAAACCAAGAAAACGTTGATTCTAAGCAGTAAACAGCTCTGTTACTATTTCTATGGTCATAATGGGTGACAGTCCAATGCATTTGACTAGTTGTAAGAGTTCGGGATGAATTTGGAGCGTTTAGACAACACTTAAACCCGTTTTATCCCAAAACAGGCTTAAACAGAGAAAACAGGCTAAAACCGAGAGAAAACATTGATTTGAAGCAGTAAACAGCTGTGTTACTCTTTCTAGGGTCAAAATATGTAACAATCCAATGCATTTGAGTAATTACAAGAATTCGGTTTGAATTTGGAGTGTTTAGCCACCACTTCTACCCATTTTGTCCCGAAACAGGCTAAAACCGAGAAAACATTGATTCAAAGCAGTATACAGCTCTGTTACTATTTCTAGGGTCAGAATGTGTGACAGTCCAATGCATTTGACTAATTGTAAGAGTTCCGGATGAATTTGGAGTGTTTAGACAACACTTAAACCCATTTATCCCAAAACATGCTTAAACCGAGAAAACAGGCTAAAACCGAGAGAAAACATTGATTTGAAGCATTAAACAGTTGTGTTACTCTTTCAAGGGTCAAAATATGTAACAATCCAATGCATTTGACTAATTTCAAGAGTTCGGGTTGAATTTGGAATGTTTAGCCACCACTTATACCCATTTTGTCCTGAAACAGGCTAAAACCAAGAAAACGTTGATTCTAAGCAGTAAACAGCTCTGTTACTATTTCTAGGGTCAGAATGTGTGACATTCCAATGCATTTTACTAATTGTAAGAGTTTGGGATGAATTTGGAGTGTTTAGACAACACTTAAACCCGTTTTATCCCAAAACAGGCTTAAACCGAGAAAACATGCTAAAACCGAGAGAAAACATTGATTTGAAGCAGTAATCAGCTATGTTACTCTTTCTAGGTTCAAATATGTAACAATCCAATGCATTTGACTAGTTACAAGAGTTCGGGTTGAATTTCGAGTGTTTAGCCACCACTTATACCCATTTTGTCCCGAAACAGGCTAAAACCGAGAAAACATTGTTCAAAGCAGTATACAGCTCTGTTACTATTTATAGGGTCAGAATGTGTGACATTCCAATGCATTTGACTAATTTTAAGAGTTCGGGATGAATTTGGAGCGTTTAGACAACACTATAAACCCGTTTTATCCCAAAACAGGCTTAAACAGAGAAAACAGGCTAAAACCGAGAGAAAACATTGATTTGAAGCAGTAAACAGCTGTGTTACTCTTTCTATGGTCAAAATATGTAACAATCCAATGCATTTGACTAATTTCAAGAGTTCGGGTTGAATTTGGAATGTTTAGCCACCACTTATACCCATTTTGTCCCGAAACAGGCGAAAACCAAGAAAACGTTGATTCTAAGCAGTAAACAGCTCTGTTACTATTTCTATGGTCATAATGGGTGACAGTCCAATGCATTTGACTAGTTGTAAGAGTTCGGGATGAATTTGGAGCGTTTAGACAACACTTAAACCCGTTTTATCCCAAAACAGGCTTAAACAGAGAAAACAGGCTAAAACCGAGAGAAAACATTGATTTGAAGCAGTAAACAGCTGTGTTACTCTTTCTAGGGTCAAAATATGTAACAATCCAATGCATTTGAGTAATTACAAGAATTCGGGTTGAATTTGGAGTGTTTAGCCACCACTTCTACCCATTTTGTCCCAAAACAGGCTAAAACCGAGAAAACATTGATTCAAAGCAGTATACAGCTCTGTTACTATTTCTAGGGTCAGAATGTGTGACAGTCCAATGCATTTGACTAATTGTAAGAGTTCGGGATGAATTTGGAGTGTTTAGACAACACTTAAACCCATTTATCCCAAAACATGCTTAAACCGAGAAAACAGGCTAAAACCGAGAGAAAACATTGATTTGAAGCAGTAAACAGTTGTGTTACTCTTTCAAGGGTCAAAATATGTAACAATCCAATGCATTTGACAAATTTCAAGAGTTCGGGTTGAATTTGGAATGTTTAGCCACCACTTATACCCATTTTGTCCCGAAACAGGCTAAAACCAAGAAAACGTTGATTCTAAGCAGTAAACAGCTCTGTTACTATTTCTATGGTCATAATGGGTGACAGTCCAATGCATTTGACTAGTTGTAAGAGTTCGGGATGAATTTGGAGCGTTTAGACAACACTATAAACCCGTTTTATCCCAAAACAGGCTTAAACAGAGAAAACAGGCTAAAACCGAGAGAAAACATTGATTTGAAGCAGTAAACAGCTGTGTTACTCTTTCTATGGTCAAAATATGTAACAATCCAATGCATTTGACTAATTTCAAGAGTTCGGGTTGAATTTGGAATGTTTAGCCACCACTTATACCCATTTTGTCCCGAAACAGGCTAAAACCAAGAAAACGTTGATTCTAAGCAGTAAACAGCTCTGTTACTATTTCTATGGTCATAATGGGTGACAGTCCAATGCATTTGACTAGTTGTAAGAGTTCGGGATGAATTTGGAGCGTTTAGACAACACTTAAACCCGTTTTATCCCAAAACAGGCTTAAACAGAGAAAACAGGCTAAAACCGAGAGAAAACATTGATTTGAAGCAGTAAACAGCTGTGTTACTCTTTCTAGGGTCAAAATATGTAACAATCCAATGCATTTGAGTAATTACAAGAATTCGGTTTGAATTTGGAGTGTTTAGCCACCACTTCTACCCATTTTGTCCCGAAACAGGCTAAAACCGAGAAAACATTGATTCAAAGCAGTATACAGCTCTGTTACTATTTCTAGGGTCAGAATGTGTGACAGTCCAATGCATTTGACTAATTGTAAGAGTTCCGGATGAATTTGGAGTGTTTAGACAACACTTAAACCCATTTATCCCAAAACATGCTTAAACCGAGAAAACAGGCTAAAACCGAGAGAAAACATTGATTTGAAGCATTAAACAGTTGTGTTACTCTTTCAAGGGTCAAAATATGTAACAATCCAATGCATTTGACTAATTTCAAGAGTTCGGGTTGAATTTGGAATGTTTAGCCACCACTTATACCCATTTTGTCCTGAAACAGGCTAAAACCAAGAAAACGTTGATTCTAAGCAGTAAACAGCTCTGTTACTATTTCTAGGGTCAGAATGTGTGACATTCCAATGCATTTTACTAATTGTAAGAGTTTGGGATGAATTTGGAGTGTTTAGACAACACTTAAACCCGTTTTATCCCAAAACAGGCTTAAACCGAGAAAACATGCTAAAACCGAGAGAAAACATTGATTTGAAGCAGTAATCAGCTATGTTACTCTTTCTAGGTTCAAATATGTAACAATCCAATGCATTTGACTAGTTACAAGAGTTCGGGTTGAATTTCGAGTGTTTAGCCACCACTTATACCCATTTTGTCCCGAAACAGGCTAAAACCGAGAAAACATTGTTCAAAGCAGTATACAGCTCTGTTACTATTTATAGGGTCAGAATGTGTGACATTCCAATGCATTTGACTAATTTTAAGAGTTCGGGATGAATTTGGAGCGTTTAGACAACACTATAAACCCGTTTTATCCCAAAACAGGCTTAAACAGAGAAAACAGGCTAAAACCGAGAGAAAACATTGATTTGAAGCAGTAAACAGCTGTGTTACTCTTTCTATGGTCAAAATATGTAACAATCCAATGCATTTGACTAATTTCAAGAGTTCGGGTTGAATTTGGAATGTTTAGCCACCACTTATACCCATTTTGTCCCGAAACAGGCGAAAACCAAGAAAACGTTGATTCTAAGCAGTAAACAGCTCTGTTACTATTTCTATGGTCATAATGGGTGACAGTCCAATGCATTTGACTAGTTGTAAGAGTTCGGGATGAATTTGGAGCGTTTAGACAACACTTAAACCCGTTTTATCCCAAAACAGGCTTAAACAGAGAAAACAGGCTAAAACCGAGAGAAAACATTGATTTGAAGCAGTAAACAGCTGTGTTACTCTTTCTAGGGTCAAAATATGTAACAATCCAATGCATTTGAGTAATTACAAGAATTCGGGTTGAATTTGGAGTGTTTAGCCACCACTTCTACCCATTTTGTCCCAAAACAGGCTAAAACCGAGAAAACATTGATTCAAAGCAGTATACAGCTCTGTTACTATTTCTAGGGTCAGAATGTGTGACAGTCCAATGCATTTGACTAATTGTAAGAGTTCGGGATGAATTTGGAGTGTTTAGACAACACTTAAACCCATTTATCCCAAAACATGCTTAAACCGAGAAAACAGGCTAAAACCGAGAGAAAACATTGATTTGAAGCAGTAAACAGTTGTGTTACTCTTTCAAGGGTCAAAATATGTAACAATCCAATGCATTTGACAAATTTCAAGAGTTCGGGTTGAATTTGGAATGTTTAGCCACCACTTATACCCATTTTGTCCTGAAACAGGCTAAAACCGAGAAAACGTTGATTCTAAGCAGTAAACAGCTCTGTTACTATTTCTAGGGTCAGAATGTGTGACATTCCAATGCATTTGACTAATTGTAAGAGTTCGGGATGAGTTTGGAGTGTTTAGACAACACTTAAACCCATTTTATCCCAAAAGAGGCTTAAACCGAGAAAACATGCTAAAACCGAGAGAAAACATTGATTTGAAGCAGTAATCAGCTATGTTACTCTTTCTAGGTTCAAATATGTAACAATCCAATGCATTTGACTAATTACAAGAGTTCGGGTTGAATTTCGAGTGTTTAGCCACCACTTATACCCATTTTGTCCCGAAACAGGCTAAAACCGAGAAAACGTTGATTCTAAGCAGTAAACAGCATTGTTACTGTTTCTAGGGTCAGAATGTGTGACATTCCAATGCATTTTACTAATTGTAAGAGTTTGGGATGAATTTGGAGTGTTTAGACAACACTTAAACCCGTTTTATCCCAAAACAGGCTTAAACCGAGAAAACATGCTAAAACCGAGAGAAAACATTGATTTGAAGCAGTAATCAGCTATGTTACTCTTTCTAGGTTCAAATATGTAACAATCCAATGCATTTGACTAGTTACAAGAGTTCGGGTTGAATTTCGAGTGTTTAGCCACTACTTATACCCATTTTGTCCCGAAACAGGCTAAAACCGAGAAAACATTGTTCAAAGCAGTATACAGCTCTGTTACTATTTATAGGGTCAGAATGTGTGACAGTGCAATGCATTTGACTAATTTTAAGAGTTCAGGATGAATTTGGAGCGTTTAGACAACACCTAAACCCGTTTTATCCCAAAACAGGCTTAAACCGAGAAAACATGCTAAAACCGAGAGAAAACATTGATTTGAAGCAGTAATCAGCTATGTTACTCTTTCTAGGTTCAAATATGTAACAATCCAATGCCTTTGACTAATTACAAGAGTTCGGGTTGAATTTCGAGTGTTTAGCCACCACTTATACCCATTTTGTCCCGAAACAGGCTAAAACCGAGAAAACGTTGATTCTAAGCAGTAAACAGCGTTGTTACTGTTTCTAGGGTCAGAATGTGTGACATGCCAATGCATTTTACTAATTGTAAGAGTTCGGATGAATTTGGAGTGTTTAGACAACACTTAAATCCGTTTTATCTTAAAACAGGCTTAAACCGAGAAAACAGGCTAAAACCGAGAGAAATCATTGATTTGAAGCAGTGAACAGCTGTGTTACTCTTTCTAGGGTCAAAATATGTAACAATCCAATGCATTTGAGTAATTACAAGAATTCGGGTTGAATTTGGAGTGTTTAGCCACCACTTATACCCATTTGTCCCGAAACAGGCTAAAACCGAGAAAACATTGGTTCAAAGCAGTAAACAGCTCTGTTACTATTTCTAGGGTCAGAATGTGTGACATTCCAATGCATTTGACTAATTGTAAGAGTTCGGGATGAATTTGGAGCGTTTAGACAACACTATAAACCCGTTTTATCCCAAAACAGGCTTAAACAGAGAAAACAGGCTAAAACCGAGAGAAAACATTGATTTGAAGCAGTAAACAGCTGTGTTACTCTTTCTAGGGTCAAAATATGTAACAATCCAATGCATTTGACTTATTTCAAGAGTTCGGGTTGAATTTGGAATGTTTAGCCACCACTTATACCCATTTTGTCCCGAAACAGGCTAAAACCAAGAAAACGTTGATTCTAAGCAGTAAACAGCTCTGTTACTATTTCTATGGTCATAATGGGTGACAGTCCAATGCATTTGACTAGTTGTAAGAGTTCGGGATGAATTTGGAGCGTTTAGACAACACTTAAACCCGTTTTATCCCAAAACAGGCTTAAACAGAGAAAACAGGCTAAAACCGAGAGAAAACATTGATTTGAAGCAGTAAACAGCTGTGTTACTCTTTCTAGGGTCAAAATATGTAACAATCCAATGCATTTGAGTAATTACAAGAATTCGGGTTGAATTTGGAGTGTTTAGCCACCACTTCTACCCATTTTGTCCCAAAACAGGCTAAAACCGAGAAAACATTGATTCAAAGCAGTATACAGCTCTGTTACTATTTCTAGGGTCAGAATGTGTGACAGTCCAATGCATTTGACTAATTGTAAGAGTTCGGGATGAATTTGGAGTGTTTAGACAACACTTAAACCCATTTATCCCAAAACATGCTTAAACCGAGAAAACAGGCTAAAACCGAGAGAAAACATTGATTTGAAGCAGTAAACAGTTGTGTTACTCTTTCAAGGGTCAAAATATGTAACAATCCAATGCATTTGACAAATTTCAAGAGTTCGGGTTGAATTTGGAATGTTTAGCCACCACTTATACCCATTTTGTCCTGAAACAGGCTAAAACCGAGAAAACGTTGATTCTAAGCAGTAAACAGCTCTGTTACTATTTCTAGGGTCAGAATGTGTGACATTCCAATGCATTTGACTAATTGTAAGAGTTCGGGATGAATTTGGAGTGTTTAGACAACACTTAAACCCATTTTATCCCAAAAGAGGCTTAAACCGAGAAAACATGCTAAAACCGAGAGAAAACATTGATTTGAAGCAGTAATCAGCTATGTTACTCTTTCTAGGTTCAAATATGTAACAATCCAATGCATTTTACTAATTACAAGAGTTCGGGTTGAATTTCGAGTGTTTAGCCACCACTTATACCCATTTTGTCCCGAAACAGGCTAAAACCGAGAAAACGTTGATTCTAAGCAGTAAACAGCATTGTTACTGTTTCTAGGGTCAGAATGTGTGACATTCCAATGCATTTTACTAATTGAAAGAGTTTGGGATGAATTTGGAGTGTTTAGACAACACTTAAACCCGTTTTATCCCAAAACAGGCTTAAACCGAGAAAACATGCTAAAACCGAGAGAAAACATTGATTTGAAGCAGTAATCAGCTATGTTACTCTTTCTAGGTTCAAATATGTAACAATCCAATGCATTTGACTAGTTACAAGAGTTCGGGTTGAATTTCGAGTGTTTAGCCACCACTTATACCCATTTTGTCCCGAAACAGGCTAAAACCGAGAAAACATTGTTCAAAGCAGTATACAGCTCTGTTACTATTTATAGGGTCAGAATGTGTGACAGTGCAATGCATTTGACTAATTTTAAGAGTTCAGGATGAATTTGGAGCGTTTAGACAACACCTAAACCCGTTTTATCCCAAAACAGGCTTAAACCGAGAAAACATGCTAAAACCGAGAGAAAACATTGATTTGAAGCAGTAATCAGCTATGTTACTCTTTCTAGGTTCAAATATGTAACAATCCAATGCCTTTGACTAATTACAAGAGTTCGGGTTGAATTTCGAGTGTTTAGCCACCACTTATACCCATTTTGTCCCGAAACAGGCTAAAACCGAGAAAACGTTGATTCTAAGCAGTAAACAGCGTTGTTACTGTTTCTAGGGTCAGAATGTGTGACATGCCAATGCATTTGACTAATTGTAAGAGTTCGGATGAATTTGGAGTGTTTAGACAACACTTAAATCCGTTTTATCTTAAAACAGGCTTAAACCGAGAAAACAGGCTAAAACCGAGAGAAATCATTGATTTGAAGCAGTGAACAGCTGTGTTACTCTTTCTAGGGTCAAAATATGTAACAATCCAATGCATTTGAGTAATTACAAGAATTCGGGTTGAATTTGGAGTGTTTAGCCACCACTTATACCCATTTTGTCCCGAAACAGGCTAAAACCGAGAAAACATTGATTCAAAGCAGTAAACAGCTCTGTTACTATTTCTAGGGTCAGAATGTGTGACATTCCAATGCATTTGACTAATTGTAAGAGTTCGGGATGAATTTGGAGCGTTCAGACAACACTATAAACCCGTTTTATCCCAAAACAGGCTTAAACAGAGAAAACAGGCTAAAACCGAGAGAAAACATTGATTTGAAGCAGTAAACAGCTGTGTTACTCTTTCTAGGGTCAAAATATGTAACAATCCAATGCATTTGACTAATTTCAAGAGTTCGGGTTGAATTTGGAATGTTTAGCCACCACTTATACCCATTTTGTCCCGAAACAGGCTAAAACCAAGAAAACGTTGATTCTAAGCAGTAAACAGCTCTGTTACTATTTCTATGGTCATAATGGGTGACAGTCCAATGCATTTGACTAGTTGTAAGAGTTCGGGATGAATTTGGAGCGTTTAGACAACACTTAAACCCGTTTTATCCCAAAACAGGCTTAAACCGAGAAAACATGCTAAAACCGAGAGAAAACATTGATTTGAAGCAGAAATCAGCTGTGTTACTCTTTCTAGGGTCAAAATATGTAACAATCCAATGCATTTGACTAATTTCAAGAGTTTGGGTTGAATTTGGAATGTTTAGCCACCACTTATACCCATTTTGTCCCGAAACAGGCTAAAACGAGAAAACGTTGATTCTAAGCAGTAAACAGCATTGTTACTGTTTCTAGGGTCAGAATGTGTGACATTCTAATGCATTTGACTAATTGTAAGAGTTCGGGATGAATTTGGAGTGTTTAGACAACACTTAAACCTGTTTTATCCCAAAACAGGCTTAAACCGAGAAAACATGCTAAAACCGAGAGAAAACATTGATTTGAAGCAGTAATCAGCTATGTTACTCTTTCTAGGTTCAAATATGTAACAATCCAATGCATTTGACTAATTACAAGAGTTCGGGTTGAATTTCGAGTGTTTAGCCACCACTTATACCCATTTTGTCCCGAAACAGGCTAAAACCAAGAAAACGTTGATTCTAAGCATTAAACAGCGTTGTTACTGTTTCTAGGGTTAGAATGTGTGACATGCCAATGCATTTGACTAATTGTAAGAGTTCGGATGAATTTGGAGTGTTTAGACAACACTTAAATCCGTTTTATCTTAAAACAGGCTTAAACTGAGAAAACAGGCTAAAACCGAGAGAAATCATTGATTTGAAGCAGTGAACAGCTGTGTTACTCTTTCTAGGGTCAAAATATGTAACAATCCAATGCATTTGAGTAATTACAAGAATTCGGGTTGAATTTGGAGTGTTTAGCCACCACTTATACCCATTTTGTCCCGAAACAGGCTAAAACCGAGAAAACATTGATTCAAAGCAGTAAACAGCTCTGTTACTATTTCTAGGGTCAGAATGTGTGACATTCCAATGCATTTGACTAATTGTAAGAGTTCGGGATGAATTTGGAGCGTTTAGAAAACACTATAAACCCGTTTTATCCCAAAACAGGCTTAAACAGAGAAAACAGGCTAAAACCGAGAGAAAACATTGATTTGAAGCAGTAAACAGCTGTGTTACTCTTTCTAGGGTCAAAATATGTAACAATCCAATGCATTTGACTTATTTCAAGAGTTCGGGTTGAATTTGGAATGTTTAGCCACCACTTATACCGATTTTGTCCCGAAACAGGCTAAAACCAAGAAAACGTTGATTCTAAGCAGTAAACAGCTCTGTTACTATTTCTATGGTCATAATGGGTGACAGTCCAATGCATTTGACCAGTTGTAAGAGTTCGGGATGAATTTGGAGCGTTTAGACAACACTTAAACCCGTTTTATCCCAAAACAGGCTTAAACAGAGAAAACAGGCTAAAACCGAGAGAAAACATTGATTTGAAGCAGTAAACAGCTGTGTTACTCTTTCTAGGGTCAAAATATGTAACAATCCAATGCATTTGAGTAATTACAAGAATTCGGGTTGAATTTGGAGTGTTTAGCCACCACTTCTACCCATTTTGTCCCGAAACAGGCTAAAACCGAGAAAACATTGATTCAAAGCAGTATACAGCTCTGTTACTATTTCTAGGGTCAGAATGTGTGACATTCCAATGCACTTGACTAATTGTAAGAGTTCGGGATGAATTTGGAGTGTTTAGACAATACTTAAACCCGTTTTATCCCGAAACAGGCTTAAACCGAGAAAACATGCTAAAACCGAGAGAAAACATTGATTTGAAGCAGTAATCAGCTATGTTACTCTTTCTAGGTTCGAATATGTAACAATCCAATGCATTTGACTAATTACAAGAGTTCGGGTTGAATTTCGAGTGTTTAGCCACCACTTATACCCATTTTGTCCCGAAACAGGCTAAAACCGAGAAAACATTGATTCAAAGCAGTATACAGCTATGTTACTATTTCTAGGGTCAGAATGTGTGACATTCCAATGCACTTGACTAATTGTAAGAGTTCGGGATGAATTTGGAGCGTTTAGACAATACTTCAACCCGTTTTATCCCAAAACAGGCTTAAACCGAGAAAACATGCTAAAACCGAGAGAAAACATTGATTTGAAGCAGTAATCAGCTATGTTACTCTTTCTAGGTTCAAATATGTAACAATCCAATGCATTTGACTAATTACAAGAGTTCGGGTTGAATTTCGAGTGTTTAGCCACCACTTATACCCATTTTGTCCCGAAACAGGCTAAAACCGAGAAAACATTGATTCAAAGCAGTGTACAGCTCTGTTACTATTTCTAGGGTCAGCATGTGTGACATTCCAATGCACTTGACTAGTTGTAAGAGTTCGGGATGAATTTGGAGTGTTTAGACAATACTTAAACCCGTTTTATCTCGAAACAGGCTTAAACCGAGAAAACATGCTAAAACCGAGAGAAAACATTGATTTGAAACAGTAATCAGCTATGTTACTCTTTCTAGGTTCGAATATGTAACAATCCAATGCATTTGACTAATTACAAGAGTTCGGGTTGAATTTCGAGTGTTTAGCCACCACTTATACCCATTTTGTCCCGAAACAGGCTAAAACCGAGAAAACGTTGATTTTAAGCAGTAAACAGCGTTGTTACTGTTTCTAGGGTCAGAATGTGTGACATTCCAATGCATTTGACTAATTGTAAGAGTTTGGATGAATTTGGAGTGTTTAGACAACACTTAAATCTGTTTTATCTTAAAACAGGCTTAAACCGAGAAAACAGGCTAACACCGAGAGAAATCATTGATTTGAAGCAGTGAACAGCTGTGTTACTCTTTCTAGGGTCAAAATATGTAACAATCCAATGCATTTGACTAATTTCAAGAGTTCGGGTTGAATTTGGAATGTTTAGCCACCACTTATACCCATTTTGTCCTGAAACAGGCTAAAACCGAGAAAACGTTGATTCTAAGCAGTAAACAGCTCTGTTACTATTTCTAGGGTCAGAATGTGTGACATTCCAATGCATTTGACTAATTGTAAGAGTTCGGGATGAATTTGGAGTGTTTAGACAACACTTAAACCCGTTTTATCCCAAAACAGGCTTAAACCGAGAAAACATGCTTAAACCGAGAGAAAACATTGATTTGAAGCAGTAATCAGCTATGTTACTCTTTCTAGGTTCAAATATGTAACAATCCAATGCATTTGACTAATTACAAGAGTTCGGGTTGAATTTCGAGTGTTTAGCCACCACTTATACCCATTTTGTCCCGAAACAGGCTAAAACCGAGAAAACATTGATTCAAAGCAGTATACAGCTCTGTTACTATTTCTAGGGTCAGAATGTGTGACATTCCAATGCACTTGACTAATTGTAAGAGTTCGGGATGAATTTGGAGCGTTTAGACAATACTTAAACCCGTTTTATCCCAAAACAGGCTTAAACCGAGAAAACATGCTAAAACCGAGAGAAAACATTGATTTGAAGCAGTAATCAGCTATGTTACTCTTTCTAGGTTCGAGTATGTAACAATCCAATGCATTTGACTAATTACAAGAGTTCGGGTTGAATTTCGAGTGTTTAGCCACCACTTATACCCATTTTGTCCCGAAACAGGCTAAAACCAAGAAAACGTTGATTTTAAGCAGTAAACAGCGTTGTTACTGTTTCTAGGGTCAGAATGTGTGACATTCCAATGCATTTGACTAATTGTAAGAGTTTGGATGAATTTGGAGTGTTTAGACAACACTTAAATCCGTTTTATCTTAAAACAGGCTTAATACGAGAAAACAGGCTAAAACCGAGAGAAATCATTGATTTAAAGCAGTGAACAGCTGTGTTACTCTTTCTAGGGTCAAAATATGTAACAATCCAATGAATTTGAGTAATTACAAGAATTCGGGTTGAATTTGGAGTGTTTAGCCACCACTTATACCCATTTTGTCCCGAAACAGGCTAAAACCGAGAAAACATTGATTCAAAGCAGTAAACAGCTCTGTTACTATTTCTATGGTCATAATGGGTGATAGTCCAATGCATATGACTAATTGTAAGAGTTCAGGAAGAATTTGGAGCGTTTGGACAACACTTAAACCCGTTTTATCCCAAAACAAGCTTAAACAGAGAAAACAGGCTAAAACCGAGAGAAAACATTGATTTGAAGCAGTAAACAGCTGTGTTACTCTTTCTAGGGTCAAAATATGTAACAATCCAATGAATTTGAGTAATTACAAGAATTCGGGTTGAATTTGGAGTGTTTAGCCACCACTTATACCCATTTTGTCCCGAAACAGGGTAAAACCGAGAAAACATTGATTCAAAGCAGTAAACAGCTCTGTTACTATTTCTATGGCCATAATGGGTGATAGTCCAATGCATATGACTAATTGTAAGAGTTCAGGAAGAATTTGGAGCGTTTAGACAACACTTAAACCCGTTTTATCCCAAAACAAGCTTAAACAGAGAAAACAGGCTAAAACCGAGAGAAAACATTGATTTGAAGCAGTAAACAGCTGTGTTACTCTTTCTAGGGTCAAAATATGTAACAATCCAATGCATTTGAGTAATTACAAGAATTCGGGTTGAATTTGGAGTGTTTAGCCACCACTTATACCCATTTTGTCCCGAAACAGGCTAAAACCGAGAAAACATTGATTCAAAGCAGTAAACAGCTCTGTTACTATTTCTATGGTCATAATGGGTGACAGTCCAATGCATCTGACTAATTGTAAGAGTTCGGGAAGAATTTGGAGCGTTTAGACAACACTTAAACCCGTTTTATCTTAAAACAGGCTTAAACAGAGAAAACAGGCTAAAACCGAGAGAAAACATTGATTTGAAGCAGTAAACAGCTGTGTTACTCTTTCTAGGGTCAAAATATGTAACAATCCAATGCATTTGAGTAATTACAAGAATTCGGGTTGAATTTGGAGTGATTAGCCACCACTTATACCCATTTTGTCGCGAAAGAGGCTAAAACCGAGAAAACATTGATTCAAAGCAGTAAACAGCTCTGTTACTATTTCTAGGGTCAGAATGTGTGACATTCCAATGCATTTGACTAATTGTAAGAGTTCGGGATGAATTTGGAGTGTTTAGACAACACTTAAACCCGTTTTATCCCAAAACAGGCTTAAACCGAGAAAACATGCTAAAACCGAGAGAAAACATTGATTTGAAGAAGTAATCAGCTGTGTTACTCTTTCTAGGTTTGAATATGTAACAATCCAATGCATTTGACTAATTACAAGAGTTCGGGTTGAATTTCGAGTGTTTAACCACCACTTATACCCATTTTGTCCCGAAACAGGCTAAAACCGAGAAAACATTGATTCAAAGCAGTATACCGCTCTGTTACTATTTCTAGGGTCAGAATGTGTGACAGTCCAATGCATTTGACTAATTGTAAGAGTTCGCGATGAATTTGGAGTGTTTAGACAATACTTAAACCCGTTTTATCCCAAAACAGGCTTAAACCGAGAAAACATGCTAAAACCGAGAGAAAACATTGATTTGAAGCAGTAATCAGCTGTGTTACTCTTTCTAGGGTCAAAATATGGAACAATCCAATGCATTTAACTAATTTCAAGAGTTTGGGTTGAATTTGGAATGTTTAGCCACCACTTATACCCATTTTGTCCCGAAACAGGCTAAAACCAAGAAAACGTTGATTCTAAGCAGTAAACAGCTCTGTTACAATTTCTAGGGTCAGAATGTGTGACATTCCAATGCATATGACTAATTTTAAGAGTTCGGGATGAATTTGGAGTGTTTAAACAACACTTAAACCCATTTTATCCCAAAACAGGCTTAAACCGAGAAAACATGCTAAAACCGAGAGAAAACATTGATTTGAAGCAGTAATCAGCTATGTTACTCTTTCTAGGTTCAAATATGTAACAATCCAATGCATTTTACTAATTACAAGAGTTCGGGTTGAATTTCGAGTGTTTAGCCACCACTTATACCCATTTTGTCCCGAAACAGGCTAAACCCGAGAAAACGTTGATTCTAAGCAGTAAACAGCATTGTTACTGTTTCTAGTGTCAGAATGTGTGACATTCCAATGCATTTGACTAATTGTAAGAGTTCGGGATGAATTTGGAGTGTTTAGACAACACTTAAACCCGTTTTATCCCAAAACAAGCTTAAACCGAGAAAACATGCTAAAACCGAGAGAAAACATTGATTTGAAGCAGTAATCAGCTATGTTACTCTTTCTAGGTTCAAATATGTAACAATCCAATGCATTTGACTAATTACAAGAGTTCGGGTTGAATTTCGAGTGTTTAGCCACCACTTATACCCATTTTGTCCCGAAACAGGCTAAAACCGAGAAAACATTGATTCAAAGCAGTATACAGCTCTGTTACTATTTATAGGGTCAGAATGTGTGACAGTGCAATGCATTTGACTAATTTTAAGAGTTCAGGATGAATTTGGAGCGTTTAGCCAACACATAAACCCGTTTTATCCCAAAACAGGCTTAAACCGAGAAAACATGCTAAAACCGAGAGAAAACATTGATTTGAAGCAGTAATCAGTTATGTTACTCTTTCTAGGTTCAAATATGTAACAATCCAATGCATTTGACTAATTACAAGAGTTCGGGTTGAATTTCGAGTGTTTAGCCACCACTTATACCCATTTTGTCCCGAAACAGGCTAAAACCGAGAAATCGTTGATTCTAAGCAGTAAACAGCGTTGTTACTGTTTCTAGGGTCAGAATGTGTGACATTCCAATGCATTTGACTAATTGTAAGAGTTCGGATGAATTTGGAGTGTTTAGACAACACTTAAATCCGTTTTATCTTAAAACAGGCTTAAATCGAGAAAACAGGCTAAAACCGAGAGAAATCATTGATTTGAAGCAGTGAACAGCTGTGTTACTCTTTCTAGGGTCAAAATATGTAACAATCCAATGCATTTGAGTAATTACAAGAATTCGGGTTGAATTTGGAGTGTTTAGCCACCACTTATACCCATTTTGTCCCGAAACAGGCTAAAACCGAGAAAACATTGATTCAAAGCAGTAAACAGCTCTATTACTATTTCTAGGGTCAGAATGTGTGACATTCCAATGCATTTGACAAATTGTAAGAGTTCGGGATGAATTTGGAGCGTTTAGACAACACTATAAACCCGTTTTATCCCAAAACAGGCTTAAACAGAGAAAACAGGCTAAAACCGAGAGAAAACATTGATTTGAAGCAGTAAACAGCTGTGTTACTCTTTCTAGGGTCAAAATATGTAACAATCCAATGCATTTGACTAATTCCAAGAGTTCGGGTTGAATTTGGAATGTTTAGCCACCACGTATACCCATTTTGTCCCGAAACAGGCTAAAACCAAGAAAACGTTGATTCTAAGCAGTAAACAGCTCTGTTACTATTTCTATGGTCATAATGGGTGACAGTCCAATGCATTTGACTAGTTGTAAGAGTTTGGGATGAATTTAGAGCGTTTAGACAACATTAAACCCGTTTTATCCCAAAACAGGCTTAAACAGAGAAAACAGGCTAAAACCGAGAGAAAACATTGATTTGAAGCAGTAAACAGCTGTGTTACTCTTTCTAGGGTCAAAATATGTAACAATCCAATGTATTTGAGTAATTACAAGAATTCGGGTTGAATTTGGAGTGTTTAGCCACCACTTCTACCCATTTTGTCCCGAAACAGGCTAAAACCGAGAAAACATTGATTCAAAGCAGTATACCGCTCTGTTACTATTTCTAGGGTCAGAATGTGTGACAGTCCAATGCATTTGACTAATTGTAAGAGTTCGGGATGAATTTGGAGTGTTTAGACAATACTTAAACCCGTTTTATCCCAAAACAGGCTTAAACCGAGAAAACATGCTAAAACCGAGAGAAAACATTGATTTGAAGCAGTAATCAGCTATGCTACTCTTTCTAGGTTCGAATATGTAACAATCCAATTCATTTGACTAATTACAAGAGTTCGGGTTGAATTTCGAGTGTTTAGCCACCACTTGTACCCATTTTGTCCCGAAACAGGCTAAAACCGAGAAAACATTGATTTTAAGCAGTAAACAGCATTGTTACTGTTTCTAGGGTAAGAATGTGTGACATTCCAATGCATTTGACTAATTGTAAGAGTTTGGATGAATTTGGAGTGTTTAGACAACACTTAAATCCGTTTTATCTTAAAACAGGCTTAAACCAAGAAAACAGGCTAAAACCGAGAGAAATCATTGATTTGAAGCAGTAAACAGCTGTGTTACTCTTTCTAGGGTCAAAATATGTAACAATCCAATGCATTTGAGTAATTACAAGAATTCGGGTTGAATTTGGAGTGTTTAGCCACCACTTATACCCATTTTGTCCCGAAACAGGCTAAAACCGAGAAAACGTTGATTCTAAGCAGTCAACAGCTCTGTTACTATTTCTATGGTCATAATGGGTGATAGTCCAATGCATTTGACTAGTTGTAAGAGTTTGGGATGAATTTAGAGCGTTTAGACAACACTTAAACCCGTTTTATCCCAAAACAGGCTTAAACAGAGAAAACAGGCTAAAACCGAGAGAAAACATTGATTTGAAGCAGTAAACAGCTGTGTTACTCTTTCTAGGGTCAAAATATGTAACAATCCAATGTATTTGAGTAATTACAAGAATTCGGGTTGAATTTGGAGTGTTTAGCCACCACTTCTACCCATTTTGTCCCGAAACAGGCTAAAACCGAGAAAACATTGATTCAAAGCAGTATACCGCTCTGTTACTATTTTTAGGGTCAGAATGTGTGACAGTCCAATGCATTTGACTAATTGTAAGAGTTCGGGATGAATTTGGAGTGTTTAGACAATACTTAAACCCGTTTTATCCCAAAACAGGCTTAAACCGAGAAAACATGCTAAAACCGAGAGAAAACATTGATTTGAAGCAGTAATCAGCTATGCTACTCTTTCTAGGTTCGAATATGTAACAATCCAATTCATTTGACTAATTACAAGAGTTCGGGTTGAATTTCGAGTGTTTAGCCACCACTTATACCCATTTTGTCCCGAAACAGGCTAAACCCGAGAAAACGTTGATTCTAAGCAGTAAACAGCATTGTTACTGTTTCTAGGGTCAGAATGTGTGACATTCCAATGCATTTGACTAATTGTAAGAGTTCGGGATGAATTTGGAGTGTTTAGACAACACTTAAACCCGTTTTATCCCAAAACAGGCTTAAACCGAGAAAACATGCTAAAACCGAGAGAAAACATTGATTTGAAGCATTAATCAGCTATGTTACTCTTTCTAGGTTCAAATATGTAACAATCCAATGCATTTGACTGATTACAAGAGTTCGGGTTGAATTTCGAGTGTTTAGCCACCACTTATACCCATTCTGTCCCGAAACAGGCTAAAACCGAGAAAACATTGATTCAAAGCAGTATACAGCTCTGTTACTATTTATAGGGTCAGAATGTGTGACGGTGCAATGCATTTGACTAATTTTAAGAGTTCAGGATGAATTTGGAGCGTTTAGACAACACCTAAACCCGTTTTATCCCAAAACAGGCTTAAACCGAGAAAACATGCTAAAACCGAGAGAAAACATTGATTTGAAGCAGTAATCAGTTATGTTACTCTTTCTAGGTTCAAATATGTAACAATCCAATGCATTTGACTAATTACAAGAGTTCGGGTTGAATTTCGAGTGTTTAGCCACCACTTATACCCATTTTGTCCCGAAACAGGCTAAAACCGAGAAATCGTTGATTCTAAGCAGTAAACAGCGTTGTTACTGTTTCTAGGGTCAGAATGTGTGACATTCCAATGCATTTGACTAATTGTAAGAGTTCGGATGAATTTGGAGTGTTTAGACAACACTTAAATCCGTTTTATCTTAAAACAGGCTTAAATCGAGAAAACAGGCTAAAACCGAGAGAAATCATTGATTTGAAGCAGTAAACAGCTGTGTTACTCTTTCTAGGGTCAAAATATGTAACAATCCAATGCATTTGAGTAATTACAAGAATTCGGGTTGAATTTGGAGTGTTTAGCCACCACTTATACCCATTTTGTCCCGAAACAGGCTAAAACCGAGAAAACATTGATTCAAAGCAGTAAACAGCTCTGTTACTATTTCTAGGGTCAGAATGTGTGACAATCCAATGCATTTGACAAATTGTAAGAGTTCGGGATGAATTTGGAGCGTTTAGACAACACTATAAACCCGTTTTATCCCAAAACAGGCTTAAACAGAGAAAACAGGCTAAAACCGAGAGAAAACATTGATTTGAAGCAGTAAACAGCTGTGTTACTCTTTCTAGGGTCAAAATATGTAACAACCCAATTCATTTGACTAATTACAAGAGTTCGGGTTGAATTTCGAGTGTTTAGCCACCACTTATACCCATTTTGTCCCGAAACAGGCTAAAACCAAGAAAACGTTGATTCTAAGCAGTAAACAGCATTGTTACTGTTTCTAGGGTAAGAATGTGTGACATTCCAATGCATTTGACTAATTGTAAGAGTTTGGATGAATTTGGAGTGTTTACACAACACTTAAATCTGTTTTATCTTAAAAC
This sequence comes from Camelina sativa, assembly GCF_030686135.1. Classification (NCBI taxonomy): domain Eukaryota; kingdom Viridiplantae; phylum Streptophyta; class Magnoliopsida; order Brassicales; family Brassicaceae; genus Camelina; species Camelina sativa. Next base: position 15,144,810 of record NC_141892.1, on the reverse strand, counting down.
AGGCTTAAACCGAGAAAACAGGCTAAAACCGAGAGAAATCATTGATTTGAAGCAGTGAACAGCTGTGTTACTCTTTCTAGGGTCAAAATATGTAACAATCCAATGCATTTGAGTAATTACAAGAATTCGGGTTGAATTTGGAGTGTTTAGCCACCACTTGTACCCATTTTGTCCCGAAACAGGCTAAAACAGAGAAAACATTGATTCCAAGCAGTAAACAGCTCTTTTACTATTTCTGTGGTCATAATGGGTGACTGTCCAATGCATCTGACTAATTGTAAGAGTTCGGGAAGAATTTGGAGCGTTTAGACAACACTTAAACCCGTTTTATCCCAAAACAGGCTTAAACAGAGAAAACAGGCGAAAACCGAGAGAAAACATTGATTTGAAGCAGTAAACAGCTGTGTTACTCTTTCTAGGGTCTAAATATGTAACAATCCAATGCATTTGAGTAATTACAAGAATTCGGGTTGAATTTGGAGTGTTTAGCCACCACTTCTACCCATTTTGTCCCGAAACAGGCTAAAACCGAGAAAACATTGATTCAAAGCAGTATACAGCTCTGTTACTATTTCTAAGGTCAGAATGTGTGACAGTCCAATGCATTTGACTAATTGTAAGAGTTCGGGATGAATTTGGAGTGTTTAGCCAACACTTAAACCCATTTATCCCAAAACGTGCTTAAACCGAGAAAACAGGCTAAAACCGAGAGAAAACATTGATTTGAAGCAGTAAACAGTTGTGTTACTCTTTCTAGGGTCAAAATATGTAACAATCCGATGCATTTGACTAATTTCAAGAGTTCGGGTTGAATTTGGAATGTTTAGCCACCACTTATACCCATTTTGTCCTGAAACAGGCTAAAACCGAGAAAACGTTGATTCTAAGCAGTAAACAGCTCTGTTACTATTTCTAGGGTCAGAATGTGTGACATTCCAATGCATTTGACTAATTGTAAGAGTTCAGTATGAATTTGGAGTGTTTAGACAACACTTAAACCCGTTTTATCCCAAAACAGGCTTAAACCGAGAAAACATTGATTTGAAGCAGTAATCAGCTGTGTTACTCTTTCTAGGGTCAAAATATGTAACAATCCAATGCATTTGACTAATTACAAGAGGTCGGGTTGAATTTCGAGTGTTTAGCCACCACTTATACCCATTTTGTCCCGAAACAGGCTAAAACCAGGAAAACGTTGATTCTAAGCAGTAAACAGCTCTGTTACAATTTCTCGGGTCAGAATGTGTGACATTCCAAGGCATTTGACTAATTTTAAGAGTTCGGGATGAATTTGGAGTGTTTAGACAACACTTAAACCCATTTTATCCCAAAACAGGCTTAAACCGAGAAAACATGCTAAAACCGAGAGAAAACATTGATTTGAAGCAGTAATCAGCTATGTTACTCTTTCTAGGTTCAAATATGTAACAATCCAATGCATTTTACTAATTACAAGAGTTCGGGTTGAATTTCGAGTGTTTAGCCACCACTTATACCCATTTTGTCCCGAAACAGGCTAAAACCGAGAAAACGTTGATTCTAAGCAGTCAACAGCTCTGTTACTATTTCTATGGTCATAATGGGTGACAGTCCAATGCATTTGACTAGTTGTAAGAGTTCGGGATGAATTTAGAGCGTTTAGACAACACTTAAACCCGTTTTATCCAAAAACAGGCTTAAACAGAGAAAACAGGCTAAAACCGAGAGAAAACATTGATTTGAAGCAGTAAACAGCTGTGTTACTCTTTCTAGGGTCAAAATATGTAACAATCCAATGTATTTGAGTAATTACAAGAATTCAGGTTGAATTTGGAGTGTTTAGCCACCACTTCTACCCATTTTGTCCCGAAACAGGCTAAAACCGAGAAAACATTGATTCAAAGCAGTATACCGCTCTGTTACTATTTCTAGGGTCAGAATGTGTGACAGTCCAATGCATTTGACTAATTGTAAGAGTTCGGGATGAATTTGGAGTGTTTAGACAATACTTAAACCCGTTTTATCCCAAAACAGGCTTAAACCGAGAAAACATGCTAAAACAGAGAGAAAACATTGATTTGAAGCAGTAATCAGCTATGTTACTCTTTCTAGGTTCGAATATGTAACAATCCAATTCATTTGACTAATTACAAGAGTTCGGGTTGAATTTCGAGTGTTTAGCCACCACTTATACCCATTTTGTCCCGAAACTGGCTAAAACCGAGAAAACATTGATTTTAAGCAGTAAACAGCATTGTTACTGTTTCTAGGGTCAGAATGTGTGACATTCCAATGCATTTGACTAATTGTAAGAGTTTGGATGAATTTGGAGTGTTTAGACAACACTTAAATCCGTTTTATCTTAAAACAGGCTTAAACCGAGAAAACAGGCTAAAACCGAGAGAAATCATTGATTTGAAGCAGTGAACAGCTGTGTTACTCTTTCTAGGGTCAAAATATGTAACAATCCAATGCATTTGAGTAATTACAAGAATTCGGGTTGAATTTGGAGTGTTTAGCCACCACTTATACCCATTTTGTCCCGAAACAGGCTAAAACCGAGAAAACATTGATTCCAAGCAGTAAACAGCTCTGTTACTATTTCTATGGTCATAATGGGTGACTGTCCAATGCATCTGACTAATTGTAAGAGTTCGGGAAGAATTTGGAGCGTTTAGACAACACTTAAACCCGTTTTATCCCAAAATAGGCTTAAACAGAGAAAACAGGCTAAAACCGAGAGAAAACATTGATTTGAAGCAGTAAACAGTTGTGTTACTCTTTCTAGGGTCAAAATATGTAACAATCCGATGCATTTGACTAATTTCAAGAGTTCGGGTTGAATTTGGAATGTTTAGCCACCACTTATACCCATTTTGTCCTGAAACAGGCTAAAACCGAGAAAACGTTGATTCTAAGCAGTAAACAGCTCTGTTACTATTTCTAGGGTCAGAATGTGTGACATTCCAATGCATTTGACTAATTGTAAGAGTTCAGTATGAATTTGGAGTGTTTAGACAACACTTAAACCGTTTTATCCCAAAACAGGCTTAAACCGAGAAAACATTGATTTGAAGCAGTAATCAGCTGTGTTACTCTTTCTAGGGTCAAAATATGTAACAATCCAATGCATTTGACTAATTACAAGAGGTCGGGTTGAATTTCGAGTGTTTAGCCACCACTTATACCCATTTTGTCCCGAAACAGCCTAAAACCAGGAAAACGTTGATTCTAAGCAGTAAACAGCTCTGTTACAATTTCTCGGGTCAGAATGTGTGACATTCCAAGGCATTTGACTAATTTTAAGAGTTCGGGATGAATTTGGAGTGTTTAGACAACACTTAAACCCATTTTATCCCAAAACAGGCTTAAACCGAGAAAACATGCTAAAACCGAGAGAAAACATTGATTTGAAGCAGTAATCAGCTATGTTACTCTTTCTAGGTTCAAATATGTAACAATCCAATGCATTTTACTAATTACAAGAGTTCGGGTTGAATTTCGAGTGTTTAGCCACCACTTATACCCATTTTGTCCCGAAACAGGCTAAAACCGAGAAAACGTTGATTCTAAGCAGTCAACAGCTCTGTTACTATTTCTATGGTCATAATGGGTGACAGTCCAATGCATTTGACTAGTTGTAAGAGTTCGGGATGAATTTAGAGCGTTTAGACAACACTTAAACCCGTTTTATCCAAAAACAGGCTTAAACAGAGAAAACAGGCTAAAACCGAGAGAAAACATTGATTTGAAGCAGTAAACAGCTGTCCTACTCTTTCTAGGGTCAAAATATGTAACAATCCAATGTATTTGAGTAATTACAAGAATTCGGGTTGAATTTGGAGTGTTTAGCCACCACTTCTACCCATTTTGTCCCGAAACAGGCTAAAACCGAGAAAACATTGATTCAAAGCAGTATACCGCTCTGTTACTATTTCTAGGGTCAGAATGTGTGACAGTCCAATGCATTTGACTAATTGTAAGAGTTCGGGATGAATTTGGAGTGTTTAGACAATACTTAAACCCGTTTTATCCCAAAACAGGCTTAAACCGAGAAAACATGCTAAAACAGAGAGAAAACATTGATTTGAAGCAGTAATCAGCTATGTTACTCTTTCTAGGTTCGAATATGTAACAATCCAATTCATTTGACTAATTACAAGAGTTCGGGTTGAATTTCGAGTGTTTAGCCACCACTTATACCCATTTTGTCCCGAAACAGGCTAAAACCGAGAAAACATTGATTTTAAGCAGTAAACAGCATTGTTACTGTTTCTAGGGTCAGAATGTGTAACATTCCAATGCATTTGACTAATTGTAAGAGTTTGGATGAATTTGGAGTGTTTAGACAACACTTAAATCCGTTTTATCTTAAAACAGGCTTAAACCGAGAAAACAGGCTAAAACCGAGAGAAATCATTGATTTGAAGCAGTGAACAGCTGTGTTACTCTTTCTAGGGTCAAAATATGTAACAATCCAATGCATTTGAGTAATTACAAGAATTCGGGTTGAATTTGGAGTGTTTAGCCACCACTTATACCCATTTTGTCCCGAAACAGGCTAAAACCGAGAAAACATTGATTCCAAGCAGTAAACAGCTCTGTTACTATTTCTATGGTCATAATGGGTGACTGTCCAATGCATCTGACTAATTGTAAGAGTTCGGGAAGAATTTGGAGCGTTTAGACAACACTTAAACCCGTTTTATCCCAAAACAGGCTTAAACAGAGAAAACAGGCTAAAACCGAGAGAAAACATTGATTTGAAGCAGTAAACAGTTGTGTTACTCTTTCTAGGGTCAAAATATGTAACAATCCGATGCATTTGACTAATTTCAAGAGTTCGGGTTGAATTTGGAATGTTTAGCCACCACTTATACCCATTTTGTCCTGAAACAGGCTAAAACCGAGAAAACGTTGATTCTAAGCAGTAAACAGCTCTGTTACTATTTCTAGGGTCAGAATGTGTGACATTCCAATGCATTTGACTAATTGTAAGAGTTCAGTATGAATTTGGAGTGTTTAGACAACACTTAAACCCGTTTTATCCCAAAACAGGCTTAAACCGAGAAAACATTGATTTGAAGCAGTAATCAGCTGTGTTACTCTTTCTAGGGTCAAAATATGTAACAATCCAATGCATTTGACTAATTACAAGAGGTCGGGTTGAATTTCGAGTGTTTAGCCACCACTTATACCCATTTTGTCCCGAAACAGGCTAAAACCAGGAAAACGTTGATTCTAAGCAGTAAACAGCTCTGTTACAATTTCTCGGGTCAGAATGTGTGACATTCCAATGCATTTGACTAATTGTAAGAGTTTGGATGAATTTGGAGTGTTTAGACAACACTTAAATTCGTTTTATCTTAAAACAGGCTTAAACCGAGAAAACAGGCTAAAACCGAGAGAAATCATTGATTTGAAGCAGTGAACAGCTGTGTTACTCTTTCTAGGGTCAAAATATGTAACAATCCAATGCATTTGAGTAATTACAAGAATTCGGGTTGAATTTGGAGTGTTTAGCCACCACTTATACCCATTTTGTCCCGAAACAGGCTAAAACCGAGAAAACATTGATTCCAAGCAGTAAACAGCTCTGTTACTATTTCTATGGTCATAATGGGTGACTGTCCAATGCATCTGACTAATTGTAAGAGTTCGGGAAGAATTTGGAGCGTTTAGACAACACTTAAACCCGTTTTATCCCAAAACAGGCTTAAACAGAGAAAACAGGCTAAAACCGAGAGAAAACATTGATTTGAAGCAGTAAACAGCTGTGTTACTCTTTCTAGGGTCAAAATATGTAACAATCCAATGCATTTGAGTAATTACAAGAATTTGGGTTGAATTTGGAGTGTTTAGCCACCACTTCTACCCATTTTGTCCCGAAACAGGCTAAAACCGAGAAAACATTGATTCAAAGTAGTATACAGCTCTGTTACTATTTCTAGGGTCAGAATGTGTGACAGTCCAATGCATTTGACTAATTGTAACAGTTCGGTATGAATTTGGAGTGTTTAGACAACACTTAAACCCATTTTATCCCAAAACAGGCTTAAACCGAGAAAACATGCTAAAACCGAGAGAAAACATTGATTTGAAGCAGTAAACAGTTGTGTTACTCTTTCTAGGGTCAAAATATGTAACAATCCGATGCATTTGACTAATTTCAAGAGTTCGGGTTGAATTTGGAATGTTTAGCCACCACTTATACCCATTTTGTCCTGAAACAGGCTAAAACCAAGAAAACGTTGATTCTAAGCAGTAAACAGCTCTGTTACTATTTCTAGGGTCAGAATGTGTGACATTCCAATGCATTTGACTAATTTTAAGAGTTCGGATGAATTTGGAGTGTTTAGACAACACTTAAACCCATTTTATCCCAAAACAGGCTTAAACCGAGAAAACATGCTAAAACCGAGAGAAAACATTGATTTGAAGCAGTAATCAGCTATGTTACTCTTTCTAGGTTCAAATATGAAACAATCCAATGCACTTTACTAATTACAAGAGTTCGGGTTGAATTTCGAGTGTTTAGCCACCACTTATACCCATTTTGTCCCGAAACAGGCTAAAACCGAGAAAACGTTGATTCTAAGCAGTAAACAGCATTGTTACTGTTTCTAGGGTCAGAATGTGTGACATTCCAATGCATTTGACTAATTGTAAGAGTTCAGTATGAATTTGGAGTGTTTAGACAACACTTAAACCCGTTTTATCCCAAAACAGGCTTAAACCGAGAAAACATGCTAAAACCGAGAGAAAACATTGATTTGAAGCAGTAATCAGCTGTGTTACTCTTTCTAGGGTCAAAATATGTAATAATCCAATGTATTTGACTAATTTCAAGAGTTTGGGTTGAATTTGGAATGTTTAGCCACCACTTATACCCATTTTGTCCCGCAACAGGCTAAAACCAAGAAAACGTTGATTCTAAGCAGTAAACAGCTCTGTTACAATTTCTAAGGTCAGAATGTGTGACATTCCAATGCATTTGACTAATTTTAAGAGTTCGGGATGAATTTGGAGTGTTTAGAGAACACTTAAACCCATTTTATCCCAAAACAGGCTTAAACCGAGAAAACATGCTAAAACCGAGAGAAAACATTGATTTGAAGCAGTAATCAGCTATGTTACTCTTTCTAGGTTCAAATATGAAACAATCCAATGCATTTTACTAATTACAAGAGTTCGGGTTGAATTTCGAGTGTTTAGCCACCACTTATACCCATTTTGTCCCGAAATAGGCTAAAACCGAGAAAACGTTGATTCTAAGCAGTAAACAGCATTGTTACTGTTTCTAGGGTCAGAATGTGTGACATTCCAATGCATTTGACTAATTGTAAGGGTTCGGGATGAATTTGGAGTGTTTAGACAACACTTAAACCCGTTTTATCCCAAAACAGGCTTAAACCGAGAAAACATGCTAAAACCGAGAGAAAACATTGATTTGAAGCAGTAATCAGCTGTGTTACTCTTTCTAGGGTCAAAATATGTAATAATCCAATGTATTTGACTAATTTCAAGAGTTTGGGTTGAATTTGGAATGTTTAGCCACCACTTATACCCATTTTGTCCCGAAACAGGCTAAAACCAAGAAAACGTTGATTCTAAGCAGTAAACAGCTCTGTTACAATTTCTAAGGTCAGAATGTGTGACATTCCAATGCATTTGACTAATTTTAAGAGTTCGGGATGAATTTGGAGTGTTTAGACAACACTTAAACCCATTTTATCCCAAAACAGGCTTAAACCGAGAAAACATGCTAAAACCGAGAGAAAACATTGATTTGAAGCAGTAATCAGCTATGTTACTCTTTCTAGGTTCAAATATGTAACAATCTAATGCATTTGACTAATTTCAAGAGTTCGGGTTGAATTTGGAATATTTAGCCACCACTTATACCCATTTTGTCCCGAAACAGGCTAAAACCAAGAAAACGTTGATTCTAAGCAGTAAACAGCTCTGTTACAATTTCTCGGGTCAGAATGTGTGACAGTCCAATGCATTTGACTAATTGTAAGAGTTCGGGATGAATTTGGAGTGTTTAGACAACACTTAAACCCGTTTTATCCCAAAACAGGCTTAAACCGAGAAAACATGCTAAAACCGAGAGAAAACATTGATTTGAAGCAGTAATCAGCTGTGTTACTCTTTCTAGGGTCAAAATATGTAACAATCCAATGCATTTGACTAATTTCAAGAGTTCGGGTTGAATTTGGAATGTTTAGCCACCACTTATACCCATTTTGTCCCGAAACAGGCTAAAACCAAGAAAACGTTGATTCTAAGCAGTAAACAGCTCTGTTACAATTTCTTGGGTCAGAATGTGTGACATTCCAAGGCATTTGACTAATTTTAAGAGTTCGGGATGAATTTGGAGTGTTTAGACAACACTTAAACCCATTTTATCCCAAAACAGGCTTAAACCGAGAAAACATGCTAAAACCGAGAGAAAACATTGATTTGAAGCAGTAATCAGCTATGTTACTCTTTCTAGGTTCAAATATGAAACAATGCAATGCATTTTACTAATTACAAGAGTTCGGGTTGAATTTCGAGTGTTTAGCCACCACTTATACCCATTTTGTCCCGAAACAGGCTAAAACCGAGAAAACGTTGATTCTAAGCAGTAAACAGCATTGTTACTGTTTCTAGGGTCAGAATGTGTGACATTCCAATGCATTTGACTAATTGTAAGGGTTCGGGATGAATTTGGAGTGTTTAGACAACACTTAAACCCGTTTTATCCCAAAACAGGCTTAAACCGAGAAAACATGCTAAAACCGAGAGAAAACATTGATTTGAAGCAGTAATCAGCTGTGTTACTCTTTCTAGGGTCAAAATATGTAACAATCTAATGTATTTGACTAATTTCAAGAGTTTGGGTTGAATTTGGAATGTTTAGCCACCACTTATACCCATTTTGTCCCGAAACAGGCTAAAACCAAGAAAACGTTGATTCTAAGCAGTAAACAGCTCTGTTACAATTTCTAAGGTCAGAATGTGTGACATTCCAATGCATTTGACTAATTTTAAGAGTTCGGGATGAATTTGGAGTGTTTAGAGAACACTTAAACCCATTTTATCCCAAAACAGGCTTAAACCGAGAAAACATGCTAAAACCGAGAGAAAACATTGATTTGAAGCAGTAATCAGCTATGTTACTCTTTCTAGGTTCAAATATGTAACAATCTAATGCATTTGACTAATTTCAAGAGTTCAGGTTGAATTTGGAATGTTTAGCCACCACTTATACCCATTTTGTCCCGAAACAGGCTAAAACCAAGAAAACGTTGATTCTAAGCAGTAAACAGCTCTGTTACAATTTCTCGGGTCAGAATGTGTGACAGTCCAATGCATTTGACTAATTGTAAGAGTTCGGGATGAATTTGGAGTGTTTAGACAACACTTAAACCCGTTTTATCCCAAAACAGGCTTAAACCGAGAAAACATGCTAAAACCGAGAGAAAACATTGATTTGAAGCAGTAATCAGCTATGTTAGTCTTTCTAGGTTCAAATATGTAATAATCCAATGCATTTGACTAATTACAAGAGTTCGGGTTGAATTTCGAGTGTTTAGCCACCACTTATACCCATTTTGTCCCAAAACAGGCTAAAACCGAGAAAACATTGATTCAAAGCAGTATACAGCTCTGTTACTATTTATAGGGTCAGAATGTGTGACAGTGCAATGCATTTGACTAATTTTAAGAGTTTGGGATGAATTTGGAGCGTTTAGACAACACTTAAATCCGTTTTATCTTAAAACAGGCTTAAACCGAGAAAACAGGCTAAAACCGAGAGAACACATTGATTTGAAGCAGTAATCAGCTATGTTACTCTTTCTAGGTTCAAATATGTAACAATCCAATGCATTTTACTAATTACAAGAGTTCGGGTTGAATTTCGAGTGTTTAGCCACCACTTATACCCATTTTGTCCCGAAACAGGCTAAAACTGAGAAAACGTTGATTCTAAGCAGTAAACAGCATTTTTACTGTTTCTAGGGTCAGAATGTGTGACATTCCAATGCATTTGACTAATTGTAAGAGTTCGGGATGAATTTGGAGTGTTTAGACAACACTTAAACCCGTTTTATCCCACAACAGGCTTAAACCGAGAAAACATGCTAAAACCGAGAGAAAACATTGATTTGAAGCAGTAATCAGCTGTGTTACTCTTTCTAGGGTCAAAATATGTAATAATCCAATGTATTTGACTAATTTCAAGAGTTTGGGTTGAATTTGGAATGTTTAGCCACCACTTATACCCATTTTGTCCCGAAACAGGCTAAAACCAAGAAAACGTTGATTCTAAGCAGTAAACAGCTCTGTTACAATTTCTAAGGTCAGAATGTGTGACATTCCAATGCATTTGACTAATTTTAAGAGTTCGGGATGAATTTGGAGTGTTTAGACAACACTTAAACCCATTTTATCCCAAAACAGGCTTAAACCGAGAAAACATGCTAAAACCGAGAGAAAACATTGATTTGAAACAGTAATCAGCTATGTTACTCTTTCTAGGTTCAAATATGTAACAATCTAATGCATTTGACTAATTTCAAGAGTTCGGGTTGAATTTGGAATGTTTAGCCACCACTTATACCCATTTTGTCCCGAAACAGGCTAAAACCAAGAAAACGTTGATTCTAAGCAGTAAACAGCTCTGTTACAATTTCTCGGGTCAGAATGTGTGACAGTCCAATGCATTTGACTAATTGTAAGAGTTCGGGATGAATTTGGAGTGTTTAGACAACACTTAAACCCGTTTTATCCCAAAACAGGCTTAAACCGAGAAAACATGCTAAAACCGAGAGAAAACATTGATTTGAAGCAGTAATCAGCTGTGTTACTCTTTCTAGGTTCAAATATGTAATAATCCAATGCATTTGACTAATTACAAGAGTTCGGGTTGAATTTCGAGTGTTTAGCCACCACTTATACCCATTTTGTCCCGAAACAGGCTAAAACCGAGAAAACGTTGATTCTAAGCAGTAAACAGCTCTGTTACTATTTCTAGGGTCAGAATGTGTGACATTCCAATGCATTTGAGTAATTTTAAGAGTTCGGGATGAATTTGGAGTGTTTAGACAACACTTAAACCCGTTTTATCCCAAAACAGGCTTAAACCGAGAAAACATGCTAAAACCGAGAGAAAACATTGATTTGAAGCAGTAATCAGCTATGTTACTCTTTCTAGGTTCAAATATGTAATAATCCAATGCATTTGACTAATTACAAGAGTTCGGGTTGAATTTCGAGTGTTTAGCCACCACTTATACCCATTTTGTCCCGAAACAGGCTAAAACCGAGAAAACGTTGATTCTAAGCAGTAAACAGCGTTGTTACTGTTTCTAGGGTCAGAATGTGTGACATTCCAATGAATTTGACTAATTGTAAGAGTTCGGATGAATTTGGAGTGTTTAGACAACACTTAAATCCGTTTTATCTTAAAACAGGCTTAAACCGAGAAAACAGGCTAAAACCGAGAGAAAACATTGATTCGAAGCAGTAATCAGCTATGTTACTCTTTCTAGGTTCAAATATGTAACAATCCAATGCATTTGACTAATTACAAGAGTTCGGGTTGAATTTCGAGTGTTTAGCCACCACTTATACCCATTTTGTCCCAAAACAGGCTAAAACCGAGAAAACATTGATTCAAAGCAGTATACAGCTCTGTTACTATTTATAGGGTCAGAATGTGTGACAGTGCAATGCATTTGACTAATTTTAAGAGTTCGGGATGAATTTGGAGCGTTTAGACAACACTTTAACCCGTTTTATCCCAAAACAGGCTTAAACAGAGAAAACAGGCTAAAACCGAGAGAAAACATTGATTTGAAGCAGTAATCAGCTGTGTTACTCTTTCTAGGGTCAAAATATGTAACAATCCAATGCATTTGACTAATTTCAAGAGTTCGGGTTGAATTTGGAATGTTTAGCCACCACTTATACCCATTTTGTCCCGAAACAGGCTAAAACCAAGAAAACGTTGATTCTAAGCAGTAAACAGCTCTGTTACAATTTCTCGGGTCAGAATGTGTGACATTCCAAGGCATTTGACTAATTTTAAGAGTTCGGGATGAATTTGGAGTGTTTAGACAACACTTAAACCCATTTTATCCCAAAACAGGCTTAAACCGAGAAAACATGCTAAAACCGAGAGAAAACATTGATTTGAAGCAGTAATCAGCTATGTTACTCTTTCTAGGTTCAAATATGTAACAATCCAATGCATTTTACTAATTACAAGAGTTCGGGTTGAATTTCGAGTGTTTAGCCACCACTTATACCCATTTTGTCCCGAAACAGGCTAAAACCGAGAAAACGTTGATTCTAAGCAGTAAACAGCATTGTTACTGTTTCTAGGGTCAGAATGTGTGACATTCCAATGCATTTGACTAATTGTAAGAGTTCGGGATGAATTTGGAGTGTTTAGACAACACTTAAACCCGTTTTATCCCAAAACAGGCTTAAACCGAGAAAACATGCTAAAACCGAGAGAAAACATTGATTTGAAGCAGTAATCAGCTGTGTTACTCTTTCTAGGGTCAAAATATGTAACAATCTAATGCATTTGACTAATTTCAAGAGTTTGGGTTGAATTTGGAATGTTTAGCCACCACTTATACCCATTTTGTCCCGAAACAGGCTAAAACTAAGAAAACGTTGATTCTAAGCAGTAAACAGCTCTGTTACAATTTCTAGGGTCAGAATGTGTGACATTCCAATGCATTTGACTAATTTTAAGAGTTCGGGATGAATTTGGAGTGTTTAGACAACACTTAAACCCATTTTATCCCAAAACAGGCTTAAACCGAGAAAACATGCTAAAACCGAGAGAAAACATTGATTTGAAGCAGTAATCAGCTATGTTACTCTTTCTAGGTTCAAATATGTAACAATCTAATGCATCTGACTAATTACAAGAGTTCGGGTTGAATTTCGAGTGTTTAGCCACCACTTACACCCATTTTGTCCCGAAACAGGATAAAACCGAGAAAACATTGATTCAAAGCAGTATACAGCTCTGTTACTATTTCTAGGGTCAGAATGTGTGACATTCCAATGCATTTGAATAATTGTAAGAGTTCGGGATGAATTTGGAGTGTTTAGACAACACTTAAACCCGTTTTATCCCAAAACAGGCTTAAACCGAGAAAACATGCTAAAACCGAGAGAAAACATTGATTTGAAGCAGTAATCAGCTATGCTACTCTTTTTAGGTTCAAATATGTAATAATCCAATGCATTTGACTAATTACAAGAGTTCGGGTTGAATTTCGAGTGTTTAGCCACCACTTATACCCATTTTGTCCCGAAACAGGCTAAAACCGAGAAAACGTTGATTCTAAGCAGTAAACAGCGTTGTTACTGTTTCTAGGGTCAGAATGTGTGACATTCCAATGCATTTGACTAATTGTAAGAGTTCGGATGAATTTGGAGTGTTTAGACAACACTTAAATCCGTTTTATCTTAAAACAGGCTTAAACCGAGAAAACAGGCTAAAACCGAGAGAAAACATTGATTTGAAGCAGTAATCAGCTATGTTACTCTTTCTAGGTTCAAATATGTAACAATCCAATGCATTTGACTAATTACAAGAGTTCGGGTTGAATTTCGAGTGTTTAGCCACCACTTATACCCATTTTGTCCCAAAACAGGCTAAAACCGAGAAAACATTGATTCAAAGCAGTATACAGCTCTGTTACTATTTATAGGGTCAGAATGTGTGACAGTGCAATGCATTTGACTAATTTTAAGAGTTCGGGATGAATTTGGAGCGTTTAGACAACACTTTAACCCGTTTTATCCCAAAACAGGCTTAAACAGAGAAAACAGGCTAAAACCGAGAGAAAACATTGATTTGAAGCAGTAATTAGCTGTGTTACTCTTTCTAGGGTCAAAATATGTAACAATCCAATGCATTTTACTAATTTCAAGAGTTCGGGTTGAATTTGGAATGTTTAGCCACCACTTATACCCATTTTGTCCTGAAACAGGCTAAAACCGAGAAAACGTTGATTCTAAGCAGTAAACAGCATTGTTACTGTTTCTAGGGTCAGAATGTGTGACATTCCAATGCATTTGACTAATTGTAAGAGTTCGGGATGAATTTGGAGTGTTTAGACAACACTTAAACCCGTTTTATCCCAAAACATGCTTAAACCGAGAAAAAATGCTAAAACCGAGAGAAAATATTGATTTGAAGCAGTAATCAGCTATGTTACTCTTTCTAGGTTCAAATATGTAACAATCCAATGCATTTGACTAATTACAAGAATTCGGGTTGAATTTGGAGTGTTTAGCCACCACTTATACCCATTTTGTCCCGAAACAGGCTAAAACCGAGAAAACGTTGATTCTAAGCAGTAAACAGCTCTGTTACTATTTCTAGGGTCAGAATGTGTGACATTCCAATGCATTTGAGTAATTTTAAGAGTTCGGGATGAATTTGGAGTGTTTAGACAACACTTAAACCCGTTTTATCCCAAAACAGGCTTAAACCGAGAAAACATGCTAAAACCGAGAGAAAACATTGATTTGAAGCAGTAATCAGCTATGTTACTCTTTCTAGGTTCAAATATGTAACAATCCAATGCATTTTACTAATTACAAGAGTTCGGGTTGAATTTCGAGTGTTTAGCCACCACTTATACCCATTTTGTCCCGAAACAGGCTAAAACCGAGAAAACGTTGATTCTAAGCAGTAAACAGCGTTGTTACTGTTTCTAGGGTCAGAATGTGTGACATTCCAATGCATTTGACTAATTGTAAGAGTTCGGATGAATTTGGAGTGTTTAGACAACACTTAAACCCGTTTATCCCAAAACAGGCTTAAACCGAGAAAACAGGCTAAAACCGAGAGAAACATTTATTTGAAGCAGTGAACAGCTGTGTTACTCTTTCTAGGGTCAAAATATGTAACAATCCAATGCATTTGAGTAATTACAAGAATTCGGGTTGAATTTGGAGTGTTTAGCCACCACTTATACCCATTTTGTCCCGAAACAGGCTAAAACCGAGAAAACATTGATTCAAAGCAGTAAACAGCTCTGTTACTATTTCTATGGTCATAATGGGTGACTGTCCAATGCATCTGACTAATTGTAAGAGTTCGGGAAGAATTTGGAGCGTTTAGACAACACTTAAACCCGTTTTATCCCAAAACAGGCTTAAACAGAGAAAACAGGCTAAAACCGAGAGAAAACATTGATTTGAAGCAGTAAACAGCTGTGTTACTCTTTCTAGGGTCAAAATATGTAACAATCCAATGCATTTGAGTAATTACAAGAATTCGGGTTGAATTTGGAGTGTTTAGCCACCACTTCTACCCATTTTGTCCCGAAACAGGCTAAAACCGAGAAAACATTGATTCAAAGCAGTATACAGCTCTGTTACTATTTCTAGGGTCAGAATGTGTGACAGTCCAATGCATTTGACTAATTGTAAGAGTTCGGGATGAATTTGGAGTGTTTAGCCAACACTTAAACCCATTTATCCCAAAACATGCTTAAACCGAGAAAACAGGGTAAAACCGAGAGAAAACATTGATTTGAAGCAGTAAACAGTTGTGTTACTCTTTCTAGGGTCAAAATATGTAACAATCCGATGCATTTGACTAATTTCAAGAGTTCGGGTTGAATTTGGAATGTTTAGCCACCACTTATACCCATTTTGTCCCGAAACAGGCTAAAACCAAGAAAACGTTGATTCTAAGCAGTAAACAGCTCTGTTACAATTTCTAGGGTCAGAATCTGTGACATTCCAATGCATTTGACTAATTTTAAGAGTTCGGGATGAATTTGGAGTGTTTAGACAACACTTAAACCCATTTTATCCCAAAACAGGCTTAAACCGAGAAAACATGCTAAAACCGAGAGAAAACATTGATTTGAAGCAGTAATCAGCTATGTTACTCTTTCTAGGTTCAAATATGTAACAATCTAATGCATTTGACTAATTACAAGAGTTTGGGTTGAATTTCGAGTGTTTAGCCACCACTTACACCCATTTTGTCCCGAAACAGGATAAAACCGAGAAAACATTGATTCAAAGCAGTATACAGCTCTGTTACTATTTCTAGGGTCAGAATGTGTGACATTCCAATGCATTTGACTAATTGTAAGAGTTCGGGATGAATTTGGAGTGTTTAGACAACACTTAAACCCGTTTTATCCCAAAACAGGCTTAAACCGAGAAAACATGCTAAAACCGAGAGAAAACATTGATTTGAAGCAGTAATGAGCTATGTTACTCTTTCTAGGTTCAAATATGTAATAATCCAATGCATTTGACTAATTACAAGAGTTCGGGTTGAATTTCGAGTGTTTAGCCACCACTTATACCCATTTTGTCCCGAAACAGGCTAAAACCGAGAAAACGTTGATTCTAAGCAGTAAACAGCGTTGTTACTGTTTCTAGGGTCAGAATGTGTGACATTCCAATGCATTTGACTAATTGTAAGAGTTCGGATGAATTTGGAGTGTTTAGACAACACTTAAATCCGTTTTATCTTAAAACAGGCTTAAACCGAGAAAACAGGCTAAAACCGAGAGAAAACATTGATTTGAAGCAGTAATCAGCTATGTTACTCTTTCTAGGTTCAAATATGTAACAATCCAATGCATTTGACTAATTACAAGAGTTCGGGTTGAATTTCGAGTGTTTAGCCACCACTTATACCCATTTTGTCCCGAAACAGGCTAAAACAGAGAAAACATTGATTCAAAGCAGTATGCAGCTCTGTTACTATTTATAGGGTCAGAATGTGTGACAGTGCAATGCATTTGACTAATTTTAAGAGTTCGGGATGAATTTGGAGCGTTTAGACAACACTTAAACCCGTTTTATCCCAAAACAGGCTTAAACAGAGAAAACAGGCTAAAACCGAGAGAAAACATTGATTTGAAGCAGTAATCAGCTGTGTTACTCTTTCTAGGGTCAAAATATGTAACAATCCAATGCATTTTACTAATTTCAAGAGTTCGGGTTGAATTTGGAATGTTTAGCCACCACTTATACCCATTTTGTCCCGAAACAGGCTAAAACCAAGAAAACGTTGATACTAAGCAGTAAATAGCTCTGTTACTATTTCTATGGTCATAATGGGTGACAGTCCAATGCATTTGACTAATTGTAAGAGTTCGGGATAAATTTGGAGCGTTTAGATAACACTTAAACCCGTTTTATCCCAAAACAGGCTTAAACAGAGAAAACAGGCTAAAACCGAGAGAAAACATTGATTTGAAGCAGTAAACAGCTGTGTTACTCTTTCTAGGGTCAAAATATGTAACAATCCAATGCATTTGAGTAATTACAAGAATTCGGGTTGAATTTGGAGTGTTTAGCCACCACTTCTACCCATTTTGTCCCGAAACAGGCTAAAACCGAGAAAACATTGATTCAAAGCAGTATACAGCTCTGTTACTATTTCTAGAGTCAGAATGTGTGACAGTCCAATGCATTTGACTAATTGTAAGAGTTCGGGATGAATTTGGAGTGTTTAGACAACACTTAAACCCATTTATCCCAAAACATGCTTAAACCGAGAAACCAGGCTAAAACCGAGAGAAAACATTGATTTGAAGCAGTAAACAGTTGTGTTACTCTTTCAAGGGTCAAAATATGTAACAATCCAATGCATTTGACTAATTTCAAGAGTTCGGGTTGAATTTCGAGTGTTTAGCCACCACTTATACCCATTTTGTCCCGAAACAGGCTAAAACCGAGAAAACGTTGATTCTAAGCAGTAAACAGTGTTGTTACTGTTTCTAGGGTCAGAATGTGTGACATTCCAATGCATTTGACTAATTGTAAGAGTTCGGATGAATTTGGAGTGTTTAGACAACACTTAAATCCGTTTTATCCCAAAACAGGCTTAAACCGAGAAAACATGCTTAAACCGAGAGAAAACATTGATTTGAAGCAGTAATCAGCTATGTTACTCTTTCTAGGTTTAAATATGTAACAATCCAATGCATTTGACTAATTACAAGAGTTCGGGTTGAATTTCGAGTGTTTAGCCACCACTTATACCCATTTTGTCCCGAAACAGGCTAAAACCGAGAAAACATTGATTCAAAGCAGTATACAGCTCGGTTACTATTTCTAGAGTCAGAATGTGTGACAGTCCAATGCATTTGACTAATTGTAAGAGTTCGGGATGAATTTGGAGTGTTTAGACAACACTTAAACCCATTTATCCCAAAACATGCTTAAACCGAGAAACCAGGCTAAAACCGAGAGAAAACATTGATTTGAAGCAGTAAACAGTTGTGTTACTCTTTCAAGGGTCAAAATATGTAACAATCCAATGCATTTGACTACTTTCAAGAGTTCGGGTTGAATTTCGAGTGTTTAGCCACCACTTATACCCATTTTGTCCCGAAACAGGCTAAAACCAAGAAAACGTTGATTCTAAGCAGTAAACAGCGTTGTTACTGTTTCTAGGGTCAGAATGTGTGACATTCCAATGCATTTGACTAATTGTAAGAGTTTGGATGAATTTGGAGTGTTTAGACAACACTTAAATCCGTTTTATCCCAAAACAGGCTTAAACCGAGAAAACATGCTTAAACCGAGAGAAAACATTGATTTGAAGCAGTAATCAGCTATGTTACTCTTTCTAGGTTCAAATATGTAACAATCCAATGCATTTGACTAATTACAAGAGTTCGGGTTGAATTTCGAGTGTTTAGCCACCACTTATACCCATTTTGTCCCGAAACAGGCTAAAACCGAGAAAACATTGATTCAAAGCAGTAAACAGCTCTGTTACTATTTCTATGGTCATAATGGGTGACTGTCCAATGCATCTGACTAATTGTAAGAGTTCGGGAAGAATTTGGAGCGTTTAGACAACACTTAAACCCGTTTTATCCCAAAACAGGCTTAAACAGAGAAAACAGGCTAAAACCGAGAGAAAACATTGATTTGAAGCAGTAAACAGCTGTGTTACTCTTTCTAGGGTCAAAATATGTAACAATCCAATGCATTTGAGTAATTACAAGAATTCGGGTTGAATTTGGAGTGTTTAGCCACCACTTCTACCCATTTTGTCCCGAAACAGGCTAAAACCGAGAAAACATTGATTCAAAGCAGTATACAGCTCTGTTACTATTTCTAGGGTCAGAATGTGTGACAGTCCAATGCATTTGACTAATTGTAAGAGTTCGAGATGAATTTGGAGTGTTTAGCCAACACTTAAACCCATTTATCCCAAAACATGCTTAAACCGAGAAAACAGGGTAAAACCGAGAGAAAACATTGATTTGAAGCAGTAAACAGTTGTGTTACTCTTTCTAGGTTCAAATATGTAACAATCTAATGCATTTGACTAATTACAAGAGTTCGGGTTGAATTTCGAGTGTTTAGCCACCACTTACACCCATTTTGTCCCGAAACAGGATAAAACCGAGAAAACATTGATTCAAAGCAGTATACAGCTCTGTTACTATTTCTAGGGTCAGAATGTGTGACATTCCAATGCATTTGACTAATTGTAAGAGTTCGGGATGAATTTGGAGTGTTTAGACAACACTTAAACCCGTTTTATCCCAAAACAGGCTTAAACCGAGAAAACATGCTAAAACCGAGAGAAAACATTGATTTGAAGCAGTAATGAGCTATGTTACTCTTTCTAGGTTCAAATGTGTAATAATCCAATGTATTTGACTAATTACAAGAGTTCGGGTTGAATTTCGAGTGTTTAGCCACCACTTATACCCATTTTGTCCCGAAACAGGCTAAAACCGAGAAAACGTTGATTCTAAGCAGTAAACAGCGTTGTTACTGTTTCTAGGGTCAGAATGTGTGACATTCCAATGCATTTGACTAATTGTAAGAGTTCGGATGAATTTGGAGTGTTTAGACAACACTTAAATCCGTTTTATCTTAAAACAGGCTTAAACCGAGAAAACAGGCTAAAACCGAGAGAAAACATTGATTTGAAGCAGTAATCAGCTATGTTACTCTTTCTAGGTTCAAATATGTAACAATCCAATGCATTTGACTAATTACAAGAGTTCGGGTTGAATTTCGAGTGTTTAGCCACCACTTATACCCATTTTGTCCCGAAACAGGCTAAAACAGAGAAAACATTGATTCAAAGCAGTATGCAGCTCTGTTACTATTTATAGGGTCAGAATGTGTAACAGTGCAATGCATTTGACTAATTTTAAGAGTTCGGGATGAATTTGGAGCGTTTAGACAACACTTAAACCCGTTTTATCCCAAAACAGTCTTAAACAGAGAAAACAGGTTAAAACCGAGAGAAAACATTGATTTGAAGCAGTAATCAGCTGTGTTACTCTTTCTAGGGTCAAAATATGTAACAATCCAATGCATTCTACTAATTTCAAGAGTTCGGGTTGAATTTGGAATGTTTAGCCACCACTTATACCCATTTTGTCCCGAAACAGGCTAAAACCAAGAAAACGTTGATACTAAGCAGTAAATAGCTCTGTTACTATTTCTATGGTCATAATGGGTGACATTCCAATGCATTTGACTAATTGTAAGAGTTCGGGATAAATTTGGAGCGTTTAGATAACACTTAAACCCGTTTTATCCCAAAACAGGCTTAAACAGAGAAAACAGGCTAAAACCGAGAGAAAACATTGATTTGAAGCAGTAAACAGCTGTGTTACTCTTTCTAGGGTCAAAATATGTAACAATCCAATGCATTTGAGTAATTACAAGAATTCGGGTTGAATTTGGAGTGTTTAGCCACCACTTCTACCCATTTTGTCCCGAAACAGGCTAAAACCGAGAAAACATTGATTCAAAGCAGTATACAGCTCTGTTACTATTTCTAGAGTCAGAATGTGTGACAGTCCAATGCATTTGACTAATTGTAAGAGTTCGGGATGAATTTGGAGTGTTTAGACAACACTTAAACCCATTTATCCCAAAACATGCTTAAACCGAGAAACCAGGCTAAAACCGAGAGAAAACATTGATTTGAAGCAGTAAACAGTTGTGTTACTCTTTCAAGGGTCAAAATATGTAACAATCCAATGCATTTGACTAATTTCAAGAGTTCGGGTTGAATTTCGAGTGGTTAGCCACCACTTATACCCATTTTGTCCCGAAACAGGCTAAAACCGAGAAAACGTTGATTCTAAGCAGTAAACAGCTCTGTTACTATTTCTAGGGTCAGAATGTGTGACATTCCAATGCATTTGACTAATTGTAAGAGTTCGGGATGAATTTGGAGTGTTTAGACAACACTTAAACCCGTTTTATCCCAAAACAGGCTTAAACCGAGAAAACATGCTAAAACCGAGAGAAAACATTGATTTGAAGCAGTAATGAGCTATGTTACTCTTTCTAGGTTCAAATGTGTAATAATCCAATGTATTTGACTAATTACAAGAGTTCGGGTTGAATTTCGAGTGTTTAGCCACCACTTATACCCATTTTGTCCCGAAACAGGCTAAAACCGAGAAAACGTTGATTCTAAGCAGTAAACAGCGTTGTTACTGTTTCTAGGGTCAGAATGTGTGACATTCCAATGCATTTGACTAATTGTAAGAGTTCGGATGAATTTGGAGTGTTTAGACAACACTTAAATCCGTTTTATCTTAAAACAGGCTTAAACCGAGAAAACAGGCTAAAACCGAGAGAAAACATTGATTTGAAGCAGTAATCAGCTATGTTACTCTTTCTAGGTTCAAATATGTAACAATCCAATGCATTTGACTAATTACAAGAGTTCGGGTTGAATTTCGAGTGTTTAGCCACCACTTATACCCATTTTGTCCCGAAACAGGCTAAAACAGAGAAAACATTGATTCAAAGCAGTATGCAGCTCTGTTACTATTTATAGGGTCAGAATGTGTGACAGTGCAATGCATTTGACTAATTTTAAGAGTTCGGGATGAATTTGGAGCGTTTAGACAACACTTAAACCCGTTTTATCCCAAAACAGGCTTAAACAGAGAAAACAGGTTAAAACCGAGAGAAAACATTGATTTGAAGCAGTAATCAGCTGTGTTACTCTTTCTAGGGTCAAAATATGTAACAATCCAATGCATTCTACTAATTTCAAGAGTTCGGGTTGAATTTGGAATGTTTAGCCACCACTTATACCCATTTTGTCCCGAAACAGGCTAAAACCAAGAAAACGTTGATACTAAGCAGTAAATAGCTCTGTTACTATTTCTATGGTCATAATGGGTGACATTCCAATGCATTTGACTAATTGTAAGAGTTCGGGATAAATTTGGAGCGTTTAGATAACACTTAAACCCGTTTTATCCCAAAACAGGCTTAAACAGAGAAAACAGGCTAAAACCGAGAGAAAACATTGATTTGAAGCAGTAAACAGCTGTGTTACTCTTTCTAGGGTCAAAATATGTAACAATCCAATGCATTTGAGTAATTACAAGAATTCGGGTTGAATTTGGAGTGTTTAGCCACCACTTCTACCCATTTTGTCCCGAAACAGGCTAAAACCGAGAAAACATTGATTCAAAGCAGTATACAGCTCTGTTACTATTTCTAGAGTCAGAATGTGTGACAGTCCAATGCATTTGACTAATTGTAAGAGTTCGGGATGAATTTGGAGTGTTTAGACAACACTTAAACCCATTTATCCCAAAACATGCTTAAACCGAGAAACCAGGCTAAAACCGAGAGAAAACATTGATTTGAAGCAGTAAACAGTTGTGTTACTCTTTCAAGGGTCAAAATATGTAACAATCCAATGCATTTGACTAATTTCAAGAGTTCGGGTTGAATTTCGAGTGGTTAGCCACCACTTATACCCATTTTGTCCCGAAACAGGCTAAAACCGAGAAAACGTTGATTCTAAGCAGTAAACAGCGTTGTTACTGTTTCTAGGGTCAGAATGTTCCAATGCATTTGACTAATTGTAAGAGTTCGGATGAATTTGGAGTGTTTAGACAACACTTAAATCCGTTTTATTCCAAAACAGGCTTAAACCGAGAAAACATGCTTAAACCGAGAGAAAACATTGATTTGAAGCAGTAATCAGCTATGTTACTCTTTCTAGGTTCAAATATGTAACAATCCAATGCATTTGACTAATTACAAGAGTTCGGGTTGAATTTCGAGTGTTTAGCCACCACTTATACCCATTTTGTCCCGAAACAGGCTAAAACCGAGAAAACATTGATTCAAAGCAGTATACAGCTTTGTTACTATTTCTAGAGTCAGAATGTGTGACAGTCCAATGCATTTGACTAATTGTAAGAGTTCGGGATGAATTTGGAGTGTTTAGACAACACTTAAACCCATTTATCCCAAAACATGCTTAAA
Source organism: Camelina sativa (assembly GCF_030686135.1). NCBI lineage: Eukaryota > Viridiplantae > Streptophyta > Magnoliopsida > Brassicales > Brassicaceae > Camelina > Camelina sativa. The sequence goes on along the minus strand of NC_141892.1, from coordinate 15,121,536 downwards.
CCGAGAAACCAGGCTAAAACCGAGAGAAAACATTGATTTGAAGCAGTAAACAGTTGTGTTACTCTTTCAAGGGTCAAAATATGTAACAATCCAATGCATTTGACTAATTTCAAGAGTTCGGGTTGAATTTCGAGTGGTTAGCCACCACTTATACCCATTTTGTCCCGAAACAGGCTAAAACCGAGAAAACGTTGATTCTAAGCAGTAAACAGCGTTGTTACTGTTTCTAGGGTCAGAATGTTCCAATGCATTTGACTAATTGTAAGAGTTCGGATGAATTTGGAGTGTTTAGACAACACTTAAATCCGTTTTATCCCAAAACAGGCTTAAACCGAGAAAACATGCTTAAACCGAGAGAAAACATTGATTTGAAGCAGTAATCAGCTATGTTACTCTTTCTAGGTTCAAATATGTAACAATCCAATGCATTTGACTAATTACAAGAGTTCGGGTTGAATTTCGAGTGTTTAGCCACCACTTATACCCATTTTGTCCCGAAACAGGCTAAAACCGAGAAAACATTGATTCAAAGCAGTATACAGCTCTGTTACTATTTCTAGAGTCAGAATGTGTGACAGTCCAATGCATTTGACTAATTGTAAGAGTTCGGGATGAATTTGGAGTGTTTAGACAACACTTAAACCCATTTATCCCAAAACATGCTTAAACCGAGAAAGCAGGCTAAAACCGAGAGAAAACATTGATTTGAAGCAGTAAACAGTTGTGTTACTCTTTCAAGGGTCAAAATATGTAACAATCCAATGCATTTGACTAATTTCAAGAGTTCGGGTTGAATTTCGAGTGTTTAGCCACCACTTATACCCATTTTGTCCCGAAACAGGCTAAAACCGAGAAAACGTTGATTTTAAGCAGTAAACAGCGTTGTTACTGTTTCTAGGGTCAGAATGTGTGACATTCCAATGCATTTGACTAATTGTAAGAGTTTGGATGAATTTGGAGTGTTTAGACAACACTTAAATCCGTTTTATCTTAAAACAGGCTTAAACCGAGAAAACAGGCTAAAACCGAGAGAAATCATTGATTTGAAGCAGTGAACAGCTGTGTTACTCTTTCTAGGGTCAAAATATGTAACAATCCAATGCATTTGAGTAATTACAAGAATTCGGGTTGAATTTTGTTAGAATAAGCGGAAGACTTAAGAGAATAAGAGAGGTTTTGATGTTGTAAGGTTAAATGAAAGGGAGAGATAAGTGTGTAACCAAGAGAATTATCAAATAGACTAGAATAGAATGTTTCTTATGTTGTTTACAAGTCTAGATATAGTTAGAACAAGAAGAATTAGCCGTTAGGCACAAGAGAGAGGGAGAGAGCCACTTGTGTGGTCCATGGTCCAACATTAATGAAGTGAAAGCGACATGTCCTTGTTGGTTTGAATTGTGGGATCAACTACCAAGCCACCAAATGCACACGTGATTCTTCCTCCATTCGAGATCCTTCTTTCTAGTGGGCTTCTAGGGCCACCTCTTCCTTATTTCTCACTTCATGGCCTGATGGCCTTATGGCCTTGGCTATCCTGACCGTACGGACGGCCTATCACATAAACGGCCATGGTCGGCCTATCACATAAACGGCCATGGTCGGCCTATCACATACACGGCCATGGTCAATACTCCCCCTCAAGCTTAGCCGAATGAATTGGCTAAGCTTGGAACCCGTGAAGCAGCACCTCATTAAAAACCTTGGTTTAGAAAACCTCATGGGACAAAACTAAGTCAAGGGAAAAAGAGTGTGCTGTCCACGGATTAGAGGAGTCGATCAAGGTCTTGTAATGTCTACAAGCCCAAGTTTGGTATGAATGTAGTCACAAACCTTAGGACTTGCAGATTTGGTGAAGATATCGGCCAACTGATCTTGACTCCGAGTGTGACACGGTAGTAGAACTCCTTCCTCAATCTTCTCCCTAACTTTGTGGCAATCACTTTCAATGTGCTTGGTTCTTTCATGGAAGACAGAGTTGGTGGCTATGTGGATTGCAGCCTCATTGTCACAATGCATCGTAATCGGTTGTTTTGATTCAATACCAAGATCCTTGAGAAGCCCCTTCAACCAAGTCAACTCGTTGGTTAGCTTCCTCATTGCTCGATACTCGGCTTCGACGCTTGAGCAAGATACCACCTTCTGCTTCTTTGACTTCCATGTAACTAGGTTCCCACCGATGAAGGTACAATATCCAGTGGTTGACCTCCTATCCAAAGTATCCCCATTGTAGTCCGCATCACAATAGCCTACTAGTTCAGTATTATCATTCTTGCCCATCCAAATGCCTTGACCCGGACTGCCTTTGAGATAGCTTAGAATTCTTTCGACCATGCTCCATTGATACTTGCTTGGAGCCTTCATGTGCTGACTAACCTGGTTCACAGCATAACATATGTCAGGTCGCGTGATGGTAAGATATATTAACTTACCTACAAGCCGGCGATAGCGTGTGACATCCGGGAATGGTTCGTCCATGGGCTCTCGCGGCTTGCCCTCTTTTGCCTTAATGCTCTCCCCCTTTCGCTTGAGCTGGTAGTCCTCAGCTAGTGGCGTAGCCACCGGAGACACACCAGGCTTACCGGTTTCAGCGAGCAAGTCAAGAGTATACTTGCGTTGGGAAAGAAAGAGTCCCTCCGGAGAGCGACAGATTTCAATCCCAAGGAAGTATCTTGTCACATGTGAGTGGAACATCATGGACCGTGCAACCTCCATGAGGTGTCTGTTCTTCCTCTCGACCACACCATTTTGTTGGGGTGTATATGGACAGCTGGTTTGGTGTAAAATGCCATGCTTAGCCAAGTGTTCTTTGAACTTGTGACTTGTATATTCTCCACCATTGTCTGACCTAAGTATCTTAATTTTAGCATTGAAATGATTCGTAACATAATTGTGGAAATTTATGAATGCATCAAACACTCTATCATTTGAAGGCAACAAAGTAATCCATGTATACTTAGATTTTTCATCAATAAAAGTCACAAAGTATTTGTTATTATCTCTAGAAATACATGGTGAGGTCCACACATCAGAATGCACTAGATCAAAGCAATGCTCATAAATAGTATTGGACTTAGGGAAAATAGATTTGCAATGTTTACCAAGAATACAAGACTCACACATTGAGTTATCAAAAGAAACATTTGGTAACATTAAAGCAAGTGCCCTAGAGTGAGGATGGCCTAGTCTAGCATGCCACACACTATCCGAATTAACAACAAAACAAGACTTAATAGAAGTAGATAAGCTAGGTGAGGGTTTCTCTAGGACATAAAGATCTCCATTTCCTTGTCCTTCTCCAAGAACTTTCCCAGTCTCAATATCCTGAAAATGAACACTATTAGGACCAAAGATTGCATAACAATTCAAATCATTAGTAGTCCTCTTAACTGATAGAAGATTAGAAGTGAAGGTAGGCATAAAGAAAGCTTTTGAGGTCTTATCAAATAGTTTCAATTCCCCTATCCCTTTCACAGGTATTTGTTCTCCATTAGCAATAATAACATTCCCTAAAGCCGGTTTTATGTTGTTAATTAAACTAGGATTACTAATCATGTGATGAGAAGCCCCTGAGTCAACAACAAGAGATTTACTCTGTTTAGAGGTAAAGAGAGAGATACCAGACTCTTTGAGTGAAGCAATGGAGCGAATGAGTGCTTCTAGGTCTGATTTCCTCACCACTTCTCCATAGGCTGCTGTCATGGCCGCCTCATCTCCTTGCTTGGATGAACCGGCTCCCTTGTCATTAGATGCTTCCTTTGATAGGTTAGCCTTAAACTTGGCCGGTTTGAGATGGGGATGGAGAATCCAGCACTTGTCTTTCATATGACCTCGCTTGTTGCAATGGTCACATATCCACACCTTCCTATCCTCTTGTTTGTACACTCCTTTGTTAGCTGTAACAAGCTCCCCCTTGCCGCTAAACAGGTCAAACGATCCTTGTTCTCTTTGGATTTGAGAGCAGATGTCTTCAAAGGAGGGTAGCTTCTCAGCCCTGAGGATGTGCTTCAAGAGGTCATTGAAAGATGGGTTTAAGGTAAGGAGAAGTCCAAAGACCTTGTCTTGCTCCTTCCTTTCGGTCAGCACCATTGGATCGAGTGTACTTGGCCGTAACATGTCAAGTTCGGACAATAGTGCTCTAAACTTCCCAAGATGTTTAGTGAACTCAACATCATCTTGATTGAGCTCATTTATAGCCTTCTTGACTTCAAAGACTCTAGTCAAGTTAGATACATTACCATAAACACTTTTAAGTGTTTCCCAAAGCTCCTTGGCCGTTTCACAATAGGAGTAGGCTTCAAGGATTGATGTGTCAAGAGAGTTTTGGAGGACAGATAGAACAACTTGGTCTTCTTGAAACCACTTAGCCTTCCTCTCACTCTCTTCCTCTACTTCCACCTCGGAAGCGCCTTCATCTTCTCCTTTGAGGTTTTGCTTTGGAACATAGTCAGTTTCGACATGATTCCAAAGGCCACGACCTCCAAGGGCAGTTCTTGTGGTTCTTGTCCACAGCAGGTAGTTTGTTCCCTTAAGAACAATGGGAGTAACAATGGGTTTGGTGTTTTCCATGGTTTAAATGCTATGCACCGTTGGATAAACCGTTTACCCAGAGAATAAAAGAAGAAAAGACTAAGAAACAAGTGAACAGAGATGAAGAATGGAAGAATAGGAGAGTAGATTGTCAAGAACAACAACCTAGCTCTGATACCATGTTAGAATAAGCGGAAGACTTAAGAGAATAAGAGAGGTTTTGATGTTGTAAGGTTAAATGAAAGGGAGAGATAAGTGTGTAACCAAGAGAATTATCAAATAGACTAGAATAGAATGTTTCTTATGTTGTTTACAAGTCTAGATATAGTTAGAACAAGAAGAATTAGCCGTTAGGCACAAGAGAGAGGGAGAGAGCCACTTGTGTGGTCCATGGTCCAACATTAATGAAGTGAAAGCGACATGTCCTTGTTGGTTTGAATTGTGGGATCAACTACCAAGCCACCAAATGCACACGTGATTCTTCCTCCATTCGAGATCCTTCTTTCTAGTGGGCTTCTAGGGCCACCTCTTCCTTATTTCTCACTTCATGGCCTGATGGCCTTATGGCCTTGGCTATCCTGACCGTACGGACGACCTATCACATAAACGGCCATGGTCGGCCTATCACATAAACGGCCATGGTCGGCCTATCACATACACGGCCATGGTCAATAAATTTGGAGTGTTTAGCCACCACTTCTACCCATTTTGTCCCGAAACAGGCTAAAACCGAGAAAACATTGATTCAAAGCAGTATACAGCTCTGTTACTATTTCTAGGGTCAGAATGTGTGACAGTCCAATGCATTTAACTAATTGTAAGAGTTCGGGATGAATTTGGAGTGTTTAGCCAACACTTAAACCCATTTATCCCAAAACATGCTTAAACCGAGAAAACAGGCTAAAACCGAGAGAAAACATTGATTTGAAGCAGTAAACAGTTGTGTTACTCTTTCTAGGGTCAAAATATGTAACAATCCAATGCATTTGACTAATTTTAAGAGTTCGGGTTGAATTTGGAATGTTTAGCCACCACTTATACCCATTTTGTCCTAAAACAGGCTAAAACCGAGAAAACGTTGATTCTAAGCAGTAAACAGCTCTGTTACTATTTCTAGGGTCAGAATGTGTGACATTCCAATGCATTTGACTAATTGTAAGAGTTCGGGATGAATTTGGAGTGTTTAGACAACACTTAAACCCGTTTTATCCCAAAACAGGCTTAAACCGAGAAAACATGCTAAAACCGAGAGAAAACATTGATTTGAAGCAGTAATCAGCTATGTTACTCTTTCTTCGGTCAAATATGTAACAATCTAATGCATTTGACTAATTACAAGAGTTCGGGTTGAATTTTGAATGTTTAGCCACCACTTACACCCATTTTGTCCCGAAACAGGATAAAACCGAGAAAACATTGATTCAAAGCAGTATACAGCTCTGTTACTATTTCTAGGGTCAGAATGTGTGACATTCCAATGCATTTGACTAATTGTAAGAGTTCGGGATGAATTTGGAGTGTTTAGACAACACTTAAACCCGTTTTATCCCAAAACAGGCTTAAACCGAGAAAACATGCTAAAACCGAGAGAAAACATTGATTTGAAGCAGTAATCAGCTATGTTACTCTTTCTAGGTTCAAATATGTAATAATCCAATGCATTTGACTAATTACAAGAGTTCGGGTTGAATTTCGAGTGTTTAGCCACCACTTATACCCATTTTGTCCCGAAACAGGCTAAAACCGAGAAAACGTTGATTCTAAGCAGTAAACAGCGTTGTTACTGTTTCTAGGGTCAGAATGTGTGACATTCCAATGTATTTGACTAATTGTAAGAGTTCGGATGAATTTGGAGTGTTTAGACAACACTTAAATCCATTTTATCTTAAAATAGGCTTAAACCGAGAAAACAGGCTAAAACCGAGAGAAAACATTGATTTGAAGCAGTAATCAGCTATGTTACTCTTTCTAGGTTCAAATATGTAACAATCCAATGCATTTGACTAATTACAAGAGTTCGGGTTGAATTTCGAGTGTTTAGCCACCACTTATACCCATTTTGTCCCGAAACAGGCTAAAACCGAGAAAACATTGATTCAAAGCAGTATACAGCTCTGTTACTATTTATAGGGTCAGAATGTGTGACAGTGCAATGCATTTGACTAATTTTAAGAGTTCGGGATGAATTTGGAGCGTTTAGACAACACTTAAACCCGTTTTATCCCAAAACAGGCTTAAACAGAGAAAACAGGCTAAAACCGAGAGAAAACATTGATTTGAAGCAGTAATCAGCTGTGTCACTCTTTCTAGGGTTAAAATATGTAACAATCCAATGCATTTTACTAATTTCAAGAGTTCGGGTTGAATTTGGAATGTTTAGCCACCACTTATACCCATTTTATCCCGAAACAGGCTAAAACCAAGAAAACGTTGATTCTAAGCAGTAAACAGCTCTGTTACTATTTCTATGGTCATAATGGGTTACAGTCCAATGCATTTGACTAATTGTAAGAGTTCGGGATAAATTTGGAGCGTTTAGATAACACTTAAACCCGTTTTATCCCAAAACAGGCTTAAACAGAGAAAACAGGCTAAAACCGAGGGAAAACATTGATTTGAAGCAGTAAACAGCTGTGTTACTCTTTCTAGGGTCAAAATATGTAACAATCCAATGCATTTGAGTAATTACAAGAATTCAGGTTGAATTTGGAGTGTTTAGCCACCACTTCTACCCATTTTGTCCCGAAACAGGCTAAAACCGAGAAAACGTTGATTCTAAGCAGTAAACAGCTCTGTTACTATTTCTAGAGTCAGAATGTGTGACACTCCAATGCATTTGACTAATTGTAAGAGTTCGGGATGAATTTGGAGTGTTTAGACAACACTTAAACCCATTTATCCCAAAACATGCTTAAACCGGGAAACCAGGCTAAAACCGAGAGAAAACATTGATTTGAAGCAGTAAACAGTTGTGTTACTCTTTCAAGGGTCAAAATATGTAACAATCCAATGCATTTGAATAATTTCAAGAGTTCGGGTTGAATTTCGAGTGTTTAGCCACCACTAATACCCATTTTGTCCCGAAACAGGCTAAAACCGAGAAAACGTTGATTTTAAGCAGTAAACAGCGTTGTTACTGTTTCTAGGGTCAGAATGTGTGACATTCCTATGCATTTGACTAATTGTAAGAGTTTGGGTGAATTTGGAGTGTTTAGACAACACTTAAATCCGTTTTATCCCAAAACAGGCTTAAACCGAGAAAACATGCTTAAACCGAGAGAAAACATTGATTTGAAGCAGTAATCAGCTATGTTACTCTTTCTAGGTTCAAATATGTAACAATCCAATGCATTTGACAAATTACAAGAGTTCGGGTTGAATTTCGAGTGTTTAGCCACCACTTATACCCATTTTGTCCCGAAACAGGCTAAACCGAGAAAACATTGATTCAAAGAAGTATACAGCTCTGTTACTATTTATAGGGTCAGAATGTGTGACAGTGCAATGCATTTGACTAATTTTAAGAGTTCGGGATGAATTTGGAGCGTTTAAACAACACTTAAACTCGTTTTATCCCAAAACAGGCTTAAACAGAGAAAACAGGCTAAAACCGAGAGAAAACATTGATTTGAAGCAGTAATCAGCTGTGTTACTCTTTCTAGGGTTAAAATATGTAACAATCCAACGCATTTTACTAATTTCAAGAGTTCGGGTTGAATTTGGAATGTTTAGCCACCACTTATACCCATTTTATCCCGAAACAGGCTAAAACCAAGAAAACGTTGATTCTAAGCAGTAAACAGCTCTGTTACTATTTCTATGGTCATAATGGGTGACAGTCCAATGCATTTGACTAATTGTAAGAGTTCGGGATGAATTTGGAGTGTTTAGACAACACTTAAACCCGTTTTATCCCAAAACAGGCTTAAACCGAGAAAACATGCTAAAACCGAGAGAAAACATTGATTTGAAGCAGTAATCAGCTATGTTACTCTTTCTAGGTTCAAATATGTAATAATCCAATGCATTTGACTAATTACAAGAGTTCGGGTTGAATTTCGAGTGTTTAGCCACCACTTATACCCATTTTGTCCCGAAACAGGCTAAAACCGAGAAAACGTTGATTCTAAGCAGTAAACAGCGTTGTTACTGTTTCTAGGGTCAGAATGTGTGACATTCCAATGTATTTGACTAATTGTAAGAGTTCGGATGAATTTGGAGTGTTTAGACAACACTTAAATCCATTTTATCTTAAAACAGGCTTAAACCGAGAAAACAGGCTAAAACCGAGAGAAAACATTGATTTGAAGCAGTAATCAGCTATGTTACTCTTTCTAGGTTCAAATATGTAACAATCCAATGCATTTGACTAATTACAAGAGTTCGGGTTGAATTTCGAGTGTTTAGCCACCACTTAAACCCATTTTGTCCCGAAACAGGCTAAAACCGAGAAAACATTGATTCAAAGCAGTATACAGCTCTGTTACTATTTATAGGGTCAGAATGTGTGACAGTGCAATGCATTTGACTAATTTTAAGAGTTCGGGATGAATTTGGAGCGTTTAGACAACACTTAAACCCGTTTTATCCCAAAACAGGCTTAAACAGAGAAAACAGGCTAAAACCGAGAGAAAACATTGATTTGAAGCAGTAATCAGCTGTGTCACTGTTTCTAGGGTTAAAATATGTAACAATCCAATGCATTTTACTAATTTCAAGAGTTCGGGTTGAATTTGGAATGTTTAGCCACCACTTATACCCATTTTATCCCGAAACAGGCTAAAACCAAGAAAACGTTGATTCTAAGCAGTAAACAGCTCTGTTACTATTTCTATGGTCATAATGGGTTACAGTCCAATGCATTTGACTAATTGTAAGAGTTCGGGATAAATTTGGAGCGTTTAGATAACACTTAAACCCGTTTTATCCCAAAACAGGCTTAAACAGAGAAAACAGGCTAAAACCGAGAGAAAACATTGATTTGAAGCAGTAAACAGCTGTGTTACTCTTTCTAGGGTCAAAATATGTAACAATCCAATGCATTTGAGTAATTACAAGAATTCAGGTTGAATTTGGAGTGTTTAGCCACCACTTCTACCCATTTTGTCCCGAAACAGGCTAAAACCGAGAAAACGTTGATTCTAAGCAGTAAACAGCTCTGTTACTATTTCTAGAGTCAGAATGTGTGACACTCCAATGCATTTGACTAATTGTAAGAGTTCGGGATGAATTTGGAGTGTTTAGACAACACTTAAACCCATTTATCCCAAAACATGCTTAAACCGAGAAACCAGGCTAAAACCGAGAGAAAACATTGATTTGAAGCAGTAAACAGTTGTGTTACTCTTTCAAGGGTCAAAATATGTAACAATCCAATGCATTTGACTAATTTCAAGAGTTCGGGTTGAATTTCGAGTGTTTAGCCACCACTAATACCCATTTTGTCCCGAAACAGGCTAAAACCGAGAAAACGTTGATTTTAAGCAGTAAACAGGTTGTTACTGTTTCTAGGGTCAGAATGTGTGACATTCCAATGCATTTGACTAATTGTAAGAGTTTGGGTGAATTTGGAGTGTTTAGACAACACTTAAATCCGTTTTATCCCAAAACAGGCTTAAACCGAGAAAACATGCTTAAACCGAGAGAAAACATTGATTTGAAGCAGTAATCAGCTATGTTACTCTTTCTAGGTTCAAATATGTAACAATCCAATGCATTTGACAAATTACAAGAGTTCGGGTTGAATTTCGAGTGTTTAGCCACCACTTATACCCATTTTGTCCCGAAACAGGCTAAAACCGAGAAAACATTGATTCAAAGAAGTATACAGCTCTGTTACTATTTATAGGGTCAGAATGTGTGACAGTGCAATGCATTTGACTAATTTTAAGAGTTCGGGATGAATTTGGAGCGTTTAGACAACACTTAAACTCGTTTTATCCCAAAACAGGCTTAAACAGAGAAAACAGGCTAAAACCGAGAGAAAACATTGATTTGAAGCAGTAATCAGCTGTGTTACTCTTTCTAGGGTTAAAATATGTAACAATCCAATGCATTTTACTAATTTCAAGAGTTCGGGTTGAATTTGGAATGTTTAGCCACCACTTATACCCATTTTATCCCGAAACAGGCTAAAACCAAGAAAACGTTGATTCTAAGCAGTAAACAGCTCTGTTACTATTTCTATGGTCATAATGGGTGACAGTCCAATGCATTTGACTAATTGTAAGAGTTCGGGATGAATTTGGAGTGTTTAGACAACACTTAAACCCGTTTTATCCCAAAACAGGCTTAAACCGAGAAAACATGCTAAAACCGAGAGAAAACATTGATTTGAAGCAGTAATCAGCTATGTTACTCTTTCTAGGTTCAAATATGTAATAATCCAATGCATTTGACTAATTACAAGAGTTCGGGTTGAATTTCGAGTGTTTAGCCACCACTTATACCCATTTTGTCCCGAAACAGGCTAAAACCAAGAAAACGTTGATTCTAAGCAGTAAACAGCGTTGTTACTGTTTCTAGGGTCAGAATGTGTGACATTCCAATGTATTTGACTAATTGTAAGAGTTCGGATGAATTTGGAGTGTTTAGACAACAGTTAAATCCATTTTATCTTAAAACAGGCTTAAACCGAGAAAACAGGCTAAAACCGAGAGAAAACATTGATTTGAAGCAGTAATCAGCTATGTTACTCTTTCTAGGTTCAAATATGTAACAATCCAATGCATTTGACTAATTACAAGAGTTCGGGTTGAATTTCGAGTGTTTAGCCACCACTTAAACCCATTTTGTCCCGAAACAGGCTAAAACCGAGAAAACATTGATTCAAAGCAGTATACAGCTCTGTTACTATTTATAGGGTCAGAATGTGTGACAGTGCAATGCATTTGACTAATTTTAAGAGTTCGGGATGAATTTGGAGCGTTTAGACAACACTTAAACCCGTTTTATCCCAAAACAGGCTTAAACAGAGAAAACAGGCTAAAACCGAGAGAAAACATTGATTTGAAGCAGTAATCAGCTGTGTCACTCTTTCTAGGGTTAAAATATGTAATAATCCAATGCATTTTACTAATTTCAAGAGTTCGGGTTGAATTTGGAATGTTTAGCCACCACTTATACCCATTTTATCCCGAAACAGGCTAAAACCAAGAAAACGTTGATTCTAAGCAGTAAACAGCTCTGTTACTACTTCTATGGTCATAATGGGTTACAGTCCAATGCATTTAACTAATTGTAAGAGTTCGGGATAAATTTGGAGCGTTTAGATAACACTTAAACCCGTTTTATCCCAAAACAGGCTCAAACAGAGAAAACAGGCTAAAACCGAGAGAAAACATTGATTTGAAGCAGTAAACAGCTATGTTACTCTTTCTAGGGTCAAAATATGTAACAATCCAATGCATTTGAGTAATTACAAGAATTCAGGTTGAATTTGGAGTGTTTAGCCACCACTTCTACCCATTTTGTCCCGAAACAGGCTAAAACCGAGAAAACGTTGATTCTAAGCAGTAAACAGCTCTGTTACTATTTCTAGAGTCAGAATGTGTGACACTCCAATGCATTTGACTAATTGTAAGAGTTCGGGATGAATTTGGAGTGTTTAGACAACACTTAAACCCATTTATCCCAAAACATGCTTAAACCGAGAAACCAGGCTAAAACCGAGAGAAAACATTGATTTGAAGCAGTAAACAGTTGTGTTACTCTTTCAAGGGTCAAAATATGTAACAATCCAATGCATTTGACTAATTTCAAGAGTTCGGGTTGAATTTCGAGTGTTTAGCCACCACTAATACCCATTTTGTCCCGAAACAGGCTAAAACCGAGAAAACGTTGATTTTAAGCAGTAAACAGCGTTGTTACTGTTTCTAGGGTCAGAATGTGTGACATTCCAATGCATTTGACTAATTGTAAGAGTTTGGGTGAATTTGGAGTGTTTAGACAACACTTAAATCCGTTTTATCCCAAAACAGGCTTAAACCGAGAAAACATGCTTAAACCGAGAGAAAACATTGATTTGAAGCAGTAATCAGCTATGTTACTCTTTCTAGGTTCAAATATGTAACAATCCAATGCATTTGACAAATTACAAGAGTTCGGGTTGAATTTCGAGTGTTTAGCCACCACTTATACCCATTTTGTCCCGAAACAGGCTAAAACCGAGAAAACATTGATTCAAAGAAGTATACAGCTCTGTTACTATTTATAGGGTCAGAATGTGTGACAGTGCAATGCATTTGACTAATTTTAAGAGTTCGGGATGAATTTGGAGCGTTTAGACAACACTTAAACTCGTTTTATCCCAAAACAGGCTTAAACAGAGAAAACAGGCTAAAACCGAGAGAAAACATTGATTTGAAGCAGTAATCAGCTGTGTTACTCTTTCTAGGGTTAAAATATGTAACAATCCAATGCATTTTACTAATTTCAAGAGTTCGGGTTGAATTTGGAATGTTTAGCCACCACTTATACCCATTTTATCCCGAAACAGGCTAAAACCAAGAAAACGTTGATTCTAAGCAGTAAACAGCTCTGTTACTATTTCTATGGTCATAATGGGTGACAGTCCAATGCATTTGACTAATTGTAAGAGTTCGGGATGAATTTGGAGTGTTTAGACAACACTTAAACCCGTTTTATCCCAAAACAGGCTTAAACCGAGAAAACATGCTAAAACCGAGAGAAAACATTGGATTTGAAGCAGTAATCAGCTATGTTACTCTTTCTAGGTTCAAATATGTAATAATCCAATGCATTTGACTAATTACAAGAGTTCGGGTTGAATTTCGAGTGTTTAGCCACCACTTATACCCATTTTGTCCCGAAACAGGCTAAAACCGAGAAAACGTTGATTCTAAGCAGTAAACAGTGTTGTTACTGTTTCTAGGGTCAGATTGTGTGACATTCCAATGTATTTGACTAATTGTAAGAGTTCGGATGAATTTGGAGTGTTTAGACAACACTTAAATCCATTTTATCTTAAAACAGGCTTAAACCGAGAAAACAGGCTAAAACCGAGAGAAAACATTGATTTGAAGCAGTAATCAGCTATGTTACTCTTTCTAGGTTCAAATATGTAACAATCCAATGCATTTGACTAATTACAAGAGTTCGGGTTGAATTTCGAGTGTTTAGCCACCACTTATACCCATTTTGTCCCGAAACAGGCTAAAACCGAGAAAACATTGATTCAAAGCAGTATACAGCTCTGTTACTATTTATAGGGTCAGAATGTGTGACAGTGCAATGCATTTGACTAATTTTAAGAGTTCGGGATGAATTTGGAGCGTTTAGACAACACTTAAACCCGTTTTATCCCAAAACAGGCTTAAACAGAGAAAACAGGCTAAAACCGAGAGAAAACATTGATTTGAAGCAGTAATCAGCTGTGTCACTCTTTCTAGGGTTAAAATATGTAACAATCCAATGCATTTTACTAATTTCAAGAGTTCGGGTTGAATTTGGAATGTTTAGCCACCACTTATACCCATTTTATCCCGAAACAGGCTAAAACCAAGAAAACGTTGATTCTAAGCAGTAAACAGCTCTGTTACTATTTCTATGGTCATAATGGGTTACAGTCCAATGCATTTGACTAATTGTAAGAGTTCGGGATAAATTTGGAGCGTTTAGATAACACTTAAACCCGTTTTATCCCAAAACAGGCTTAAACAGAGAAAACAGGCTAAAACCGAGAGAAAACATTGATTTGAAGCAGTAAACAGCTGTGTTACTCTTTCTAGGGTCAAAATATGTAACAATCCAATGCATTTGAGTAATTACAAGAATTCAGGTTGAATTTGGAGTGTTTAGCCACCACTTCTACCCATTTTGTCCCGAAACAGGCTAAAACCGAGAAAACGTTGATTCTAAGCAGTAAACAGCTCTGTTACTATTTCTAGAGTCAGAATGTGTGACACTCCAATGCATTTGACTAATTGTAAGAGTTCGGGATGAATTTGGAGTGTTTAGACAACACTTAAACCCATTTATCCCAAAACATGCTTAAACCGAGAAACCAGGCTAAAACCGAGAGAAAACATTGATTTGAAGCAGTAAACAGTTGTGTTACTCTTTCAAGGGTCAAAATATGTAACAATCCAATGCATTTGACTAATTTCAAGAGTTCGGGTTGAATTTCGAGTGTTTAGCCACCACTAATACCCATTTTGTCCCGAAACAGGCTAAAACCGAGAAAACGTTGATTCTAAGCAGTAAACAGCGTTGTTACTGTTTCTAGGGTCAGAATGTGTGACATCCAATGCATTTGACTAATTGTAAGAGTTCGGGTGAATTTGGAGTGTTTAGACAACACTTAAATCCGTTTTATCCCAAAACAAGCTTAAACCGAGAAAACATGCTTAAACCGAGAGAAAACATTGATTTGAAGCAGTAATCAGCTATGTTACTCTTTCTAGGTTCAAATATGTAACAATCCAATGCATTTGACAAATTACAAGAGTTCGGGTTGAATTTCGAGTGTTTAGCCACCACTTATACCCATTTTGTCCCGAAACAGGCTAAAACCGAGAAAACATTGATTCAAAGAAGTATACAGCTCTGTTACTATTTATAGGGTCAGAATGTGTGACAGTGCAATGCGTTTGACTAATTTTAAGAGTTCGGGATGAATTTGGAGCGTTTAGACAACACTTAAACTTGTTTTATCCCAAAACAGGCTTAAACAGAGAAAACAGGCTAAAACCGAGAGAAAACATTGATTTGAAGCAGTAATCAGCTGTGTTACTCTTTCTAGGGTTAAAATATGTAACAATCCAATGCATTTTACTAATTTCAAGAGTTCGGGTTGAATTTGGAATGTTTAGCCACCACTTATACCCATTTTATCCCGAAACAGGCTAAAACCAAGAAAACGTTGATTCTAAGCAGTAAACAGCTCTGTTACTATTTCTATGGTCATAATGGGTGACAGTCCAATGCATTTGACTAATTGTAAGAGTTCGGGATGAATTTGGAGTGTTTAGACAACACTTAAACCCGTTTTATCCCAAAACAGGCTTAAACCGAGAAAACATGCTAAAACCGAGAGAAAACATTGATTTGAAGCAGTAATCAGCTATGTTACTCTTTCTAGGTTCAAATATGTAATAATCCAATGCATTTGACTAATTACAAGAGTTCGGGTTGAATTTCGAGTGTTTAGCCACCACTTATACCCATTTTGTCCCGAAACAGGCTAAAATCGAGAAAACGTTGATTCTAAGCAGTAAACAGCGTTGTTACTGTTTCTAGGGTCAGAATGTGTGACATTCCAATGCATTTGACTAATTGTAAGAGTTCGGATGAATTTGGAGTGTTTAGACAACACTTAAATCCGTTTTATCTTAAAACAGGCTTAAACCGAGAAAACAGGCTAAAACCGAGAGAAAACATTGATTTGAAGCAATAAACAGCTACGTTACTCTTTCTAGGGTCAAAATATGTAACAATCCAATGCATTTGACTAATTACAAGAGTTCGGGTTGAATTTCGAGTGTTTAGCCACCACTTATACCCATTTTGTCCCGAAACAGGCTAAAACCGAGAAAACATTGATTCAAAGCAGTATACAGCTCTGTTACTATTTATAGGGTCAGAATGTGTGACAGTTCAATGCATTTGACTAATTTTAAGAGTTCGGGATGAATTTGGAGCGTTTAGACGACACTTAAACCCGTTTTATCCCAAAACAGGCTTAAACAGAGAAAACAGGCTAAAACCGAGAGAAAACATTGATTTGAAGCAGTAATCAGCTGTGTTACTCTTTCTAGGGTCAAAATATGTAACAATCCAATGCATTTTACTAATTTCAAGAGTTCGGATTGAATTTGGAATGTTTAGCCACCACTTATACCCATTTTGTCCCGAAAAAGGCTAAAACCAAGAAAACGTTGATTCTAAGCAGTAAACAGCTCTGTTACTATTTCTATGGTCATAATGGGTGACAGTCCAATGCATTTGACTAATTGTAAGAGTTCGGGATAAATTTGGAGCGTTTAGATAACACTTAAACCCGTTTTATCCCAAAACAGGCTTAAACAGAGAAAACAGGCTAAAACCGAGAGAAAACATTGATTTGAAGCAGTAAACAGCTGTGTTACTCTTTCTAGGGTCAAAATATGCAACAATCCAATGCATTTGAGTAATTACAAGAATTCGGGTTGAATTTGGAGTGTTTAGCCACCACTTCTACCCATTTTGTCCCGAAACAGGTTAAAACCGAGAAAACGTTGATTCTAAGCAGTAAACAGCTATGTTACTATTTCTAGAGTCAGAATGTGTGACAGTCCAATGCATTTGACTAATTGTAAGATTTCGGGATGAATTTGGAGTGTTTAGACAACACTTAAACCCATTTATCCCAAAACATGCTTAAACCGAGAAACCAGGCTAAAACCGAGAGAAAACATTGATTTGAAGCAGTAAACAGTTGTGTTACTCTTTCAAGGGTCAAAATATGTAACAATCCAATGCATTTGACTAATTTCAAGAGTTCGGGTTGAATTTCGAGTGTTTAGCCACCACTTATACCCATTTTGTCCCGAAACAGGCTAAAACCGAGAAAACGTTGATTCTAAGCAGTAAACAGCATTGTTACTGTTTCTAGGGTCAGAATGTGTGACATTCCAATGCATTTGACTAATTGTAAGAGTTCGGATGAATTTGGAGTGTTTAGACAACACTTAAATCCGTTTTATCCCAAAACAGGCTTAAACCGAGAAAACATGCTTAAACCGAGAGAAAACATTGATTTGAAGCAGTAATCAGCTATGTTACTCTTTCTAGGTTCAAATATGTAACAATCCAATGCATTTGACTAATTACAAGAGTTCGGGTTGAATTTCGAGTGTTTAGCCACCACTTATACCCATTTTATCCCGAAACAGGCTAAAACCAAGAAAACGTTGATTCTAAGCAGTAAACAGCTCTGTTACTATTTCTATGGTCATAATGGGTGACAGTCCAATGCATTTGACTAATTGTAAGAGTTCGGGATAAATTTGGAGCGTTTAGATAACACTTAAACCCGTTTTATCCCAAAACAGGCTTAAACAGAGAAAACAGGCTAAAACCGAGAGAAAACATTGATTTGAAGCAGTAAACAGCTGTGTTACTCTTTCTAGGGTCAAAATATGTAACAATCCAATGCATTTGAGTAATTACAAGAATTCGGGTTGAATTTGGAGTGTTTAGCCACCACTTCTACCCATTTTGTCCCGAAACAGGCTAAAACCGAGAAAACGTTGATTCTAAGCAGTAAACAGCTCTGTTACTATTTCTAGAGTCAGAATGTGTGACACTCCAATGCATTTGACTAATTGTAAGAGTTCGGGATAAATTTGGAGTGTTTAGACAACACTTAAACCCATTTATCCCAAAACATGCTTAAACCGAGAAACCAGGCTAAAACCGAGAGAAAACATTGATTTGAAGCAGTAAACAGTTGTGTTACTCTTTCAAGGGTTAAAATATGTAACAATCCAATGCATTTGACTAATTTCAAGAGTTCGGGTTGAATTTCGAGTGTTTAGCCACCACTTATACCCATTTTGTCCCGAAACAGGCTAAAACCGAGAAAACGTTGATTCTAAGCAGTAAACAGCGTTGTTACTGTTTCTAGGGTCAGAATGTGTGACATTCCAATGCATTTGACTAATTGTAAGAGTTCGGATGAATTTGGAGTGTTTAGACAACACTTAAATCCGTTTTATCTTAAAACAGGCTTAAACCAAGAAAACAGGCTAAAACCGAGAGAAAACATTGATTTGAAGCAGTAATCAGCTATGTTACTCTTTCTAGGTTCAAATATGTAACAATCCAATGCATTTGACTAATTACAAGAGTTCGGGTTGAATTTCGAGTGTTTAGCCACCACTTATACCCATTTTGTCCCGAAACAGGCTAAAACCGAGAAAACATTGATTCAAAGCAGTATACAGCTCTGTTACTATTTATAGGGTCAGAATGTGTGACAGTGCAATGCATTTGACTAATTTTAAGAGTTCGGGATGAATTTGGAGCGTTTAGACAACACTTAAACCCGTTTTATCCCAAAACAGGCTTAAACAGAGAAAACAGGCTAAAACCGAGAGAAAACATTGATTTGAAGCAGTAATCAGCTGTGTTACTCTTTTTAGGGTCAAAATATGTAACAATCCAATGCATTTTACTAATTTCAAGAGTTCGGATTGAATTTGGAATGTTTAGCCACCACTTATACCCATTTTGTCCCGAAACAGGCTAAAACCAAGAAAACGTTGATTCTAAGCAGTAAACAGCTCTGTTACTATTTCTATGGTCATAATGGGTGACAGTCCAATGCATTTGACTAATTGTAAGAGTTCGGGATAAATTTGGAGTGTTTAGACAACACTTAAACCCATTTATCCCAAAACATGCTTAAACCGAGAAACCAGGCTAAAACCGAGAGAAAACATTGATTTGAAGCAGTAAACAGTTGTGTTACTCTTTCAAGGGTTAAAATATGTAACAATCCAATGCATTTGACTAATTTCAAGAGTTCGGGTTGAATTTCGAGTGTTTAGCCACCACTTATACCCATTTTGTCCCGAAACAGGCTAAAACCGAGAAAACGTTGATTCTAAGCAGTAAACAGCGTTGTTACTGTTTCTAGGGTCAGAATGTGTGACATTCCAATGCATTTGACTAATTGTAAGAGTTCGGATGAATTTGGAGTGTTTAGACAACACTTAAATCCGTTTTATCTTAAAACAGGCTTAAACCGAGAAAACAGGCTAAAACCGAGAGAAAACATTGATTTGAAGCAGTAATCAGCTATGTTACTCTTTCTAGGTTCAAATATGTAACAATCCAATGCATTTGACTAATTACAAGAGTTCGGGTTGAATTTCGAGTGTTTAGCCACCACTTATACCCATTTTGTCCCGAAACAGGCTAAAACCGAGAAAACATTGATTCAAAGCAGTATACAGCTCTGTTACTATTTATAGGGTCATAATGTGTGACAGTGCAATGCATTTGACTAATTTTAAGAGTTCGGGATGAATTTGGAGCGTTTAGACAACACTTAAACCCGTTTTATCCCAAAACAGGCTTAAACAGAGAAAACAGGCTAAAACCGAGAGAAAACATTGATTTGAAGCAGTAATCAGCTGTGTTACTCTTTTTAGGGTCAAAATATGTAACAATCCAATGCATTTTACTAATTTCAAGAGTTCGGATTGAATTTGGAATGTTTAGCCACCACTTATACCCATTTTGTCCCGAAACAGGCTAAAACCAAGAAAACGTTGATTCTAAGCAGTAAACAGCTCTGTTACTATTTCTATGGTCATAATGGGTGACAGTCCAATGCATTTGACTAATTGTAAGAGTTCGGGATAAATTTGGAGCGTTTAGATAACACTTAAACCCGTTTTATCCCAAAACAGGCTTAAACAGAGAAAACAGGCTAAAACCGAGAGAAAACATTGATTTGAAGCAGTAAACAGCTGTGTTACTCTTTCTAGGGTCAAAATATGTAACAATCCAATGCATTTGAGTAATTACAAGAATTCGGGTTGAATTTGGAGTGTTTAGCCACCACTTCTACCCATTTTGTCCCGAAACAGGTTAAAACCGAGAAAACGTTGATTCTAAGCAGTAAACAGCTCTGTTACTATTTCTAGAGTCAGAATGTGTGACAGTCCAAGCATTTGACTAATTGTAAGATTTCGGGATGAATTTGGAGTGTTTAGACAACACTTAAACCCATTTATCCCAAAACATGCTTAAACCGAGAAACCAGGCTAAAACCGAGAGAAAACATTGATTTGAAGCAGTAAACAGTTGTGTTACTCTTTCAAGGGTCAAAATATGTAACAATCCAATGCATTTGACTAATTTCAAGAGTTCGGGTTGAATTTCGAGTGTTTAGCCACCACTTATACCCATTTTGTCCCGAAACAGGCTAAAACCGAGAAAACGTTGATTCTAAGCAGTAAACAGCATTGTTACTGTTTCTAGGGTCAGAATGTGTGACATTCCAATGCATTTGACTAATTGTAAGAGTTCGGATGAATTTGGAGTGTTTAGACAACACTTAAATCCGTTTTATCCCAAAACAGGCTTAAACCGAGAAAACATGCTTAAACCGAGAGAAAACATTGATTTGAAGCAGTAATCAGCTATCTTACTCTTTCTAGGTTCAAATATGTAACAATCCAATGCATTTGACTAATTACAAGAGTTCGGGTTGAATTTCGAGTGTTTAGCCACCACTTATACCCATTTTGTCCTGAAACAGGCTAAAACCGAGAAAACATTGATTCAAAGAAGTATACAGCTCTGTTACTATTTCTAGGGTCAGAATGTGTGACATTCCAATGCATTTGACTAATTGTAAGAGTTCGGGATGAATTTGGAGTGTTTAGACAATACTTAAACCCGTTTTATCTTAAAACATGCTTAAACCGAGAAAACAGGCTAAAACCGAGAGAAATCATTGATTTGAAGCAGTGAACAGCTGTGTTACTCTTTCTAGGGTCAAAATATGTAACAATCCAATGCATTTGAGTAATTACAAGAATTCGGGTTGAATTTCGAGTGTTTAGCCACCACTTGTACCCATTTTGTCCCGAAACAGGCTAAAACCGAGAAAACATTGATTCAAAGCAGTAAACAGCTCTGTTACTATTTCTATGGTCATAATGGGTGATAGTCCAATGCATCAGACTAATTGTAAGAGTTCGGGAAGAATTTGGAGCGTTTAGACAACACTTAAACCCGTTTTATCCCAAAACAGGCTTAAACAGAGTAAACAGGCTAAAACCGAGAGAAAACATTGATTTGAAGCAGTAAACAGCTGTGTTACTCTTTCTAGGGTCAAAATATGTGATAATCCAATGCATTTGAGTAATTACAAGAATTCGGGTTGAACTTGGAGTGTTTAGCCACCACTTCTACCCATTTTGTCCCGAAACAGGCTAAAACCGAGAAAACATTGATTCAAAGCAGTATACAGCTCTGTTACTATTTCTAGGGTCAGAATGTGTGACAGTCCAATGCATTTGACTAATTGTAAGAGTTCGGGATGAATTTGGAGTGTTTAGACAACACTTAAACCCGTTTTATCCCAAAACATGCTTAAACCGAGAAAACATGCTAAAACCGAGAGAAAACATTGATTTGAAGCAGTAAACAGTTGTGTTACTCTTTCTAGGGTCAAAATATGTAATAATCCAATGCATTTGACTAATTTTAAGAGTTCGGGTTGAATTTGGAATGTTTAGCCACCACTTATACCCATTTTGTCCTGAAAGAGGCTAAAACCGAGAAAACGTTGATTCTAAGCAGTAAACAGCTCTGTTACTATTTCTAGGGTCAGAATGTGTGACATTCCAATGCATTTGACTAATTGTAAGAGTTCGGGATGAATTTGGAGTGTTTAGACAACACTTAAACCCGTTTTATCCCAAAACAGGCTTAAACCGAGAAAACATGCTAAAACCTAGAGAAAACATGCTAAAACCTAGAGAAAACATTGATTTGAAGCAGTAATCAGCTGTGTTACTCTTTCTAGGGTCAAAATATGTAACAATCCAATGCATTTCACTAATTTCAAGAGTTCGGGTTGAATTTGGAATGTTTAGCCACCACTTATACCCATTTTGTCCTGAAACAGGCTAAAACCAAGAAAACGTTGATTCTAAGCAGTAAACAGCTCTGTTACTATTTTTAGGGTCAGAATGTGTGACATTCCAATGCATTTGACTAATTTTAAGAGTTCGGGATGAATTTGGAGTGTTTAGACAACACTTAAACCCATTTTATCCCAAAACAGGCTTAAACCGAGAAAACATGCTTAAACCGAGAGAAAACATTGATTTGAAGCAGTAATCAGCTATGTTACTCTTTCTAGGTTCAAATATGTAACAATCCAATGCATTTGACTAATTACAAGAGTTCGGGTTGAATTTCGAGTGTTTAGCCACCACTTATACCCATTTTGTCCCGAAACAGGCTAAAACCGAGAAAACAATTATTCAAAGCAGTATACAGCTCTGTTACTATTTCTAGGGTCAGAATGTGTGACATTCCAATGCATTTGACTAATTGTAAGAGTTCGGGATGAATTTGGAGTGTTTAGACAATACTTAAACCCGTTTCATCCCAAAACAGGCTTAAACCGAGAAAACATGCTAAAACCGAGAGAAAACATTGATTTGAAGCAGTAATCAGCTATGTTACTCTTTCTAGGTTCAAATATGTAACAATCCAATGCATTTGACTAATTACAAGAGTTCGGGTTGAATTTCGAATGTTTAGCCACCACTTATACCCATTTTGTCCCGAAACAGGCTAAAACCGAGAAAACGTTGATTGTAAGCAGTAAACAGCGTTGTTACTGTTTCTAGGGTCAGAATGTGTGACATTCCAATGCATTTGACTAATTGTAAGAGTTTGGATGAATTTGGAGTGTTTAGACAACACTTAAATCCGTTTTATCTTAAAACAGGCTTAAACTGAGAAAACAGGCTAAAACCGAGAGAAATCATTGATTTGAATCAGTGAACAGCTGTGTTACTCTTTCTAGGGTCAAAATATGTAACAATCCAATGCATTTGAGTAATTACAAGAATTCGGGTTGAATTTGGAGTGTTTAGCCACCACTAATACCCATTTTGTCCCGAAACAGGCTAAAACCGAGAAAACATTGATTCAAAGCAGTAAACAGCTCTGTTACTATTTCTATGGTTATAATGGGTGATAGTCCAATGCATCTGACTAATTGTAAGAGTTCGGGAAGAATTTGGAGCGTTTAGACAACACTTAAACCCGTTTTATCCCAAAACAGGCTTAAACAGAGAAAACAGGCTAAAACCGAGAGAAAACATTGATTTGAAGCAGTAAACAGCTGTGTTACTCTTTCTAGGGTCAAAATATGTAACAATCCAATGCATTTGAGTAATTACAAGAATTCGGGTTGAATTTGGAGTGTTTAGCCACCACTTCTACCCATTTTGTCCCGAAACAGGCTAAAACCGAGAAAACATTGATTCAAAGCATTATACAGCTCTGTTACTATTTCTAGGGTCAGAATGTGTGACATTCCAATGCATTTGACTAATTGTAAGAGTTTGGGATGAATTTGGAGTGTTTAGCCAACACTTAAACCCATTTATCCCAAAACATGCTTAAACCGAGAAAACATGCTAAAACCGAGAGAAAACATTGATTTGAAGCAGTAATCAGCTGTGTTACTCTTTCTAGGGTCAAAATATGTAACAATCCAATGCATTTCACTATTTTCAAGAGTTCGGGTTGAATTTGGAATGTTTAGCCACCACTTATACCCATTTTGTCCCGAAACAGGCTAAAACCAAGAAAACGTTGATTCTAAGCAGTAAACAGCTCTGTTACAATTTCTAGGGTCAGAATGTGTGACATTCCAATGCATTTGACTAATTTTAAGAGTTCGGGATGAATTTGGATTGTTTAGACAACACTTAAACCCATTTATCCCAAAACAGGCTTAAACCGAGAAAACATACTAAAACCGAGAGAAAACATTGATTTGAAGCAGTAATCAGCTATGTTACTCTTTCTAGGTTCAAATATGTAATAATCCAATGCATTTGACTAATTACAAGAGTTCGGGTTGAATTTCGAGTGTTTAGCCACCACTTATACCCATTTTGTCCTGAAACAGGCTAAAACCGAGAAAACGTTGATTCTAAGCAGTAAACAGCGTTGTTACTGTTTCTAGGGTCAGAATGTGTGACATTCCAATGCATTTGACTAATTGTAAGAGTTCGGATGAATTTGGAGTGTTTAGACAACACTTAAATCCGTTTTATCTTAAAACAAGCTTAAACCGAGAAAACAGGCTAAAACCGAGAGAAAACATTGATTTGAAGCAGTAATCAGCTATGTTACTCTTTCTAGGTTCAAATATGTAACAATCCAATGCATTTGACTAATTACAAGAGTTCGGGTTGAATTTCGAGTGTTTAGCCACCACTTATACCCATTTTGTCCCGAAACAGGCTAAAACCGAGAAAACGTTGATTTTAAGCAGTAAACAGCATTGTTACTGTTTCTAGGGTCAGAATGTGTGACATTCCAATGCATTTGACTAATTGTAAGAGTTTGGATTAATTTGGAGTGTTTAGACAACACTTAAATCCGTTTTATCTTAAAACAGGCTTAAACCGAGAAAACAGGCTAAAACCGAGAGAAATCATTGATTTGAAGCAGTGAACAGCTGTGTTACTCTTTCTAGGGTCAAAATATGTAACAATCCAATGCATTTGAGTAATTACAAGAATTCGGGTTGAATTTCGAGTGTTTAGCCACCACTTGTACCCATTTTGTCCCGAAACAGGCTAAAACCGAGAAAACATTGATTCAAAGCAGTAAACAGCTCTGTTACTATTTCTATGGTCATAATGGGTGATAGTCCAATGCATCTGACTAATTGTAAGAGTTCGGGAAGAATTTGGAGCGTTTAGACAACACTTAAACCCGTTTTATCCCAAAACAGGCTTAAACAGAGTAAACAGGCTAAAACCGAGAGAAAACATTGATTTGAAGCAGTAAACAGCTGTGTTACTCTTTCTAGGGTCAAAATATGTGATAATCCAATGCATTTGAGTAATTACAAGAATTCGGGTTGAATTTGGAGTGTTTAGCTACCACTTCTACCCATTTTGTCCCGAAACAGGCTAAAACCGAGAAAACATTGATTCAAAGCAGTATACAGCTCTGTTACTATTTCTAGGGTCAGAATGTGTGACAGTCCAATGCATTTGACTAGTTGTAAGAGTTCGGGATGAATTTGGAGTGTTTAGCCAACACTTAAACCCATTTATCCCAAAACATGCTTAAACCGAGAAAACATGCTAAAACCGAGAGAAAACATTGATTTGAAGCAGTAAACAGTTGTGTTACTCTTTCTAGGGTTAAAATATGTAACAATCCAATGCATTTGACTAATTTTAAGAGTTCGGGTTGAATTTGGAATGTTTAGCCACCACTTATACCCATTTTGTCCTGAAAGAGGCTAAAACCGAGAAAACGTTGATTCTAAGCAGTAAACAGCTCTGTTACTATTTCTAGGGTCAGAATGTGTGACATTCCAATGCATTCGACTAATTGTAAGAGTTCGGGATGAATTTGGAGTGTTTAGACAACACTTAAACCCGTTTTATCCCAAAACAGGCTTAAACCGAGAAAACATGCTAAAACCTAGAGAAAACATTGATTTGAAGCAGTAATCAGCTGTGTTACTCTTTCTAGGGTCAAAATATGTAACAATCCAATGCATTTCACTAATTTCAAGAGTTCGGGTTGAATTTGGAATGTTTAGCCACCACTTATACCCATTTTGTCCTGAAACAGGCTAAAACCAAGAAAACGTTGATTCTAAGAAATAAACAGCTCTGTTACTATTTCTACGGTCAGAATGTGTGACATTCCAATGTATTTGACTAATTTTAATATTTCGGGATGAATTTGGAGTGTTTAGACAACACTTAAACCCATTTTATCCCAAAACAGGCTTAAACCGAGAAAACATGCTAAAACCGAGAGAAAACATTGATTTGAAGCAGTAATCAGCTATGTTACTCTTTCTAGGTTCAAATATGTAACAATCCAATGCATTTGACTAATTACAAGAGTGCGGGTTGAATTTCGAGTGTTTAGCCACCACTTATACCCATTTTGTCCCGAAACAGGCTAAAACCGAGAAAACGTTGATTTTAAGCAGTAAACAGCATTGTTACTGTTTCTAGGGTCAGAATGTGTGACATTCCAATGCATTTGACTAATTGTAAGAGTTTGGATTAATTTGGAGTGTTTAGACAACACTTAAATCCGTTTTATCTTAAAACAGGCTTAAACCGAGAAAACAGGCTAAAACCGAGAGAAATCATTGATTTGAAGCAGTGAACAGCTGTGTTACTCTTTCTAGGGTCAAAATATGTAACAATCCAATGCATTTGAGTAATTACAAGAATTCGGGTTGAATTTGGAGTGTTTAGCCACCACTTAGACCCATTTTGTCTCGAAACAGGCTAAAACCGAGAAAACATTGATTCAAAGCAGTAAACAGCTCTGTTACTATTTCTATGGTCATAGTGGGTGATAGTCCAATGCATCTGACTAATTGTAAGAGTTCGGGAAGAATTTGGAGCGTTTAGACAACACTTAAACCCGTTTTATCCCAAAACAGGCTTAAACAGAGTAAACAGGCTAAAACCGAGAGAAAACATTGATTTGAAGCAGAAAACAGCTGTGTTACTCTTTCTAGGGTCAAAATATGTGATAATCCAATGCATTTGAGTAATTACAAGAATTCGGGTTGAATTTGGAGTGTTTAGCCACCACTTCTACCCATTTTGTCCCGAAACAGGCTAAAACCGAGAAAACATTGATTCAAAGCAGTATACAGCTCTGTTACTATTTCTAGGGTCAGAATGTGTGACAGTCCAATGCATTTGACTAATTGTAAGAGTTCGGGATGAATTTGGAGTGTTTAGACAACACTTAAACCCGTTTTATCCCAAAACATTCTTAAACCGAGAAAACATGCTAAAACCGAGAGAAAACATTGATTTGAAGCAGTAAACAGTTGTGTTACTCTTTCTAGGGTCAAAATATGTAATAATCCAATGCATTTGACTAATTTTAAGAGTTCGGGTTGAATTTGGAATGTTTAGCCACCACTTATAACCATTTTGTCCTGAAACAGGCTAAAACCGAGAAAACGTTGATTCTAAGCAGTAAACAGCTCTGTTACTATTTCTAGGGTCAGAATGTGTGACATTCCAATGCATTTGACTAATTGTAAGAGTTCGGGATGAATTTGGAGTGTTTAGACAACACTTAAACCCGTTTTATCCCAAAACAGGCTTAAACCGAGAAAACATGCTAAAACCTAGAGAACACATTGATTTGAAGCAGTAATCAGCTGTGTTACTCTTTCTAGGGTCAAAATATGTAACAATCCAATGCATTTCACTAATTTCAAGAGTTCGGGTTGAATTTGGAATGTTTAGCCACCACTTATACCCATTTTGTCCTGAAACAGGCTAAAACCAAGAAAACGTTGATTCTAAGCAGTAAACAGCTCTGTTACTATTTTTAGGGTCAGAATGTGTGACAGTCCAATGCATTTGACTAATTTTAAGAGTTCGGGATGAATTTGGAGTGTTTAGACAACACTTAAACCCATTTTATCCCAAAACAGGCTTAAACCGAGAAAACAGGCTAAAACCGAGAGAAATCATTTATTTGAAGCAGTGAACAGCTGTGTTACTCTTTCTAGGGTCAAATATGTAACAATCCAATGCATTTGACTAATTACAAGAGTTCGGGTTGAATTTCGAGTGTTTAGCCACCACTTATACCCATTTTGTCCCGAAACAGACTAAAACCGAGAAAACAATTCTTCAAAGCAGTATACAGCTCTGTTACTATTTCTAGGGTCAGAATGTGTGACATTCCAATGCATTTGACTAATTGTAAGAGTTCGGGATGAATTTGGAGTGTTTAGACAATACTTAAACCCGTTTCATCCCAAAACAGGCTTAAACCGAGAAAACATGCTAAAACTGAGAGAAAACATTGATTTGAAGCAGTAATCAGCTATGTTACTCTTTCTAGGTTCAAATATGTAACAATCCAATGCATTTGACTAATTACAAGAGTTCGGGTTGAATTTCGAGTGTTTAGCCACCACTTATACCCATTTTGTCCCGAAACAGGCTAAAACCGAGAAAACATTGATTGTAAGCAGTAAACAGCGTTGTTACTGTTTCTAGGGTCAGAATGTGTGACATTCCAATGCATTTGACTAATTGTAAGAGTTTGGATTAATTTGGAGTGTTTAGACAACACTTAAATCCGTTTTATCTTAAAACAGGCTTAAACCGAGAAAACAGGCTAAAACCGAGAGAAATCATTGATTTGAAGCAGTGAACAGCTGTGTTACTCTTTCTAGGGTCAAAATATGTAACAATCCAATGCATTTGAGTAATTACAAGAATTCGGGTTGAATTTGGAGTGTTTAGCCACCACTTATACCCATTTTGTCCCGAAACAGGCTAAAACCGAGAAAACATTGATTCAAAGCAGTAAACAGCTCTGTTGCTATTTCTATGGTCATAGTGGGTGATAGTCCAATGCATCTGACTAATTGTAAGAGTTCGGGAAGAATTTGGAGCGTTTAGACAACACTTAAACCCGTTTTATCCCAAAACAGGCTTAAACAGAGTAAACAGGCTAAAACCGAGAGAAAACATTGATTTGAAGCAGTAAACAGCTGTGTTACTCTTTCTAGGGTCAAAATATGTGATAATCCAATGCATTTGAGTAATTACAAGAATTCGGGTTGAATTTGGAGTGTTTAGCCACCACTTCTACCCATTTTGTCCCGAAACAGGCTAAAACCGAGAAAACATTGATTCAAAGCAGTATACAGCTCTGTTACTATTTCTAGGGTCAGAATGTGTGACAGTCCAATGCATTTGACTAATTGTAAGAGTT
This sequence comes from Camelina sativa, assembly GCF_030686135.1. Classification (NCBI taxonomy): domain Eukaryota; kingdom Viridiplantae; phylum Streptophyta; class Magnoliopsida; order Brassicales; family Brassicaceae; genus Camelina; species Camelina sativa. Next base: position 15,092,490 of record NC_141892.1, on the reverse strand, counting down.
CGGGATGAATTTGGAGTGTTTAGACAACACTTAAACCCGTTTTATCCCAAAACATTCTTAAACCGAGAAAACATGCTAAAACCGAGAGAAAACATTGATTTGAAGCAGTAAACAGTTGTGTTACTCTTTCTAGGGTCAAAATATGTAATAATCCAATGCATTTGACTAATTTTAAGAGTTCGGGTTGAATTTGGAATGTTTAGCCACCACTTATACCCATTTTGTCCTGAAACAGGCTAAAACCGAGAAAACGTTGATTCTAAGCAGTAAACAGCTCTGTTACTATTTCTAGGGTCAGAATGTGTGACATTCCAATGCATTTGACTAATTGTAAGAGTTCAGGATGAATTTGGAGTGTTTAGACAACACTTAAACCCGTTTTATCCCAAAACAGGCTTAAACAGAGTAAACAGGCTAAAACCGAGAGAAAACATTGATTTGAAGCAGTAAACAGCTGTGTTACTCTTTCTAGGGTCAAAATATGTAACAATCCAATGCATTTCACTAATTTCAAGAGTTCGGGTTGAATTTGGAATGTTTAGCCACCACTTATACCCATTTTGTCCTGAAACAGGCTAAAACCAAGAAAACGTTGATTCTAAGCAGTAAACAGCTCTGTTACTATTTTTAGGGTCAGAATGTGTGACAGTCCAATGCATTTGACTAATTTTAAGAGTTCGGGATGAATTTGGAGTGTTTAGACAACACTTAAACCCATTTTATCCCAAAACAGGCTTAAACCGAGAAAACATGCTTAAACCGAGAGAAAACATTGATTTGAAGCAGTAATCAGCTATGTTACTCTTTCTAGGTTCAAATATGTAACAATCCAATTCATTTGACTAATTACAAGAGTTCGGGTTGAATTTCGAGTGTTTAGCCACCACTTATACCCATTTTGTCCCGAAACAGGCTAAAACCGAGAAAACAATTCTTCAAAGCAGTATACAGCTCTGTTACTATTTCTAGGGTCAGAATGTGTGACATTCCAATGCATTTGACTAATTGTAAGAGTTCGGGATGAATTTGGAGTGTTTAGACAATACTTAAACCCGTTTCATCCCAAAATAGGCTAAACCGAGAAAACATGCTAAAACCGAGAGAAAACATTGATTTGAAGCAGTAATCAGCTATGTTACTCTTTCTAGGTTCAAATATGTAACAATCCAATGCATTTGACTAATTACAAGAGTTCGGGTTGAATTTCGAGTGTTTAGCCACTACTTATACCCATTTTGTCCCGAAACAGGCTAAAACCGAGAAAACGTTGATTGTAAGCAGTAAACAGCGTTGTTACTGTTTCTAGGGTCAGAATGTGTTACATTCCAATGCATTTGACTAATTGTAAGAGTTTGGATTAATTTGGAGTGTTTAGACAACACTTAAATCCGTTTTATCTTAAAACAGGCTTAAACCGAGAAAACAGGCTAAAACCGAGAGAAATCATTGATTTGAAGCAGTGAACAGCTGTGTTACTCTTTCTAGGGTCAAAATATGTAACAATCCAATGCATTTGAGTAATTACAAGAATTCGGGTTGAATTTGGAGTGTTTAGCCACCACTTATACCCATTTTGTCCCGAAACAGGCTAAAACCGAGAAAACATTGATTCAAAGCAGTAAACAGCTCTGTTACTATTTCTATGGTCATAGTGGGTGATAGTCCAATGCATCTGACTAATTGTAAGAGTTCGGGAAGAATTTGGAGCGTTTAGACAACACTTAAACCCGTTTTATCCCAAAACAGGCTTAAACAGAGTAAACAGGCTAAAACCGAGAGAAAACATTGATTTGAAGCAGTAAACAGCTGTGTTACTCTTTCTAGGGTCAAAATATGTGATAATCCAATGCATTTGAGTAATTACAAGAATTCGGGTTGAATTTGGAGTGTTTAGCCACCACTTCTACCCATTTTGTCCCGAAACAGGCTAAAACCGAGAAAACATTGATTCAAAGCAGTATACAGCTCTGTTACTATTTCTAGGGTCAGAATGTGTGACAGTCCAATGCATTTGACTAATTGTAAGAGTTCGGGATGAATTTGGAGTGTTTAGACAACACTTAAACCCGTTTTATCCCAAAACATTCTTAAACCGAGAAAACATGCTAAAACCGAGAGAAAACATTGATTTGAAGCAGTAAACAGTTGTGTTACTCTTTCTAGGGTCAAAATATGTAATAATCCAATGCATTTGACTAATTTTAAGAGTTCGGGTTGAATTTGGAATGTTTAGCCACCACTTATACCCATTTTGTCCTGAAACAGGCTAAAACCGAGAAAACGTTGATTCTAAGCAGTAAACAGCTCTGTTACTATTTCTAGGGTCAGAATGTGTGACATTCCAATGCATTTGACTAATTGTAAGAGTTCGGGATGAATTTGGAGTGTTTAGATAACACTTAAACCCGTTTTATCCCAAAACAGGCTTAAACCGAGAAAACATGCTAAAACCTAGAGAACACATTGATTTGAAGCAGTAATCAGCTGTGTTACTCTTTCTAGGGTCAAAATATGTAACAGTCCAATGCATTTCACTAATTTCAAGAGTTCGGGTTGAATTTGGAATGTTTAGCCACCACTTATACCCATTTTGTCCTGAAACAGGCTAAAACCAAGAAAACGTTGATTCTAAGCAGTAAACAGCTCTGTTACTATTTTTAGGGTCAGAATGTGTGACAGTCCAATGCATTTGACTAATTTTAAGAGTTCGGGATGAATTTGGAGTGTTTAGACAACACTTAAACCCATTTTATCCCAAAACAGGCTTAAACCGAGAAAACATGCTTAAACCGAGAGAAAACATTGATTTGAAGCAGTAATCAGCTATGTTACTCTTTCTAGGTTCAAATATGTAACAATCCAATTCATTTGACTAATTACAAGAGTTCGGGTTGAATTTCGAGTGTTTAGCCACCACTTATACCCATTTTGTCCCGAAACAGGCTAAAACCGAGAAAACAATTCTTCAAAGCAGTATACAGCTCTGTTACTATTTCTAGGGTCAGAATGTGTGACATTCCAATGCATTTGACTAATTGTAAGAGTTCGGGATGAATTTGGAGTGTTTAGACAATACTTAAACCCGTTTCATCCCAAAATAGGCTAAACCGAGAAAACATGCTAAAACCGAGAGAAAACATTGATTTGAAGCAGTAATCAGCTATGTTACTCTTTCTAGGTTCAAATATGTAACAATCCAATGCATTTGACTAATTACAAGAGTTCGGGTTGAATTTCGAGTGTTTAGCCACCACTTATACCCATTTTGTCCCGAAACAGGCTAAAACCGAGAAAACATTGATTTTAAGCAGTAAACAGCGTTGTTACTGTTTCTAGGGTCAGAATGTGTGACATTCCAATGCATTTGACTAATTGTAAGAGTTTGGATGAATTTGGAGTGTTTAGACAACACTTAAATCCGTTTTATCTTAAAACAGGCTTAAACTGAGAAAACAGGCTAAAACCGAGAGAAATCATTGATTTGAAGCAGTGAACAGCTGTGTTACTCTTTCTAGGGTCAAAATATGTAACAATCCAATGCATTTGAGTAATTACAAGAATTCGGGTTGAATTTGGAGTGTTTAGCCACCACTTATACCCATTTTGTCCCGAAACAGGCTAAAACCGAGAAAACATTGATTCAAAGCAGTAAACAGCTCTGTTACTATTTCTATGGTTATAATGGGTGATAGTCCAATGCATCTGACTAATTGTAAGAGTTCGGGAAGAATTTGGAGCGTTTAGACAACACTTAAACCCGTTTTATCCCAAAACAGGCTTAAACAGAGAAAACAGGCTAAAACCGAGAGAAAACATTGATTTGAAGCAGTAAACAGCTGTGTTACTCTTTCTAGGGTCAAAATATGTAACAATCCAATGCATTTGAGTAATTACAAGAATTCGGGTTGAATTTGGAGTGTTTAGCCACCACTTCTACCCATTTTGTCCCGAAACAGGCTAAAACCGAGAAAACATTGATTCAAAGCATTATACAGCTCTGTTACTATTTCTAGGGTCAGAATGTGTGACATTCCAATGCATTTGACTAATTGTAAGAGTTTGGGATGAATTTGGAGTGTTTAGCCAACACTTAAACCCATTTATCCCAAAACATGCTTAAACCGAGAAAACATGCTAAAACCGAGAGAAAACATTGATTTGAAGCAGTAATCAGCTGTGTTACTCTTTCTAGGGTCAAAATATGTAACAATCCAATGCATTTCACTATTTTCAAGAGTTCGGGTTGAATTTGGAATGTTTAGCCACCACTTATACCCATTTTGTCCCGAAACAGGCTAAAAGCAAGAAAACGTTGATTCTAAGCAGTAAACAGCTCTGTTACAATTTCTAGGGTCAGAATGTGTGAAATTCCAATGCATTTGACTAATTTTAAGAGTTCGGGATGAATTTGGATTGTTTAGACAACACTTAAACCCATTTTATCCCAAAACAGGCTTAAACCGAGAAAACATGCTAAAACCGAGAGAAAACATTGATTTGAAGCAGTAATCAGCTATGTTACTCTTTCTAGGTTCAAATATGTAACAATCCAATGCATTTTACTAATTACAAGAGTTCGGGTTGAATTTCGACTGTTTAGCCACCACTTATACCCATTTTGTCCCGAAACAGGCTAAAACCGAGAAAACGTTGATTCTAAGCAGTAAACAGCATTGTTACTGTTTCTAGGGTCAGAATGTGTGACATTCCAATGCATTTGACTAATTGTAAGAGTTCGGGATGAATTTGGAGTGTTTAGACAACACTTAAACCCGTTTTATCCCAAAACAGGCTTAAACCGAGAAAACATACTAAAACCGAGAGAAAACATTGATTTGAAGCAGTAATCAGCTATGTTACTCTTTCTAGGTTCAAATATGTAATAATCCAATGCATTTGACTAATTACAAGAGTTCGGGTTGAATTTCGAGTGTTTAGCCACCACTTATACCCATTTTGTCCCGAAACTGGCTAAAACCGAGAAAACGTTGATTCTAAGCAGTAAACAGCGTTGTTACTGTTTCTAGGGTCAGAATGTGTGACATTCCAATGCATTTGACTAATTGTAAGAGTTCGGATGAATTTGGAGTGTTTAGACAACACTTAAATCCGTTTTATCTTAAAACAAGCTTAAACCGAGAAAACAGGCTAAAACCGAGAGAAAACATTGATTTGAAGCAGTAATCAGCTATGTTACTCTTTCTAGGTTCAAATATGTAACAATCCAATGCATTTGACTAATTACAAGAGTTCGGGTTGAATTTCGAGTGTTTAGCCACCACTTATACCCATTTTGTCCCGAAACAGGCTAAAACCGAGAAAACATTGATTCAAAGCAGTATACAGCTCTGTTACTATTTATAGGGTCAGAATGTGTGACAGTGCAACGCATTTGACTAATTTTAAGAGTTCGGGATGAATTTGGAGCGTTTAGACAACACTTAAACCCGTTTTATCCCAAAACATGCTTAAATAGAGAAAACAGGCTAAAACCGAGAGAAAACATTGATTTGAAGCAGTAAACAGCTGTGTTACTCTTTCTAGGGTCAAAATATGTAACAATCCAATGCATTTGACTAATTTCAAGAGTTCGGGTTGAATTTGGAATGTTTAGCCACCACTTATACCCATTTTGTCCTGAAACAGGCTAAAACCGAGAAAACGTTGATTCTAAGCAGTAAACAGCTCTGTTACTATTTCTAGGGTCAGAATGTGTGACATTCCAATGCATTTGACTAATTGTAAGAGTTCCGGAAGAATTTGGAGTGTTTAGACAACACTTAAACCCGTTTTATCCCAAAACAGGCTTAAACCGAGAAAACAGACTAAAACAAGGAGAAAGCATTGATTTGAAGCAGTAAACAGCTGTGTTACTCTTTCTAGGGTCAAAATATGTAACAATCCAATGCATTTCAGTAATTACAAGAATTCGGGTTGAATTTGGAGTGTTTAGCCACCACTTCTACCCATTTTGTCCCGAAACAGGCTAAAACCGAGAAAACATTGATTCAAAGCAGTATACATCTCTGTTACTATTTCTAGGGTCAGAATGTGTGACAGTCCAATGCATTTGGCTAATTGTAAGAGTTCGGGATGAATTTGGAGTGTTTAGACAACACTTAAACCCATTTATCCTAAAACATGCTTAAACCGAGAAAAGAGGCTAAAACCGAGAAAAAACATTGATTTGAAGCAGTAAAGAGTTGTGTTACTCTTTCTAGGGTCAAAATATGTAACAATCCAATGCATTTGACTAATTTCAAGAGTTCGGGTTGAATTTCGAGTGTTTAGCCACCACTTATACCCATTTTGTCCTGAAACAGGCTAAAACCAAGAAAACATTGATTCAAAGCAGTATACAGCTCTGTTACTATTTATAGGGTCAGAATGTGTGACAGTGCAACGCATTTGACTAATTTTAAGAGTTTGGGATGAATTTGGAGCGTTTAGACAACACTTAAACCCGTTTTATCCCAAAACATGCTTAAACAGAGAAAACAGGCTAAAACCGAGAGAAAACATTGATTTGAAGCAGTAAACAGCTGTGTTACTCTTTCTAGGGTCAAAATATGTAACAATCCAATGCATTTGACTAATTTCAAGAGTTCGGGTTGAATTTGGAATGTTTAGCCACCACTTATACCCATTTTGTCCTGAAACAGGCTAAAACCGAGAAAACGTTGATTCTAAGCAGTAAACAGCTCTGTTACTATTTCTAGGGTCAGAATGTGTGACATTCCAATGCATTTGACTAATTGTAAGAGTTCGGGAAGAATTTGGAGTGTTTAGACAACACTTAAACCCGTTTTATCCCAAAGCAGGCTTAAACCGAGAAAACAGACTAAAACAAGGAGAAAGCATTGATTTGAAGCAGTAAACAGCTGTGTTACTCTTTCTAGGGTCAAAATATGTAACAATCCAATGCATTTCAGTAATTACAAGAATTCGGGTTGAATTTGGAGTGTTTAGCCACCACTTCTACCCATTTTGTCCCGAAACAGGCTAAAACCGAGAAAACATTGATTCAAAGCAGTATACATCTCTGTTACTATTTCTAGGGTCAGAATGTGTGACAGTCCAATGCATTTGGCTAATTGTAAGAGTTCGGGATGAATTTGGAGTGTTTAGACAACACTTAAACCCATTTATCCCAAAACATGCTTAAACCGAGAAAACAGGCTAAAACCGAGAAAAAACATTGATTTGAAGCAGTAAAGAGTTGTGTTACTCTTTCTAGGGTCAAAATATGTAACAATCCAATGCATTTGACTAATTTCAAGAGTTCGGGTTGAATTTCGAGTGTTTAGCCACCACTTATACCCATTTTGTCCTGAAACAGGCTAAAACTGAGAAAACATTGATTCAAAGCAGTATACAGCTCTGTTACTATTTATAGGGTCAGAATGTGTGACACTGCAATGCATTTGACTAATTTTAAGAGTTCGGGATGAATTTGGAGCTTTTAGACAACACTTAAACCCGTTTTATCCCAAAACAGGCTTAAACAGAGAAAACATGCTAAAACCGAGAGAAAACATTGATTTGAAGCAGTAATCAGCTGTGTTACTCTTTCTAGGGACAAAATATGTAACAATCCAATGCATTTGACTAATTTCAAGAGTTCGGGTTGAATTTGTAATGTTTAGCCACCACTTATACCCATTTTGTCCCGAAACAGGCTAAAACCAAGAAAACGTTGATTCTAAGAAGTAAACAGCTCTGTTACAATTTCTAGGGTCAGAATGTGTGACATTCCAATGCATTTGACAAATTGTAAGAGTTCGGGATGAATTTGGAGTGTTTAGACAACACTTAAACCCGTTTATCCCAAAACAGACATAAACCGAGAAAACAGGCTAAAACCGAGAGAAAATATTGATTTGAAGCAGTAATCAGCTGTGTTACTCTTTCTAGGGTCAAAATATGTAACAATCCAATGCATTTCACTATTTTCAAGAGTTCGGGTTGAATTTGGAATGTTTAGCCACCACTTATACCCATTTTGTCCCGAAACAGGCTAAAACCAAGAAAACATTGATTCTAAGCAGTAAACAGCTCTGTTACAATTTCTAGGGTCAGAATGTGTGACATTCCAATGCATTTGACTAATTTTAAGAGTTCGGGATGAATTTGGATTGTTTAGACAACACTTAAACCCATTTTATCCCAAAACAGGCTTAAACCGAGAAAACATGCTAAAACCGAGAGAAAACATTGATTTGAAGCAGTAATCAGCTATGTTACTCTTTCTAGGTTCAAATATGTAACAATCCAATGCATTTTACTAATTACAAGAGTTCGGGTTGAATTTCGACTGTTTAGCCACCACTTATACCCATTTTGTCCCAAAACAGGCTAAAACCGAGAAAACGTTGATTCTAAGCAGTAAACAGCATTGTTACTGTTTCTAGGGTCAGAATGTGTGACATTCCAATGCATTTGACTAATTGTAAGAGTTCGGGATGAATTTGGAGCGTTTAGACAACACTTAAACCCGTTTTATCCCAAAACAGGCTTAAACCGAGAAAACATACTAAAACCGAGAGAAAACATTGATTTGAAGCAGTAATCAGCTATGTTACTCTTTCTAGGTTCAAATATGTAATTATCCAATGCATTTGACTAATTACAAGAGTTCGGGTTGAATTTCGAGTGTTTAGCCACCACTTATACCCATTTTGTCCCGAAACAGGCTAAAACCGAGAAAACGTTGATTCTAAGCAGTAAACAGCGTTGTTACTGTTTCTAGGGTCAGAATGTGTGACATTCCAATGCATTTGACTAATTGTAAGAGTTCGGATGAATTTGGAGTGTTTAGACAACACTTAAATCCGTTTTATCTTAAAACAAGCTTAAACCGAGAAAACAGGCTAAAACCGAGAGAAAACATTGATTTGAAGCAGTAATCAGCTATGTTACTCTTTCTAGGTTCAAATATGTAACAATCCAATGCATTTGACTAATTACAAGAGTTCGGGTTGAATTTCGAGTGTTTAGCCACCACTTATACCCATTTTGTCCCGAAACAGGCTAAAACCGAGAAAACATTGATTCAAAGCAGTATACAGCTCTGTTACTATTTATAGGGTCAGAATGTGTGACAGTGGAATGCATTTGACTAATTTTAAGAGTTCGGGATGAATTTGGAGCGTTTAGACAACACTTAAACCCGTTTTATCCCAAAACATTCTTAAACAGAGAAAACAGGCTAAAACCGAGAGAAAACATTGATTTGAAGCAGTAAACAGTTGTGTTACTCTTTCTAGGGTCAAAATATGTAACAATCCAATGCATTTGAGTAATTTCAAGAGTTCGGGTTGAATTTGGAATGTTTAGCCACCACTTATACCCATTTTGTCCTGAAACAGGCTAAAACCGAGAAAACGTTGATTCAAAGCAGTAAACAGCTGTGTTACTATTTCTAGGGTCAGAATCTGTGACAGTCCAGTGAATTTGACTAATTGTAAGAGTTCGGGATGAATTTGGAGTGTTTAGACAACACTTAAACCCGTTTATCCCAAAACATGCTTAAACCGAGAAAACAGGCTAAAACCGAGAGAAAACATTGATTTGAATCAGTAAACAGTTGTGTTACTCTTTCTAGGATCAAAATATGTAACAATCCAATGCATTTGACTAATTTCAAGAGTTCAGGTTGAATTTCGAGTGTTTAGCCACCACTTATACCCATTTTGTTCCGAAACAGGCTAAAACCGAGAAAACGTTGATTCTAAGCAGTAAACAGCGTTGTCACTGTTTTTAGGGTCAAAATATATAATAATCCAATGCATTTGACTAATTATAAGAGTTCGGCATGAATTTGGAGTGTTTAGACAACACTTAAACCCGTTTTATCCCAAAACAGGCTTAAACCGAGAAAACATGCTAAAACCGAGAGAAAATATTGATTTGGAGCAGTAATCAGCTATGTTACTCTTTCTAGGGTCAAATATGTAACAATCCAATGCATTTGACTAATTACAAGAGTTTGGGTTGAATTTCGAGTGTTTAGCCACCACTTATACCCATTTTGTCCCGAAACAGGCTAAAACCGAGAAAACGTTGATTCTAAGCAGTAAACAGCTCTGTTACTATTTCTAGGGTCAGAATGTGTAATAATCCAATGCATTTGACTAATTGTAAGAGTTCGGGTTGAATTTGGAGTGTTTAGCCACCACTTAAACCCGTTTTATCCCAAAACAGGCTAAAACCGAGAAAACGTTGATTCTAAGCAGTAAACAGCTCTGTTACTATTTATAGGGTCAGAATGTGTGACATTCCAATGCATTTGACTAATTGTAAGAGTTCAGGATTAATTTGGAGTGTTTAGACAACACTTAAACCCGTTTATCCCAAAACAGGCTTAAACCGAGAAAACAGGCTAAAACCGAGAGAAAACATTGATTTGAAGCAGTAAACAGTTGTGTTACTCTTTCTAGGGTAAAAATATGTAATAATAAAATGCATTTGACTAATTACAAGAGTTCGGGTTGAATTTCGAGTGTTTAGCCACCACTTATATCCGTTTTGTCCCGAAACAGGCTAAAACCGAGAAAACGTTGATTCTAAGCAGTAAACAGCTCTGTTACTATTTCTAGGGTCAGAATGTGTGATATTCCAATGCATTTGACTAATTGTAAGAGTTCGGGATGAATTTGGAGTGTTTAGACAACACTTAAACCCGTTTCATCCCAAAACAGGCTTAAACCGAGAAAACATGCTAAAACCGAGAGAAAACATTGATTTGAAGCAGTAATCAGCTATGTTACTCTTTCTAGGTTCAAATATGTAACAATAAAATGCATTTGACTAATTACAAGAGTTCGGGTTTAATTTCGAGTGTTTAGCCACCACTTATATCCGTTTTGTCCCGAAACAGGCTAAAACCGAGAAAACGTTGATTCTAAGCAGTAAACAGCTCTGTTACTATTTCTAGGGTCAGAATGTGTGATATTCCAATGCATTTGACTAATTGTAGGAGTTCGGGATGAATTTGGAGTGTTTAGACAACACTTAAACCCGTTTTATCCCAAAACAAGCTTAAACCGAGAAAACATGCTAAAACCGAGAGAAAACATTGATTTGAAGCAGTAATCAGCTATGTTACTCTTTCTAGGGTCAAATATGTATCAATCCAATGCATTTGACTAATTACAAGAGTTCGGGTTGAATTTCGAGTGTTTAGCCACCACTTATATCCGTTTTGTCCCGAAACAGGCTAAAACCGAGAAAACGTTGATTCTAAGCAGTAAACAGCTCTGTTACTATTTCTAGGGTCAGAATGTGTGATATTCCAATGCATTTGACTAATTGTAAGAGTTCGGGATGAATTTGGAGTGTTTAGACAACACTTAAACCCGTTTTATCCCAAAACAGGCTTAAACCGAGAAAACATGCTAAAACCGAGAGAAAACATTGATTTGAAGCAGTAATCAGCTATGTTACTCTTTCTAGGTTCAAATATGTAACAATAAAATGCATTTGACTAATTACAAGAGTTCGGGTTGAATTTCGAGTGTTTAGCCACCACTTATATCCGTTTTGTCCCGAAACAGGCTAAAACCGAGAAAACGTTGATTCTAAGCAGTAAACAGCTCTGTTACTATTTCTAGGGTCAGAATGTGTGATATTCCAATGCATTTGACTAATTGTAGGAGTTCGGGATGAATTTGGAGTGTTTAGACAACACTTAAACCCGTTTTATCCCAAAACAGGCTTAAACCGAGAAAACATGCTAAAACCGAGAGAAAACATTGATTTGAAGCAGTAATCAGCTATGTTACTCTTTCTAGGGTCAAATATGTATCAATCCAATGCATTTGACTAATTACAAGAGTTCGGGTTGAATTTCGAGTGTTTAGCCACCACTTATACCCATTTTGTCCCAAACAGGCTAAAACCGAGAAAACGTTGATGCTAAGCAATAAACAGATCTGTTACTATTTCTATGGTCAGAATGTGTAACAGTCCAATGCATTTGACTAATTGTAAGAGTTCGGGATGAATTAAGAGTGTTTAGACAACACTTAAACAAGTTTATCCCAAAACATGCTTAAACCGAGAAAACAGGCTAAAACCGAGAGAAAACATTGATTTGAAGCAGTAAACAGTTGTGTTACTCTTTCTAGGGTAAAATATGTAACAATCCAATGCATTTGACTAATTTAAAGAGTTCGGGTTGAATTTCGAGTGTTTAGCCACTACTTATACCCATTTTGTCCCGAAAGAGGCTAAACCGAGAAAACGTTGATTCAAAGCAGTAAACAGATCTGTTACTATTTCTATAGTCAGAATGTGTGACAGTCCAATGCATTTGACTAATTGTAAGAGTTCGGGATGAATTTGGAGAGTTTAGACAACACTTAAACCCGTTTTATCCCAAAACAGGCTTAAACCGAGAAAACATGCTAAAACCGAGAGAAAACATTGATTTGAAGCAGTAATCAGCTATGTTACTCTTTCTAGGGTCAAATATGTAACAATCCAATGCATTTGACTAATTACAAGAGTTCGGGTTGAATTTCGAGTGTTTAGCCACCACTTATACCCATTTTGTCCCGAAACAGGCTAAAACCGAGAATACGTTGATTCTAAGCAGTAAACAGCTCTGTTACTATTTCTAGAGTCAGAATGTGTGACATTCTAATGCATTTGACTAATTGTAAGAGTTCGGGATCAGTTTGGAGTGTTTAGACAACACTTAAACCCGTTTTATCCCAAAACAGGCTTAAACTGAGAAAACATGCTAAAACCGAGAGAAAGCATTGATTTGAAGCAATAATCAGCTATGTTACTCTTTCTAGGGTCAAGTATGTAAAAATCCAATGCATTTGACTAATTACAAGAGTTCGGGTTGAATTTCGAGTGTTTAGCCACCACTTATACCCATTTTGTCCCAAACAGGCTAAAACCGAGAAAACGTTGATGCTAAGCAGTAAACAGCATTTTTACTGTTTCTAGGGTCAGAATGTGTGACATTACAATGCATTTGACTAATTGTAAGAGTTCGGGATGAATTTGGAGTGTTTAGACAACACTTAAACCCATTTTGTCCCGAAAGAGGCTAAACCGAGAAAACGTTGATTCAAAGCAGTAAACAGATCTGTTACTATTTCTATGGTCAGAATGTGTGACAGTCCAATGCATTTGACTAATTGTAAGAGTTCGGGATGAATTTGGAGTGTTTAGACAACACTTAAACCTGTTTATCCCAAAACAGGCTTAAACCGAGAAAACAGGCTAAAACCGAGAGAAAGCATTGATTTGAAGCAGTAAACAGTTGTGTTACTATTTGTAGGGTCAAAATATGTAACAATCCAATGCATTTGAGTAATTTCAAGAGTTGGGGTTGAAGTTGGAATGTTTAGCCACCACTTATACCCATTTTGTCCCAAAACAGGCTAAAACCAAGAAAACGTTGATTCAAAGCAGTAAACAGATCTGTTACTATTTCTATGGTCAGAATGTGTGACAGTCCAATGCATTTGACTAATTGTAAAAGTTCGGGATGAATTAAGAGTGTTTAGACAACACTTAAACTCGTTTATCCCAAAACATGCTTAAACCGAGAAAACAGGCTAAAACCGAGAGAAAACATTGATTTGGAGCAGTAAACAGTTGTGTTACTCTTTCTAGGGTCAAAATATGTAACAATCCAATGCATTTGACTAATTTCAAGAGTTCGGGTTGAATTTCGAGTGTTTAGCCACCACTTATACCCATTTTGTCCCGAAACAGGCTAAAACCGAGAAAACGTTGATTCTAAGCAGTAAACCCGTTTCTAGGGTCAAAATATGTTATAATCCAATGCATTTGACTAATTGTAAGAGTTTGGGATGAATTTGGAGAGTTTAGACAACACTTAAACCCGTTTATCCCAAAACAGGCTTAAACCGAGAAAACAGGCTCAAACCGAGAGAAAGCATTGATTTGAAGCAGTAAACAGTTGTGTTACTATTTCTAGGGTCAAAATATGTAACAATCCAATGCATTTGAGTAATTTCAAGAGTTGGGGTTGAAGTTGGAATGTTTAGCCACCACTTATACCCATTTTGTCCCAAAACAGGCTAAAACCGAGAAAACGTTGATTCAAAGCAGTAAACAGATCTGTTACTATTTCTATGGTCAGAATGTGTGACAGTCCAATGCATTTGACTAATTGTAAAAGTTCGGGATGAATTAAGAGTGTTTAGACAACACTTAAACTCGTTTATCCCAAAACATGCTTAAACCGAGAAAACAGGCTAAAACCGAGAGAAAACATTGATTTGAAGCAGTAAACAGTTGTGTTACTCTTTCTAGGGTAAAATATGTAACAATCCAATGCATTTGACTAATTTAAAGAGTTTGGGTTGAATTTCGAGTGTTTAGCCACTACTTATACCCATTTTGTCCCGAAAGAGGCTAAACCGAGAAAACGTTGATTCAAAGCAGTAAACAGATCTGTTACTATTTCTATAGTCAGAATGTGTGACAGTCCAATGCATTTGACTAATTGTAAGAGTTCGGGATGAATTTGGAGAGTTTAGACAACACTTAAACCCGTTTTATCCCAAAACAGGCTTAAACCGAGAAAACATGCTAAAACCGAGAGAAAACATTGATTTGAAGCAGTAATCAGCTATGTTACTCTTTCTAGGGTCAAATATGTAACAATCCAATGCATTTGACTAATTACAAGAGTTCGGGTTGAATTTCGAGTGTTTAGCCACCACTTATACCCATTTTGTCCCGAAACAGGCTAAAACCGAGAATACGTTGATTCTAAGCAGTAAACAGCTCTGTTACTATTTCTAGAGTCAGAATGTGTGACATTCTAATGCATTTGACTAATTGTAAGAGTTCGGGATCAATTTGGAGTGTTTAGACAACACTTAAACCCGTTTTATCCCAAAATAGGCTTAAACTGAGAAAACATGCTAAAACCGAGAGAAAGCATTGATTTGAAGCAATAATCAGCTATGTTACTCTTTCTAGGGTCAAGTATGTAAAAATCCAATGCATTTGACTAATTACAAGAGTTCGGGTTGAATTTCGAGTGTTTAGCCACCACTTATACCCATTTTGTCCCAAACAGGCTAAAACCGAGAAAACGTTGATGCTAAGCAGTAAACAGCATTTTTACTGTTTCTAGGGTCAGAATGTGTGACATTACAATGCATTTGACTAATTGTAAGAGTTCGGGATGAATTTGGAGTGTTTAGACAACACTTAAACCCATTTTGTCCCGAAAGAGGCTAAACCGAGAAAACGTTGATTCAAAGCAGTAAACAGATCTGTTACTATTTCTATGGTCAGAATGTGTGACAGTCCAATGCATTTGACTAATTGTAAGAGTTCGGGATGAATTTGGAGTGTTTAGACAACACTTAAACCTGTTTATCCCAAAACAGGCTTAAACCGAGAAAACAGGCTAAAACCGAGAGAAAGCATTGATTTGAAGCAGTAAACAGTTGTGTTACTATTTCTAGGGTCAAAATATGTAACAATCCAATGCATTTGAGTAATTTCAAGAGTTGGGGTTGAAGTTGGAATGTTTAGCCACCACTTATACCCATTTTGTCCCAAAACAGGCTAAAACCGAGAAAACGTTGATTCAAAGCAGTAAACAGATCTGTTACTATTTCTATGGTCAGAATGTGTGACAGTCCAATGCATTTGACTAATTGTAAAAGTTCGGGATGAATTAAGAGTGTTTAGACAACACTTAAACTCGTTTATCCCAAAACATGCTTAAACCGAGAAAACAGGCTAAAACCGAGAGAAAACATTGATTTGGAGCAGTAAACAGTTGTGTTACTCTTTCTAGGGTCAAAATATGTAACAATCCAATGCATTTGACTAATTTCAAGAGTTCGGGTTGAATTTCGAGTGTTTAGCCACCACTTATACCCATTTTGTCCCGAAACAGGCTAAAACCGAGAAAACGTTGATTCTAAGCAGTAAACCCGTTTCTAGGGTCAAAATATGTAATAATCCAATGCATTTGACTAATTGTAAGAGTTCGGGATGAATTTGGAGAGTTTAGACAACACTTAAACCCGTTTATCCCAAAACAGGCTTAAACCGAGAAAACAGGCTCAAACCGAGAGAAAGCATTGATTTGAAGCAGTAAACAGTTGTGTTACTATTTCTAGGGTCAAAATATGTAACAATCCAATGCATTTGAGTAATTTCAAGAGTTGGGGTTGAAGTTGGAATGTTTAGCCACCACTTATACCCATTTTGTCCCAAAACAGGCTAAAACCGAGAAAACGTTGATTCAAAGCAGTAAACAGATCTGTTACTATTTCTATGGTCAGAATGTGTGACAGTCCAATGCATTTGACTAATTGTAAAAGTTCGGGATGAATTAAGAGTGTTTAGACAACACTTAAACTCGTTTATCCCAAAACATGCTTAAACCGAGAAAACAGGCTAAAACCGAGAGAAAACATTGATTTGAAGCAGTAAACAGTTGTGTTACTCTTTCTAGGGTCAAAATATGTAACAATCCAATGCATTTGACTAATTTGATGAGTTCGGGTTGAATTTCGAGTGTTTAGCCACCACTTATACCCATTTTGTCCCAAACAGGCTAAAACCGAGAAAACATTGATGCTAAGCAGTAAACAGCATTTTTACTGTTTCTAGGGTCAGAATGTGTGACATTACAATGCATTTGACTAATTGTAAGAGTTCGGGATGAATTTGGAGTGTTTAGACAACACTTAAACCCATTTTGTCCCGAAAGAGGCTAAACCGAGAAAACGTTGATTCAAAGCAGTAAACAGATCTGTTACTATTTCTATGGTCAGAATGTGTGACAGTCCAATGCATTTGACTAATTGTAAGAGTTCGGGATGAATTTGGAGTGTTTAGACAACACTTAAACCCGTTTATCCCAAAACAGGCTTAAACCGAGAAAACAGGCTAAAACCGAGAGAAAGCATTGATTTGAAGCAGTAAACAGTTGTGTTACTCTTTCTAGGGTCAAAATATGTAACAATCCAATGCATTTGAGTAATTTCAAGAGTTCGGGTTGAAGTTGGAATGTTTAGCCACCACTTATACCCATTTTGTCCTGAAACAGGCTAAAACCGAGAAAACGTTGATTCAAAGTAGTAAACAGATCTGTTACTATTTCTATGGTCAGAATGTGTGACAGTCCAATGCATTTGACTAATTGTAAGAGTTCGGGATGAATTAAGAGTGTTTAGACAACACTTAAACAAGTTTATCCCAAAACATGCTTAAACCGAGAAAACAGGCTAAAACCGAGAGAAAACATTGATTTGAAGCAGTAAATAGTTGTGTTACTCTTTCTAGGGTCAAAATATGTAATAATCCAATACATTTGACTAATTTAAAGAGTTCGGGTTGAATTTCGAGTGTTTAGCCACTATTTATACCCATTTTGTCCCGAAAGAGGCTAAACCGAGAAAACGTTGATTCAAAGCAGTAAACAGATCGGTTACTATTTCTATAGTCAGAATGTGTGACAGTCCAATGCATTTGACTAATTCTAAGAGTTCGGGATGAATTTGGAGAGTTTAGACAACACTTAAACCCGTTTTATCCCAAATCAGGCTTAAACCGAGAAAACATGCTAAAACCGAGAGAAAACATTGATTTGAAGCAGTAATCAGCTATGTTACTCTTTCTAGGGTCAAATATGTAACAATCCAATGCATTTGACTAATTACAAGAGTTCGGGTTGAATTTCGAGTGTTTAGCCACCACTTATACCCATTTTGTCCCGAAACAGGCTAAAACCAAGAATACGTTGATTCTAAGCAGTAAACAGCTCTGTTACTATTTCTAGAGTCAGAATGTGTGACATTCTAATGCATTTGACTAATTGTAAGAGTTCGGGATCAATTTGGAGTGTTTAGACAACACTTAAACCCGTTTTATCCCAAAACAGGCTTAAACTGAGAAAACATGCTAAAACCGAGAGAAAGCATTGATTTGAAGCAATAATCAGCTATGTTACTCTTTCTAGGGTCAAGTATGTAAAAATCCAATGCATTTGACTAATTACAAGAGTTCGGGTTGAATTTCGAGTGTTTAGCCACCACTTATACCCATTTTGTCCCAAACAGGCTAAAACCGAGAAAACGTTGATGCTAAGCAGTAAACAGCATTTTTACTGTTTCTAGGGTCAGAATGTGTGACATTACAATGCATTTGACTAATTGTAAGAGTTCGGGATGAATTTGGAGTGTTTAGACAACACTTAAACCCATTTTGTCCCGAAAGAGGCTAAACCGAGAAAACGTTGATTCAAAGCAGTAAACAGATCTGTTACTATTTCTATGGTCAGAATGTGTGACAGTCCAATGCATTTGACTAATTGTAAGAGTTCGGGATGAATTTGGAGTGTTTAGACAACACTTAAACCTGTTTATCCCAAAACAGGCTTAAACCGAGAAAACAGGCTAAAACCGAGAGAAAGCATTGATTTGAAGCAGTAAACAGTTGTGTTACTATTTCTAGGGCAAAATATGTAACAATCCAATGCATTTGAGTAATTTCAAGAGTTGGGGTTGAAGTTGGAATGTTTAGCCACCACTTATACCCATTTTGTCCCAAAACAGGCTAAAACCGAGAAAACGTTGATTCAAAGCAGTAAACAGATCTGTTACTATTTCTATGGTCAGAATGTGTGACAGTCCAATGCATTTGACTAATTGTAAAAGTTCGGGATGAATTAAGAGTGTTTAGACAACACTTAAACTCGTTTATCCCAAAACATGCTTAAACCGAGAAAACAGGCTAAAACCGAGAGAAAACATTGATTTGGAGCAGTAAACAGTTGTGTTACTCTTTCTAGGGTCAAAATATGTAACAATCCAATGCATTTGACTAATTTTAAGAGTTCGGGTTGAATTTCGAGTGTTTAGCCACCACTTATACCCATTTTGTCCCGAAACAGGCTAAAACCGAGAAAACGTTGATTCTAAGCAGTAAACCCGTTTCTAGGGTCAAAATATGTTATAATCCAATGCATTTGACTAATTGTAAGAGTTCGGGATGAATTTGGAGAGTTTAGACAACACTTAAACCCGTTTATCCCAAAACAGGCTTAAACCGAGAAAACAGGCTCAAACCGAGAGAAAGCATTGATTTGAAGCAGTAAACAGTTGTGTTACTATTTCTAGGGTCAAAATATGTAACAATCCAATGCATTTGAGTAATTTCAAGAGTTGGGGTTGAAGTTGGAATGTTTAGCCACCACTTATACCCATTTTGTCCCAAAACAGGCTAAAACCGAGAAAACGTTGATTCAAAGCAGTAAACAGATCTGTTACTATTTCTATGGTCAGAATGTGTGACAGTCCAATGCATTTGACTAATTGTAAAAGTTCGGGATGAATTAAGAGTGTTTAGACAACACTTAAACTCGTTTATCCCAAAACATGCTTAAACCGAGAAAACAGGCTAAAACCGAGAGAAAACATTGATTTGAAGCAGTAAACAGTTGTGTTACTCTTTCTAGGGTCAAAATATGTAACAATCCAATGCATTTGACTAATTTGAAGAGTTCGGGTTGAATTTCGAGTGTTTAGCCACTACTTATACCCATTTTGTCCCGAAACAGGCTAAAACAGAGAAAACGTTGATTCTAAGCAGTAAACAGCGTTGTTACTGTTTCTAGGGTCAAAATATGTAATAATCCAATGCATTTGACTAATTGTAAGAGTTCGGGATGAATTTGGAGAGTTTAGACAACACTTAAACCCGTTTTATCCCAAAACAGGCTTAAACCGAGAAAACATGCTAAAACCGAGAGAAAACATTGATTTGAAGCAGTAATCAGCTATGTTACTCTTTCTAGGGTCAAATATGTAACAATCCAATGCATTTGACTAATTTCAAGAGTTCGGGTTGAATTTCGAGTGTTTAGCCACCACTTATACCCATTTTGTCCCGAAACAGGCTAAAACCGAGAAAACGTTGATTCTAAGCAGTAAACCCGTTTCTAGGGTCAAAATATGTTATAATCCAATGCATTTGACTAATTGTAAGAGTTCGGGATGAATTTGGAGAGTTTAGACAACACTTAAACCCGTTTATCCCAAAACAGGCTTAAACCGAGAAAACAGGCTCAAACCGAGAGAAAGCATTGATTTGAAGCAGTAAACAGTTGTGTTACTATTTCTAGGGTCAAAATATGTAACAATCCAATGCATTTGAGTAATTTCAAGAGTTGGGGTTGAAGTTGGAATAATTAGCCACCACTTATACCCATTTTGTCCCAAAACAGGCTAAAACCGAGAAAACGTTGATTCAAAGCAGTAAACAGATCTGTTACTATTTCTATGGTCAGAATGTGTGACAGTCCAATGCATTTGACTAATTGTAAAAGTTCGGGATGAATTAAGAGTGTTTAGACAACACTTAAACTCGTTTATCCCAAAACATGCTTAAACCGAGAAAACAGGCTAAAACCGAGAGAAAACATTGATTTGAAGCAGTAAACAGTTGTGTTACTCTTTCTAGGGTCAAAATATGTAACAATCCAATGCATTTGACTAATTTGAAGAGTTCGGGTTGAATTTCGAGTGTTTAGCCACTACTTATACCCATTTTGTCCCGAAACAGGCTAAAACAGAGAAAACGTTGATTCTAAGCAGTAAACAGCGTTGTTACTGTTTCTAGGGTCAAAATATGTAATAATCCAATGCATTTGACTAATTGTAAGAGTTCGGGATGAATTTGGAGAGTTTAGACAACACTTAAACCCGTTTTATCCCAAAACAGGCTTAAACCGAGAAAACATGCTAAAACCGAGAGAAAACATTGATTTGAAGCAGTAATCAGCTATGTTACTCTTTCTAGGGTCAAATATGTAACAATCCAATGCATTTGACTAATTTCAAGAGTTCGGGTTGAATTTCGAGTGTTTAGCCACCACTTATACCCATTTTGTCCCGAAACAGGCTAAAACCGAGAAAACGTTGATTCTAAGCAGTAAACCCGTTTCTAGGGTCAAAATATGTTATAATCCAATGCATTTGACTAATTGTAAGAGTTCGGGATGAATTTGGAGAGTTTAGACAACACTTAAACCCGTTTATCCCAAAACAGGCTTAAACCGAGAAAACAGGCTCAAACCGAGAGAAAGCATTGATTTGAAGCAGTAAACAGTTGTGTTACTATTTCTAGGGTCAAAATATGTAACAATCCAATGCATTTGAGTAATTTCAAGAGTTGGGGTTGAAGTTGGAATAATTAGCCACCACTTATACCCATTTTGTCCCAAAACAGGCTAAAACCGAGAAAACGTTGATTCAAAGCAGTAAACAGATCTGTTACTATTTCTATGGTCAGAATGTGTGACAGTCCAATGCATTTGACTAATTGTAAAAGTTCGGGATGAATTAAGAGTGTTTAGACAACACTTAAACTCGTTTATCCCAAAACATGCTTAAACCGAGAAAACAGGCTAAAACCGAGAGAAAACATTGATTTGAAGCAGTAAACAGTTGTGTTACTCTTTCTAGGGTCAAAATATGTAACAATCCAATGCATTTGACTAATTTGAAGAGTTCGGGTTGAATTTCGAGTGTTTAGCCACTACTTATACCCATTTTGTCCCGAAACAGGCTAAAACAGAGAAAACGTTGATCTAAGCAGTAAACAGCGTTGTTACTGTTTCTAGTAGCAAAATATGTAATAATCCAATGCATTTGACTAATTGTAAGAGTTCGGGATGAATTTGGAGAGTTTAGACAACACTTAAACCCGTTTTATCCCAAAACAGGCTTAAACCGAGAAAACATGCTAAAACCGAGAGAAAACATTGATTTGAAGCAGTAATCAGCTATGTTACTCTTTCTAGGGTCAAATATGTAACAATCCAATGCATTTGACTAATTACAAGAGTTCGGGTTGAATTTCGAGTGTTTAGCCACCACTTATACCCATTTTGTCCCGAAACAGGCTAAAACCGAGAATACGTTGATTCTAAGCAGTAAACAGCTCTGTTACTATTTCTAGAGTCAGAATGTGTGACATTCTAATGCATTTGACTAATTGTAAGAGTTCGGGATCAATTTGGAGTGTTTAGACAACACTTAAACCCGTTTTATCCCAAAACAGGCTTAAACTGAGAAAACATGCTAAAACCGAGAGAAAGCATTGATTTGAAGCAATAATCAGCTATGTTACTCTTTCTAGGGTCAAGTATGTAAAAATCCAATGCATTTGACTAATTACAAGAGTTCGGGTTGAATTTCGAGTGTTTAGCCACCACTTATACCCATTTTGTCCCAAACAGGCTAAAACCGAGAAAACGTTGATGCTAAGCAGTAAACAGCATTTTTACTGTTTCTAGGGTCAGAATGTGTGACATTACAATGCATTTGACTAATTGTAAGAGTTCGGGATGAATTTGGAGTGTTTAGACAACACTTAAACCCATTTTGTCCCGAAAGAGGCTAAACCGAGAAAACGTTGATTCAAAGCAGTAAACAGATCTGTTACTATTTCTATGGTCAGAATGTGTGACAGTCCAATGCATTTGACTAATTGTAAGAGTTCGGGATGAATTTGGAGTGTTTAGACAACACTTAAACCTGTTTATCCCAAAACAGGCTTAAACCGAGAAAACAGGCTAAAACCGAGAGAAAGCATTGATTTGAAGCAGTAAACAGTTGTGTTACTATTTCTAGGGTCAAAATATGTAACAATCCAATGCATTTGAGTAATTTCAAGAGTTGGGGTTGAAGTTGGAATGTTTAGCCACCACTTATACCCATTTTGTCCCAAAACAGGCTAAAACCGAGAAAACGTTGATTCAAAGCAGTAAACAGATCTGTTACTATTTCTATGGTCAGAATGTGTGACAGTCCAATGCATTTGACTAATTGTAAAAGTTCGGGATGAATTAAGAGTGTTTAGACAACACTTAAACTCGTTTATCCCAAAACATGCTTAAACCGAGAAAACAGGCTAAAACCGAGAGAAAACATTGATTTGGAGCAGTAAACAGTTGTGTTACTCTTTCTAGGGTCAAAATATGTAACAATCCAATGCATTTGACTAATTTCAAGAGTTCGGGTTGAATTTCGAGTGTTTAGCCACCACTTATACCCATTTTGTCCCGAAACAGGCTAAAACCGAGAAAACGTTGATTCTAAGCAGTAAACCCGTTTCTAGGGTCAAAATATGTTATAATCCAATGCATTTGACTAATTGTAAGAGTTCGGGATGAATTTGGAGAGTTTAGACAACACTTAAACCCGTTTATCCCAAAACAGGCTTAAACCGAGAAAACAGGCTCAAACCGAGAGAAAGCATTGATTTGAAGCAGTAAACAGTTGTGTTACTATTTCTAGGGTCAAAATATGTAACAATCCAATGCATTTGAGTAATTTCAAGAGTTGGGGTTGAAGTTGGAATGTTTAGCCACCACTTATACCCATTTTGTCCCAAAACAGGCTAAAACCGAGAAAACGTTGATTCAAAGCAGTAAACAGATCTGTTACTATTTCTATGGTCAGAATGTGTGACAGTCCAATGCATTTGACTAATTGTAAAAGTTCGGGATGAATTAAGAGTGTTTAGACAACACTTAAACTCGTTTATCTCAAAACATGCTTAAACCGAGAAAACAGGCTAAAACCGAGAGAAAACATTGATTTGAAGCAGTAAACAGTTGTGTTACTCTTTCTAGGGTCAAAATATGTAACAATCCAATGCATTTGACTAATTTGAAGAGTTCGGGTTGAATTTCGAGTGTTTAGCCACCACTTATACCCATTTTGTCCCAAACAGGCTAAAACCGAGAAAACATTGATGCTAAGCAGTAAACAGCATTTTTACTGTTTCTAGGGTCAGAATGTGTGACATTACAATGCATTTGACTAATTGTAAGAGTTCGGGATGAATTTGGAGTGTTTAGACAACACTTAAACCCATTTTGTCCCGAAAGAGGCTAAACCGAGAAAACGTTGATTCAAAGCAGTAAACAGATCTGTTACTATTTCTATGGTCAGAATGTGTGACAGTCCAATGCATTTGACTAATTGTAAGAGTTCGGGATGAATTTGGAGTGTTTAGACAACACTTAAACCCGTTTATCCCAAAACAGGCTTAAACCGAGAAAACAGGCTAAAACCGAGAGAAAGCATTGATTTGAAGCAGTAAACAGTTGTGTTACTCTTTCTAGGGTCAAAATATGTAACAATCCAATGCATTTGAGTAATTTCAAGAGTTCGGGTTGAAGTTGGAATGTTTAGCCACCACTTATACCCATTTTGTCCTGAAACAGGCTAAAACCGAGAAAACGTTGATTCAAAGTAGTAAACAGATCTGTTACTATTTCTATGGTCAGAATGTGTGACAGTCCAATGCATTTGACTAATTGTAAGAGTTCGGGATGAATTAAGAGTGTTTAGACAACACTTAAACAAGTTTATCCCAAAACATGCTTAAACCGAGAAAACAGGCTAAAACCGAGAGAAAACATTGATTTGAAGCAGTAAATAGTTGTGTTACTCTTTCTAGGGTCAAAATATGTAACAATCCAATACATTTGACTAATTTAAAGAGTTCGGGTTGAATTTCGAGTGTTTAGCCACTATTTATACCCATTTTGTCCCGAAAGAGGCTAAACCGAGAAAACGTTGATTCAAAGCAGTAAACAGATCGGTTACTATTTCTATAGTCAGAATGTGTGACAGTCCAATGCATTTGACTAATTCTAAGAGTTCGGGATGAATTTGGAGAGTTTAGACAACACTTAAACCCGTTTTATCCCAAAACAGGCTTAAACCGAGAAAACATGCTAAAACCGAGAGAAAACATTGATTTGAAGCAGTAATCAGCTATGTTACTCTTTCTAGGGTCAAATATGTAACAATCCAATGCATTTGACTAATTACAAGAGTTCGGGTTGAATTTCGAGTGTTTAGCCACCACTTATACCCATTTTGTCCCGAAACAGGCTAAAACCAAGAATACGTTGATTCTAAGCAGTAAACAGCTCTGTTACTATTTCTAGAGTCAGAATGTGTGACATTCTAATGCATTTGACTAATTGTAAGAGTTCGGGATCAATTTGGAGTGTTTAGACAACACTTAAACCCGTTTTATCCCAAAACAGGCTTAAACTGAGAAAACATGCTAAAACCGAGAGAAAGCATTGATTTGAAGCAATAATCAGCTATGTTACTCTTTCTAGGGTCAAGTATGTAAAAATCCAATGCATTTGACTAATTACAAGAGTTCGGGTTGAATTTCGAGTGTTTAGCCACCACTTATACCCATTTTGTCCCAAACAGGCTAAAACCGAGAAAACGTTGATGCTAAGCAGTAAACAGCATTTTTACTGTTTCTAGGGTCAGAATGTGTGACATTACAATGCATTTGACTAATTGTAAGAGTTCGGGATGAATTTGGAGTGTTTAGACAACACTTAAACCCATTTTGTCCCGAAAGAGGCTAAACCGAGAAAACGTTGATTCAAAGCAGTAAACAGATCTGTTACTATTTCTATGGTCAGAATGTGTGACAGTCCAATGCATTTGACTAATTGTAAGAGTTCGGGATGAATTTGGAGTGTTTAGACAACACTTAAACCTGTTTATCCCAAAACAGGCTTAAACCGAGAAAACAGGCTAAAACCGAGAGAAAGCATTGATTTGAAGCAGTAAACAGTTGTGTTACTATTTCTAGGGTCAAAATATGTAACAATCCAATGCATTTGAGTAATTTCAAGAGTTGGGGTTGAAGTTGGAATGTTTAGCCACCACTTATACCCATTTTGTCCCAAAACAGGCTAAAACCGAGAAAACGTTGATTCAAAGCAGTAAACAGATCTGTTACTATTTCTATGGTCAGAATGTGTGACAGTCCAATGCATTTGACTAATTGTAAAAGTTCGGGATGAATTAAGAGTGTTTAGACAACACTTAAACTCGTTTATCCCAAAACATGCTTAAACCGAGAAAACAGGCTAAAACCGAGAGAAAACATTGATTCGGAGCAGTAAACAGTTGTGTTACTCTTTCTAGGGTCAAAATATGTAACAATCCAATGCATTTGACTAATTTTAAGAGTTCGGGTTGAATTTCGAGTGTTTAGCCACCACTTATACCCATTTTGTCCCGAAACAGGCTAAAACCGAGAAAACGTTGATTCTAAGCAGTAAACCCGTTTCTAGGGTCAAAATATGTTATAATCCAATGCATTTGACTAATTGTAAGAGTTCGGGATGAATTTGGAGAGTTTAGACAACACTTAAACCCGTTTATCCCAAAACAGGCTTAAACCGAGAAAACAGGCTCAAACCGAGAGAAAGCATTGATTTGAAGCAGTAAACAGTTGCGTTACTATTTCTAGGGTCAAAATATGTAACAATCCAATGCATTTGAGTAATTTCAAGAGTTGGGGTTGAAGTTGGAATGTTTAGCCACCACTTATACCCATTTTGTCCCAAAACAGGCTAAAACCGAGAAAACGTTGATTCAAAGCAGTAAACAGATCTGTTACTATTTCTATGGTCAGAATGTGTGACAGTCCAATGCATTTGACTAATTGTAAAAGTTCGGGATGAATTAAGAGTGTTTAGACAACACTTAAACTCGTTTATCCCAAAACATGCTTAAACCGAGAAAACAGGCTAAAACCGAGAGAAAACATTGATTTGAAGCAGTAAACAGTTGTGTTACTCTTTATAGGGTCAAAATATGTAACAATCCAATGCATTTGACTAATTTGAAGAGTTCGGGTTGAATTTCGAGTGTTTAGCCACTACTTATACCCATTTTTTCCCGAAACAGGCTAAAACAGAGAAAACGTTGATTCTAAGCAGTAAACAGCGTTGTTACTGTTTCTAGGGTCAAAATATGTAATAATCCAATGCATTTGACTAATTGTAAGAGTTCGGGATGAATTTGGAGAGTTTAGACAACACTTAAACCCGTTTTATCCCAAAACAGGCTTAAACCGAGAAAACATGCTAAAACCGAGAGAAAACATTGATTTGAAGCAGTAATCAGCTATGTTACTCTTTCTAGGGTCAAATATGTAACAATCCAATGCATTTGACTAATTTCAAGAGTTCGGGTTGAATTTCGAGTGTTTAGCCACCACTTATACCCATTTTGTCCCGAAACAGGCTAAAACCGAGAAAACGTTGATTCTAAGCAGTAAACCCGTTTCTAGGGTCAAAATATGTTATAATCCAATGCATTTGACTAATTGTAAGAGTTCGGGATGAATTTGGAGAGTTTAGACAACACTTAAACCCGTTTATCCCAAAACAGGCTTAAACCGAGAAAACAGGCTCAAACCGAGAGAAAGCATTGATTTGAAGCAGTAAACAGTTGTGTTACTATTTCTAGGGTCAAAATATGTAAGAATCCAATGCATTTGAGTAATTTCAAGAGTTGGGGTTGAAGTTGGAATAATTAGCCACCACTTATACCCATTTTGTCCCAAAACAGGCTAAAACCGAGAAAACGTTGATTCAAAGCAGTAAACAGATCTGTTACTATTTCTATGGTCAGAATGTGTGACAGTCCAATGCATTTGACTAATTGTAAAAGTTCGGGATGAATTAAGAGTGTTTAGACAACACTTAAACTCGTTTATCCCAAAACATGCTTAAACCGAGAAAACAGGCTAAAACCGAGAGAAAACATTGATTTGAAGCAGTAAACAGTTGTGTTACTCTTTCTAGGGTCAAAATATGTAACAATCCAATGCATTTGACTAATTTGAAGAGTTCGGGTTGAATTTCGAGTGTTTAGCCACTACTTATACCCATTTTGTCCCGAAACAGGCTAAAACAGAGAAAACGTTGATCTAAGCAGTAAACAGCGTTGTTACTGTTTCTAGTAGCAAAATATGTAATAATCCAATGCATTTGACTAATTGTAAGAGTTCGGGATGAATTTGGAGAGTTTAGACAACACTTAAACCCGTTTTATCCCAAAACAGGCTTAAACCGAGAAAACATGCTAAAACCGAGAGAAAACATTGATTTGAAGCAGTAATCAGCTATGTTACTCTTTCTAGGGTCAAATATGTAACAATCCAATGCATTTGACTAATTACAAGAGTTCGGGTTGAATTTCGAGTGTTTAGCCACCACTTATACCCATTTTGTCCCGAAACAGGCTAAAACCGAGAATACGTTGATTCTAAGCAGTAAACAGCTCTGTTACTATTTCTAGAGTCAGAATGTGTGACATTCTAATGCATTTGACTAATTGTAAGAGTTAGGGATCAATTTGGAGTGTTTAGACAACACTTAAACCCGTTTTATCCCAAAACAGGCTTAAACTGAGAAAACATGCTAAAACCGAGAGAAAGCATTGATTTGAAGCAATAATCAGCTATGTTACTCTTTCTAGGGTCAAGTATGTAAAAATCCAATGCATTTGACTAATTACAAGAGTTCGGGTTGAATTTCGAGTGTTTAGCCACCACTTATGCCCATTTTGTCCCAAACAGGCTAAAACCGAGAAAACGTTGATGCTAAGCAGTAAACAGCATTTTTACTGTTTCTAGGGTCAGAATGTGTGACATTACAATGCATTTGACTAATTGTAAGAGTTCGGGATGAATTTGGAGTGTTTAGACAACACTTAAACCCATTTTGTCCCGAAAGAGGCTAAACCGAGAAAACGTTGATTCAAAGCAGTAAACAGATCTGTTACTATTTCTATGGTCAGAATGTGTGACAGTCCAATGCATTTGAATAATTGTAAGAGTTCGGGATGAATTTGGAGTGTTTAGACAACACTTAAACCCGTTTATCCCAAAACAGGCTTAAACCGAGAAAACAGGCTAAAACCGAGAGAAAGCATTGATTTGAAGCAGTAAACAGTTGTGTTACTATTTCTAGGGTCAAAATATGTAACAATCCAATGCATTTGAGTAATTTCAAGAGTTGGGGTTGAATTGGAATGTTTAGCCACCACTTATACCCATTTTGTCCCAAAACAGGCTAAAACCGAGAAAACGTTGATTCAAAGCAGTAAACAGATCTGTTACTATTTCTATGGTCAGAATGTGTGACAGTCCAATGCATTTGACTAATTGTAAAAGTTCGGGATGAATTAAGAGTGTTTAGACAACACTTAAACTCGTTTATCCCAAAACATGCTTAAACCGAGAAAACAGGCTAAAACTGAGAGAAAACATTGATTTGAAGCAGTAAACAGTTGTGTTACTCTTTCTAGGGTCAAAATATGTAACAATCCAATGCATTTGACTAATTTGAAGAGTTCGGGTTGAATTTCGAGTGTTTAGCCACTACTTATACCCATTTTGTCCCGAAACAGGCTAAAACAGAGAAAACGTTGATTCTAAGCAGTAAACAGCGTTGTTACTGTTTCTAGGGTCAAAATATGTAATAATCCAATGGATTTGACTAATTGTAAGAGTTCGGGATGAATTTGGAGTGTTTAGACAACACTTAAACCCGTTTTATCCCAAAACAGGCTTAAACCGAGAAAACATGCTAAAACAGAGATAAAACATTGATTTGAAGTAGTAATCAGCTATGTTACTCTTTCTAGGGTCAAATAGGTAACAATCCAATGCATTTGACTAATTACAAGAGTTCGGGTTGAATTTCGAGTGTTTAGCCACCACTTATACCCATTTTGTCACGAAACAGGCTAAAACCGAGAATACGTTGATTCTAAGCAGTAAACAGCTCTGCTACTATTTCTAATGTCAGAATGTGTGACATTCCAATGCATTTGACTAATTGTAAGAGTTCGGGATCAATTTGGAGTATTTAGACAACACTTAAACCCGTTTTATCCCAAAACAGGCTTAAACTGAGAAAACATGCTAAAACCGAGAGAAAGCATTGATTTGAAGCAATAATCAGCTATGTTACTCTTTCTAGGGTCAAGTACGTAAAAATCCAATGCATTTGACTAATTACAAGAGTTCGGGTTGAATTTCGAGTGTTTAGCCACCACTTATACCCATTTTGTCCCGAAACAGGCTAAAACAGAGAAAACATTGATTCTAAGCAGTAAACAGCGTTGTTACTGTTTCTAGGGTCAAAATATGTAATAATCCAATCCATTTGACTAATTGTACGAGTTCGGGATGAATTTGGAGAGTTTAGACAACACTTAAACCCGTTTTATCCCAAAACAGGCTTAAACCGAGAAAACATGCTAAAACAGAGATAAAACATTGATTTGAAGCAGTAATCAGCTATGTTACTCTTTCTAGGGTCAAATATGTAACAATCCAATGCATTTGACTAGTTACAAGAGTTCGGGTTGAATTTCGAGTGTTTAGCCACCACTTATACCCATTTTGTCCCGAAACAGGCTAAAACCGAGAATACGTTGATTCTAAGCAGTAAACAGCTCTGTTACTATTTCTAATGTCAGAATGTGTGACATTCCAATGCATTTGACTAATTGTAAGAGTTCGGGATCAATTTGGAGTATTTAGACAACACTTAAACCCGTTTTATCCCAAAACAAGCTTAAACTGAGAAAACATGCTAAAACCAAGAGAAAGCATTGATTTGAAGCAATAATCAGCTATGTTACTCTTTCTAGGGTCAAGTACGTAAAAATCAAATGCATTTGACTAATTACAAGAGTTCGGGTTGAATTTCGAGTGTTTAGCCACCACTTATACCCATTTTGTCCCGAAACAGGCTAAAACCGAGAAAACGTTGATGCTAAGCAGTAAACAGCGTTGTTACTGTTTCTAGGGTCAGAATGTGTGACATTCCAATGCATTTGACTAATTGTAAGAGTTCGGGATGAATTTGGAGTGTTTAGACAACACTTAAACCCATTTTGTCCCGAAAGAGGCTAAACCGAGAAAACGTTGATTCAAAGCAGTAAACAGATCTGTTACTATTTCTATAGTCAGAATGTGTGACAGTCCAATGCATTTGACTAATTGTAAGAGTTCGGGATGAATTTGGAGTGTTTAGACAACACTTAAACCCGTTTATCCTAAAACAGGCTTAAACCGAGAAAACAGGCTAAAACCGAGAGAAAGCATTGATTTGAAGCAGTAAACAGTTGTGTTACTATTTCTAGGGTCAAAATATGTAGCAATCCAATGCATTTGAGTAATTTCAAGAGTTCGGGTTGAAGTTGGAATGTTTAGCCACCACTTATACCCATTTTGTCCCGAAACAGGCTAAAACCGAGAAAACGTTGATTCAAAGCAGTATACAGATCTGTTACTATTTCTATGGTCAGAATGTGTGACAGTCCAATGCATTTGACTAATTGTAAGAGTTCGGGATGAATTAAGAGTGTTTAGACAACACTTAAACTCGTTTATCCCAAAACATGCTTAAACCAAGAAAACAGGCTAAAACCGAGAGAAAACATTGATTTGGAGCAGTAAACAGTTGTGTTACTCTTTCTAGGGTCAAAATATGTAACAATCCAATGCATTTGACTAATTTCAAGAGTTCGGGTTGAATTTCGAGTGTTTAGCCACCACTTATACCCATTTTGTCCCGAAACAGGCTAAAACCGAGAATACGTTGATTCTAAGCAGTAAACAGCTCTGTTACTATTTCTAAAGTCAGAATGTGTGACATTCCAATGCATTTGACTAATTGTAAGAGTTCGGGATCAATTTGGAGTATTTAGACAACACTTAAACCCGTTTTATCCCAAAACAGGCTTAAACTGAGAAAACATGCTAAAACCAAGAGAAAGCATTGATTTGAAGCAATAATCAGCTATGTTACTCTTTCTAGGGTCAAGTACGTAAAAATCAAATGCATTTGACTAATTACAAGAGTTCGGATTGAATTTCGAGTGTTTAGCCACCACTTATACCCATTTTGTCCCGAAACAGGCTAAAACCGAGAAAACGTTGATGCTAAGCAGTAAACAGCGTTGTTACTGTTTCTAGGGTCAGAATGTGTGACATTCCAATGCATTTGACTAATTGTAAGAGTTCGGGATGAATTTGGAGTGTTTAGACAACACTTAAACCCATTTTGTCCCGAAAGAGGCTAAACCGAGAAAACGTTGATTCAAAGCAGTAAACAGATCTGTTACTATTTCTATAGTCAGAATGTGTGACAGTCCAATGGATTTGACTAATTGTAAGAGTTCGGGATGAATTTGGAGTGTTTAGACAACACTTAAACCCGTTTATCCTAAAACAGGCTTAAACCGAGAAAACAGGCTAAAACCGAGAGAAAGCATTGATTTGAAGCAGTAAACAGTTGTGTTACTATTTCTAGGGTCAAAATATGTAGCAATCTAATGCATTTGAGTAATTTCAAGAGTTCGGGTTGAAGTTGGAATGTTTAGCCACCACTTATACCCATTTTGTCCCGAAACAGGCTAAAACCGAGAAAACGTTGATTCAAAGCAGTAAACAGATCTGTTACTATTTCTATGGTCAGAATGTGTGACAGTCCAATGCATTTGACTAATTGTAAGAGTTCGGGATGAATTAAGAGTGTTTAGACAACACTTAAACTCGTTTATCCCAAAACATGCTTAAACCGAGAAAACAGGCTAAAACCGAGAGAAAACATTGATTTGGAGCAGTAAACAGTTGTGTTACTCATTCTAGGGTCAAAATATGTAACAATCCAATGCATTTGACTAATTTCAAGAGTTCGGGTTGAATTTCGAGTGTTTAGCCACCACTTATACCCATTTTGTCCCGAAACAGGCTAAAACCGAGAAAACATTGATTCTAAGCAGTAAACCCGTTTCTAGGGTCAAAATATGTTATAATCCAATGCATTTGACTAATTGTAAGAGTTCGGGATGAATTTGGAGAGTTTAGACAACACTTAAACCCGTTTATCC
Organism: Camelina sativa; assembly: GCF_030686135.1. NCBI lineage: Eukaryota > Viridiplantae > Streptophyta > Magnoliopsida > Brassicales > Brassicaceae > Camelina > Camelina sativa. The sequence goes on along the minus strand of NC_141892.1, from coordinate 15,059,710 downwards.
CAAAACAGGCTTAAACCGAGAAAACAGGCTCAAACCGAGAGAAAGCATTGATTTGAAGCAGTAAACAGTTGTGTTACTATTTCTAGGGTCAAAATATGTAACAATCCAATGCATTTGAGTAATTTCAAGAGTTGGGGTTGAAGTTGGAATGTTTAGCCACCACTTATACCCATTTTGTCCCAAAACAGGCTAAAACCGAGAAAACGTTGATTCAAAGCAGTAAACAGATCTGTTACTATTTCTATGGTCAGAATGTGTGACAGTCCAATGCATTTGACTAATTGTAAAAGTTCGGGATGAATTAAGAGTGTTTAGACAACACTTAAACTCGTTTATCCCAAAACATGCTTAAACCGAGAAAACAGGCTAAAACCGAGAGAAAACATTGATTTGAAGCAGTAAACAGTTGTGTTACTCTTTCTAGGGTCAAAATATGTAACAATCCAATGCATTTGACTAATTTGAAGAGTTCGGGTTGAATTTCGAGTGTTTAGCCACTACTTATACCCATTTTGTCCCGAAACAGGCTAAAACAGAGAAAACGTTGATTCTAAGCAGTAAACAGCGTTGTTACTGTTTCTAGGGTCAAAATATGTAATAATCCAATGGATTTGACTAATTGTAAGAGTTCGGGATGAATTTGGAGTGTTTAGACAACACTTAAACCCGTTTTATCCCAAAACAGGCTTAAACCGAGAAAACATGCTAAAACAGAGATAAAACATTGATTTGAAGCAGTAATCAGCTATGTTACTCTTTCTAGGGTCAAATAGGTAACAATCCAATGCATTTGACTAATTACAATAGTTCGGGTTGAATTTCGAGTGTTTAGCCACCACTTATACCCATTTTGTCACGAAACAGGCTAAAACCGAGAATACGTTGATTCTAAGCAGTAAACAGCTCTGTTACTATTTCTAATGTCAGAATGTGTGACATTCCAATGCATTTGACTAATTGTAAGAGTTCGGGATCAATTTGGAGTATTTAGACAACACTTAAACCCGTTTTATCCCAAAACAGGCTTAAACTGAGAAAACATGCTAAAACCGAGAGAAAGCATTGATTTGAAGCAATAATCAGCTATGTTACTCTTTCTAGGGTCAAGTACGTAAAAATCCAATGCATTTGACTAATTACAAGAGTTCGGGTTGAATTTCGAGTGTTTAGCCACCACTTATACCCATTTTGTCCCGAAACAGGCTAAAACAGAGAAAACATTGATTCTAAGCAGTAAACAGCGTTGTTACTGTTTCTAGGGTCAAAATATGTAATAATCCAATCCATTTGACTAATTGTACAAGTTCGGGATGAATTTGGAGAGTTTAGACAACACTTAAACCCGTTTTATCCCAAAACAGGCTTAAACCGAGAAAACATGCTAAAACAGAGATAAAACATTGATTTGAAGCAGTAATCAGCTATGTTACTCTTTCTAGGGTCAAATATGTAACAATCCAATGCATTTGACTAGTTACAAGAGTTCGGGTTGAATTTCGAGTGTTTAGCCACCACTTATACCCATTTTGTCCCGAAACAGGCTAAAACCGAGAATACGTTGATTCTATGCAGTAAACAGCTCTGTTACTATTTCTAAAGTCAGAATGTGTGACATTCCAATGCATTTGACTAATTGTAAGAGTTCGGGATCAATTTGGAGTATTTAGACAACACTTAAACCCGTTTTATCCCAAAACAGGCTTAAACTGAGAAAACTGAGAAAACGTTGATGCTAAGCAGTAAACAGCGTTGTTACTGTTTCTAGGGTCAGAATGTGTGACATTCCAATGCATTTGACTAATTGTAAGAGTTCGGGATGAATTTGGAGTGTTTAGACAACACTTAAACCCATTTTGTCCCGAAAGAGGCTAAACCGAGAAAACGTTGATTCAAAGCAGTAAACAGATCTGTTACTATTTCTATAGTCAGAATGTGTGACAGTCCAATGCATTTGACTAATTGTAAGAGTTCGGGATGAATTTGGAGTGTTTAGACAACACTTAAACCCGTTTATCCTAAAACAGGCTTAAACCGAGAAAACAGGCTAAAACCGAGAGAAAGCATTGATTTGAAGCAGTAAACAGTTGTGTTACTATTTCTAGGGTCAAAATATGTAGCAATCCAATGCATTTGAGTAATTTCAAGAGTTCGGGTTGAAGTTGGAATGTTTAGCCACCACTTATACCCATTTTGTCCCGAAACAGGCTAAAACCGAGAAAACGTTGATTCAAAGCAGTAAACAGATCTGTTACTATTTCTATGGTCAGAATGTGTGATAGTCCAATGCATTTGACTAATTGTAAGAGTTCGGGATGAATTAAGAGTGTTTAGACAACACTTAAACCCGTTTTATCCCAAAACAGGCTTAAACCGAGAAAACATGCTAAAACCGAGAGAGCATTGATTTGAAGCAATAATCAGCTATGTTACTCTTTCTAGGGTCAAGTATGTAAAAATCCAATGCATTTGACTAATTACAAGAGTTCGGGTTGAATTTCGAGTGTTTAGCCACCACTTATACCCATTTTGTCCCAAACAGGCTAAAACCGAGAAAACGTTGATGCTAAGCAGTAAACAGCATTGTTACTGTTTCTAGGGTCAGAATGTGTGACATTACAATGCATTTGACTAATTGTAAGAGTTCGGGATGAATTTGGAGTGTTTAGACAACACTTAAACCCATTTTGTCCCGAAAGAGGCTAAACCGAGAAAACGTTGATTCAAAGCAGTAAACAGATCTGTTACTATTTCTATGGTCAGAATGTGTGACAGTCCAATGCATTTGACTAATTGTAAGAGTTCGGGATGAATTTGGAGTGTTTAGACAACACTTAAACCCGTTTATCCCAAAACAGACTTAAACCGAGAAAACAGGCTAAAACCGAGAGAAAGCATTGATTTGAAGCAGTAAACAGTTGTGTTACTATTTCTAGGGTCAAAATATGTAACAATCCAATGCATTTGAGTAATTTCAAGAGTTGGGGTTGAAGTTGGAATGTTTAGCCACCACTTATACCCATTTTGTCCCAAAACAGGCTAAAACCGAGAAAACGTTGATTCAAAGCAGTAAACAGATCTGTTACTATTTCTATGGTCAGAATGTGTGACAGTCCAATGCATTTGACTAATTGTAAAAGTTCGGGATGAATTAAGAGTGTTTAGACAACACTTAAACTCGTTTATCCCAAAACATGCTTAAACCGAGAAAACAGGCTAAAACCGAGAGAAAACATTGATTTGGAGCAGTAAACAGTTGTGTTACTCTTTCTAGGGTCAAAATATGTAACAATCCAATGCATTTGACTAATTTCAAGAGTTCGGGTTGAATTTCGAGTGTTTAGCCACCACTTATACCCATTTTGTCCCGAAACAGGCTAAAACCGAGAAAACGTTGATTCTAAGCAGTAAACCCGTTTCTAGGGTCAAAATATGTTACAATCCAATGCATTTGACTAATTTGAAGAGTTCGGGTTGAATTTCGAGTGTTTAGCCACTACTTATACCCATTTTGTCCCGAAACAGGCTAAAACAGAGAAAACGTTGATTATATGCAGTAAACAGCGTTGTTACTGTTTCTAGGGTCAAAATATGTAATAATCCAATGGATTTGACTAATTGTAAGAGTTCGGGATGAATTTGGAGTGTTTAGACAACACTTAAACCCGTTTTATCCCAAAACAGGCTTAAACCGAGAAAACATGCTAAAACAGAGATAAAACATTGATTTGAAGCAGTAATCAGCTATGTTACTCTTTCTAGGGTCAAATAGGTAACAATCCAATGCATTTGACTAATTACAATAGTTCGGGTTGAATTTCGAGTGTTTAGCCACCACTTATACCCATTTTGTCACGAAACAGGCTAAAACCGAGAATACGTTGATTCTAAGCAGTAAACAGCTCTGTTACTATTTCTAATGTCAGAATGTGTGACATTCCAATGCATTTGACTAATTGTAAGAGTTCGGGATCAATTTGGAGTATTTAGACAACACTTAAACCCGTTTTATCCCAAAACAGGCTTAAACTGAGAAAACATGCTAAAACCGAGAGAAAGCATTGATTTGAAGCAATAATCAGCTATGTTACTCTTTCTAGGGTCAAGTACGTAAAAATCCAATGCATTTGACTAATTACAAGAGTTCGGGTTGAATTTCGAGTGTTTAGCCACCACTTATACCCATTTTGTCCCGAAACAGGCTAAAACAGAGAAAACATTGATTCTAAGCAGTAAACAGCGTTGTTACTGTTTCTAGGGTCAAAATATGTAATAATCCAATCCATTTGACTAATTGTACAAGTTCGGGATGAATTTGGAGAGTTTAGACAACACTTAAACCCGTTTTATCCCAAAACAGGCTTAAACCGAGAAAACATGCTAAAACAGAGATAAAACATTGATTTGAAGCAGTAATCAGCTATGTTACTCTTTCTAGGGTCAAATATGTAACAATCCAATGCATTTGACTAGTTACAAGAGTTCGGGTTGAATTTCGAGTGTTTAGCCACCACTTATACCCATTTTGTCCCGAAACAGGCTAAAACCGAGAATACGTTGATTCTATGCAGTAAACAGCTCTGTTACTATTTCTAAAGTCAGAATGTGTGACATTCCAATGCATTTGACTAATTGTAAGAGTTCGGGATCAATTTGGAGTATTTAGACAACACTTAAACCCGTTTTATCCCAAAACAGGCTTAAACTGAGAAAACTGAGAAAACGTTGATGCTAAGCAGTAAACAGCGTTGTTACTGTTTCTAGGGTCAGAATGTGTGACATTCCAATGCATTTGATTAATTGTAAGAGTTCGGGATGAATTTGGAGTGTTTAGACAACACTTAAACCCATTTTGTCCCGAAAGAGGCTAAACCGAGAAAACGTTGATTCAAAGCAGTAAACAGATCTGTTACTATTTCTATAGTCAGAATGTGTGACAGTCCAATGCATTTGACTAATTGTAAGAGTTCGGGATGAATTTGGAGTGTTTAGACAACACTTAAACCCGTTTATCCTAAAACAGGCTTAAACCGAGAAAACAGGCTAAAACCGAGAGAAAGCATTGATTTGAAGCAGTAAACAGTTGTGTTACTATTTCTAGGGTCAAAATATGTAGCAATCCAATGCATTTGAGTAATTTCAAGAGTTCGGGTTGAAGTTGGAATGTTTAGCCACCACTTATACCCATTTTGTCCCGAAACAGGCTAAAACCGAGAAAACGTTGATTCAAAGCAGTAAACAGATCTGTTACTATTTCTATGGTCAGAATGTGTGATAGTCCAATGCATTTGACTAATTGTAAGAGTTCGGGATGAATTAAGAGTGTTTAGACAACACTTAAACCCGTTTTATCCCAAAACAGGCTTAAACCGAGAAAACATGCTAAAACCGAGAGAAAACATTGATTTGAAGCAGTAATCAGCTATGTTACTCTTTCTAGGGTCAAAATATGTAACAATCCAATACATTTGACTAATTTCAAGAGTTCGGGTTGAATTTCGAGTGTTTAGCCACCACTTATACCCATTTTGTCCCGAAACAGGCTAAAACCGAGAAAACGTTGATTCTAAGCAGTAAACAGCATTGTTACTGTTTCTAGGGTCAAAATATGTAATAATCCAATGCATTTGACTAGTTACAAGAGTTCGGGTTGAATTTCGAGTGTTTAGCCACCACTTATACCCATTTTGTCCCGAAACAGGCTAAAACCGAGAATACGTTGATTCTAAGCAGTAAACAGCTCTGTTACTATTTCTAGAGTCAGAATGTGTGACATTCTAATGCATTTGACTAATTGTAAGAGTTCGGGATCAATTTGGAGTGTTTAGACAACACTTAAACCCGTTTTATCCCAAAACAGGCTTAAACTGAGAAAACATGCTAAAACCGAGAGAGCATTGATTTGAAGCAATAATCAGCTATGTTACTCTTTCTAGGGTCAAGTATGTAAAAATCCAATGCATTTGACTAATTACAAGAGTTCGGGTTGAATTTCGAGTGTTTAGCCACCACTTATACCCATTTTGTCCCAAACAGGCTAAAACCGAGAAAACGTTGATGCTAAGCAGTAAACAGCATTGTTACTGTTTCTAGGGTCAGAATGTGTGACATTACAATGCATTTGACTAATTGTAAGAGTTCGGGATGAATTTGGAGTGTTTAGACAACACTTAAACCCATTTTGTCCCGAAAGAGGCTAAACCGAGAAAACGTTGATTCAAAGCAGTAAACAGATCTGTTACTATTTCTATGGTCAGAATGTGTGACAGTCCAATGCATTTGACTAATTGTAAGAGTTCGGGATGAATTTGGAGTGTTTAGACAACACTTAAACCCGTTTATCCCAAAACAGGCTTAAACCGAGAAAACAGGCTAAAACCGAGAGAAAGCATTGATTTGAAGCAGTAAACAGTTGTGTTACTATTTCTAGGGTCAAAATATGTAACAATCCAATGCATTTGAGTAATTTCAAGAGTTGGGGTTGAAGTTGGAATGTTTAGCCACCACTTATACCCATTTTGTCCCAAAACAGGCTAAAACCGAGAAAACGTTGATTCAAAGCAGTAAACAGATCTGTTACTATTTCTATGGTCAGAATGTGTGACAGTCCAATGCATTTGACTAATTGTAAGAGTTCGGGATGAATTAAGAGTGTTTAGACAACACTTAAACCCGTTTATCCCAAAACATGCTTAAACCGAGAAAACAGGCTAAAACCGAGAGAAAACATTGATTTGAAGCAGTAAACAGTTGTGTTACTCTTTCTAGGGTTAAAATATGTAACAATCCAATGCATTTGACTAATTTCAAGAGTTCGGGTTGAATTTTGAGTGTTTAGCCACCACTTATACCCATTTTGTCCCGAAACAGGCTAAAACCGAGAAAACGTTGATTCTAAGCAGTAAACAGCGTTGTTACTGTTTCTAGGGTCAAAATATGTTATAATCCAATGCATTTGACTAATTGTAAGAGTTCGGGATGAATTTGGGGAGTTTAGACAACACTTAAACCCGTTTTATCCCAAAACATGCTTAAACCGAGAAAACATGCTAAAACCGAGAGAAAACATTGATTTGAAGCAGTAATCAGCTATGTTACTCTTTCTAGGGTCAAATATGTAACAATCCAATGCATTTGACTAATTACAAGAGTTCGGGTTGAATTTCGAGTGTTTAGCCACCACTTATACCCATTTTGTCCCGAAACAGGCTAAAACCGAGAAAACGTTGATTCTAAGCAGTAAACAGCTCTGTTACTATTTCTAGGGTCAGAATGTGTGACATTCCAATGCATTTGACTAATTGTAAGAGTTTGGGATCAATTTGGAGTGTTTAGACAACACTTAAACCCGTTTTATCCCAAAACAAGCTTAAACTGACAAAACATGCTAAAACCGAGAGAAGGCATTGATTTGAAGCAATAATCTGCTATGTTACTCTTTCTAGGGTCAAGTATGTAAAAATCCAATGCATTTGACTAATTACAAGAGTTCGGGTTGAATTTCGAGTGTTTAGCCACCACTTATACCCATTTTGTCCCGAAACATGCTAAAACCGAGAAAACGTTGATGCTAAGTAGTAAACAGCGTTGTTACTGTTTCTAGGGTCAGAATGTGTGACATTCCAATGCATTTGACTAATTGTAAGAGTTCGGGATGAATTTGGAGTGTTTAGACAACACTTAAACCCATTTTGTCCCGAAAGAGGCTAAACCGAGAAAACGTTGATTCAAAGCAGTAAACAGATCTGTTACTATTTCTATGGTCAGAATGTGTGACAGTCCAATGTATTTGACTAATTGTAAGAGTTCGGGATGAATTTGGAGTGTTTAGACAACACTTAAACCCGTTTATCCCAAAACAGGCTTAAACCGAGAAAACAGGCTAAAACCGAGAGAAAGCATTGATTTGAAGCAGTAAACAGTTGTGTTACTATTTCTAGGGTCAAAATATGTAACAATCCAATGCATTTGAGTAATTTCAAGAGTTCGGGTTGAAGTTGGAATGTTTAGCCACCACTTATACCCATTTTGTCCCGAAACAGGCTAAAACCGAGAAAACGTTGATTCAAAGCAGTAAACAGATCTGTTACTATTTCTATGGTCAGAATGTGTAATAATTCAATGCATTTGACTAATTGTAAGAGTTCGGGTTGAATTAAGAGTGTTTAGACAACACTTAAACTCGTTTATCCCAAAACATGCTTAAACCGAGAAAACAGGCTAAAACCGAGAGAAAACATTGATTTGAAGCAGTAAACAGTTGTGTTACTCTTTCTAGGGTCAAAATATGTAACAATCCAATGCATTTGACTAATTTCAAGAGTTCGGGTTGAATTTCGAGTGTTTAGCCACTTATACCCATTTTGTCCCGAAACAGGCTAAAACCAAGAAAACGTTGATTCTAAGCAGTAAACAGCGTTGTTACTGTTTCTAGGGTCAAAATATGTAATAATCCAATGCATTTGACTAATTGTAAGAGTTCGGGATGAATTTGGAGAGTTTAGACAACACTTAAACCCGTTTTATCCCAAAACAGGCTTAAACCGAGAAAACATGCTAAAACCGAGAGAAAACATTGATTTGAAGCAGTAATAAGCTATGTTACTCTTTCTAGGGTCACATATGTAACAATCCAATGCATTTGACTAATTTTAAGAGTTCGGGTTGAATTTGGAATGTTTAGCCACCACTTATACCCATTTTGTCCTGAAACAGGCTAAAACCGAGAAAACTTTGATTCTAAGCAGTAAACAGCTCTGTTACTATTTCTAGGGTCAGAATGTGTGACATTCCAATGCATTTGACTAATTGTAAGAGTTCGGGATGAATTTGGAGTGTTTAGACAACACTTAAACCCGTTTTATCCCAAAACAGGCTTAAACCGAGAAAACATGCTAAAACCTAGAGAAAACATTGATTTGAAGCAGTAATCAGCTGTGTTACTCTTTCTAGGGTCAAAATATGTAACAATCCAATGCATTTCACTAATTTCAAGAGTTCGGGTTGAATTTGGAATGTTTAGCCACCACTTATACCCATTTTGTCCTGAAACAAGCTAAAACCAAGAAAACGTTGATTCTAAGCAATAAACAGCTCTGTTACTATTTCTAGGGTCAGAATGTGTGACATTCCAATGCATTTGACTAATTTTAATATTTCGGGATGAATTTGGAGTGTTTAGACAACACTTAAACCCATTTTATCCCAAAACAGGCTTAAACCGAGAAAACATGCTAAAACCGAGAGAAAACATTGATTTGAAGCAGTAATCAGCTATGTTACTCTTTCTAGGTTCAAATATGTAACAATCCAATGCATTTGACTAATTACAAGAGTTCGGGTTGAATTTCGAGTGTTTAGCCACCACTTATACCCATTTTGTCCCGAAACAGGCTAAAACCGAGAAAACGTTGATTTTAAGCAGTAAACAGCATTGTTACTGTTTCTAGGGTCAGAATGTGTGACATTCCAATGCATTTGACTAATTGTAAGAGTTTGGATTAATTTGGAGTGTTTAGACAACACTTAAATCCGTTTTATCTTAAAACAGGCTTAAACCGAGAAAACAGGCTAAAACCGAGAGAAATCATTGATTTGAAGCAGTGAACAGCTGTGTTACTCTTTCTAGGGTCAAAATATGTAACAATCCAATGCATTTGAGTAATTACAAGAATTCGGGTTGAATTTGGAGTGTTTAGCCACCACTTATACCCATTTTGTCCCGAAACAGGCTAAAACCGAGAAAACATTGATTCAAAGCAGTAAACAGCTCTGTTACTATTTCTATGGTCATAGTGGGTGAGAGTCCAATGCATCTGACTAATTGTAAGAGTTCGGGAAGAATTTGGAGCGTTTAGACAACACTTAAACCCGTTTTATCCCAAAACAGGCTTAAACAGAGTAAACAGGCTAAAACCGAGAGAAAACATTGATTTGAAGCAGTAAACAGCTGTGTTACTCTTTCTAGGGTCAAAATATGTGATAATCCAATGCATTTGAGTAATTACAAGAATTCGGGTTGAATTTGGAGTGTTTAGCCACCACTTCTGCCCATTTTGTCCCGAAACAGGCTAAAACCGAGAAAACATTGATTCAAAGCAGTATACAGCTCTGTTACTATTTCTAGGGTCAGAATGTGTGACAGTCCAATGCATTTGACTAATTGTAAGAGTTCGGGATGAATTTTGAGTGTTTAGACAACACTTAAACCCGTTTTATCCCAAAACATGCTTAAACCGAGAAAACATGCTAAAACCGAGAGAAAACATTGATTTGAACCAGTAAACAGTTGTGTTACTCTTTCTAGGGTCAAAATATGTAATAATCCAATGCATTTGACTAATTTTAAGAGTTCGGGTTGAATTTGGAATGTTTAGCCACCACTTATACCCATTTTGTCCTGAAACAGGCTAAAACCGAGAAAACGTTGATTCTAAGCAGTAAACAGCTCTGTTACTATTTCTAGGGTCAGAATGTGTGACATTCCAATGCATTTGACTAATTGTAAGAGTTCGGGATGAATTTGGAGTGTTTAGACAACACTTAAACCCGTTTTATCCCAAAACAGGCTTAAACCGAGAAAACATGCTAAAACCTAGAGAACACATTGATTTGAAGCAGTAATCAGCTGTGTTACTCTTTCTAGGGTCAAAATATGTAACAATCCAATGCATTTCACTAATTTCAAGAGTTCGGGTTGAATTTGGAATGTTTAGCCACCACTTATACCCATTTTGTCCTGAAACAGGCTAAAACCAAGAAAACGTTGATTCTAAGCAGTAAACAGCTCTGTTACTATTTTTAGGGTCAGAATGTGTGACAGTCCAATGCATTTGACTAAGAGTTCGGGATGAATTTGGAGTGTTTAGACAACACTTAAACCCATTTTATCCCAAAACAGGCTTAAACCGAGAAAACATGCTTAAACCGAGAGAAAACATTGATTTGAAGCAGTAATCAGCTATGTTACTCTTTCTAGGTTCAAATATGTAACAATCCAATGCATTTGACTAATTACAAGAGTTCGGGTTGAATTTCGAGTGTTTAGCCACCACTTATACCCATTTTGTCCCGAAACAGGCTAAAACCGAGAAAACAATTCTTCAAAGCAGTATACAGCTCTGTTACTATTTCTAGGGTCAGAATGTATGACATTCCAATGCATTTGACTAATTGTAAGAGTTCGGGATGAATTTGGAGTGTTTAGACAATACTTAAACCCGTTTCATCCCAAAACAGGCTTAAACCGAGAAAACATGCTAAAACCGAGAGAAAACATTGATTTGAAGCAGTAATCAGCTATGTTACTCTTTCTAGGTTCAAATATGTAACAACCCAATGCATTTGACTAATTACAAGAGTTCGGGTTGAATTTCGAGTGTTTAGCCACCACTTATACCCATTTTGTCCCGAAACAGGCTAAAACCGAGAAAACGTTGATTGTAAGCAGTAAACAGCGTTGTTACTGTTTCTAGGGTCAGAATGTGTGACATTCCAATGCATTTGACTAAAAGAGTTTGGATGAATTTGGAGTGTTTAGACAACACTTAAATCCGTTTTATCTTAAAACAGGCTTAAACTGAGAAAACAGGCTAAAACCGAGAGAAATCATTGATTTGAAGCAGTGAACAGCTGTGTTACTCTTTCTAGGGTCAAAATATGTAACAATCCAATGTATTTGAGTAATTACAAGAATTCGGGTTGAATTTGGAGTGTTTAGCCACCACTTCTACCCATTTTGTCCCGAAACAGGCTAAAACCGAGAAAACATTGATTCAAAGCAGTATACAGCTCTGTTACTATTTCTAGGGTCAGAATGTGTGACAGTCCAATGCATTTGACTAATGTAAGAGTTCGGGATGAATTTGGAGTGTTTAGACAACACTTAAACCCGTTTATCCCAAAACAGGCTTAAACCGAGAAAACAGGCTAAAACCGAGAGAAAGCATTGATTTGAAGCAGTAAACAGTTGTGTTACTATTTCTAGGGTCAAAATAAGTAACAATCCAATGCATTTGAGTAATTTCAAGAGTTCGGGTTGAAGTTGGAATGTTTAGCCACCACTTGTACCCATTTTGTCCCGAAACAGGCTAAAACCGAGAAAACGTTGATTCAAAGCAGTAAACAGATCTGTTACTATTTCTATGGTCAGAATGTGTAATAATCCAATGCATTTGACTAATTGTAAGAGTTCGGGATGAATTAAGAGTGTTTAGACAACACTTAAACCCGTTTATCCCAAAACATGCTTAAACCGAGAAAACAGGCTAAAACCGAGAGAAAACATTGATTTGAAGCAGTAAACAGTTGTGTTACTCTTTCTAGGGTTAAAATATGTAACAATCCAATGCATTTGACTAATTTCAAGAGTTCGGGTTGAATTTTGAGTGTTTAGCCACCACTTATACCCATTTTGTCCCGAAACAGGCTAAAACCGAGAAAACGTTGATTCTAAGCAGTAAACAGCGTTGTTACTGTTTCTAGGGTCAAAATATGTTATAATCCAATGCATTTGACTAATTGTAAGAGTTCGGGATGAATTTGGGGAGTTTAGACAACACTTAAACCCGTTTTATCCCAAAACATGCTTAAACCGAGAAAACATGCTAAAACCGAGAGAAAACATTGATTTGAAGCAGTAATCAGCTATGTTACTCTTTCTAGGGTCAAATATGTAACAATCCAATGCATTTGACTAATTACAAGAGTTCGGGTTGAATTTCGAGTGTTTAGCCACCACTTATACCCATTTTGTCCCGAAACATGCTAAAACCGAGAAAACGTTGATGCTAAGTAGTAAACAGTGTTGTTACTGTTTCTAGGGTCAGAATGTGTGACATTCCAATGCATTTGACTAATTGTAAGAGTTCGGGATGAATTTGGAGTGTTTAGACAACACTTAAACCCATTTTGTCCCGAAAGAGGCTAAACCGAGAAAACGTTGATTCAAAGCAGTAAACAGATCTGTTACTATTTCTATGGTCAGAATGTGTGACAGTCCAATGTATTTGACTAATTGTAAGAGTTCGGGATGAATTTAGAGTGTTTAGACAACACTTAAACCCGTTTATCCCAAAACAGGCTTAAACCGAGAAAACAGGCTAAAACCGAGAGAAAGCATTGATTTGAAGCAGTAAACAGTTGTGTTACTATTTCTAGGGTCAAAATATGTAACAATCCAATGCATTTGAGTAATTTCAAGAGTTCGGGTTGAAGTAGGAATGTTTAGCCACCACTTATACCCATTTTGTCCCAAAACAGGCTAAAACCGAGAAAACGTTGATTCAAAGCAGTAAACAGATCTGTTACTATTTCTATGGTCAGAATGTGTGACAGTCCAATGCATTTGACTAATTGTAAAAGTTCGGGATGAATTAAGAGTGTTTAGACAACACTTAAACTCGTTTATCCCAAAACATGCTTAAACCGAGAAAACAGGCTAAAACCGAGAGAAAACATTGATTTGAAGCAGTAAACAGTTGTGTTACTCTTTCTAGGGTCAAAATATGTAACAATCCAATGCATTTGACTAATTTGAAGAGTTCGGGTTGAATTTCGAGTGTTTAGCCACTACTTATACCCATTTTGTCCCGAAACAGGCTAAAACAGAGAAAACGTTGATCTAAGCAGTAAACAGCGTTGTTACTATTTCTAGTAGCAAAATATGTAATAATCCAATGCATTTGACTAATTGTAAGAGTTCGGGATGAATTTGGAGAGTTTAGACAACACTTAAACCCGTTTTATCCCAAAACAGGCTTAAACCGAGAAAACATGCTAAAACCGAGAGAAAACATTGATTTGAAGCAGTAATAAGCTATGTTACTCTTTCTAGGGTCAAATATGTAACAATCCAATGCATTTGACTAATTTTAAGAGTTCGGGTTGAATTTGGAATGTTTAGCCACCACTTATACCCATTTTGTCCTGAAACAGGCTAAAACCGAGAAAACGTTGATTCTAAGCAGTAAACAGCTCTGTTACTATTTCTAGGGTCAGAATGTGTGACATTCCAATGCATTTGACTAATTGTAAGAGTTCGGGATGAATTTGGAGTGTTTAGACAACACTTAAACCCGTTTTATCCCAAAAAAGGCTTAAACCGAGAAAACATGCTAAAACCTAGAGAAAACATTGATTTGAAGCAGTAATCAGCTGTGTTACTCTTTCTAGGGTCAAAATATGTAACAATCCAATGCATTTCACTAATTTCAAGAGTTCGGGTTGAATTTGGAATGTTTAGCCACCACTTATACCCATTTTGTCCTGAAACAGGCTAAAACCAAGAAAACGTTGATTCTAAGCAATAAACAGCTCTGTTACTATTTCTAGGGTCAGAATGTGTGACATTCCAATGCATTTGACTAATTTTAATATTTCGGGATGAATTTGGAGTGTTTAGACAACACTTAAACCCATTTTATCCCAAAACAGGCTTAAACCGAGAAAACATGCTAAAACCGAGAGAAAACATTGATTTGAAGCAGTAATCAGCTATGTTACTCTTTCTAGGTTCAAATATGTAACAATCCAATGCATTTGACTAATTACAAGAGTTCGGGTTCAATTTCGAGTGTTTAGCCACCACTTATACCCATTTTGTCCCGAAACAGGCTAAAACCGAGAAAACATTGATTTTAAGCAGTAAACAGCATTGTTACTGTTTCTAGGGTCAGAATGTGTGACATTCCAATGCATTTGACTAATTGTAAGAGTTTGGATTAATTTGGAGTGTTTAGACAACACTTAAATCCGTTTTATCTTAAAACAGGCTTAAACCGAGAAAACAGGCTAAAACCGAGAGAAATCATTGATTTGAAGCAGTGAACAGCTGTGTTACTCTTTCTAGGGTCAAAATATGTAACAATCCAATGCATTTGAGTAATTACAAGAATTCGGGTTGAATTTGGAGTGTTTAGCCACCACTTATACCCATTTTGTCCCGAAACAGGCTAAAACCGAGAAAACATTGATTCAAAGCAGTAAACAGCTCTGTTACTATTTCTATGGTCATAGTGGGTGATAGTCCAATGCATCTGACTAATTGTAAGAGTTCGGGAAGAATTTGGAGCGTTTAGACAACACTTAAACCCGTTTTATCCCAAAACAGGCTTAAACAGAGTAAACAGGCTAAAACCGAGAGAAAACATTGATTTGAAGCAGTAAACAGCTGTGTTACTCTTTCTAGGGTCAAAATATGTGATAATCCAATGCATTTGAGTAATTACAAGAATTCGGGTTGAATTTGGAGTGTTTAGCCACCACTTCTACCCATTTTGTCCCGAAACAGGCTAAAACCGAGAAAACATTGATTCAAAGCAGTATACAGCTCTGTTACTATTTCTAGGGTCAGAATGTGTGACAGTCCAATGCATTTGACTAATTGTAAGAGTTCGGGATGAATTTGGAGTGTTTAGACAACACTTAAACCCGTTTTATCCCAAAACATGCTTAAACCGAGAAAACATGCTAAAACCGAGAGAAAACATTGATTTGAAGCAGTAATCAGCTGTGTTACTCTTTCTAGGGTCAAAATATGTAACAATCCAATGCATTTCACTAATTTCAAGAGTTCGGGTTGAATTTGGAATGTTTAGCCACCACTTATACCCATTTTGTCCTAAAACAGGCTAAAACCAAGAAAACGTTGATTCTAAGCAATAAACAGCTCTGTTACTATTTCTAGGGTCAGAATGTGTGACATTCCAATGCATTTGACTAATTTTAATATTTCGGGATGAATTTGGAGTGTTTAGACAACACTTAAACCCATTTTATCCCAAAACAGGCTTAAACCGAGAAAACATGCTAAAACCGAGAGAAAACATTGATTTGAAGCAGTAATCAGCTATGTTACTCTTTCTAGGTTCAAATATGTAACAATCCAATGCATTTGACTAATTACAAGAGTTCGGGTTCAATTTCGAGTGTTTAGCCACCACTTATACCCATTTTGTCCCGAAACAGGCTAAAACCGAGAAAACATTGATTTTAAGCAGTAAACAGCATTGTTACTGTTTCTAGGGTCAGAATGTGTGACATTCCAATGCATTTGACTAATTGTAAGAGTTTGGATTAATTTGGAGTGTTTAGACAACACTTAAATCCGTTTTATCTTAAAACAGGCTTAAACCGAGAAAACAGGCTAAAACCGAGAGAAATCATTGATTTGAAGCAGTGAACAGCTGTGTTACTCTTTCTAGGGTCAAAATATGTAACAATCCAATGCATTTGAGTAATTACAAGAATTCGGGTTGAATTTGGAGTGTTTAGCCACCACTTATACCCATTTTGTCCCGAAACAGGCTAAAACCGAGAAAACATTGATTCAAAGCAGTAAACAGCTCTGTTACTATTTCTATGGTCATAGTGGGTGATAGTCCAATGCATCTGACTAATTGTAAGAGTTCGGGAAGAATTTGGAGCGTTTAGACAACACTTAAACCCGTTTTATCCCAAAACAGGCTTAAACAGAGTAAACAGGCTAAAACCGAGAGAAAACATTGATTTGAAGCAGTAAACAGCTGTGTTACTCTTTCTAGGGTCAAAATATGTGATAATCCAATGCATTTGAGTAATTACAAGAATTCGGGTTGAATTTGGAGTGTTTAGCCACCACTTCTACCCATTTTGTCCCGAAACAGGCTAAAACCGAGAAAACATTGATTCAAAGCAGTATACAGCTCTGTTACTATTTCTAGGGTCAGAATGTGTGACAGTCCAATGCATTTGACTAATTGTAAGAGTTCGGGATGAATTTGGAGTGTTTAGACAACACTTAAACCCGTTTTATCCCAAAACATGCTTAAACCGAGAAAACATGCTAAAACCGAGAGAAAACATTGATTTGAAGCAGTAAACAGTTGTGTTACTCTTTCTAGGGTCAAAATATGTAATAATCCAATGCATTTGACTAATTTTAAGAGTTCGGGTTGAATTTGGAATGTTTAGCCACCACTTATACCCATTTTGTCCTGAAACAGGCTAAAACCGAGAAAACGTTGATTCTAAGCAGTAAACAGCTCTGTTACTATTTCTAGGGTCAGAATGTGTGACATTCCAATGCATTTGACTAATTGTAAGAGTTCGGGATGAATTTGGAGTGTTTAGACAACACTTAAACCCGTTTTATCCCAAAACAGGCTTAAACCGAGAAAACATGCTAAAACCTAGAGAACACATTGATTTGAAGCAGTAATCAGCTGTGTTACTCTTTCTAGGGTCAAAATATGTAACAATCCAATGCATTTCACTAATTTCAAGAGTTCGGGTTGAATTTGGAATGTTTAGCCACCACTTATACCCATTTTGTCCTGAAACAGGCTAAAACAAAGAAAACGTTGATTCTAAGCAGTAAACAGCTCTGTTACTATTTTTAGGGTCAGAATGTGTGACAGTCCAATGCATTTGACTAAGAGTTCGGGATGAATTTGGAGTGTTTAGACAACACTTAAACCCATTTTATCCCAAAACAGGCTTAAACCGAGAAAACATGCTTAAACCGAGAGAAAACATTGATTTGAAGCAGTAATCAGCTATGTTACTCTTTCTAGGTTCAAATATGTAACAATCCAATGCATTTGACTAATTACAAGAGTTCGGGTTGAATTTCGAGTGTTTAGCCACCACTTATACCCATTTTGTCCCGAAACAGGCTAAAACCGAGAAAACAATTCTTCAAAGCAGTATACAGCTCTGTTACTATTTCTAGGGTCAGAATGTATGACATTCCAATGCATTTGACTAATTGTAAGAGTTCGGGATGAATTTGGAGTGTTTAGACAATACTTAAACCCGTTTCATCCCAAAACAGGCTTAAACCGAGAAAACATGCTAAAACCGAGAGAAAACATTGATTTGAAGCAGTAATCAGCTATGTTACTCTTTCTAGGTTCAAATATGTAACAATCCAATGCATTTGACTAATTACAAGAGTTCAGGTTGAATTTCGAGTGTTTAGCCACCACTTATACCCATTTTGTCCCGAAACAGGCTAAAACCGAGAAAACGTTGATTGTAAGCAGTAAACAGCGTTGTTACTGTTTCTAGGGTCAGAATGTGTGACATTCCAATGCATTTGACTAATTGTAAGAGTTTGGATGAATTTGGAGTGTTTAGACAACACTTAAATCCGTTTTATCTTAAAACAGGCTTAAACTGAGAAAACAGGCTAAAACCGAGAGAAATCATTGATTTGAAGCAGTGAACAGCTGTGTTACTCTTTCTAGGGTCAAAATATGTAACAATCCAATGCATTTGAGTAATTACAAGAATTCGGGTTGAATTTGGAGTGTTTAGCCACCACTTATACCCATTTTGTCCCGAAACAGGCTAAAACCGAGAAAACATTGATTCAAAGCAGTAAACAGCTCTGTTACTATTTCTATGGTTATAATGGGTGATAGTCCAATGCATCTGACTAATTGTAAGAGTTCGGGAAGAATTTGGAGGGTTTAGACAACACTTAAACCCGTTTTATCCCAAAACAGGCTTAAACAGAGAAAACAGGCTAAAACCGAGAGAAAACATTGATTTGAAGCAGTAAACAGCTGTGTTACTCTTTCTAGGGTCAAAATATGTAGCAATCCAATGCATTTGAGTAATTACAAGAATTCGGGTTGAATTTGGAGTGTTTAGCCACCACTTCTACCCATTTTGTCCCGAAACAGGCTAAAACCGAGAAAACATTGATTCAAAGCATTATACAGCTCTGTTACTATTTCTAGGGTCAGAATGTGTGACATTCCAATGCATTTGACTAATTGTAAGAGTTTGGGATGAATTTGGAGTGTTTAGCCAACACTTAAACCCATTTATCCCAAAACATGCTTAAACCGAGAAAACATGCTAAAACCGAGAGAAAACATTGATTTGAAGCAGTAATCAGCTGTGTTACTCTTTCTAGGGTCAAAATATGTAACAATCCAATGCATTTCACTATTTTCAAGAGTTCGAGTTGAATTTGGAATGTTTAGCCACCACTTATACCCATTTTGTCCCGAAACAGGCTAAAACCAAGAAAACGTTGATTCTAAGCAGTAAACAGCTCTGTTACAATTTCTAGGGTCAGAATGTGTGACATTCCAATGCATTTGACTAATTTTAAGAGTTCGGGATGAAGTTGGATTGTTTAGACAACACTTAAACCCATTTTATCCCAAAACAGGCTTAAACCGAGAAAACATGCTAAAACCGAGAGAAAACATTGATTTGAAGCAGTAATCAGCTATGTTACTCTTTCTAGGTTCAAATATGTAACAATCCAATGCATTTTACTAATTACAAGAGTTCGGGTTGAATTTCGACTGTTTAGCCACCATTTATACCCATTTTGTCCCGAAACAGGCTAAAACCGAGAAAACGTTGATTCTAAGCAGTAAACAGCATTGTAACTGTTTCTAGGGTCAGAATGTGTGACATTCCAATGCATTTGACTAATTGTAAGAGTTCGGGATGAATTTGGAGTGTTTAGACAACACTTAAACCCGTTTTATCCCAAAACAGGCTTAAACCGAGAAAACATACTAAAACCGAGAGAAAACATTGATTTGAAGCAGTAATCAGCTATGTTACTCTTTCTAGGTTCAAATATGTAATAATCCAATGCATTTGACTAATTACAAGAGTTCGGGTTGAATTTCGAGTGTTTAGCCACCACTTATACCCATTTTGTCCCGAAACAGGCTAAAACCGAGAAAACGTTGATTCTAAGCAGTAAACAGCGTTGTTACTGTTTCTAGGGTCAGAATGTGTGACATTCCAACGCATTTGACTAATTGTAAGAGTTCGGATGAATTTGGAGTGTTTAGACAACACTTAAATCCGTTTTATCTTAAAACAAGCTTAAACCGAGAAAACAGGCTAAAACCGAGAGAAAACATTGATTTGAAGCAGTAATCAGCTATGTTACTCTTTCTAGGTTCAAATATGTAACAATCCAATGCATTTGACTAATTACAAGAGTTCGGATTGAATTTCGAGTGTTTAGCCACCACTTATACCCATTTTGTCCCGAAACAGGCTAAAACCGAGAAAACATTGATTCAAAGCAGTATACAGCTCTGTTACTATTTATAGGGTCAGAATGTGTGACAGTGCAACACATTTGACTAATTTTAAGAGTTCGGGATAAATTTGGAGCGTTTAGACAACACTTAAACCCGTTTTATGCCAAAACATGCTTAAACAGAGAAAACAGGCTAAAACCGAGAGAAAACATTGATTTGAAGCAGTAAACAGCTGTGTTACTCTTTCTAGGGTCAAAATATGTAACAATCCAATGCATTTGACTAATTTCAAGAGTTCGGGTTGAATTTGGAATGTTTAGCCACCACTTATACCCATTTTGTCCTGAAACAGGCTAAAACCGAGAAAACGTTGATTCTAAGCAGTAAACAGCTCTGTTACTATTTCTAGGGTCAGAATGTGTGACATTCCAATGCATTTGACTAATTGTAAGAGTTCGGGAAGAATTTGGAGTGTTTAGACAACACTTAAACCCGTTTTATCCCAAAACAGGCTTAAACCGAGAAAACATACTAAAACAAGGAGAAAGCATTGATTTGAAGCAGTAAACAGCTGTGTTACTCTTTCTAGGGTCAAAATATGTAACAATCCAATGCATTTCAGTAATTACAAGAATTCGGGTTGAATTTGGAGTGTTTAGCCACGACTTCTACCCATTTTGTCCCGAAACAGGCTAAAACCGAGAAAACATTGATTCAAAGCAGTATACATCTCTGTTACTATTTCTAGGGTCAGAATGTGTGACAGTCCAATGCATTTGGCTAATTGTAAGAGTTCGGGATGAATTTGGAGTGTTTAGACAACACTTAAACCCATTTATCCCAAAACATGCTTAAACCGAGAAAACAGGCTAAAACCGAGAAAAAACATTAATTTGAAGCAGTAAAGAGTTGTGTTACTCTTTCTAGGGTCAAAATATGTAACAATCCAATGCATTTGACTAATTTCAAGAGTTCGGGTTGAATTTCGAGTGTTTAGCCACCACTTATACCCATTTTGTCCTGAAACAGGCTAAAACCGAGAAAACATTGATTCAAAGCAGTATACAGCTCTGTTACTATTTATAGGGTCAGAATGTGTGACAGTGCAACGCATTTGACTAATTTTAAGAGTTCGGGATGAATTTGGAGCGTTTAGACAACACTTAAACCCGTTTTATCCCAAAACATGCTTAAACAGAGAAAACAGGCTAAAACCGAGAGAAAACATTGATTTGAAGCAGTAAACAGCTGTGTTACTCTTTCTAGGGTCAAAATATGTAACAATCCAATGCATTTGACTAATTTCAAGAGTTCGGGTTGAATTTGGAATGTTTAGCCACCACTTATACCCATTTTGTCCTGAAACAGGCTAAAACCGAGAAAACGTTGATTCTAAGCAGTAAACAGCTCTGTTACTATTTCTAGGGTCAGAATGTGTGACATTCCAATGCATTTGACTAATTGTAAGAGTTCGGGAAGAATTTGGAGTGTTTAGACAACACTTAAACCCGTTTTATCCCAAAACAGGCTTAAACCGAGAAAACAGACAAAAACAAGGAGAAAGCATTGATTTGAAGCAGTAAACAGCTGTGTTACTCTTTCTAGGGTCAAAATATGTAACAATCCAATGCATTTCAGTAATTACAAGAATTCGGGTTGAATTTGGAGTGTTTAGCCACCACTTCTACCCATTTTGTCCCGAAACAGGCTAAAACCGAGAAAACATTGATTCAAAGCAGTATACATCTCTGTTACTATTTCTAGGGTCAGAATGTGTGACAGTCCAATGAATTTGGCTAATTGTAAGAGTTCGGGATGAATTTGGAGTGTTTAGACAACACTTAAACCCATTTATCCCAAAACATGCTTAAACCGAGAAAACAGGCTAAAACCGAGAAAAAACATTGATTTGAAGCAGTAAAGAGTTGTGTTACTCTTTCTAGGGTCAAAATATGTAACAATCCAATGCATTTGACTAATTTCAAGAGTTCGGGTTGAATTTCGAGTGTTTAGCCACCACTTATACCCATTTTGTCCTGAAACAGGCTAAAACCGAGAAAACATTGATTCAAAGCAGTATACAGCTCTGTTACTATTTATAGGGTCAGAATGTGTGACAGTGCAATGCATTTGACTAATTTTAAGAGTTCGGGATGAATTTGGAGCGTTTAGACAACACTTAAACCCGTTTTATCCCAAAACAGGCTTAAACAGAGAAAACATGCTAAAACCGAGAGAAAACATTGATTTGAAGCAGTAATCAGCTGTGTTACTCTTTCTAGGGTCAAAATTTGTAACAATCCAATGCATTTGACTAATTTCAAGAGTTCGGGTTGAATTTGTAATGTTTAGCCACCACTTATACCCATTTTGTCCCGAAACAGGCTAAAACCAAGAAAACGTTGATTCTAAGCAGTAAACAGCTCTGTTACAATTTCTAGGGTCAGAATGTGTGACATTCCAATGCATTTGACAAATTGTAAGAGTTCGGGATGAATTTGGAGTGTTTAGACAACACTTAAACCCGTTTATCCCAAAACAGACATAAACCGAGAAAACAGGCTAAAACCGAGAGAAAATATTGATTTGAAGCAGTAATCAGCTGTGTTACTCTTTCTAGGGTCAAAATATGTAACAATCCAATGCATTTCACTATTTTCAAGAGTTCGGGTTGAATTTGGAATGTTTAGCCACCACTTATACCCATTTTGTCCCGAAACAGGCTAAAACCAAGAAAACGTTAATTCTAAGCAGTAAACAGCTCTGTTACAATTTCTAGGGTCAGAATGTGTGACATTCCAATGCATTTGACTAATTGTAAGAGTTCGGGATGAATTTGGATTGTTTAGACAACACTTAAACCCATTTTATCCCAAAACAGGCTTAAACCGAGAAAACAAGCTAAAACCGAGAGAAAACATTGATTTGAAGCAGTAATCAGCTATGTTACTCTTTCTAGGTTCAAATATGTAACAATCCAATGCATTTTACTAATTACAAGAGTTCGGGTTGAATTTCGACTGTTTAGCCACCACTTATACCCATTTTGTCCCGAAACAGGCTAAAACCGAGAAAACGTTGATTCTAAGCAGTAAACAGCATTGTTACTGTTTCTAGGGTCAGAATGTGTGACATTCCAATGCATTTGACTAATTGTAAGAGTTCGGGATGAATTTGGAGCGTATAGACAACACTTAAACCCGTTTTATCCCAAAACAGGCTTAAACCGAGAAAACATACTAAAACCTAGAGAACACATTGATTTGAAGCAGTAAACAGCTGTGTTACTCTTTCTAGGGTCAAAATATGTAACAATCCAATGCATTTGACTAATTTCAAGAGTTCGGGTTGAATTTGGAATGTTTAGCCACCACTTATACCCATTTTGTCCTGAAACAGGCTAAAACCGAGAAAACGTTGATTCTAAGCAGTAAACAGCTCTGTTACTATTTCTAGGGTCAGAATGTGTGACATTCCAATGCATTTGACTAATTGTAAGAGTTCGGGAAGAATTTGGAGTGTTTAGACAACACTTAAACCCGTTTTATCCCAAAACAGGCTTAAACCGAGAAAACAGACTAAAACAAGGAGAAAGCATTGATTTGAAGCAGTAAACAGCTGTGTTACTCTTTCTAGGGTCAAAATATGTAACAATCCAATGCATTTCAGTAATTACAAGAATTCGGGTTGAATTTGGAGTGTTTAGCCACGACTTCTACCCATTTTGTCCCGAAACAGGCTAAAACCGAGAAAACATTGATTCAAAGCAGTATACATCTCTGTTACTATTTCTAGGGTCAGAATGTGTGACAGTCCAATGCATTTGGCTAATTGTAAGAGTTCGGGATGAATTTGGAGTGTTTAGACAACACTTAAACCCATTTATCCCAAAACATGCTTAAACCGAGAAAACAGGCTAAAACCGAGAAAAAACATTAATTTGAAGCAGTAAAGAGTTGTGTTACTCTTTCTAGGGTCAAAATATGTAACAATCCAATGCATTTGACTAATTTCAAGAGTTCGGGTTGAATTTCGAGTGTTTAGCCACCACTTATACCCATTTTGTCCTGAAACAGGCTAAAACCGAGAAAACATTGATTCAAAGCAGTATACAGCTCTGTTACTATTTATAGGGTCAGAATGTGTGACAGTGCAACGCATTTGACTAATTTTAAGAGTTCGGGATGAATTTGGAGCGTTTAGACAACACTTAAACCCGTTTTATCCCAAAACATGCTTAAACAGAGAAAACAGGCTAAAACCGAGAGAAAACATTGATTTGAAGCAGTAAACAGCTGTGTTACTCTTTCTAGGGTCAAAATATGTAACAATCCAATGCATTTGACTAATTTCAAGAGTTCGGGTTGAATTTGGAATGTTTAGCCACCACTTATACCCATTTTGTCCTGAAACAGGCTAAAACCGAGAAAACGTTGATTCTAAGCAGTAAACAGCTCTGTTACTATTTCTAGGGTCAGAATGTGTGACATTCCAATGCATTTGACTAATTGTAAGAGTTCGGGTAGAATTTGGAGTGTTTAGACAACACTTAAACCCGTTTTATCCCAAAACAGGCTTAAACCGAGAAAACAGACAAAAACAAGGAGAAAGCATTGATTTGAAGCAGTAAACAGCTGTGTTACTCTTTCTAGGGTCAAAATATGTAACAATCCAATGCATTTCAGTAATTACAAGAATTCGGGTTGAATTTGGAGTGTTTAGCCACCACTTCTACCCATTTTGTCCCGAAACAGGCTAAAACCGAGAAAACATTGATTCAAAGCAGTATACATCTCTGTTACTATTTCTAGGGTCAGAATGTGTGACAGTCCAATGCATTTGGCTAATTGTAAGAGTTCGGGATGAATTTGGAGTGTTTAGACAACACTTAAACCCATTTATCCCAAAACATGCTTAAACCGAGAAAACAGGCTAAAACCGAGAAAAAACATTGATTTGAAGCAGTAAAGAGTTGTGTTACTCTTTCTAGGGTCAAAATATGTAACAATCCAATGCATTTGACTAATTTCAAGAGTTCGGGTTGAATTTCGAGTGTTTAGCCACCACTTATACCCATTTTGTCCTGAAACAGGCTAAAACCGAGAAAACATTGATTCAAAGCAGTATACAGCTCTGTTACTATTTATAGGGTCAGAATGTGTGACAGTGCAATGCATTTGACTAATTTTAAGAGTTCGGGATGAATTTGGAGCGTTTAGACAACACTTAAACCCGTTTTATCCCAAAACAGGCTTAAACAGAGAAAACATGCTAAAACCGAGAGAAAACATTGATTTGAAGCAGTAATCAGCTGTGTTACTCTTTCTAGGGTCAAAATATGTAACAATCCAATGCATTTGACTAATTTCAAGAGTTCGGGTTGAATTTGTAATGTTTAGCCACCACTTATACCCATTTTGTCCCGAAACAGGCTAAAACCAAGAAAACGTTGATTCTAAGCAGTAAACAGCTCTGTTACAATTTCTAGGGTCAGAATGTGTGACATTCTAATGCATTTGACAAATTGTAAGAGTTCGGGATGAATTTGGAGTGTTTAGACAACACTTAAACCCGTTTATCCCAAAACAGACATAAACCGAGAAAACAGGCTAAAACCGAGAGAAAATATTGATTTGAAGCAGTAATCAGCTGTGTTACTCTTTCTAGGGTCAAAATATGTAACAATCCAATGCATTTCACTATTTTCAAGAGTTCGGGTTGAATTTGGAATGTTTAGCCACCACTTATACCCATTTTGTCCCGAAACAGGCTAAAACCAAGAAAACGTTGATTCTAAGCAGTAAACAGCTCTGTTACAATTTCTAGGGTCAGAATGTGTGACATTCCAATGCATTTGACTAATTTTAAGAGTTCGGGATGAATTTGGATTGTTTAGACAACACTTAAACCCATTTTATCCCAAAACATGCTTAAACCGAGAAAACAAGCTAAAACCGAGAGAAAACATTGATTTGAAGCAGTAATCAGCTATGTTACTCTTTCTAGGTTCAAATATGTAACAATCCAATGCATTTTACTAATTACAAGAGTTCGGGTTGAATTTCGACTGTTTAGCCACCACTTATACCCATTTTGTCCCGAAACAGGCTAAAACCGAGAAAACATTGATTCTAAGCAGTAAACAGCATTGTTACTGTTTCTAGGGTCAGAATGTGTGACATTCCAATGCATTTGACTAATTGTAAGAGTTCGGGATGAATTTGGAGCGTATAGACAACACTTAAACCCGTTTTATCCCAAAACAGGCTTAAACCGAGAAAACATACTAAAACCGAGAGAAAACATTGATTTGAAGCAGTAATCAGCTATGTTACTCTTTCTAGGTTCAAATATGTAATTATCCAATGCATTTGACTAATTACAAGAGTTCGGGTTGAATTTCGAGTGTTTAGCCACCACTTATACCCATTTTGTCCCGAAACAGGCTAAAACCGAGAAAACGTTGATTCTAAGCAGTAAACAGCGTTGTTACTGTTTCTAGGGTCAGAATGTGTGACATTCCAATGCATTTGACTAATTGTAAGAGTTCGGATGAATTTGGAGTGTTTAGACAACACTTAAATCCGTTTTATCTTAAAACAAGCTTAAACCGAGAAAACAGGCTAAAACCGAGAGAAAACATTGATTTGAAGCAGTAATCAGCTATGTTACTCTTTCTAGGTTCAAATATGTAACAATCCAATGCATTTGACTAATTACAAGAGTTCGGGTTGAATTTCGAGTGTTTAGCCACCACTTATACCCATTTTGTCCCGAAACAGGCTAAAACCGAGAAAACATTGATTCAAAGCAGTATACAGCTCTGTTACTATTTATAGGGTCAGAATGTGTGACAGTGGAATGCATTTGACTAATTTTAAGAGTTCGGGATGAATTTGGAGCGTTTAGACAACACTTAAACCCGTTTTATCCCAAAACATTCTTAAACAGAGAAAACAGGCTAAAACCGAGAGAAAACATTGATTTGAAGCAGTAAACAGTTGTGTTACTCTTTCTAGGGTCAAAATATGTAACAATCCAATGCATTTGAGTAATTTCAAGAGTTCGGGTTGAATTTGGAATGTTTAGCCACCACTTATACCCATTTTGTCCTGAAACAGGCTAAAACCGAGAAAACGTTGATTCAAAGCAGTAAACAGCTGTGTTACTATTTCTAGGGTCAGAATCTGTGGCAGTCCAATGCATTTGACTAATTGTAAGAGTTCGGGATGAATTTGGAGTGTTTAGACAACACTTAAACCGTTTATCCCAAAACATGCTTAAACCGAGAAAACAGGCTAAAACCGAGAGAAAACATTGATTTGAATCAGTAAACAGTTGTGTTACTCTTTCTAGGATCAAAATATGTAACAATCCAATGCATTTGACTAATTTCAAGAGTTCAGGTTGAATTTCGAGTGTTTAGCCACCACTTATACCCATTTTGTTCCGAAACATGCTAAAACCGAGAAAACGTTGATTCTAAGCAGTAAACAGCGTTGTCACTGTTTTTAGGGTCAAAATATGTAATAATCCAATGCATTTGACTAATTATAAGAGTTCGGGATGAATTTGGAGTGTTTAGACAACACTTAAACCCGTTTTATCCCAAAACAGGCTTAAACCGAGAAAACATGCTAAAACCGAGAGAAAATATTGATTTGAAGCAGTAATCAGCTATGTTACTCTTTCTAGGGTCAAATATGTAACAATCCAATGCATTTGACTAATTACAAGAGTTTGGGTTGAATTTCGAGTGTTTAGCCACCACTTATACCCATTTTGTCCCGAAACAGGCTAAAACCGAGAAAACGTTGATTCTAAGCAGTAAACAGCTCTGTTACTATTTCTAGGGTCAGAATGTGTGATATTCCAATGCATTTGACTAATTGTAAGAGTTCGGGATGAATTTGGAGTGTTTAGACAACACTTAAACCCGTTTTATCCCAAAACAGGCTTAAACTGAGAAAACGTTGATTCTAAGCAGTAAACAGCTCTGTTACTATTTATAGGGTCAGAATGTGTGACATTCCAATGCATTTGACTAATTGTAAGAGTTCAGGATTAATTTGGAGTGTTTAGACAACACTTAAACCCGTTTTATCCCAAAACAGGCTTAAACTGAGAAAACATGCTAAAACCGAGAGAAAGCATTGATTTGAAGCAGTAATCAGCTATGTTACTCTTTCTAGGGTCAAGTATGTAACAATCCAATGCATTTGACTAATTACAAGAGTTCGGGTTGAAATTCGAGTGTTTAGCCACCACTTATACCCATTTTGTCCCGAAACAGGCTAAAACTGAGAAAACGTTGATTCTAAGCAGTAAACAGCGTTGTTACTGTTTCTAGGGTTAGAATGTGTGACATTCCAATGCATTTGACTAATTGTAAGAGTTTGGGAAGAATTTGGAGTGTTTAGACAACAGTTAAACCCATTTTGTCCCGAAACAGGCTAAACCGAGAAAACGTTGATTCAAAGCAGTAAACAGATCTGTTACTATTTCTATGGTCAGAATGTGTGACAGTCCAATGCATTTGACTAATTGTAAGAGTTCAGGATGAATTTGGAGTGTTTAGACAACACTTAAACCCGTTTATCCCAAAACAAGCTTAAACCGAGAAAACAGGCTAAAACCGAGAGAAAGCATTGATTTGAAGCAGTAAACAGTTGTGTTACTCTTTCTAGGGTCAAAATATGTAACAATCCAATGCATTTGAGTAATTTCAAGAGTTCGGGTTGAATTTGGAATGTTTAGCCACCACTTATACCAATTTTGTCCCGAAACAGGCTAAAACCGAGAAAACGTTGATTCAAAGCAGTAAACAGATCAGTTACTATTTCTATGGTCAGAATGTGTGACATTCCAATGCATTTGACTAATTGTAAGAGTTCGGGATGAATTTAGAGTGTTTAGACAACACTTAAACCCGTTTATCCCAAAACAGACTTAAACAGAGAAAACAGGCTAAAACGGAGAGAAAACATTGATTTGAAGCAGTAAACATTGGTGTTACTCTTTCTAGGGTCAAAATATGTAATAATCCAATGCATTTGACTATTTCAAGAGTTCGGGTTGAATTTGGAATGTTTAGCCACCACTTATACCCATTTTGTCCCGAAACAGGCTAAAACCGAGAAAACGTTGATTCAAAGCAGTAAACAGCTGTGTTACTATTTCTAGGGTCAGAATCTGTGACATTCCAATGCATTTATCTAATTGTAAGAGTTCGGGATGAATTTGGAGTGTTTAGACAACACTTAAACCCGTTTATCCCAAAACATGCTTAAACCGAGAAAACAGGCTAAAACCGAGAGAAAACATTGATTTGAAGCAGTAAACAGTTGTGTTACTCTTTCTAGGATCAAAATATGTAACAATCCAATGCATTTGACTAATTTCAAGAGTTCAGGTTGAATTTCGAGTGTTTAGCCACCACTTATACCCATTTTGTTCCGAAACATGCTAAAACCGAGAAAACGTTGATTCTAAGCAGTAAACAGCGTTGTCACTGTTTTTAGGGTCAAAATATGTAATAATCCAATGCATTTGACTAATTATAAGAGTTCGGGATGAATTTGGAGTGTTTAGACAACACTTAAACCCGTTTTATCCCAAAACAGGCTTAAACCGAGAAAACATGCATAAACCGAGAGAAAACATTGATTTGAAGCAGTAATCAGCTATGTTACTCTTTCTAGGGTCAAATATGTAACAATCCAATGCATTTGACTAATTACAAGAGTTCGGGTTGAATTTCGAGTGTTTAGCCACCACTTATACCCATTTTGTCCCGAAACAGGCTAAAACCGAGAAAACGTTGATTCTAAGCAGTAAACAGCTCTGTTACTATTTCTAGGGTCAGAATGTGTGATATTCCAATGCATTTGACTAATTGTAAGAGTTCGGGATGAATTTGGAGTGTTTAGACAACACTTAAACCCGTTTTATCCCAAAACAGGCTTAAACTGAGAAAACATGCTAAAACCGAGAGAAAGCATTGATTTGAAGCAGTAATCAGCTATCTTACTCTTACTAGGGTCAAGTATGTAACAATCCAATGCATTTGACTAATTACAAGAGTTCGGGTTGAATTTCGAGTGTTTAGCCACCACTTATACCCATTTTGTCCCGAAACAGGCTAAAACCGAGAAAACGTTGATTCTAAGCAGTAAACAGCGTTGTTACTGTTTCTAGGGTCAGAATGTGTGACATTCCAATATTTATCAAGGTGACCGTACCGTACGGACACCGGCCCGTACAGCTTCACAATAAGGCCGATTGTAATATAGGACATAAGAAGAGAAAAGGAGGACGGTCCATCAATGGCCCATTCAGTACTCTAGAACCTTCCTATGTTACCGTTGGGAGAGAAGAGGGAGGAAGGGTCACATGTGCGCCTAAGTTGACTATGGAGGTGTCACCATCACTCTTGGGAACGCTCCCTTCTCTCTCTATATGTCCCTTTCGCTTGTTTCTATTTCGAGGTAGAGGTTGCCCTAGTTGGTTTACCTATTTAAGCTGTATTCACATGTTGTTATGTATTCTATTCTAGAAGACTAAGAATCTACTTCTCATTCTCTTTGTTACACGATATCTCTCTCACTTTATTATATCAAACTCTATCAAACTCATAAGTCTTCCGCCTATTCTAACATGGTATCAGAGCCAGGTTGTTGTTCTTGACAATCTAACTCTTCGATTCTCTTATTCTTCAACTCTTCTCACTCGATTTCTCATTCTTGTTTCTTTTATTCTCTGGGTAAACGGTTTGTCCAACGGTCCATAACATTTAAACCATGGAAAACACCAAGCCTATCGTTACACCGATTGTTCTTAAGGGAACAAACTACCTGCTGTGGACAAGAACTGCCCTTGGAGGTCGTGGCCTTTGGACTCATGTCGAAACCGACTATGTTCCAAAGCAAAACCTCAAAGGAGAAGATGAGTGCGCTTCCGAGGTGGAAGTAGAGGAAGAGAGCGAGAGGAAGGCCAAGTGGTTTCAAGAAGACCAAGTTGTCCTGTCTGTCCTCCAAAACTCTCTTGACACGCCAATCCTTGAAGCCTACTCCTATTGTGAGACGGCCAAGGAGCTTTGGGAAACGCTTAAAAACGTTTATGGTAATGTCTCTAACTTGACTCGATTTTTTGAAGTCAAGAAGGCTATTAATGAGCTCAACCAAGATGATTTGGAGTTCACTAAGCATCTTGGTAAGTTTCGAGCACTATGGTCCGAACTCGACATGTTGCGGCCAAGTACACTCGATCCGGCGGTGCTGAGTGAAAGGAAGGAGCAAGACAAGGTTTTTGGCCTTCTTCTCACCTTGAACCCATCTTTCAATGACCTCTTGAAGCACATTCTTAGGGCTGACAAACTACCCTCCTTTGAAGACATTTGTTCTCAAATCCAAAAGGAACAAGGATCACTCGACTTGTTTAGCGGTAAGGGGGAGCTTGTTATGGCTAACAAAGGAGTGTACAAGCAAGAGGATAGGAAGGTGTGGATATGTGAACATTGCAAGAAGCGAGGTCATATGAAAGACAAGTGCTGGATACTCCATCCCCATCTCAAACCGGCCAAGTTCAAGGCTAACCTCTCGAAGGAAGCGACTAGTGACAAGGGAGCCGGTTCATCGAAGCAAGGAGATGAGGCGGCCATGACCGCAGCCTATGGGGAGGTGGTGAGGAAATCAGACCTTGAAGCGCTCATTCGCTCCATTGCCTCACTCAAGGAGTCTGGTATCTCTTTCTTTACCTCTAAGCCTAGTAAATCACTTGTTATTGACTCGGGTGCTTCTCACCACATGATTAGTAACCCTAGTCTAACTAACAATATAACACCGGCTTTAGGGAATGTTATTATTGCCAATGGAGAACAAATACCTGTGAAAGGGATAGGGGACTTGAAAATATTTGATAAGACCTCAAAAGCTTTCTTTATGCCTACCTTCACCTCTAATCTTCTATCGGTTAAAAGGGTCACTAATGATTTAAATTGTTATGCAATCTTTGGTCCTAATAGTGTTCATTTTCAGGATATTGAGACTGGGAAAGTTCTTGGAGAAGGACAAGGGAGTGGAGATCTCTATGTCCTAGAGAAAACCTCACCGATCTTATCTACCTCTAATAAGTCTTGTTTTGTTGTTAATTCGGATAGTATGTGGCATGCTAGACTAGGCCACCCTCATTCTCGTGCTCTTGCTTTAATGTTACCAAATGTTTCTTTTGATAACTCAAGTTGTGAGTCTTGTATTCTTGGTAAACATTGCAAGTCTATTTTTCCTAAGTCTACTACTATTTATGAGCATTGTTTTGATCTAGTGCATTCTGATGTGTGGACTTCACCCTGTCTTTCTAGAGATAATAACAAATACTTTGTGACTTTTATTGATGAAAAATCTAAGTACACATGGATTACTTTGTTACCATCAAAGGATAGAGTGTTTGATGCCTTCATTAACTTTCAAAATTATGTCACTAACCATTTCAATGCTAAAATTAAGGTCCTTAGGTCAGACAATGGTGGGGAATATACAAGTCATAAGTTCAAAGAACATTTGGCTAAGCATGGCATCCTACAACAAACAAGCTGTCCATATACGCCCCAACAAAATGATGTGGCCGAGAGGAAGAATCGACATCTCATGGAGGTTGCACGATCGATGATGTTCCACTCACATGTTACAAGGCGATATTGGGGTGATGCCGTGATGACTGCTTGTTACTTGATTAACCGGACACCAACCAAAGTCCTTAACGACTTATCACCGTTTGAGGTATTGAACAAATTTAAACCATCTCTCGATCACTTACGTGTCTTTGGTTGTGTTTGTTTTGTATTAGTGCCCGGAGAGCAGAGGAGTAAGCTCGATCCTAAAAGCACAAAGTGTATGTTCATTGGCTATTCCACGACTCAAAAGGGGTACAAGTGCTATGATCCAACAACAAGTCGTCTGTATGTCTCTCGAGATGATCGGTTCATGGAAAATGTTGGCTACTTTGGTAACAAGGACTGGAAAAGCCTCAAGGACCTCTCCTTTTCACCGAATGACCGGGCCTCCAGCCTAAAATTCCTTCTCGATCATCTTGGTAACCCGCCTACACCGATCGCCTCTACACGGCCCTAGTCACGTCCGACCCTTACCGAGAGTGAACCAGAGCCTGCTGACGTCCCTGAGGACGTCTTGCCTCCAGATCATGTTTCTCTTGAGCCAAACTCGATGACGACCGGAGCGCATGGTGCTCCCATAATGCCTACCGAAGAACACTTGGAAAAAGCCTCACCGGCCAGCGACGCTGCTGACTCGCGTCAAGTAGAGCCGCCTACTCAACCCCTCTTACGCAGAAGTGAACGTGTTAGGTCTCACCCGTCCTCATGGAAGGATAAACGAGTCTACTACAACAGTCAAGCTGCTTCCGGTCGATCACCAAGCTTTCATTGGCCAAGTCGATGCTCATTGGGTTCCTCAAACCTATGACGAGGCCAAGGAGCACAAGGAGTGGCTAGACGCTGTCAAAGACGAAACTGGTGCCGTGATCCGGAACCACACGTGGGACGAAGCAGACCTTCCCAAAGGGAAAAAGGCCGTGAGCTCCAAATGGGTTTTCACCATCAAGTTCCTAAGCACCGGCGCCATTGAACGCCACAAAGCTCGGCTGGTCGCACGTGGCTTCACCCAAACGTATGGTGCCGACTACATGGACACGTTTGCTCCGGTGGCCAAGCTCCATACGGTTCGGGTCGTGCTTTCCCTTGCGGTCAATCTCTCATGGTATTTATGGCAGATGGATGTCAAGAACGCGTTTCTTCAAGGCGAATTAAACGAAGAGGTTTATATGACTCCTCCTCCGGGCCTTGAAGACTTGGTCGCTCCCGGGAAAGTCTTGAGGCTGCGTAAGGCCATCTATGGTCTCAAACAGTCCCCACGTGCCTGGTATCACAAACTGAGCTCCACCCTCAAGACTCAAGGTTTTCACCGTTCGGAGGCCGATCACACTCTTTTTACACTTCAAACCTCTCTTGGTCTTGTGGTGGTACTTATCTATGTCGACGACATCATTGTGACTGGCGATGATAAGGCTGGTATTGAAGACACCAAACAGTCCCTCAAATCTGCCTTTGATATCAAGGACCTAGGGGAACTCAAATACTTCCTTGGCATTGAAATCTGTCGATCTCCGGAGGGGCTCTTCCTTTCTCAACGCAAGTATACTCTGGATTTATTGGCTGAAACGGGTAAGCTTGGCGTGTCTCTGGCTCCTACACCGCTTGATGAGGACTACCAGCTCAAGCGAAAGGGGGAGAGCATTCGGGCACAAGAAGGCCGACCAAGGGAACCCATGGACGAGCCGTTCCCGGACGTCACGCGCTATCGCAGACTTGTAGGTAAGTTGATATATCTTACCATCACGCGACCTGACATATTTTAAGCTGTGAATCAGGTCAGTCAACACATGAAGGCTCCAACCAAGTATCAATGGAGCATGGTAGAGAGGATTCTCAGCTATCTCAAGGGCAGTCCAGGTCAAGGCATCTGGATGGGCAAGAATGATAACACTGAGATAGTGGGCTACTGTGATGCGGACTACAATGGAGATACCTTGGATAGGAGGTCAACCACTTGATATTGTACTTTCATTGGTGGAAATCTAGTTACATGGAAGTCAAAGAAGCAAAAGTTGGTATCTTGTTCAAGTGCTGAGGCCGAGTATCGAGCGATGAGGAAGCTAACAAACGAGTTGACTTGGTTAAAGGGGCTGCTCAAGGATCTTGGTATTGACTCAAAGCAACCGATCACCATGCATTGTGACAATGAGGCTGCAATTCACATAGCCACCAATTCTGTTTTCCATGAGAGAACCAAGCTTATTGAAAGCGATTGCCACAAGGTTCGGGAAAAGATTGAAGAAGGTGTGGTATTACCGTGTCATACTCGGAGTCAAGATCAGCTGGCTGATATATTCACCAAGTCTGCAAGTCCTAAGCTTTGTGACTATATTCATAACAAACTTGGGCTTGTAGCCATCACAAGACCTTGATCGACTTCTCTAGTCCGTGGACAACACACTCTTTTTCCCTTGACTTTGTTTTGTCACATGAGGTTTTCTAAGTCAAGGTTTTTAATGAGGTGCTGCTTCACAGGTTCCAAGCTTAGCCATTGCATTCGGCTAAGCTTGAGGAGGAGTATTGATCAAGGTGACCGTACCGTACGGACACCGGTCCGTACAGCTTCACAATAAGGCCGATTGTAATATGGGACATAAGAAGAGAAAAGGAGGACGGTCCATCAATGGCCCATTCAGTACTCTAGAACCTTCCTATGTTACCGTTGGGAGAGAAGAGGGAAGAAGGGTCACATGTGCGCCTAAGTTGACTATGGAGGTGTCACCATCACTCTTGGGAACACTCCCTTCTCTCTCTATATGTCCCTTTCGCTTGTTTCTATTTCGAGGTAGAGGTTGCCCTAGTTGGTTTACCTATTTAAGCTGTATTCACATGTTGTTATGTATTCTATTCTAGAAGACTAAGAATCTACTTCTCATTCTCTTTGTTACACGATCTCTCTCTCACTTTATTCTACCAAACTCTATCAAACTCATAAGTCTTCCGCTTATTCTAACATCCAATGCATTTGACTAATTGTAAGACTTCGGGATGAATTTGGAGTGTTTAGACAACACTTAAACCCATTTTGTCCCGAAAGAGGCTAAAACCGAGAAAACGTTGATTCAAAGCAGTAAACAGATCTGTTACTATTTCTATGGTCAGAATGTGTGACAGTCCAATGCATTTGACTAATTGTAAGAGTTCGGGATGAATTTGGAGTGTTTAGACAACACTTAAACCCGTTTATCCCAAAACAGGCTTAAACCGAGAAAACAGGCTAAAACCAAGAGAAAGCATTGATTTGAAGCAGTAAACAGTTGTTTTACTCTTTCTAGGGTCAAAATATGTAACAATCCAATGCATTTGAGTAATTTCAAGAGTTCGCGTTGAATTTGGAATGTTTAGCCACCACTTATACCCATTTTGTCCCGAAATAGGCTAAAACCGAGAAAACGTTGATTCAAAGCAGTAAACAGATCTGTTACTATTTCTATGGTCAGAATGTGTGACAGCCCAATGCATTTGACTAATTGTAAGAGTTCGGGATGAGTTAAGAGTGTTTAGACAACACTTAAACCCGTTTATCCCAAAACATGCTTAAACCGAGAAAACAGGCTAAACCCGAGAGAAAACATTGATTTGAAGCAGTAAACAGTTGTGTTACTCTTTCTAGGGTCAAAATATGTAACAATCCAATGCATTTGACTAATTTCAAGAGTTCGGGTTGAATTTCGAGTGCTTAGCCACCACTTATACCCATTTTGTCCCGAAACAGGCTAAAACCGAGAAAACGTTGATTCTAAGCAGTAAACAGGGTTGTTACTGTTTCTAGGGTCAAAATATGTAATAATCCAATGCATTTGACTAATTGTAAGAGTTCGGGATGAATTTGGAGTGTTTAGACAACACTTAAACCCGTTTTATCCCAAAACAGGCTTAAACCAAGAAAACATGCTAAAACCGAGAGAAAACATTGATTTCAAGTAGTAATCAGCTATGTTACTCTTTCTAGGGTCAAATATGTAACAATCCAATGCATTTGACTAATTACAAGAGTTCGGGTTGAATTTCGAGTGTTTAGCCACCACTTATACCCATTTTGTCCCGAAACAGGCTAAAACCGAGAAAATGTTGATTCTAAGCAGTAAACAGCTCTGTTACTATTTCTAGGGTCAGAATGTGTAACAATCCAATGCATTTGACTAATTACAAGAGTTCGGGTTGAATTTCGAGTGTTTAGCCACCACTTATACCCATATTGTCCCGAAACAGGCTAAAACCGAGAAAACGTTGATTCTAAGCAGTAAACAGCGTTGTTACTGTTTCTAGGGTCAGAATGTGTGACATTCCAATGCATTTGACTAATTGTAAGAGTTCGGGATGAATTTGGAGTGTTTAGACAACAGTTAAACCCGTTTTATCCCAAAACAGGCTTAAACTGAGAAAACATGCTAAAACCGAGATAAAGCATTGATTTGAAGCAGTAATCAGCTATGTTACTCTTTCTACGGTCAAGTATGTAACAGTCCAATACATTTGACTAATTACAAGAGTTCGGGTTGAATTTCGAGTGTTTAGCCACCACTTATACCCATTTTGTCCCGAAACAGGCGAAAACCGAGAAAACGTTGATTCTAAGCAGTAAACAGCGTTGTTACTGTTTCTAGGGTCAAAATATGTAATAATCCAATGCATTTGACTAATTGTAAGAGTTCGGGATGAATTTGGAGTGTTTAGACAACACTTAAACCCGTTTTATCCCAAAACAGGCTTAAACCGAGAAAACATGCTAATACAGAGAGAAAACATTGATTTGAAGCAGTAATCAGCTATGTTACTCTTTCTAGGGTCAAATATGTAACAATCCAATGCATTTGACTAATTACAAGAGTTCGGGTTGAATTTCGAGTGTTTAGCCACCACTTATACCCATATTGTCCCGAAACAGGCTAAAACCGAGAAAACGTTGATTCTAAGCAGTAAACAGCTCTGTTACTATTTCTAGGGTCAGAATGTGTGATATTCCAATGCATCTGACTAATTTTAAGAGTTCGGGATGAATTTGGAGTGTTTAGACAACACTTAAACCCGTTTTATCCCAAAACAGGCTTAAACTGAGAAAACATGCTAAAACTGAGAGAAAGCATTGATTTGAAGCAGTAATCAGCTATGTTACTCTTTCTAGGGTCAAGTATGTAACAATACAATGCATTTGACTAATTACAAGAGTTCGGGTTGAATTTCGAGTGTTTAGCCACCACTTATACCCATTTTGTCCCGAAACAGGCTAAAACCGAGAAAACGTTGATTCTAAGCAGTAAACAGCGTTGTTACTGTTTCTAGGGTCAGAATGTGTGACATTCCAATGCATTTGACTAATTGTAAGAGTTCGGGATGAATTTGGAATGTTTAGACAACACTTAAACCCATTTTGTCCCGAAAGAGGCTAAAACCGAGAAAACGTTGATTCAAAGCAGTAACCAGATCTGTTACTATTTCTATGGTCAGAATGTGTGACAGTCCAATGCATTTGACTAATTGTAAGAGTTCGGGATGAATTTGGAGTGTTTAGACAACACTTAAACCCGTTTATCCCAAAACAGGCTTAAACCGAGAAAACAGGCTAAAACCGAGAGAAAACATTGATTTGAAGCAGTAAACAGTTGTGTTACTCTTTCTAAGGTAAAAATATGTAACAATAAAATGCATTTGACTAATTACAAGAGTTCGGGTTGAATTTCGAGTGTTTAGCCACCACTTATATCCGTTTTGTCCCGAAACAGGCTAAAACCGAGAAAACGTTGATTCTAAGCAGTAAACAGCTCTGTTACTATTTCTAGGGTCAGAATGTGTGATATTCCAATGCATTTGACTAATTGTAAGAGTTCGGGATGAATTTGGAGTGTTTAGACAACACTTAAACCCGTTTTATCCCAAAACAGGCTTAAACCGAGAAAACATGCTAAAACCGAGAGAAAACATTGATTTGAAGCAGTAATCAGCTATGTTACTCTTTCTAGGTTCAAATATGTAACAATAAAATGCATTTGACTAATTACAAGAGTTCGGGTTAAATTTCGAGTGTTTAGCCACCACTTATATCCGTTTTGTCCCGAAACAGGCTAAAACCGAGAAAACGTTGATTCTAAGCAGTAAACAGCTCTGTTACTATTTCTAGGGTCAGAATGTGTGATATTCCAATGCATTTGACTAATTGTAGGAGTTCGGGATGAATTTGGAGTGTTTAGACAACACTTAAACCCGTTTTATCCCAAAACAGGCTTAAACCGAGAAAACATGCTAAAACCGAGAGAAAACATTGATTTGAAGCAGTAATCAGCTATGTTACTCTTTCTAGGGTCAAATATGTATCAATCCAATGCATTTGACTAATTACAAGAGTTCGGGTTGAATTTCGAGTGTTTAGCCACCACTTATATCCGTTTTGTCCCGAAACAGGCTAAAACCGAGAAAACGTTGATTCTAAGCAGTAAACAGCTCTGTTACTATTTCTAGGGTCAGAATGTTTGATATTCCAATGCATTTGACTAATTGTAAGAGTTCGGGATGAATTTGGAGTGTTTAGACAACACTTAAACCCGTTTTATCCCAAAACAGGCTTAAACCGAGAAAACATGCTAAAACCGAGAGAAAACATTGATTTGAAGCAGTAATCAGCTATGTTACTCTTTCTAGGTTCAAATATGTAACAATAAAATGCATTTGACTAATTACAAGAGTTCGGGTTGAATTTCGAGTGTTTAGCCACCACTTATATCCGTTTTGTCCCGAAACAGGCTAAAACCGAGAAAACGTTGATTCTAAGCAGTAAACAGCGTTGTTACTGTTTCTAGGGTCCGAATGTGTGACATTCCAATGCATTTGACTAATTGTAAGAGTTCGGGATGAATTTGGAGTGTTTAGACAACAGTTAAACCCGTTTTATCCCAAAACAGGCTTAAACTGAGAAAACATGCTAAAACCGAGATAAAGCATTGATTTGAAGCAGTAATCAGCTATGTTACTCTTTCTACGGTCAAGTATGTAACAGTCCAATACATTTGACTAATTACAAGAGTTCGGGTTGAATTTCGAGTGTTTAGCCACCACTTATACCCATTTTGTCCCGAAACAGGCTAAAACCGAGAAAACGTTGATTCTAAGCAGTAAACAGCGTTGTTACTGTTTCTAGGGTCAAAATATGTAATAATCCAATGCATTTGACTAATTGTAAGAGTTCGGGATGAATTTGGAGTGTTTAGACAACACTTAAACCCGTTTTATCCCAAAACAGGCTTAAACCGAGAAAACATGCTAATACAGAGAGAAAACATTGATTTGAAGCAGTAATCAGCTATGTTACTCTTTCTAGGGTCAAATATGTAACAATCCAATGCATTTGACTAATTACAAGAGTTCGGGTTGAATTTCGAGTGTTTAGCCACCACTTATACCCATATTGTCCCGAAACAGGCTAAAACCGAGAAAACGTTGATTCTAAGCAGTAAACAGCTCTGTTACTATTTCTAGGGTCAGAATGTGTGATATTCCAATGCATCTGACTAATTTTAAGAGTTCGGGATGAATTTGGAGTGTTTAGACAACACTTAAACCCGTTTTATCCCAAAACAGGCTTAAACTGAGAAAACATGCTAAAACTGAGAGAAAGCATTGATTTGAAGCAGTAATCAGCTATGTTACTCTTTCTAGGGTCAAGTATGTAACAATACAATGCATTTGACTAATTACAAGAGTTCGGGTTGAATTTCGAGTGTTTAGCCACCACTTATACCCATTTTGTCCCGAAACAGGCTAAAACCGAGAAAACGTTGATTCTAAGCAGTAAACAGCGTTGTTACTGTTTCTAGGGTCAGAATGTGTGACATTCCAATGCATTTGACTAATTGTAAGAGTTCGGGATGAATTTGGAATGTTTAGACAACACTTAAACCCATTTTGTCCCGAAAGAGGCTAAAACCGAGAAAACGTTGATTCAAAGCAGTAACCAGATCTGTTACTATTTCTATGGTCAGAATGTGTGACAGTCCAATGCATTTGACTAATTGTAAGAGTTCGGGATGAATTTGGAGTGTTTAGACAACACTTAAACCCGTTTATCCCAAAACAGGCTTAAACCGAGAAAACAGGCTAAAACCGAGAGAAAACATTGATTTGAAGCAGTAAACAGTTGTGTTACTCTTTCTAAGGTAAAAATATGTAACAATAAAATGCATTTGACTAATTACAAGAGTTCGGGTTGAATTTCGAGTGTTTAGCCACCACTTATATCCGTTTTGTCCCGAAACAGGCTAAAACCGAGAAAACGTTGATTCTAAGCAGTAAACAGCTCTGTTACTATTTCTAGGGTCAGAATGTGTGATATTCCAATGCATTTGACTAATTGTAAGAGTTCGGGATGAATTTGGAGTGTTTAGACAACACTTAAACCCGTTTTATCCCAAAACAGGCTTAAACCGAGAAAACATGCTAAAACCGAGAGAAAACATTGATTTGAAGCAGTAATCAGCTATGTTACTCTTTCTAGGTTCAAATATGTAACAATAAAATGCATTTGACTAATTACAAGAGTTCGGGTTAAATTTCGAGTGTTTAGCCACCACTTATATCCGTTTTGTCCCGAAACAGGCTAAAACCGAGAAAACGTTGATTCTAAGCAGTAAACAGCTCTGTTACTATTTCTAGGGTCAGAATGTGTGATATTCCAATGCATTTGACTAATTGT
Source organism: Camelina sativa (assembly GCF_030686135.1). Taxonomy (NCBI): domain Eukaryota; kingdom Viridiplantae; phylum Streptophyta; class Magnoliopsida; order Brassicales; family Brassicaceae; genus Camelina; species Camelina sativa. The sequence continues at coordinate 15,018,357 of NC_141892.1, read as the reverse complement.
AGGAGTTCGGGATGAATTTGGAGTGTTTAGACAACACTTAAACCCGTTTTATCCCAAAACAGGCTTAAACCGAGAAAACATGCTAAAACCGAGAGAAAACATTGATTTGAAGCAGTAATCAGCTATGTTACTCTTTCTAGGGTCAAATATGTATCAATCCAATGCATTTGACTAATTACAAGAGTTCGGGTTGAATTTCGAGTGTTTAGCCACCACTTATATCCGTTTTGTCCCGAAACAGGCTAAAACCGAGAAAACGTTGATTCTAAGCAGTAAACAGCTCTGTTACTATTTCTAGGGTCAGAATGTTTGATATTCCAATGCATTTGACTAATTGTAAGAGTTCGGGATGAATTTGGAGTGTTTAGACAACACTTAAACCCGTTTTATCCCAAAACAGGCTTAAACCGAGAAAACATGCTAAAACCGAGAGAAAACATTGATTTGAAGCAGTAATCAGCTATGTTACTCTTTCTAGGTTCAAATATGTAACAATAAAATGCATTTGACTAATTACAAGAGTTCGGGTTGAATTTCGAGTGTTTAGCCACCACTTATATCCGTTTTGTCCCGAAACAGGCTAAAACCGAGAAAACGTTGATTCTAAGCAGTAAACAGCGTTGTTACTGTTTCTAGGGTCAGAATGTGTGACATTCCAATGCATTTGACTAATTGTAAGAGTTCGGGATGAATTTGGAGTGTTTAGACAACAGTTAAACCCGTTTTATCCCAAAACAGGCTTAAACTGAGAAAACATGCTAAAACCGAGATAAAGCATTGATTTGAAGCAGTAATCAGCTATGTTACTCTTTCTACGGTCAAGTATGTAGCAGTCCAATACATTTGACTAATTACAAGAGTTCGGGTTGAATTTCGAGTGTTTAGCCACCACTTATACCCATTTTGTCCCGAAACAGGCTAAAACCGAGAAAACGTTGATTCTAAGCAGTAAACAGCGTTGTTACTGTTTCTAGGGTCAAAATATGTAATAATCCAATGCATTTGACTAATTGTAAGAGTTCGGGATGAATTTGGAGTGTTTAGACAACACTTAAACCCGTTTTATCCCAAAACAGGCTTAAACCGAGAAAACATGCTAATACAGAGAGAAAACATTGATTTGAAGCAGTAATCAGCTATGTTACTCTTTCTAGGGTCAAATATGTAACAATCCAATGCATTTGACTAATTACAAGAGTTCGGGTTGAATTTCGAGTGTTTAGCCACCACTTATACCCATATTGTCCCGAAACAGGCTAAAACCGAGAAAACGTTGATTCTAAGCAGTAAACAGCTCTGTTACTATTTCTAGGGTCAGAATGTGTGATATTCCAATGCATCTGACTAATTTTAAGAGTTCGGGATGAATTTGGAGTGTTTAGACAACACTTAAACCCGTTTTATCCCAAAACAGGCTTAAACTGAGAAAACATGCTAAAACTGAGAGAAAGCATTGATTTGAAGCAGTAATCAGCTATGTTACTCTTTCTAGGGTCAAGTATGTAACAATACAATGCATTTGACTAATTACAAGAGTTCGGGTTGAATTTCGAGTGTTTAGCCACCACTTATACCCATTTTGTCCCGAAACAGGCTAAAACCGAGAAAACGTTGATTCTAAGCAGTAAACAGCGTTGTTACTGTTTCTAGGGTCAGAATGTGTGACATTCCAATGCATTTGACTAATTGTAAGAGTTCGGGATGAATTTGGAATGTTTAGACAACACTTAAACCCATTTTGTCCCGAAAGAGGCTAAAACCGAGAAAACGTTGATTCAAAGCAGTAACCAGATCTGTTACTATTTCTATGGTCAGAATGTGTGACAGTCCAATGCATTTGACTAATTGTAAGAGTTCGGGATGAATTTGGAGTGTTTAGACAACACTTAAACCCGTTTATCCCAAAACAGGCTTAAACCGAGAAAACAGGCTAAAACCGAGAGAAAACATTGATTTGAAGCAGTAAACAGTTGTGTTACTCTTTCTAAGGTAAAAATATGTAACAATAAAATGCATTTGACTAATTACAAGAGTTCGGGTTGAATTTCGAGTGTTTAGCCACCACTTATATCCGTTTTGTCCCGAAACAGGCTAAAACCGAGAAAACGTTGATTCTAAGCAGTAAACAGCTCTGTTACTATTTCTAGGGTCAGAATGTGTGATATTCCAATGCATTTGACTAATTGTAAGAGTTCGGGATGAATTTGGAGTGTTTAGACAACACTTAAACCCGTTTTATCCCAAAACAGGCTTAAACCGAGAAAACATGCTAAAACCGAGAGAAAACATTGATTTGAAGCAGTAATCAGCTATGTTACTCTTTCTAGGTTCAAATATGTAACAATAAAATGCATTTGACTAATTACAAGAGTTCGGGTTAAATTTCGAGTGTTTAGCCACCACTTATATCCGTTTTGTCCCGAAACAGGCTAAAACCGAGAAAACGTTGATTCTAAGCAGTAAACAGCTCTGTTACTATTTCTAGGGTCAGAATGTGTGATATTCCAATGCATTTGACTAATTGTAGGAGTTCGGGATGAATTTGGAGTGTTTAGACAACACTTAAACCCGTTTTATCCCAAAACAGGCTTAAACCGAGAAAACATGCTAAAACCGAGAGAAAACATTGATTTGAAGCAGTAATCAGCTATGTTACTCTTTCTAGGGTCAAATATGTATCAATCCAATGCATTTGACTAATTACAAGAGTTCGGGTTGAATTTCGAGTGTTTAGCCACCACTTATATCCGTTTTGTCCCGAAACAGGCTAAAACCGAGAAAACGTTGATTCTAAGCAGTAAACAGCTCTGTTACTATTTCTAGGGTCAGAATGTTTGATATTCCAATGCATTTGACTAATTGTAAGAGTTCGGGATGAATTTGGAGTGTTTAGACAACACTTAAACCCGTTTTATCCCAAAACAGGCTTAAACCGAGAAAACATGCTAAAACCGAGAGAAAACATTGATTTGAAGCAGTAATCAGCTATGTTACTCTTTCTAGGTTCAAATATGTAACAATAAAATGCATTTGACTAATTACAAGAGTTCGGGTTGAATTTCGAGTGTTTAGCCACCACTTATATCCGTTTTGTCCCGAAACAGGCTAAAACCGAGAAAACGTTGATTCTAAGCAGTAAACAGCTCTGTTACTATTTCTAGCGTCAGAATGTGTGATATTCCAATGCATTTGACTAATTGTAGGAGTTCGGGATGAATTTGGAGTGTTTAGACAACACTTAAACCCGTTTTATCCCAAAACAGGCTTAAACCAAGAAAACATGCTAAAACCGAGAGAAAACATTGATTTCAAGTAGTAATCAGCTATGTTACTCTTTCTAGGGTCAAATATGTAACAATCCAATGCATTTGACTAATTACAAGAGTTCGGGTTGAATTTCGAGTGTTTAGCCACCACTTATACCCATTTTGTCCCGAAACAGGCTAAAACCGAGAAAATGTTGATTCTAAGCAGTAAACAGCTCTGTTACTATTTCTAGGGTCAGAATGTGTAACAATCCAATGCATTTGACTAATTACAAGAGTTCGGGTTGAATTTCGAGTGTTTAGCCACCACTTATACCCATATTGTCCCGAAACAGGCTAAAACCGAGAAAACGTTGATTCTAAGCAGTAAACAGCGTTGTTACTGTTTCTAGGGTCAGAATGTGTGACATTCCAATGCATTTGACTAATTGTAAGAGTTCGGGATGAATTTGGAGTGTTTAGACAACAGTTAAACCCGTTTTATCCCAAAACAGGCTTAAACTGAGAAAACATGCTAAAACCGAGATAAAGCATTGATTTGAAGCAGTAATCAGCTATGTTACTCTTTCTACGGTCAAGTATGTAACAGTCCAATACATTTGACTAATTACAAGAGTTCGGGTTGAATTTCGAGTGTTTAGCCACCACTTATACCCATTTTGTCCCGAAACAGGCTAAAACCGAGAAAACGTTGATTCTAAGCAGTAAACAGCGTTGTTACTGTTTCTAGGGTCAAAATATGTAATAATCCAATGCATTTGACTAATTGTAAGAGTTCGGGATGAATTTGGAGTGTTTAGACAACACTTAAACCCGTTTTATCCCAAAACAGGCTTAAACCGAGAAAACATGCTAATACAGAGAGAAAACATTGATTTGAAGCAGTAATCAGCTATGTTACTCTTTCTAGGGTCAAATATGTAACAATCCAATGCATTTGACTAATTACAAGAGTTCGGGTTGAATTTCGAGTGTTTAGCCACCACTTATACCCATATTGTCCCGAAACAGGCTAAAACCGAGAAAACGTTGATTCTAAGCAGTAAACAGCTCTGTTACTATTTCTAGGGTCAGAATGTGTGATATTCCAATGCATCTGACTAATTTTAAGAGTTCGGGATGAATTTGGAGTGTTTAGACAACACTTAAACCCGTTTTATCCCAAAACAGGCTTAAACTGAGAAAACATGCTAAAACTGAGAGAAAGCATTGATTTGAAGCAGTAATCAGCTATGTTACTCTTTCTAGGGTCAAGTATGTAACAATACAATGCATTTGACTAATTACAAGAGTTCGGGTTGAATTTCGAGTGTTTAGCCACCACTTATACCCATTTTGTCCCGAAACAGGCTAAAACCGAGAAAACGTTGATTCTAAGCAGTAAACAGCGTTGTTACTGTTTCTAGGGTCAGAATGTGTGACATTCCAATGCATTTGACTAATTGTAAGAGTTCGGGATGAATTTGGAATGTTTAGACAACACTTAAACCCATTTTGTCCCGAAAGAGGCTAAAACCGAGAAAACGTTGATTCAAAGCAGTAACCAGATCTGTTACTATTTCTATGGTCAGAATGTGTGACAGTCCAATGCATTTGACTAATTGTAAGAGTTCGGGATGAATTTGGAGTGTTTAGACAACACTTAAACCCGTTTATCCCAAAACAGGCTTAAACCGAGAAAACAGGCTAAAACCGAGAGAAAACATTGATTTGAAGCAGTAAACAGTTGTGTTACTCTTTCTAAGGTAAAAATATGTAACAATAAAATGCATTTGACTAATTACAAGAGTTCGGGTTGAATTTCGAGTGTTTAGCCACCACTTATATCCGTTTTGTCCCGAAACAGGCTAAAACCGAGAAAACGTTGATTCTAAGCAGTAAACAGCTCTGTTACTATTTCTAGGGTCAGAATGTGTGATATTCCAATGCATTTGACTAATTGTAAGAGTTCGGGATGAATTTGGAGTGTTTAGACAACACTTAAACCCGTTTTATCCCAAAACAGGCTTAAACCGAGAAAACATGCTAAAACCGAGAGAAAACATTGATTTGAAGCAGTAATCAGCTATGTTACTCTTTCTAGGTTCAAATATGTAACAATAAAATGCATTTGACTAATTACAAGAGTTCGGGTTAAATTTCGAGTGTTTAGCCACCACTTATATCCGTTTTGTCCCGAAACAGGCTAAAACCGAGAAAACGTTGATTCTAAGCAGTAAACAGCTCTGTTACTATTTCTAGGGTCAGAATGTGTGATATTCCAATGCATTTGACTAATTGTAGGAGTTCGGGATGAATTTGGAGTCTTTAGACAACACTTAAACCCGTTTTATCCCAAAACAGGCTTAAACCGAGAAAACATGCTAAAACCGAGAGAAAACATTGATTTGAAGCAGTAATCAGCTATGTTACTCTTTCTAGGGTCAAATATGTATCAATCCAATGCATTTGACTAATTACAAGAGTTCGGGTTGAATTTCGAGTGTTTAGCCACCACTTATATCCGTTTTGTCCCGAAACAGGCTAAAACCGAGAAAACGTTGATTCTAAGCAGTAAACAGCTCTGTTACTATTTCTAGGGTCAGAATGTTTGATATTCCAATGCATTTGACTAATTGTAAGAGTTCGGGATGAATTTGGAGTGTTTAGACAACACTTAAACCCGTTTTATCCCAAAACAGGCTTAAACCGAGAAAACATGCTAAAACCGAGAGAAAACATTGATTTGAAGCAGTAATCAGCTATGTTACTCTTTCTAGGTTCAAATATGTAACAATAAAATGCATTTGACTAATTACAAGAGTTCGGGTTGAATTTCGAGTGTTTAGCCACCACTTATATCCGTTTTGTCCCGAAACAGGCTAAAACCGAGAAAACGTTGATTCTAAGCAGTAAACAGCTCTGTTACTATTTCTAGCGTCAGAATGTGTGATATTCCAATGCATTTGACTAATTGTAGGAGTTCGGGATGAATTTGGAGTGTTTAGACAACACTTAAACCCGTTTTATCCCAAAACAGGCTTAAACCGAGAAAACATGCTAAAACCGAGAGAAAACATTGATTTGAAGCAGTAATCAGCTATGTTACTCTTTCTAGGGTCAAATATGTATCAATCCAATGCATTTGACTAATTACAAGAGTTCGGGTTGAATTTCGAGTGTTTAGCCACCACTTATATCCATTTTGTCCCGAAACAGGCTAAAACCGAGAAAACGTTGATTCTAAGCAGTAAACAGCTCTGTTACTATTTCTAGGGTCAGAATGTGTGATATTCCAATGCATTTGACTAATTGTAAGAGTTCGGGATAAATTTGGAGTGTTTAGACAACACTTAAACCCGTTTTATCCCAAAACAGGCTTAAACTGAGAAAACATGCTAAAACCGAGATAAAGCATTGATTTGAAGCAGTAATCAGCTATTTTACTCTTTCTAGGGTCAAGTATGAAACAATCCAATGCATTTGACTAATTACAAGAGTTCGGGTTGAATTTCGAGTGTTTAGCCACCACTTATACCCGTTTTGTCCCGAAACAGGCTAAAACCGAGAAAACATTGATTCTAAGCAGTAAACAGCGTTGTTACTGTTTCTAGGGTCAGAATGTGTGACATTCCAATGTATTTGACTAATTGTAAGTGTTCGGGATGAATTTGGAGTGTTTAGACAACACTTAAACCCATTTTGTCCAGAAAGAGGCTAAAACCGAGAAAACGTTGATTCAAAGCAGTAAACTGATCTGTTACTATTTCTATGGTCAGAATGTGTGACAGTCAAATGCATTTGACAAGTTGTAAGAATTCGGGATGAATTTGGAGTGTTTAGACAACACTTAAACCCGTTTATCCCAAAACAGGCTTAAACCGAGAAAACAGGCTAAAACGAGAGAAAGCATAGATTTGAAGCAGTAAACAGTTGTGTTACTCTTTCTAGGGTCAAAATATGTAACAATCCAATGCATTTGAGTAATTTCAAGAGTTCGGGTTGAATTTGGAATGTTTAGCCACCACTTATACCCATTTTGTCCCGAAACAGGCTAAAACCGAGAAAACGTTGATTCAAAGTAGTAAACAGATCTGTTACTATTTCTATGGTCAGAATGTGTGACAGTCCAATGCATTTGACTAATTGTAAGAGTTCAGGATGAATTAAGAGTGTTTAGATAACACTTAAACAAGTTTATCCCAAAACATGCTTAAACCGAGAAAACAGGCTAAAACCGAGAGAAAACATTGATTTGAAGCAGTAAACAGTTGTGTTACTCTTTCTAGGGTCAAAATATGTAACAATCCAATGCATTTGACTAATTTAAAGAGTTCGGGTTGAATTTCGAGTGTTTAGCCACTACTTATACCCATTTTGTCCCGAAAGAGGCTAAACGGAGAAAACGTTGATTCAAAGCAGTAAACAGATCTGTTACTATTTCTATAGTCAGAATGTGTGACAGTCCAATGCATTTGACTAATTGTAAGACTTCGGGATGAATTTGGAGTGTTTAGACAACACTTAAACCCGCTTATCCTAAAACAGGCTTAAACCGAGAAAACAGGCTAAAACCGAGAGAAAGCATTGATTTGAAGCAGTAAACAGTTGTGTTACTATTTCTAGGGTCAAAATATGTAACAATCCAATGCATTTGAGTAATTTCAAGAGTTCGGGTTGAAGTTGGAATGTTTAGCCACCACTTATACCCATTTTGTCCCGAAACAGGCTAAAACCGAGAAAACGTTGATTCAAAGCAGTAAACAGATCTGTTACTATTTCTATGGTCAGAATGTGTGACAGTCCAATGCATTTGACTAATTGTAAGAGTTCGGGATGAATTAAGAGTGTTTAGACAACACTTAAACTCGTTTATCCCAAAACATGCTTAAACCGAGAAAACAGGCTAAAACCGAGAGAAAACATTGATTTGAAGCAGTAAACAGTTGTGTTACTCTTTCTAGGGTCAAAATATGTAACAATCCAATGCATTTGACTAATTTCAAGAGTTCGGGTTGAATTTCGAGTGTTTAGCCACCACTTATACCCATTTTGTCCCGAAACAGGCTAAAACCGAGAAAACGTTGATTCTAAGCAGTAAACAGCGTTGTTACTGTTTCTACGGTCAAAATATGTAATAATCCAATGCATTTGACTAATTGTAAGAGTTCGGGATGAATTTGGAGAGTTTAGACAACACTTAAACCCGTTTTATCCCAAAACAGGCTTAAACCGAGAAAACATGCTAAAACCGAGAGAAAACATTGATTTGAAGCAGTAATCAGCTATGTTACTCTTTCTAGGGTCAAATATGTAACAATCCAATGCATTTGACTAATTACAAGAGTTCGGGTTGAATTTCGAGTGTTAAGCCACCACTTATACCCATTTTGTCCCGAAACAGGCTAAAACCGAGAATACGTTGATTCTAAGCAGTAAACAGCTCTGTTACTATTTCTAGAGTCAGAATGTGTGACATTCTAATGCATTTGACTAATTGTAAGAGTTCGGGATGAATTTGGAGTGTTTAGACAACACTTAAACCCGTTTTATCCCAAAACAGGCTTAAACTGAGAAAACATGCTAAAACCGAGAGAAAGCATTGATTTGAAGCAATAATCAGCTATGTTACTCTTTCTAGGGTCAAGTATGTAAAAATCCAATGCATTTGACTAATTACAAGAGTTTGGGTTGAATTTCGAGTGTTTAGCCACCACTTATACCCATTTTGTCCCAAACAGGCTAAAACCGAGAAAACGTTGATGCTAAGCAGTAAACAGCATTGTTACTGTTTCTAGGGTCAGAATGTGTGACATTACAATGCATTTGACTAATTGTAAGAGTTCGGGATGAATTTGGAGTGTTTAGACAACACTTAAACCCATTTTGTCCCGAAAGCGGCTAAACCGAGAAAACGTTGATTCAAAGCAGTAAACAGATCTGTTACTATTTCTATGGTCAGAATGTGTGACAGTCCAATGCATTTGACTAATTGTAAGAGTTCGGGATGAATTTGGAGTGTTTAGACAACACTTAAACCCGTTTATCCCAAAACAGGCTTAAACCGAGAAAACAGGCTAAAACCGAGAGAAAGCATTGATTTGAAGCAGTAAACAGTTGTGTTACTATTTCTAGGGTCAAAATATGTAACAATCCAATGCATTTGAGTAATTTCAAGAGTTCGGGTTGAAGTTGGAATGTTTAGCCACCACTTATACCCATTTTGTCCCGAAACAGGCTAAAACTGAGAAAACGTTGATTCAAAGCAGTAAACAGATCTGTTACTATTTCTATGGTCAGAATGTTTGACAGTCCAATGCATTTGACTAATTGTAAGAGTTCGGGATGAATTAAGAGTGTTTAGACAACACTTAAACTCGTTTATCCCAAAACATGCTTAAACCGAGAAAACAGGCTAAAACCGAGAGAAAACATTGATTTGAAGCAGTAAACAGTTGTGTTACTCTTTCTAGGGTCAAAATATGTAACAATCCAATGCATTTGACTAATTTCAAGAGTTCGGGTTGAATTTCGAGTGTTTAGCCACCACTTATACCCATTTTGTCCCGAAACAGGCTAAAACCGAGAAAACGTTGATTCTAGGCAGTAAACAGCGTTGTTACTGTTTCTAGGGTCAAAATATGTAATAATCCAATGCATTTGACTAATTGTAAGAGTTCGGGATGAATTTGGAGAGTTTAGACAACACTTAAACCCGTTTTATCCCAAAACAGGCTTAAACCGAGAAAACATGCTAATACCGAGAGAAAACATTGATTTGTAGCAGTAATCAGCTATGTTACTCTTTCTAGGGTCAAATATGTAACAATCCAATGCATTTGACTAATTACAAGAGTTCGGGTTGAATTTCGAGTGTTTAGCCACCACTTATACCCATTTTGTCCCGAAACAGGCTAAAACCGAGAATACGTTGATTCTAAGCAGTAAACAGCTCTGTTACTATTTCTAGAGTCAGAATGTATGACATTCTAATGCATTTGACTAATTGTAAGAGTTCGGGATCAATTTGGAGTGTTTAGACAACACTTAAACCCGTTTTATCCCAAAACAGGCTTAAACTGAGAAAACATGCTAAAACCGAGAGAAAGCATTGATTTGAAGCAATAATCAGCTATGTTACTCTTTCTAGGGTCAAGTATGTAAAAATCCAATGCATTTGACTAATTACAAGAGTTCGGGTTGAATTTCGAGTGTTTAGCCACCACTTATACCCATTTTGTCCCAAACAGGCTAAAACCGAGAAAACGTTGATGCTAAGCAGTAAACAGCATTTTTACTGTTTCTAGGGTCAGAATGTGTGACATTACAATGCATTTGACAAATTGTAAGAGTTCGGGATGAATTTGGAGTGTTTAGACAACACTTAAACCCATTTTGTCCCGAAAGAGGCTAAACCGAGAAAACGTTGCTTCAAAGCAGTAAACAGATCTGTTACTATTTCTATGGTCAGAATGTGTGACAGTCCAATGCATTTGACTAATTGTAAGAGTTCGGGATGAATTTGGAGTGTTTAGACAACACTTAAACCCGTTTATCCCAAAACAGGCTTAAACCGAGAAAACATGCTAAAACCGAGAGAAAGCATTGATTTGAAGCAGTAAACAGTTGTGTTACTATTTCTAGGGTCAAAATATGTAACAATCCAATGCATTTGAGTAATTTCAAGAGTTGGGGTTGAAGTTGGAATGTTTAGCCACCACTTATACCCATTTTGTCCCGAAACAGGCTAAAACCGAGAAAACGTTGACTCAAAGCAGTAAACAGATCTGTTACTATTTCTATGGTCAGAATGTGTGACAGTCCAATGCATTTGACTAATTGTAAGAGTTCGGGATGAATTAAGAGTGTTTAGACAACACTTAAACTCGTTTATCCCAAAACATGCTTAAACCGAGAAAACAGGCTAAAACCGAGAGAAAACATTGATTTGAAGCAGTAAACAGTTGTGTTACTCTTTCTAGGGTCAAAATATGTAACAATCCAATGCATTTGACTAATTTCAAGAGTTCGGGTTGAATTTCGAGTGTTTAGCCACCACTTATACCCATTTTGTCCCGAAACAGGCTAAAACCGAGAAAACGTTGATTCTAGGCAGTAAACAGCGTTGTTACTGTTTCTAGGGTCAAAATATGTAATAATCCAATGCATTTGACTAATTGTAAGAGTTTGGGATGAATTTGGAGACTTTAGACAACACTTAAACCCGTTTTATCCCAAAACAGGCTTAAACCGAGAAAACATGCTAATACCGAGAGAAAACATTGATTTGTAGCAGTAATCAGCTATGTTACTCTTTCTAGGGTCAAATATGTAACAATCCAATGCATTTGACTAATTACAAGAGTTCGGGTTGAATTTCGAGTGTTTAGCCACCACTTATACCCATTTTGTCCCGAAACAGGCTAAAACCGAGAATACGTTGATTCTAAGCAGTAAACAGCTCTGTTACTATTTCTAGAGTCAGAATGTATGACATTCTAATGCATTTGACTAATTGTAAGAGTTCGGGATCAATTTGGAGTGTTTAGACAACACTTAAACCCGTTTTATCCCAAAACAGGCTTAAACTGAGAAAACATGCTAAAACCGAGAGAAAGCATTGATTTGAAGCAATAATCAGCTATGTTACTCTTTCTAGGGTCAAGTATGTAAAAATCCAATGCATTTGACTAATTACAAGAGTTCGGGTTGAATTTCGAGTGTTTAGCCACCACTTATACCCATTTTGTCCCAAACAGGCTAAAACCGAGAAAACGTTGATGCTAAGCAGTAAACAGCATTTTTACTGTTTCTAGGGTCAGAATGTGTGACATTACAATGCATTTGACAAATTGTAAGAGTTCGGGATGAATTTGGAGTGTTTAGACAACACTTAAACCCATTTTGTCCCGAAAGAGGCTAAACCGAGAAAACGTTGCTTCAAAGCAGTAAACAGATCTGTTACTATTTCTATGGTCAGAATGTGTGACAGTCCAATGCATTTGACTAATTGTAAGAGTTCGGGATGAATTTGGAGTGTTTAGACAACACTTAAACCCGTTTATCCCAAAACAGGCTTAAACCGAGAAAACAGGCTAAAACCGAGAGAAAGCATTGATTTGAAGCAGTAAACAGTTGTGTTACTATTTCTAGGGTCAAAATATGTAACAATCCAATGCATTTGAGTAATTTCAAGAGTTGGGGTTGAAGTTGGAATGTTTAGCCACCACTTATACCCATTTTGTCCCGAAACAGGCTAAAACCGAGAAAACGTTGATTCAAAGCAGTAAACAGATCTGTTACTATTTCTATGGTCAGAATGTGTGACAGTCCAATGCATTTGACTAATTGTAAGAGTTCGGGATGAATTAAGAGTGTTTAGACAACACTTAAACTCGTTTATCCCAAAACATGCTTAAACCGAGAAAACAGGCTAAAACCGAGAGAAAACATTGATTTGAAGCAGTAAACAGTTGTGTTACTCTTTCTAGGGTCAAAATATGTAACAATCCAATGCATTTGACTAATTTCAAGAGTTCGGGTTGAATTTCGAGTGTTTAGCCACCACTTATACCCATTTTGTCCCGAAACAGGCTAAAACCGAGAAAACGTTGATTCTAAGCAGTAAACAGCGTTGTTACTGTTTCTAGGGTCAAAATATGTAATAATCCAATGCATTTGACTAATTGTAAGAGTTCGGGATGAATTTGGAGAGTTTAGACAACACTTAAACCCGTTTTATCCCAAAACAGGCTTAAACCGAGAAAACATGCTAATACCGAGAGAAAACATTGATTTGAAGCAGTAATCAGCTATGTTACTCTTTCTAGGGTCAAATATGTAACAATCCAATGCATTTGACTAATTACAAGAGTTCGGGTTGAATTTCGAGTGTTTAGCCACCACTTATACCCATTTTGTCCCGAAACAGGCTAAAACCGAGAATACGTTGATTCTAAGCAGTAAACAGCTCTGTTACTATTTCTAGAGTCAGAATGTATGACATTCTAATGCATTTGACTAATTGTAAGAGTTCGGGATCAATTTGGAGTGTTTAGACAACACTTAAACCCGTTTTATCCCAAAACAGGCTTAAACCGAGAAAACATGCTAATACCGAGAGAAAACATTGATTTGTAGCAGTAATCAGCTATGTTACTCTTTCTAGGGTCAAATATGTAACAATCCAATGCATTTGACTAATTACAAGAGTTCGGGTTGAATTTCGAGTGTTTAGCCACCACTTATACCCATTTTGTCCCGAAACAGGCTAAAACCGAGAATACGTTGATTCTAAGCAGTAAACAGCTCTGTTACTATTTCTAGAGTCAGAATGTATGACATTCTAATGCATTTGACTAATTGTAAGAGTTCGGGATCAATTTGGAGTGTTTAGACAACACTTAAACCCGTTTTATCCCAAAACAGGCTTAAACTGAGAAAACATGCTAAAACCGAGAGAAAGCATTGATTTGAAGCAATAATCAGCTATGTTACTCTTTCTAGGGTCAAGTATGTAAAAATCCAATGCATTTGACTAATTACAAGAGTTCGGGTTGAATTTCGAGTGTTTAGCCACCACTTATACCCATTTTGTCCCAAACAGGCTAAAACCGAGAAAACGTTGATGCTAAGCAGTAAACAGCATTTTTACTGTTTCTAGGGTCAGAATGTGTGACATTACAATGCATTTGACAAATTGTAAGAGTTCGGGATGAATTTGGAGTGTTTAGACAACACTTAAACCCATTTTGTCCCGAAAGAGGCTAAACCGAGAAAACGTTGCTTCAAAGCAGTAAACAGATCTGTTACTATTTCTATGGTCAGAATGTGTGACAGTCCAATGCATTTGACTAATTGTAAGAGTTCGGGATGAATTTGGAGTGTTTAGACAACACTTAAACCCGTTTATCCCAAAACAGGCTTAAACCGAGAAAACATGCTAAAACCGAGAGAAAGCATTGATTTGAAGCAGTAAACAGTTGTGTTACTATTTCTAGGGTCAAAATATGTAACAATCCAATGCATTTGAGTAATTTCAAGAGTTGGGGTTGAAGTTGGAATGTTTAGCCACCACTTATACCCATTTTGTCCCGAAACAGGCTAAAACCGAGAAAACGTTGACTCAAAGCAGTAAACAGATCTGTTACTATTTCTATGGTCAGAATGTGTGACAGTCCAATGCATTTGACTAATTGTAAGAGTTCGGGATGAATTAAGAGTGTTTAGACAACACTTAAACTCGTTTATCCCAAAACATGCTTAAACCGAGAAAACAGGCTAAAACCGAGAGAAAACATTGATTTGAAGCAGTAAACAGTTGTGTTACTCTTTCTAGGGTCAAAATATGTAACAATCCAATGCATTTGACTAATTTCAAGAGTTCGGGTTGAATTTCGAGTGTTTAGCCACCACTTATACCCATTTTGTCCCGAAACAGGCTAAAACCGAGAAAACGTTGATTCTAGGCAGTAAACAGCGTTGTTACTGTTTCTAGGGTCAAAATATGTAATAATCCAATGCATTTGACTAATTGTAAGAGTTTGGGATGAATTTGGAGAGTTTAGACAACACTTAAACCCGTTTTATCCCAAAACAGGCTTAAACCGAGAAAACATGCTAATACCGAGAGAAAACATTGATTTGTAGCAGTAATCAGCTATGTTACTCTTTCTAGGGTCAAATATGTAACAATCCAATGCATTTGACTAATTACAAGAGTTCGGGTTGAATTTCGAGTGTTTAGCCACCACTTATACCCATTTTGTCCCGAAACAGGCTAAAACCGAGAATACGTTGATTCTAAGCAGTAAACAGCTCTGTTACTATTTCTAGAGTCAGAATGTATGACATTCTAATGCATTTGACTAATTGTAAGAGTTCGGGATCAATTTGGAGTGTTTAGACAACACTTAAACCCGTTTTATCCCAAAACAGGCTTAAACTGAGAAAACATGCTAAAACCGAGAGAAAGCATTGATTTGAAGCAATAATCAGCTATGTTACTCTTTCTAGGGTCAAGTATGTAAAAATCCAATGCATTTGACTAATTACAAGAGTTCGGGTTGAATTTCGAGTGTTTAGCCACCACTTATACCCATTTTGTCCCAAACAGGCTAAAACCGAGAAAACGTTGATGCTAAGCAGTAAACAGCATTTTTACTGTTTCTAGGGTCAGAATGTGTGACATTACAATGCATTTGACAAATTGTAAGAGTTCGGGATGAATTTGGAGTGTTTAGACAACACTTAAACCCATTTTGTCCCGAAAGAGGCTAAACCGAGAAAACGTTGCTTCAAAGCAGTAAACAGATCTGTTACTATTTCTATGGTCAGAATGTGTGACAGTCCAATGCATTTGACTAATTGTAAGAGTTCGGGATGAATTTGGAGTGTTTAGACAACACTTAAACCCGTTTATCCCAAAACAGGCTTAAACCGAGAAAACAGGCTAAAACCGAGAGAAAGCATTGATTTGAAGCAGTAAACAGTTGTGTTACTATTTCTAGGGTCAAAATATGTAACAATCCAATGCATTTGAGTAATTTCAAGAGTTGGGGTTGAAGTTGGAATGTTTAGCCACCACTTATACCCATTTTGTCCCGAAACAGGCTAAAACCGAGAAAACGTTGATTCAAAGCAGTAAACAGATCTGTTACTATTTCTATGGTCAGAATGTGTGACAGTCCAATGCATTTGACTAATTGTAAGAGTTCGGGATGAATTAAGAGTGTTTAGACAACACTTAAACTCGTTTATCCCAAAACATGCTTAAACCGAGAAAACAGGCTAAAACCGAGAGAAAACATTGATTTGAAGCAGTAAACAGTTGTGTTACTCTTTCTAGGGTCAAAATATGTAACAATCCAATGCATTTGACTAATTTC
This sequence comes from Camelina sativa, assembly GCF_030686135.1. Taxonomy (NCBI): domain Eukaryota; kingdom Viridiplantae; phylum Streptophyta; class Magnoliopsida; order Brassicales; family Brassicaceae; genus Camelina; species Camelina sativa. The sequence continues at coordinate 15,002,225 of NC_141892.1, read as the reverse complement.
AAGAGTTCGGGTTGAATTTCGAGTGTTTAGCCACCACTTATACCCATTTTGTCCCGAAACAGGCTAAAACCGAGAAAACGTTGATTCTAAGCAGTAAACAGCGTTGTTACTGTTTCTAGGGTCAAAATATGTAATAATCCAATGCATTTGACTAATTGTAAGAGTTCGGGATGAATTTGGAGAGTTTAGACAACACTTAAACCCGTTTTATCCCAAAACAGGCTTAAACCGAGAAAACATGCTAATACCGAGAGAAAACATTGATTTGAAGCAGTAATCAGCTATGTTACTCTTTCTAGGGTCAAATATGTAACAATCCAATGCATTTGACTAATTACAAGAGTTCGGGTTGAATTTCGAGTGTTTAGCCACCACTTATACCCATTTTGTCCCGAAACAGGCTAAAACCGAGAATACGTTGATTCTAAGCAGTAAACAGCTCTGTTACTATTTCTAGAGTCAGAATGTATGACATTCTAATGCATTTGACTAATTGTAAGAGTTCGGGATCAATTTGGAGTGTTTAGACAACACTTAAACCCGTTTTATCCCAAAACAGGCTTAAACTGAGAAAACATGCTAAAACCGAGAGAAAGCATTGATTTGAAGCAATAATCAGCTATGTTACTCTTTCTAGGGTCAAGTATGTAAAAATCCAATGCATTTGACTAATTACAAGAGTTCGGGTTGAATTTCGAGTGTTTAGCCACCACTTATACCCATTTTGTCCCAAACAGGCTAAAACCGAGAAAACGTTGATGCTAAGCAGTAAACAGCATTTTTACTGTTTCTAGGGTCAGAATGTGTGACATTACAATGCATTTGACTAATTGTAAGAGTTCAGGATGAATTTGGAGTGTTTAGACAACACTTAAACCCATTTTGTCCCGAAAGAGGCTAAACCGAGAAAACGTTGCTTCAAAGCAGTAAACAGATCTGTTACTATTTCTATGGTCAGAATGTGTGACAGTCCAATGCATTTGACTAATTGTAAGAGTTCGGGATGAATTTGGAGTGTTTAGACAACACTTAAACCCGTTTATCCCAAAACAGGCTTAAACCGAGAAAACAGGCTAAAACCGAGAGAAAGCATTGATTTGAAGCAGTAAACAGTTGTGTTACTATTTCTAGGGTCAAAATATGTAACAATCCAATGCATTTGAGTAATTTCAAGAGTTGGGGTTGAAGTTGGAATGTTTAGCCACCACTTATACCCATTTTGTCCCGAAACAGGCTAAAACCGAGAAAACGTTGATTCAAAGCAGTAAACAGATCTGTTACTATTTCTATGGTCAGAATGTGTGACAGTCCAATGCATTTGACTAATTGTAAGAGTTCGGGATGAATTAAGAGTGTTTAGACAACACTTAAACTCGTTTATCCCAAAACATGCTTAAACCGAGAAAACAGGCTAAAACCGAGAGAAAACATTGATTTGAAGGAGTAAACAGTTGTGTTACTCTTTCTAGGGTCAAAATATGTAACAATCCAATGCATTTGACTAATTTCAAGAGTTCGGGTTGAATTTCGAGTGTTTAGCCACCACTTATACCCATTTTGTCCCGAAACAGGCTAAAACCGAGAAAACGTTGATTCTAAGCAGTAAACAGCGTTGTTACTGTTTCTAGGGTCAAAATATGTAATAATCCAATGCATTTGACTAATTGTACGAGTTCGGGATGAATTTGGAGAGTTTAGACAACACTTAAACCCGTTTTATCCCAAAACAGGCTTAAACCGAGAAAACATGCTAATACCGAGAGAAAACATTGATTTGAAGCAGTAATCAGCTATGTTACTCTTTCTAGGGTCAAATATGTAACAATCCAATGCATTTGACTAATTACAAGAGTTCGGGTTGAATTTCGAGTGTTTAGCCACCACTTATACCCATTTTGTCCCGAAACAGGCTAAAACCGAGAATACGTTGATTCTAAGCAGTAAACAGCTCTGTTACTATTTCTAGAGTCAGAATGTATGACATTCTAATGCATTTGACTAATTGTAAGAGTTCGGGATCAATTTGGAGTGTTTAGACAACACTTAAACCCGTTTTATCCCAAAACAGGCTTAAACTGAGAAAACATGCTAAAACCGAGAGAAAGCATTGATTTGAAGCAATAATCAGCTATGTTACTCTTTCTAGGGTCAAGTATGTAAAAATCCAATGCATTTGACTAATTACAAGAGTTCGGGTTGAATTTCGAGTGTTTAGCCACCACTTATACCCATTTTGTCCCAAACAGGCTAAAACCGAGAAAACGTTGATGCTAAGCAGTAAACAGCATTTTTACTGTTTCTAGGGTCAGAATGTGTGACATTACAATGCATTTGACTAATTGTAAGAGTTCGGGATGAATTTGGAGTGTTTAGACAACACTTAAACCCATTTTGTCCCGAAAGAGGCTAAACCGAGAAAACGTTGATTCAAAGCAGTAAACAGATCTGTTACTATTTCTATGGTCAGAATGTGTGACAGTCCAATGCATTTGACTAATTGTAAGAGTTCGGGATGAATTTGGAGTGTTTAGACAACACTTAAACCCGTTTATCCCAAAACAGGCTTAAACCGAGAAAACAGGCTAAAACCGAGAGAAAGCATTGATTTGAAGCAGTAAACAGTTGTGTTACTATTTCTAGGGTCAAAATATGTAACAATCCAATGCATTTGAGTAATTTCAAGAGTTGGGGTTGAAGTTGGAATGTTTAGCCACCACTTATACCCATTTTGTCCCAAAACAGGCTAAAACCGAGAAAACGTTGATTCAAAGCAGTAAACAGATCTGTTACTATTTCTATGGTCAGAATGTGTGACAGTCCAATGCATTTGGCTAATTGTAAAAGTTCGGGATGAATTAAGAGTGTTTAGACAACACTTAAACTCGTTTATCCCAAAACATGCTTAAACCGAGAAAACAGGCTAAAACCGAGAGAAAACATTGATTTGGAGCAGTAAACAGTTGTGTTACTCTTTCTAGGGTCAAAATATGTAACAATCCAATGCATTTGACTAATTTCAAGAGTTCGGGTTGAATTTCGAGTGTTTAGCCACCACTTATACCCATTTTGTCCCGAAACAGGCTAAAACCGAGAAAACGTTGATTCTAAGCAGTAAACCCGTTTCTAGGGTCAAAATATGTTATAATCCAATGCATTTGACTAATTGTAAGAGTTCGGGATGAATTTGGAGAGTTTAGACAACACTTAAACCCGTTTATCCCAAAACAGGCTTAAACCGAGAAAACAGGCTCAAACCGAGAGAAAGCATTGATTTGAAGCAGTAAACAGTTGTGTTACTATTTCTAGGGTCAAAATATGTAACAATCCAATGCATTTGAGTAATTTCAAGAGTTGGGGTTGAAGTTGGAATGTTTAGCCACCACTTATACCCATTTTGTCCCAAAACAGGCTAAAACCGAGAAAACGTTGATTCAAAGCAGTAAACAGATCTGTTACTATTTCTATGGTCAGAATGTGTGACAGTCCAATGCATTTGACTAATTGTAAGAGTTCGGGATGAATTAAGAGTGTTTAGACAACACTTAAACTCGTTTATCCCAAAACATGCTTAAACCGAGAAAACAGGCTAAAACCGAGAGAAAACATTGATTTGAAGCAGTAAACAGTTGTGTTACTCTTTCTAGGGTCAAAATATGTAACAATCCAATGCATTTGACTAATTTCAAGAGTTCGGGTTGAATTTCGAGTGTTTAGCCACTACTTATACCCATTTTGTCCCGAAACAGGCTAAAACAGAGAAAACGTTGATTCTAAGCAGTAAACAGCGTTGTTACTGTTTCTAGGGTCAAAATATGTAATAATCCAATGCATTTGACTAATTGTAAGAGTTCGGGATGAATTTGGAGAGTTTAGACAACACTTAAACCCGTTTTATCCCAACACAGGCTTAAACCGAGAAAACATGCTAATACCGAGAGAAAACATTGATTTGAAGCAGTAATCAGCTATGTTACTCTTTCTAGGGTCAAATGGGTAACAATCCAATGCATTTGACTAATTACAAGGGTTCGGGTTGAATTTCGAGTGTTTAGCCACCACTTATACCCATTTTGTCACGAAACAGGCTAAAACCGAGAATACGTTGATTCTAAGCAGTAAACAGCTCTGTTACTATTTCTAATGTCAGAATGTGTGACATTCCAATGCATTTGACTAATTGTAAGAGTTCGGGATCAATTTGGAGTATTTAGACAACACTTAAACCCGTTTTATCCCAAAACAGGCTTAAACTGAGAAAACATGCTAAAACCGAGAGAAAGCATTGATTTGAAGCAATAATCAGCTATGTTACTCTTTCTAGGGTCAAGTACGTAAAAATCCAATGCATTTGACTAATTACAAGAGTTCGGGTTGAATTTCGAGTGTTTAGCCACCACTTATACCCATTTTGTCCCGAAACAGGCTAAAACAGAGAAAACATTGATTCTAAGCAGTAAACAGCATTGTTACTGTTTCTAGGGTCAAAATATGTAATAATCCAATCCATTTGACTAATTGTACGAGTTCGGGATGAATTTGGAGTGTTTAGACAACACTTAAACCCATTTTGTCCCGAAAGAGGCTAAACCGAGAAAACGTTGATTCAAAGCAGTAATCAGATCTGTTACTATTTCTATGGTCAGAATGTGTGACAGTCCAATGCATTTGACTAATTGTAAGAGTTCGGGATGAATTTGGAGTGTTTAGACAACATTTAAACCCGTTTATCCCAAAACAGGCTTAAACCGAGAAAACAGGCTAAAACCGAGAGAAAGCATTGATTCTAAGCAGTAAACAGCGTTGTTACTGTTTCTACGGTCAAAATATGTAATAATCCAATGCATTTGACTAATTGTAAGAGTTCGGGATGAATTTGGAGAGTTTAGACAACACTTAAACCCGTTTTATCCCAAAACAGGCTTAAACCGAGAAAACATGCTAAAACCGAGAGAAAACATTGATTTGAAGCAGTAATCAGCTATGTTACTCTTTCTAGGGTCAAATATGTAACAATCCAATGCATTTGACTAATTACAAGAGTTCGGGTTGAATTTCGAGTGTTTAGCCACCACTTATACCCATTTTGTCCCGAAACAGGCTAAAACCGAGAATACGTTGATTCTAAGCAGTAAACAGCTCTGTTACTATTTCTAGAGTCAGAATGTATGACATTCTAATGCATTTGACTAATTGTAAGAGTTCGGGATCAATTTGGAGTGTTTAGACAACACTTAAACCCGTTTTATCCCAAAACAGGCTTAAACTGAGAAAACATGCTAAAACCGAGAGAAAGCATTGATTTGAAGCAATAATCAGCTATGTTACTCTTTCTAGGGTCAAGTATGTAAAAATCCAATGCATTTGACTAATTACAAGAGTTCGGGTTGAATTTCGAGTGTTTAGCCACCACTTATACCCATTTTGTCCCAAACAGGCTAAAACCGAGAAAACGTTGATGCTAAGCAGTAAACAGCATTTTTACTGTTTCTAGGGTCAGAATGTGTGACATTACAATGCATTTGACTAATTGTAAGAGTTCGGGATGAATTTGGAGTGTTTAGACAACACTTAAACCCATTTTGTCCCGAAAGAGGCTAAACCGAGAAAACGTTGATTCAAAGCAGTAAACAGATCTGTTACTATTTCTATGGTCAGAATGTGTGACAGTCCAATGCATTTGACTAATTGTAAGAGTTCGGGATGAATTTGGAGTGTTTAGACAACACTTAAACCCGTTTATCCCAAAACAGGCTTAAACCGAGAAAACAGGCTAAAACCGAGAGAAAGCATTGATTTGAAGCAGTAAACAGTTGTGTTACTATTTCTAGGGTCAAAATATGTAACAATCCAATGCATTTGAGTAATTTCAAGAGTTGGGGTTGAAGTTGGAATGTTTAGCCACCACTTATACCCATTTTGTCCCAAAACAGGCTAAAACCGAGAAAACGTTGATTCAAAGCAGTAAACAGATCTGTTACTATTTCTATGGTCAGAATGTGTGACAGTCCAATGCATTTGGCTAATTGTAAAAGTTCGGGATGAATTAAGAGTGTTTAGACAACACTTAAACTCGTTTATCCCAAAACATGCTTAAACCGAGAAAACAGGCTAAAACCGAGAGAAAACATTGATTTGGAGCAGTAAACAGTTGTGTTACTCTTTCTAGGGTCAAAATATGTAACAATCCAATGCATTTGACTAATTTCAAGAGTTCGGGTTGAATTTCGAGTGTTTAGCCACCACTTATACCCATTTTGTCCCGAAACAGGCTAAAACCGAGAAAACGTTGATTCTAAGCAGTAAACCCGTTTCTAGGGTCAAAATATGTTATAATCCAATGCATTTGACTAATTGTAAGAGTTCGGGATGAATTTGGAGAGTTTAGACAACACTTAAACCCGTTTATCCCAAAACAGGCTTAAACCGAGAAAACAGGCTCAAACCGAGAGAAAGCATTGATTTGAAGCAGTAAACAGTTGTGTTACTATTTCTAGGGTCAAAATATGTAACAATCCAATGCATTTGAGTAATTTCAAGAGTTGGGGTTGAAGTTGGAATGTTTAGCCACCACTTATACCCATTTTGTCCCAAAACAGGCTAAAACCGAGAAAACGTTGATTCAAAGCAGTAAACAGATCTGTTACTATTTCTATGGTCAGAATGTGTGACAGTCCAATGCATTTGACTAATTGTAAGAGTTCGGGATGAATTAAGAGTGTTTAGACAACACTTAAACTCGTTTATCCCAAAACATGCTTAAACCGAGAAAACAGGCTAAAACCGAGAGAAAACATTGATTTGAAGCAGTAAACAGTTGTGTTACTCTTTCTAGGGTCAAAATATGTAACAATCCAATGCATTTGACTAATTTCAAGAGTTCGGGTTGAATTTCGAGTGTTTAGCCACTACTTATACCCATTTTGTCCCGAAACAGGCTAAAACAGAGAAAACGTTGATTCTAAGCAGTAAACAGCGTTGTTACTGTTTCTAGGGTCAAAATATGTAATAATCCAATGCATTTGACTAATTGTAAGAGTTCGGGATGAATTTGGAGAGTTTAGACAACACTTAAACCCGTTTTATCCCAACACAGGCTTAAACCGAGAAAACATGCTAATACCGAGAGAAAACATTGATTTGAAGCAGTAATCAGCTATGTTACTCTTTCTAGGGTCAAATGGGTAACAATCCAATGCATTTGACTAATTACAAGGGTTCGGGTTGAATTTCGAGTGTTTAGCCACCACTTATACCCATTTTGTCACGAAACAGGCTAAAACCGAGAATACGTTGATTCTAAGCAGTAAACAGCTCTGTTACTATTTCTAATGTCAGAATGTGTGACATTCCAATGCATTTGACTAATTGTAAGAGTTCGGGATCAATTTGGAGTATTTAGACAACACTTAAACCCGTTTTATCCCAAAACAGGCTTAAACTGAGAAAACATGCTAAAACCGAGAGAAAGCATTGATTTGAAGCAATAATCAGCTATGTTACTCTTTCTAGGGTCAAGTACGTAAAAATCCAATGCATTTGACTAATTACAAGAGTTCGGGTTGAATTTCGAGTGTTTAGCCACCACTTATACCCATTTTGTCCCGAAACAGGCTAAAACAGAGAAAACATTGATTCTAAGCAGTAAACAGCATTGTTACTGTTTCTAGGGTCAAAATATGTAATAATCCAATCCATTTGACTAATTGTACGAGTTCGGGATGAATTTGGAGTGTTTAGACAACACTTAAACCCATTTTGTCCCGAAAGAGGCTAAACCGAGAAAACGTTGATTCAAAGCAGTAATCAGATCTGTTACTATTTCTATGGTCAGAATGTGTGACAGTCCAATGCATTTGACTAATTGTAAGAGTTCGGGATGAATTTGGAGTGTTTAGACAACATTTAAACCCGTTTATCCCAAAACAGGCTTAAACCGAGAAAACAGGCTAAAACCGAGAGAAAGCATTGATTCTAAGCAGTAAACAGCGTTGTTACTGTTTCTACGGTCAAAATATGTAATAATCCAATGCATTTGACTAATTGTAAGAGTTCGGGATGAATTTGGAGAGTTTAGACAACACTTAAACCCGTTTTATCCCAAAACAGGCTTAAACCGAGAAAACATGCTAAAACCGAGAGAAAACATTGATTTGAAGCAGTAATCAGCTATGTTACTCTTTCTAGGGTCAAATATGTAACAATCCAATGCATTTGACTAATTACAAGAGTTCGGGTTGAATTTCGAGTGTTTAGCCACCACTTTTACCCATTTTGTCCCGAAACAGGCTAAAACCGAGAATACGTTGATTCTAAGCAGTAAACAGCTCTGTTACTATTTCTAGAGTCAGAATGTGTGACATTCTAATGCATTTGACTAATTGTAAGAGTTCGGGATGAATTTGGAGTGTTTAGACAACACTTAAACCCGTTTTATCCCAAAACAGGCTTAAACTGAGAAAACATGCTAAAACCGAGAGAAAGCATTGATTTGAAGCAATAATCAGCTATGTTACTCTTTCTAGGGTCAAGTATGTAAAAATCCAATGCATTTGACTAATTACAAGAGTTTGGGTTGAATTTCGAGTGTTTAGCCACCACTTATACCCATTTTGTCCCAAACAGGCTAAAACCGAGAAAACGTTGATGCTAAGCAGTAAACAGCATTGTTACTGTTTCTAGGGTCAGAATGTGTGACATTACAATGCATTTGACTAATTGTAAGAGTTCGGGATGAATTTGGAGTGTTTAGACAACACTTAAACCCATTTTGTCCCGAAAGAGGCTAAACCGAGAAAACGTTGATTCAAAGCAGTACACAGATCTGTTACTATTTCTATGGTCAGAATGTGTGACAGTCCAATGCATTTGACTAATTGTAAGAGTTCGGGATGAATTTGGAGTGTTTAGACAACACTTAAACCCGTTTATCCCAAAACAGGCTTAAACCGAGAAAACAGGCTAAAACCGAGAGAAAGCATTGATTTGAAGCAGTAAACAGTTGTGTTACTATTTCTAGGGTCAAAATATGTAACAATCCAATGCATTTGAGTAATTTCAAGAGTTGGGGTTGAAGTTGGAATGTTTAGCCACCACTTATACCCATTTTGTCCCGAAACAGGCTAAAACCGAGAAAACGTTGATTCAAAGCAGTAAACAGATCTGTTACTATTTCTATGGTCAGAATGTGTGACAGTCCAATGCATTTGACTAATTGTAAGAGTTCGGGATGAATTAAGAGTGTTTAGACAACACTTAAACTCGTTTATCCCAAAACATGCTTAAACCGAGAAAACAGGCTAAAACCGAGAGAAAACATTGATTTGAAGCAGTAAACAGTTGTGTTACTCTTTCTAGGGTCAAAATATGTAACAATCCAATGCATTTGACTAATTTCAAGAGTTCGGGTTGAATTTCGAGTGTTTAGCCACCACTTATACCCATTTTGTCCCGAAACAGGCTAAAACCGAGAAAACGTTGATTCTAAGCAGTAAACAGCGTTGTTACTGTTTCTAAGGTCAAAATATGTAATAATCCAATGCATTTGAGTAATTGTAAGAGTTCGGGATGAATTTGGAGAGTTTAGACAACACTTAAACCCGTTTTATCCCAAAACAGGCTTAAACCGAGAAAACATGCTAAAACCGAGAGAAAACATTGATTTGAAGCAGTAATCAGCTATGTTACTCTTTCTAGGGTCAAATATGTAACAATCCAATGCATTTGACTAATTACAAGAGTTCGGGTTGAATTTCGAGTGTTTAGCCACCACTTATACCCATTTTGTCCCGAAACAGGCTAAAACCGAGAATACGTTGATTCTAAGCAGTAAACAGCTCTGTTACTATTTCTAGAGTCAGAATGTATGACATTCTAATGCATTTGACTAATTGTAAGAGTTTGGGATCAATTTGGAGTGTTTAGACAACACTTAAACCCGTTTTATCCCAAAACAGGCTTAAACTGAGAAAACATGCTAAAACCGAGAGAAAGCATTGATTTGAAGCAATAATCAGCTATGTCACTCTTTCTAGGGTCAAGTATGTAAAAATCCAATGCATTTGACTAATTACAAGAGTTCGGGTTGAATTTCGAGTGTTTAGCCACCACTTATACCCATTTTGTCCCAAACAGGCTAAAACCGAGAAAACGTTGATGCTAAGCAGTAAACAGCATTTTTACTGTTTCTAGGGTTAGAATGTGTGACATTACAATGCATTTGACTAATTGTAAGAGTTCGGGATGAATTTGGAGTGTTTAGACAACACTTAAACCCATTTTGTCCCGAAAGAGGCTAAACCGAGAAAACGTTGATTCAAAGCAGTACACAGATCTGTTACTATTTCTATGGTCAGAATGTGTGACAGTCCAATGCATTTGACTAATTGTAAGAGTTCGGGATGAATTTGGAGTGTTTAGACAACACTTAAACCCGTTTATCCCAAAACAGGCTTAAACCGAGAAAACAGGCTAAAACCGAGAGAAAGCATTGATTTGAAGCAGTAAACAGTTGTGTTACTATTTCTAGGGTCAAAATATGTAACAATCCAATGCATTTGAGTAATTTCAAGAGTTGGGGTTGAAGTTGGAATGTTTAGCCACCACTTATACCCATTTTGTCCCGAAACAGGCTAAAACCGAGAAAACGTTGATTCAAAGCAGTAAACAGATCTGTTACTATTTCTATGGTCAGAATGTGTGACAGTCCAATGCATTTGACTAATTGTAAGAGTTCGGGATGAATTAAGAGTGTTTAGACAACACTTAAACTCGTTTATCCCAAAACATGCTTAAACCGAGAAAACAGGCTAAAACCGAGAGAAAACATTGATTTGAAGCAGTAAACAGTTGTGTTACTCTTTCTAGGGTCAAAATATGTAACAATCCAATGCATTTGACTAATTTCAAGAGTTCGGGTTGAATTTCGAGTGTTTAGCCACCACTTATACCCATTTTGTCCCGAAACAGGCTAAAACCGAGAAAACGTTGATTCTAAGCAGTAAACAGCGTTGTTACTGTTTCTAAGGTCAAAATATGTAATAATCCAATGCATTTGAGTAATTGTAAGAGTTCGGGATGAATTTGGAGAGTTTAGACAACACTTAAACCCGTTTTATCCCAAAACAGGCTTAAACCGAGAAAACATGCTAAAACCGAGAGAAAACATTGATTTGAAGCAGTAATCAGCTATGTTACTCTTTCTAGGGTCAAATATGTAACAATCCAATGCATTTGACTAATTACAAGAGTTCGGGTTGAATTTCGAGTGTTTAGCCACCACTTATACCCATTTTGTCCCGAAACAGGCTAAAACCGAGAATACGTTGATTCTAAGCAGTAAACAGCTCTGTTACTATTTCTAGAGTCAGAATGTATGACATTCTAATGCATTTGACTAATTGTAAGAGTTCGGGATCAATTTGGAGTGTTTAGACAACACTTAAACCCGTTTTATCCCAAAACAGGCTTAAACTGAGAAAACATGCTAAAACCGAGAGAAAGCATTGATTTGAAGCAATAATCAGCTATGTCACTCTTTCTAGGGTCAAGTATGTAAAAATCCAATGCATTTGACTAATTACAAGAGTTCGGGTTGAATTTCGAGTGTTTAGCCACCACTTATACCCATTTTGTCCCAAACAGGCTAAAACCGAGAAAACGTTGATGCTAAGCAGTAAACAGCATTTTTACTGTTTCTAGGGTTAGAATGTGTGACATTACAATGCATTTGACTAATTGTAAGAGTTCGGGATGAATTTGGAGTGTTTAGACAACACTTAAACCCATTTTGTCCCGAAAGAGGCTAAACCGAGAAAACGTTGATTCAAAGCAGTAAACAGATCTGTTACTATTTCTATGGTCAGAATGTGTGACAGTCCAATGCATTTGACTAATTGTAAGAGTTCGGATGAATTTGGAGTGTTTAGACAACACTTAAACCCGTTTATCCCAAAACAGGCTTAAACCGAGAAAACAGGCTAAAACCGAGAGAAAGCATTGATTTGAAGCAGTAAACAGTTGTGTTACTATTTCTAGGGTCAAAATATGTAACAATCCAATGCATTTGAGTAATTTCAAGAGTTGGGGTTGAAGTTGGAATGTTTAGCCACCACTTATACCCATTTTGTCCCGAAACAGGCTAAAACCGAGAAAACGTTGATTCAAAGCAGTAAACAGATCTGTTACTATTTCTATGGTCAGAATGTGTGACAGTCCAATGCATTTGACTAATTGTAAGAGTTCGGGATGAATTAAGAGTATTTAGACAACACTTAAACTCGTTTATCCCAAAACATGCTTAAACCGAGAAAACAGGCTAAAACCGAGAGAAAACATTGATTTGAAGCAGTAAACAGTTGTGTTACTCTTTCTAGGGTCAAAATATGTAACAATCCAATGCATTTGACTAATTTCAAGAGTTCGGGTTGAATTTCGAGTGTTTAGCCACCACTTATACCCATTTTGTCCCGAAACAGGCTAAAACCGAGAAAACGTTGATTCTAAGCAGTAAACAGCGTTGTTACTGTTTCTAGGGTCAAAATATGTAATAATCCAATGCATTTGACTAATTGTAAGAGTTCGGGATGAATTTGGAGAGTTTAGAGAACACTTAAACCCGTTTTATCCCAAAACAGGCTTAAACCGAGAAAACATGCTAATACCGAGAGAAAACATTGATTTGAAGCAGTAATCAGCTATGTTACTCTTTCTAGGGTCAAATATGTAACAATCCAATGCATTTGACTAATTACAAGAGTTCGGGTTGAATTTCGAGTGTTTAGCCACCACTTATACCCATTTTGTCCCAAACAGGCTAAAACCGAGAAAACGTTGATGCTAAGCAGTAAACAGCATTGTTACTGTTTCTAGGGTCAGAATGTGTGACATTACAATGCATTTGACTAATTGTAAGAGTTCGGGATGAATTTGGAGTGTTTAGACAACACTTAAACCCATTTTGTCCCGAAAGAGGCTAAACCGAGAAAACGTTGATTCAAAGCAGTAAACAGATCTGTTACTATTTCTATGGTCAGAATGTGTGACATTCCAATGCATTTGACTAATTGTAAGAGTTCGGGATGAATTTGGAGTGTTTAGACAACACTTAAACCCGTTTATCCCAAAACAGGCTTAAACCGAGAAAACAGGCTAAAACCGAGAGAAAGCATTGATTTGAAGCAGTAAACAGTTGTGTTACTATTTCTAGGGTCAAAATATGTAACAATCCAATGCATTTGACTAATTTCAAGAGTTGGGGTTGAAGTTGGAATGTTTAGCCACCACTTATACCCATTTTGTCCCAAAACAGGCTAAAACCGAGAAAACGTTGATTCAAAGCAGTAAACAGATCTGTTACTATTTCTATGGTCAGAATGTGTGACAGTCCAATGCATTTGACTAATTGTAAGAGTTCGGGATGAATTAAGAGTGTTTAGACAACACTTAAACTCGTTTATCCCAAAACATGCTTAAACCGAGAAAACAGGCTAAAACCGAGAGAAAACATTGATTTGAAGCAGTAAACAGTTGTGTTACTCTTTCTAGGGTCAAAATATGTAACAATCCAATGCATTTGACTAATTTCAAGAGTTCGGGTTGAATTTCGAGTGTTTAGCCACCACTTATACCCATTTTGTCCCGAAACAGGCTAAAACCGAGAAAACGTTGATTCTAAGCAGTAAACAGCGTTGTTACTGTTTCTAAGGTCAAAATATGTAATAATCCAATGCATTTGACTAATTGTAAGAGTTCGGGATGAATTTGGAGAGTTTAGACAACACTTAAACCCGTTTTATCCCAAAACAGGCTTAAACCGAGAAAACATGCTAATACCGAGAGAAAACATTGATTTGAAGCAGTAATCAGCTATGTTACTCTTTCTAGGGTCAAATATGTAACAATCCAATGCATTTGACTAATTACAAGAGTTCGGGTTGAATTTCGAGTGTTTAGCCACCACTTATACCCATTTTGTCCCGAAACAGGCTAAAACCGAGAATACGTTGATTCTAAGCAGTAAACAGCTCTGTTACTATTTCTAGAGTCAGAATGTATGACATTCTAATGCATTTGACTAATTGTAAGAGTTCGGGATCAATTTGGAGTGTTTAGACAACACTTAAACCCGTTTTATCCCAAAACAGGCTTAAACTGAGAAAACATGCTAAAACCGAGAGAAAGCATTGATTTGAAGCAATAATCAGCTATGTTACTCTTTCTAGGGTCAAGTATGTAAAAATCCAATGCATTTGACTAATTACAAGAGTTCGGGTTGAATTTCGAGTGTTTAGCCACCACTTATACCCATTTTGTCCCAAACAGGCTAAAACCGAGAAAACGTTGATGCTAAGCAGTAAACAGCATTTTTACTGTTTCTAGGGTTAGAATGTGTGACATTACAATGCATTTGACTAATTGTAAGAGTTCGGGATGAATTTGGAGTGTTTAGACAACACTTAAACCCATTTTGTCCCGAAAGAGGCTAAACCGAGAAAACGTTGATTCAAAGCAGTAAACAGATCTGTTACTATTTCTATGGTCAGAATGTGTGACAGTCCAATGCATTTGACTAATTGTAAGAGTTCGGGATGAATTTGGAGTGTTTAGACAACACTTAAACCCGTTTATCCCAAAACAGGCTTAAACCGAGAAAACAGGCTAAAACCGAGAGAAAACATTGATTTGAAGCAGTAAACAGTTGTGTTACTATTTCTAGGGTCAAAATATGTAACAATCCAATGCATTTGACTAATTTCAAGAGTTCGGGTTGAATTTCGAGTGTTTAGCCACCACTTATACCCATTTTGTCCCGAAACAGGCTAAAACCGAGAAAACGTTGATTCTAAGCAGTAAACAGCGTTGTTACTGTTTCTAGGGTCAAAATATGTAATAATCCAATGCATTTGACTAATTGTAAGAGTTCGGGATGAATTTGGAGAGTTTAGAGAACACTTAAACCCGTTTTATCCCAAAACAGGCTTAAACCGAGAAAACATGCTAATACCGAGAGAAAACATTGATTTGAAGCAGTAATCAGCTATGTTACTCTTTCTAGGGTCAAATATGTAACAATCCAATGCATTTGACTAATTACAAGAGTTCGGGTTGAATTTCGAGTGTTTAGCCACCACTTATACCCATTTTGTCCCAAACAGGCTAAAACCGAGAAAACGTTGATGCTAAGCAGTAAACAGCATTGTTACTGTTTCTAGGGTCAGAATGTGTGACATTACAATGCATTTGACTAATTGTAAGAGTTCGGGATGAATTTGGAGTGTTTAGACAACACTTAAACCCATTTTGTCCCGAAAGAGGCTAAACCGAGAAAACGTTGATTCAAAGCAGTAAACAGATCTGTTACTATTTCTATGGTCAGAATGTGTGACATTCCAATGCATTTGACTAATTGTAAGAGTTCGGGATGAATTTGGAGTGTTTAGACAACACTTAAACCCGTTTATCCCAAAACAGGCTTAAACCGAGAAAACAGGCTAAAACCGAGAGAAAGCATTGATTTGAAGCAGTAAACAGTTGTGTTACTATTTCTAGGGTCAAAATATGTAACAATCCAATGCATTTGAGTAATTTCAAGAGTTGGGGTTGAAGTTGGAATGTTTAGCCACCACTTATATCCATTTTGTCCCAAAACAGGCTAAAACCGAGAAAACGTTGATTCAAAGCAGTAAACAGATCTGTTACTATTTCTATGGTCAGAATGTGTGACAGTCCAATGCATTTGACTAATTGTAAGAGTTCGGGATGAATTTGGAGTGTTTAGACAACACTTAAACCCGTTTATCCCAAAACAGGCTTAAACCGAGAAAACAGGCTAAAACCGAGAGAAAGCATTGATTTGAAGCAGTAAACAGTTGTGTTACTATTTCTAGGGTCAAAATATGTAACAATCCAATGCATTTGAGTAATTTCAAGAGTTGGGGTTGAAGTTGGAATGTTTAGCCACCACTTATACCCATTTTGTCCCAAAACAGGCTAAAACCGAGAAAACGTTGATTCAAAGCAGTAAACAGATCTGTTACTATTTCTATGGTCAGAATGTTGACAGTCCAATGCATTTGACTAATTGTAAAAGTTCGGGATGAATTAAGAGTGTTTAGACAACACTTAAACTCGTTTATCCCAAAACATGCTTAAACCGAGAAAACAGGCTAAAACCGAGAGAAAACATTGATTTGGAGCAGTAAACAGTTGTGTTACTCTTTCTAGGGTCAAAATATGTAACAATCCAATGCATTTGACTAATTTCAAGAGTTCGGGTTGAATTTCGAGTGTTTAGCCACCACTTATACCCATTTTGTCCCGAAACAGGCTAAAACCAAGAAAACGTTGATTTTAAGCAGTAAACCCGTTTCTAGGGTCAAAATATGTTATAATCCAATGCATTTGACTAATTGTAAGAGTTCGGGATGAATTTGGAGAGTTTAGACAACACTTAAACCCGTTTATCCCAAAACAGGCTTAAACCGAGAAAACAGGCTCAAACCGAGAGAAAGCATTGATTTGAAGCAGTAAACAGTTGTGTTACTATTTCTAGGGTCAAAATATGTAACAATCCAATGCATTTGAGTAATTTCAAGAGTTGGGGTTGAAGTTGGAATGTTTAGCCACCACTTATACCCATTTTGTCCCAAAACAGGCTAAAACCGAGAAAACGTTGATTCAAAGCAGTAAACAGATCTGTTACTATTTCTATGGTCAGAATGTGTGACAGTCCAATGCATTTGACTAATTGTAAGAGTTCGGGATGAATTAAGAGTGTTTAGACAACACTTAAACTCGTTTATCCCAAAACATGCTTAAACCGAGAAAACAGGCTAAAACCGAGAGAAAACATTGATTTGAAGCAGTAAACAGTTGTGTTACTCTTTCTAGGGTCAAAATATGTAACAATCCAATGCATTTGACTAATTTGAAGAGTTCGGGTTGAATTTCGAGTGTTTAGCCACTACTTATACCCATTTTGTCCCGAAACAGGCTAAAACAGAGAAAACGTTGATTCTAAGCAGTAAACAGCGTTGTTACTGTTTCTAGGGTCAAAATATGTAATAATCCAATGCATTTGACTAATTGTAAGAGTTCGGGATGAATTTGGAGAGTTTAGACAACACTTAAACCCGTTTTATCCCAACACAGGCTTAAACCGAGAAAACATGCTAATACCGAGAGAAAACATTGATTTGAAGCAGTAATCAGCTATGTTACTCTTTCTAGGGTCAAATGGGTAACAATCCAATGCATTTGACTAATTACAAGGGTTCGGGTTGAATTTCGAGTGTTTAGCCACCACTTATACCCATTTTGTCACGAAACAGGCTAAAACCGAGAATACGTTGATTCTAAGCAGTAAACAGCTCTGTTACTATTTCTAATGTCAGAATGTGTGACATTCCAATGCATTTGACTAATTGTAAGAGTTCGGGATCAATTTGGAGTATTTAGACAACACTTAAACCCGTTTTATCCCAAAACAGGCTTAAACTGAGAAAACATGCTAAAACCGAGAGAAAGCATTGATTTGAAGCAATAATCAGCTATGTTACTCTTTCTAGGGTCAAGTACGTAAAAATCCAATGCATTTGACTAATTACAAGAGTTCGGGTTGAATTTCGAGTGTTTAGCCACCACTTATACCCATTTTGTCCCGAAACAGGCTAAAACAGAGAAAACATTGATTCTAAGCGGTAAACAGCGTTGTTACTGTTTCTAGGGTCAAAATATGTAATAATCCAATCCATTTGACTAATTGTACGAGTTCGGGATGAATTTGGAGTGTTTAGACAACACTTAAACCCATTTTGTCCCGAAAGAGGCTAAACCGAGAAAACGTTGATTCAAAGCAGTAAACAGATCTGTTACTATTTCTATGGTCAGAATGTGTGACAGTCCAATGCATTTGACTAATTGTAAGAGTTCGGGATGAATTTGGAGTGTTTAGACAACACTTAAACCCGTTTATCCCAAAACAGGCTTAAACCGAGAAAACAGGCTAAAACCGAGAGAAAGCATTGATTTGAAGCAGTAAACAGTTGTGTTACTATTTCTAGGGTCAAAATATGTAACAATCCAATGCATTTGAGTAATTTCAAGAGTTGGGGTTGAAGTTGGAATGTTTAGCCACCACTTATACCCATTTTGTCCCGAAACAGGCTAAAACCGAGAAAACATTGATTCAAAGCAGTAAACAGATCTGTTACTATTTCTATGGTCAGAATGTGTGACAGTCCAATGCATTTGACTAATTGTAAGAGTTCGGGATGAATTAAGAGTGTTTAGACAACACTTAAACTCGTTTATCCCAAAACATGCTTAAACCGAGAAAACAGGCTAAAACCGAGAGAAAACATTGATTTGAAGCAGTAAACAGTTGTGTTACTCTTTCTAGGGTCAAAATATGTAACAATCCAATGCATTTGACTAATTTCAAGGGTTCGGGTTGAATTTCGAGTGTTTAGCCACCACTTATACCCATTTTGTCCCGAAAGAGGCTAAACCGAGAAAACGTTGATTCAAAGCAGTAAACAGATCTGTTACTATTTCTATAGTCAGAATGTGTGACAGTCCATTGCATTTGACTAATTGTAAGAGTTCGGGATGAATTTGGAGTGTTTAGACAACACTTAAACCCGTTTATCCTAAAACAGGCTTAAACCGAGAAAACAGGCTAAAACCGAGAGAAAGCATTGATTTGAAGCAGTAAACAGTTGTGTTACTATTTCTAGGGTCAAAATATGTAACAATCCAATGCATTTGAGTAATTTCAAGAGTTCGGGTTGAAGTTGGAATGTTTAGCCACCACTTCTACCCATTTTGTCCCGAAACAGGCTAAAACCAAGAAAACGTTGATTCAAAGCAGTAAACAGATCTGTTACTATTTCTATGGTCAGAATGTGTGACAGTCCAATGCATTTGACTAATTGTAAGAGTTCGGGATGAATTAAGAGTGTTTAGACAACACTTAAACTCGTTTATCCCAAAACATGCTTAAACCGAGAAAACAGGCTAAAACCGAGAGAAAACATTGATTTGAAGCAGTAAACAGTTGTGTTACTCTTTCTAGGGTCAAAATATGTAACAATCCAATGCATTTGACTAATTTCAAAAGTTCGGGTTGAATTTCGAGTGTTTAGCCACCACTTATACCCATTTTGTCCCGAAACAGGCTAAAACCGAGAAAACGTTGATTCTAAGCAGTAAACAGCGTTGTTACTGTTTCTACGGTCAAAATATGTAATAATCCAATGCATTTGAGTAATTGTAAGAGTTCGGGATGAATTTGGAGAGTTTAGACAACACTTAAACCCGTTTTATCCCAAAACAGGCTTAAACCGAGAAAACATGCTAAAACCGAGAGAAAACATTGATTTGAAGCAGTAATCAGCTATGTTACTCTTTCTAGGGTCAAATATGTAACAATCCAATGCATTTGACTAATTACAAGAGTTCGGGTTGAATTTCGAGTGTTTAGCCACCACTTTTACCCATTTTGTCCCGAAACAGGCTAAAACCGAGAATACGTTGATTCTAAGCAGTAAACAGCTCTGTTACTATTTCTAGAGTCAGAATGTATGACATTCTAATGCATTTGACTAATTGTAAGAGTTCGGGATCAATTTGGAGTGTTTAGACAACACTTAAACCCGTTTTATCCCAAAACAGGCTTAAACTGAGAAAACATGCTAAAACCGAGAGAAAGCATTGATTTGAAGCAATAATCAGCTATGTTACTCTTTCTAGGGTCAAGTATGTAAAAATCCAATGCATTTGACTAATTACAAGAGTTCGGGTTGAATTTCGAGTGTTTAGCCACCACTTATACCCATTTTGTCCCAAACAGGCTAAAACCGAGAAAACGTTGATGCTAAGCAGTAAACAGCATTTTTACTGTTTCTAGGGTTAGAATGTGTGACATTACAATGCATTTGACTAATTGTAAGAGTTCGGGATGAATTTGGAGTGTTTAGACAACACTTAAACCCATTTTGTCCCGAAAGAGGCTAAACCGAGAAAACGTTGCTTCAAAGCAGTAAACAGATCTGTTACTATTTCTATGGTCAGAATGTGTGACAGTCCAATGCATTTGACTAATTGTAAGAGTTCGGGATGAATTTGGAGTGTTTAGACAACACTTAAACCCGTTTATCCCAAAACAGGCTTAAACCGAGAAAACAGGCTAAAACCGAGAGAAAGCATTGATTTGAAGCAGTAAACAGTTGTGTTACTATTTCTAGGGTCAAAATATGTAACAATCCAATGCATTTGAGTAATTTCAAGAGTTGGGGTTGAAGTTGGAATGTTTAGCCACCACTTATACCCATTTTGTCCCGAAACAGGCTAAAACCGAGAAAACGTTGATTCAAAGCAGTAAACAGATCTGTTACTATTTCTATGGTCAGAATGTGTGACAGTCCAATGCATTTGACTAATTGTAAGAGTTCGGGATGAATTAAGAGTGTTTAGACAACACTTAAACTCGTTTATCCCAAAACATGCTTAAACCGAGAAAACAGGCTAAAACCGAGAGAAAACATTGATTTGAAGCAGTAAACAGTTGTGTTACTCTTTCTAGGGTCAAAATATGTAACAATCCAATGCATTTGACTAATTTCAAGAGTTCGGGTTGAATTTCGAGTGTTTAGCCACCACTTATACCCATTTTGTCCCGAAATAGGCTAAAACCGAGAAAACGTTGATTCTAAGCAGTAAACAGCGTTGTTACTGTTTCTAGGGTCAAAATATGTAATAATCCAATGCATTTGACTAATTGTAAGAGTTCGGGATGAATTTGGAGAGTTTAGAGAACACTTAAACCCGTTTTATCCCAAAACAGGCTTAAACCGAGAAAACATGCTAATACCGAGAGAAAACATTGATTTGAAGCAGTAATCAGCTATGTTACTCTTTCTAGGGTCAAATATGTAACAATCCAATGCATTTGACTAATTACAAGAGTTCGGGTTGAATTTCGAGTGTTTAGCCACCACTTATACCCATTTTGTCCCAAACAGGCTAAAACCGAGAAAACGTTGATGCTAAGCAGTAAACAGCATTGTTACTGTTTCTAGGGTCAGAATGTGTGACATTACAATGCATTTGACTAATTGTAAGAGTTCGGGATGAATTTGGAGTGTTTAGACAACACTTAAACCCATTTTGTCCCGAAAGAGGCTAAACCGAGAAAACGTTGATTCAAAGCAGTACACAGATCTGTTACTATTTCTATGGTCAGAATGTGTGACAGTCCAATGCATTTGACTAATTGTAAGAGTTCGGGATGAATTTGGAGTGTTTAGACAACACTTAAACCCGTTTATCCCAAAACAGGCTTAAACCGAGAAAACAGGCTAAAACCGAGAGAAAGCATTGATTTGAAGCAGTAAACAGTTGTGTTACTATTTCTTGGGTCAAAATATGTAACAATCCAATGCATTTGAGTAATTTCAAGAGTTGGGGTTGAAGTTGGAATGTTTAGCCAACACTTATACCCATTTTGTCCCGAAACAGGCTAAAACCGAGAAAACGTTGATTCAAAGCAGTAAACAGATCTGTTACTATTTCTATGGTCAGAATGTGTGACAGTCCAATGCATTTGACTAATTGTAAAAGTTCGGGATGAATTAAGAGTGTTTAGACAACACTTAAACTCGTTTATCCCAAAACATGCTTAAACCGAGAAAACAGGCTAAAACCGAGAGAAAACATTGATTTGGAGCATTAAACAGTTGTGTTACTCTTTCTAGGGTCAAAATATGTAACAATCCAATGCATTTGACTAATTTCAAGAGTTCGGGTTGAATTTCGAGTGTTTAGCCACCACTTATACCCATTTTGTCCCGAAACAGGCTAAAACCGAGAAAACGTTGATTCTAAGCAGTAAACCCGTTTCTAGGGTCAAAATATGTTATAATCCAATGCATTTGACTAATTGTAAGAGTTCGGGATGAATTTGGAGAGTTTAGACAACACTTAAACCCGTTTATCCCAAAACAGGCTTAAACCGAGAAAACAGGCTCAAACCGAGAGAAAGCATTGATTTGAAGCAGTAAACAGTTGTGTTACTATTTCTAGGGTCAAAATATGTAACAATCCAATGCATTTGAGTAATTTCAAGAGTTGGGGTTGAAGTTGGAATGTTTAGCCACCACTTATACCCATTTTGTCCCAAAACAGGCTAAAACCGAGAAAACGTTGATTCAAAGCAGTAAACAGATCTGTTACTATTTCTATGGTCAGAATGTGTGACAGTCCAATGCATTTGACTAATTGTAAGAGTTCGGGATGAATTAAGAGTGTTTAGACAACACTTAAACTCGTTTATCCCAAAACATGCTTAAACCGAGAAAACAGGCTAAAACCGAGAGAAAACATTGATTTGAAGCAGTAAACAGTTGTGTTACTCTTTCTAGGGTCAAAATATGTAACAATCCAATGCATTTGACTAATTTGAAGAGTTCGGGTTGAATTTCGAGTGTTTAGCCACTACTTATACCCATTTTGTCCCGAAACAGGCTAAAACAGAGAAAACGTTGATTCTAAGCAGTAAACAGCGTTGTTACTGTTTCTAGGGTCAAAATATGTAATAATCCAATGCATTTGACTAATTGTAAGAGTTCGGGATGAATTTGGAGAGTTTAGACAACACTTAAACCCGTTTTATCCCAACACAGGCTTAAACCGAGAAAACATGCTAATACCGAGAGAAAACATTGATTTGAAGCAGTAAACAGTTGTGTTACTCTTTCTAGGGTCAAAATATGTAACAATCCAATGCATTTGACTAATTTGAAGAGTTCGGGTTGAATTTCGAGTGTTTAGCCACTACTTATACCCATTTTGTCCCGAAACAGGCTAAAACAGAGAAAACGTTGATTCTAAGCAGTAAACAGCGTGGTTACTGTTTCTAGGGTCAAAATATGTAATAATCCAATGGATTTGACTAATTGTAAGAGTTCGGGATGAATTTGGAGTGTTTAGACAACACTTAAACCCGTTTTATCCCAAAACAGGCTTAAACCGAGAAAACATGCTAAAACAGAGATAAAACATTGATTTGAAGCAGTAATCAGCTATGTTACTCTTTCTAGGGTCAAATGGGTAACAATCCAATGCATTTGACTAATTACAAGGGTTCGGGTTGAATTTCGAGTGTTTAGCCACCACTTATACCCATTTTGTCACGAAACAGGCTAAAACCGAGAATACGTTGATTCTAAGCAGTAAACAGCTCTGTTACTATTTCTAATGTCAGAATGTGTGACATTCCAATGCATTTGACTAATTGTAAGAGTTCGGGATCAATTTGGAGTATTTAGACAACACTTAAACTCGTTTTATCCCAAAACAGGCTTAAACTGAGAAAACATGCTAAAACCGAGAGAAAGCATTGATTTGAAGCAATAATCAGCTATGTTACTCTTTCTAGGGTCAAGTACGTAAAAATCCAATGCATTTGACTAATTACAAGAGTTCGGGTTGAATTTCGAGTGTTTAGCCACCACTTATACCCATTTTGTCCCGAAACAGGCTAAAACAGAGAAAACATTGATTCTAAGCAGTAAACAGCGTTGTTACTGTTTCTAGGGTCAAAATATGTAATAATCCAATCCATTTGACTAACTGTACGAGTTCGGGATGAATTTGGAGAGTTTAGACAACACTTAAACCCGTTTTATCCCAAAACAGGCTTAAACCGAGAAAACATGCTAAAACAGAGATAAAACATTGATTTGAAGCAGTAATCAGCTATGTTACTCTTTCTAGGGTCAAATATGTAACAATCCAATGCATTTGACTAATTACAAAGAGTTCAGGTTGAATTTCGAGTGTTTAGCCACCACTTATACCCATTTTGTCACGAAACAGGCTAAAACCGAGAATACGTTGATTCTAAGCAGTAAACAGCTCTGTTACTATTTCTAAAGTCAGAATGTGTGACATTCCAATGCATTTGACTAATTGTAAGAGTTCGGGATCAATTTGGAGTATTTAGACAACACTTAAACCCGTTTTATCCCAAAACAGGCTTAAACTGAGAAAACATGCTAAAACCAAGAGAAAGCATTGATTTGAAGCAATAATCAGCTATGTTACTCTTTCTAGGGTCAAGTACGTAAAAATCCAATGCATTTGACTAATTACAAGAGTTCGGGTTGAATTTCGAGTGTTTAGCCACCACTTATACCCATTTTGTCCCGAAACAGGCTAAAACCGAGAAAACGTTGATGCTAAGCAGTAAACAGCGTTGTTACTGTTTCTAGGGTCAGAATGTGTGACATTCCAATGCATTTGACTAATTGTAAGAGTTCGGGATGAATTTGGAGTGTTTAGACAACACTTAAACCCATTTTGTCCCGAAAGAGGCTAAACCGAGAAAACGTCGATTCAAAGCAGTAAACAGATCTGTTACTATTTCTATAGTCAGAATGTGTGACAGTCCAATGCATTTGACTAATTGTAAGAGTTCGGGATGAATTTGGAGTGTTTAGACAACACTTAAACCCGTTTATCCTAAAACAGGCTTAAACCGAGAAAACAGGCTAAAACCGAGAGAAAGCATTGATTTGAAGCAGTAAACAGTTGTGTTACTATTTCTAGGGTCAAAATATGTAACAATCCAATGCATTTGAGTAATTTCAAGAGTTGGGGTTGAAGTTGGAATGTTTAGCCACCACTTATACCCATTTTGTCCCGAAACAGGCTAAAACCGAGAAAACGTTGATTCAAAGCAGTAAACAGATCTGTTACTATTTCTATGGTCAGAATGTGTGACAGTCCAATGCATTTGACTAATTGTAAGAGTTCGGGATGAATTAAGAGTGTTTAGACAACACTTAAACTCGTTTATCCCAAAACATGCTTAAACCGAGAAAACAGGCTAAAACCGAGAGAAAACATTGATTTGAAGCAGTAAACAGTTGTGTTACTCTTTCTAGGGTCAAAATATGTAACAATCCAATGCATTTGACTAATTTCAAGAGTTCGGGTTGAATTTCGAGTGTTTAGCCACCACTTATACCCATTTTGTCCCGAAACAGGCTAAAACCGAGAAAACGTTGATTCTAAGCAGTAAACAGCGTTGTTACTGTTTCTAGGGTCAAAATATGTAATAATCCAATGCATTTGACTAATTGTAAGAGTTCGGGATGAATTTGGAGAGTTTAGACAACACTTAAACCCGTTTTATCCCAAAACAGGCTTAAACCGAGAAAACATGCTAAAACCGAGAGAAAACATTGATTCGAAGCAGTAATCAGCTATGTTACTCTTTCTAGGGTCAAATATGTAACAATCCAATGCATTTGACTAGTTACAAGAGTTCGGGTTGAATTTCAAGTGTTTAGCCACCACTTATACCCATTTTGTCCCGAAACAGGCTAAAACCGAGAATACGTTGATTCTAAGCAGTAAACAGCTCTGTTACTATTTCTAGAGTCAGAATGTGTGACATTCTAATGCATTTGACTAATTGTAAGAGTTCGGGATCAATTTGGAGTGTTTAGACAACACTTAAACCCGTTTTATCCCAAAACAGGCTTAAACTAAGAAAACATGCTAAAACCGAGAGAGCATTGATTTGAAGCAATAATCAGCTATGTTACTCTTTCTAGGGTCAAGTATGTAAAAATCCAATGCATTTGACTAATTACAAGAGTTCGGGTTGAATTTCGAGTGTTTAGCCACCACTTATACCCATTTTGTCCCAAACAGGCTAAAACCGAGAAAACGTTGATGCTAAGCAGTAAACAGCGTTGTTACTGTTTCTAGGGTCAGAATGTGTGACATTATAATGCATTTGACTAATTGTAAGAGTTCGGGATGAATTTGGAGTGTTTAGACAACACTTAAACCCATTTTGTCCCGAAAGAGGCTAAACCGAGAAAACGTTGATTCAAAGCAGTAAACAGATCTGTTACTATTTCTATGGTCAGAATGTGTGACAGTCCAATGCATTTGACTAATTGTAAGAGTTCGGGATGAATTTGGAGTGTTTAGACAACACTTAAACCCGTTTATCCCAAAACAGGCTTAAACCGAGAAAACAGGCTAAAACCGAGAGAAAGCATTGATTTGAAGCAGTAAACAGTTGTGTTACTATTTCTAGGGTCAAAATATGTAACAATCCAATGCATTTGAGTAATTTCAAGAGTTGGGGTTGAAGTTGGAATGTTTAGCCACCACTTATACCCATTTTGTCCCAAAACAGGCTAAAACCGAGAAAACGTTGATTCAAAGCAGTAAACAGATCTGTTACTATTTCTATGGTCAGAATGTGTGACAGTCCAATGCATTTGACTAATTGTAAAAGTTCGGGATTAATTAAGAGTGTTTAGACAACACTTAAACTCGTTTATCCCAAAACATGCTTAAACCGAGAAAACAGGCTAAAACCGAGAGAAAACATTGATTTGGAGCAGTAAACAGTTGTGTTACTCTTTCTAGGGTCAAAATATGTAACAATCCAATGCATTTGACTAATTTCAAGAGTTCGGGTTGAATTTCGAGTGTTTAGCCACCACTTATACCCATTTTGTCCCGAAACAGGCTAAAACCGAGAAAACGTTGATTCTAAGCAGTAAACCCGTTTCTAGGGTCAAAATATGTTACAATCCAATGCATTTGACTAATTGTAAGAGTTCGGGATGAATTTGGAGAGTTTAGACAACACTTAAACCCGTTTTATCCCAAAACAGGCTTAAACCGAGAAAACATGCTAAAACCGAGAGAAAACATTGATTTGAAGCAGTAATCAGCTATGTTACTCTTTCT
The DNA here is from genome assembly GCF_030686135.1 of Camelina sativa. Classification (NCBI taxonomy): domain Eukaryota; kingdom Viridiplantae; phylum Streptophyta; class Magnoliopsida; order Brassicales; family Brassicaceae; genus Camelina; species Camelina sativa. Next base: position 14,975,447 of record NC_141892.1, on the reverse strand, counting down.
AGGGTCAAATATGTAACAATCCAATGCATTTGACTAATTACAAGAGTTCGGGTTGAATTTGGAGTGTTTAGACAACACTTAAACCCATTTTGTCCCAAAAGAGGCTAAACCGAGAAAACATTGATTCATAGCAGTAAACAGATCTGTTACTATTTCTATGGTCAGAATGTGTGACAGTCCAATGCATTTGACTAATTGTAAGAGTTCAGGATGAATTTGGAGTCTTTAGACAACACTTAAACCCGTTTATCCCAAAACAGGATTAAACCGAGAAAACAGGCTAAAACCGAGAGAAAGCATTGATTTGAAGCAGTAAACAGTTGTGTTACTATTTCTAGGGTCAAAATATGTAACAATCCAATGCATTTGAGTAATTTCAAGAGTTCGGGTTGAAGTTGGAATGTTTAGCCACCACTTATACCCATTTTGTCCCAAAACAGGCTAAAACTGAGAAAACGTTGATTCAAAGCAGTAAACAGATCTGTTACTATTTCTATGGTCAGAATGTGTGACAGTCCAATGCATTTGACTAATTGTAAGAGTTCGGGATGAATTAAGAGTGTTTAGACAACACTTAAACTCGTTTATCCCAAAACATGCTTAAACCGAGAAAACAGGCTAAAACCGAGAGAAAACATTGATTTGAAGCAGTAAACAGTTGTGTTACTCTTTCTAGGGTCAAAATATGTAACAATCCAATGCATTTGACTAATTTCAAGAGTTCGGGTTGAATTTCGAGTGTTTAGCCACCACTAATACACATTTTGTCCGGAAACAGGCTAAAACAGAGAAAACGTTGATTCTAAGCAGTAAACAGCGCTGTTACTGTTTCTAGGGTCAAAATATGTAATAATCCAATGCATTTGACTAATTGTAAGAGTTCGGGATGAATTTGGAGAGTTTAGACAACACTTAAACCCGTTTTATCCCAAAACAGGCTTAAACCGAGAAAACATGCTAAAACAGAGAGAAAACATTGATTTGAAGCAGTAATCAGCTATGTTACTCTTTCTAGGGTCAAATATGTAACAATCCAATGCATTTGACTAATTACAAGAGTTCGGGTTGAATTTCGAGTGTTTAGCCACCACTTATACCCATTTTGTCCCGAAACAGGCTAAAACCGAGAATACGTTGATTCTAAGCAGTAAACAGCTCTGTTACTATTTCTAAAGTCAGAATGTGTGACATTCCAATGCATTTGACTAATTGTAAGAGTTCGGGATCAATTGGGAGTGTTTAGACAACACTTAAACCCGTTTTATCCCAAAACAGGCTTAAACTGAGAAAACATGCTAAAACCGAGAGAAAGCATTGATTTGAAGCTATAATCAGCTATGTTACCCTTTCTAGGGTCAAGGATGTAACAATCCAATGCATTTGACTAATTACAAGAGTTTGGGTTGAATTTCGAGTGTTTAGCCACCACTTATACCCATTTTGTCCCGAAATAGGCTAAAACCGAGAAAACGTTGATGCTAAGCAGTAAACAGCGTTGTTAATGTTTCTAGGGTCAGAATGTGTGACATTCCAATGCATTTGACTAATTGTAAGAGTTCGGGATGAATTTGGAGTGTTTAGACAACACTTACACCCATTTTGTCCCGAAAGAGGCTAAAACCGAGAAAACGTTGATTCAAAGCAGTAAACAGATCTGTTACTATTTCTATGGTCAGAATGTGTGACCGTCCAATGCATTTGACTAATTGTAAGAGTTCGGGATGAATTTGGAGTGTTTAGACAACACTTAAACCCGTTTATCCCAAAACAAGCTTAAACCGAGAAAACAGGCTAAAACCGAAAGAAAGCATTGATTTGAAGCAGTAAACAGTTGTGTTACTCTTTCTAGGGTCAAAATATGTAACAATCCAATGCATTTGAGTAATTTCAAGAGTTCGGATTGAATTTGGAATGGTTAGCCACCACTTATACCCATTTTGTCCCGAAACAGGCTAAAACCGAGAAAACGTTGATTCAAAGCAGTAAACAGATATGTTACTACTTCTATGGTCAGAATGTGTGACAGTCCAATGCATTTGACTAATTTTAAGAGTTCGGGATAAATTAAGAGTGTTTAGACAACACTTAAACCCGTTTATCCCAAAACATGCTTAAACCGAGAAAACAGGCTAAAACCGAGAGAAAACATTGATTTGAAGCAGTAAACAGTTGTGTTACTCTTTCTAGGGTTAAAATATGTAACAATCCAATGCATTTGACTAATTTCAAGAGTTCGGGTTGAATTTTGAGTGTTTAGCCACCACTTATACCCATTTTGTCCCGAAACAGGCTAAAACCGAGAAAACGTTGATTCTAAGCAGTAAACAGCGTTGTTACTGTTTCTAGGGTCAAAATATGTTATAATCCAATGCATTTGACTAATTGTAAGAGTTCGGGATGAATTTGGGGAGTTTAGACAACACTTAAACCCGTTTTATCCCAAAACATGCTTAAACCGAGAAAACATGCTAAAACCGAGAGAAAACATTGATTTGAAGCAGTAATCAGCTATGTTACTCTTTCTAGGGTCAAATATGTAACAATCCAATGCATTTGACTAATTACAAGAGTTCGGGTTGAATTTCGAGTGTTTAGCCACCACTTATACCCATTTTGTCCCGAAACAGGCTAAAACCGAGAAAACGTTGATTCTAAGCAGTAAACAGCTCTGTTACTATTTCTAGGGTCAGAATGTGTGACATTCCAATGCATTTGACTAATTGTAAGAGTTTGGGATCAATTTGGAGTGTTTAGACAACACTTAAACCCGTTTTATCGCAAAACATGCTTAAACTGACAAAACATGCTAAAACCGAGAGAAGGCATTGATTTGAAGCAATAATCTGCTATGTTACTCTTTCTAGGGTCAAGTATGTAAAAATCCAATGCATTTGACTAATTACAAGAGTTCGGGTTGAATTTCGAGTGTTTAGCCACCACTTATACCCATTTTGTCCCGAAACAGGCTAAAACCGAGAAAACAATTCTTCAAAGCAGTATACAGCTCTGTTACTATTTCTAGGGTCAGAATGTATGACATTCCAATGCATTTGACTAATTGTAAGAGTTCGGGATGAATTTGGAGTGTTTAGACAACACTTAAACCCGTTTATCCCAAAACAGGCTTAAACCGAGAAAACAGGCTAAAACCGAGAGAAAGCATTGATTTGAAGCAGTAAACAGTTGTGTTACTATTTCTAGGGTCAAAATAAGTAACAATCCAATGCATTTGAGTAATTTCAAGAGTTCGGGTTGAAGTTGGAATGTTTAGCCACCACTTATACCCATTTTGTCCCGAAACAGGCTAAAACCGAGAAAACGTTGATTCAAAGCAGTAAACAGATCTGTTACTATTTCTATGGTCAGAATGTGTAATAATCCAATGCATTTGACTAATTGTAAGAGTTCGGGATGAATTAAGAGTGTTTAGACAACACTTAAACCCGTTTATCCCAAAACATGCTTAAACCGAGAAAACAGGCTAAAACCGAGAGAAAACATTGATTTGAAGCAGTAAACAGTTGTGTTACTCTTTCTAGGGTTAAAATATGTAACAATCCAATGCATTTGACTAATTTCAAGAGTTCGGGTTGAATTTTGAGTGTTTAGCCACCACTTATACCCATTTTGTCCCGAAACAGGCTAAAACCGAGAAAACGTTGATTCTAAGCAGTAAACAGCGTTGTTACTGTTTCTAGGGTCAAAATATGTTATAATCCAATGCATTTGACTAATTGTAAGAGTTCGGGATGAATTTGGGGAGTTTAGACAACACTTAAACCCGTTTTATCCCAAAACATGCTTAAACCGAGAAAACATGCTAAAACCGAGAGAAAACATTGATTTGAAGCAGTAATCAGCTATGTTACTCTTTCTAGGGTCAAATATGTAACAATCCAATGCATTTGACTAATTACAAGAGTTCGGGTTGAATTTCGAGTGTTTAGCCACCACTTATACCCATTTTGTCCCGAAACAGGCTAAAACCGAGAAAACGTTGATTCTAAGCAGTAAACAGCTCTGTTACTATTTCTAGGGTCAGAATGTGTGACATTCCAATGCATTTGACTAATTGTAAGAGTTTGGGATCAATTTGGAGTGTTTAGACAACACTTAAACCCGTTTTATCCCAAAACAGGCTTAAACTGACAAAACATGCTAAAACCGAGAGAAGGCATTGATTTGAAGCAATAATCTGCTATGTTACTCTTTCTAGGGTCAAGTATGTAAAAATCCAATGCATTTGACTAATTACGAGAGTTCGGGTTGAATTTCGAGTGTTTAGCCACCACTTATACCCATTTTGTCCCGAAACATGCTAAAACCGAGAAAATGTTGATGCTAAGCAGTAAACAGCGTTGTTACTGTTTCTAGGGTCAGAATGTGTGACATTCCAATGCATTGGACTAATTGTAAGAGTTCGGGATGAATTTGGAGTGTTTAGACAACACTTAAACCCATTTTGTCCCGAAAGAGGCTAAACCGAGAAAACGTTGATTCAAAGCAGTAAACAGATCTGTTACTATTTCTATGGTCAGAATGTGTGACAGTCCAATGCATTTGACTAATTGTAAGAGTTCGGGATGAATTTGGAGTGTTTAGACAACACTTAAACCCGTTTATCCCAAAACAGGCTTAAACCGAGAAAACAGGCAAAAACTGAGAGAAAGCATTGATTTGAAGCAGTAAACAGTTGTGTTACTATTTCTAGGGTCAAAATAAGTAACAATCCAATGCATTTGAGTAATTTCAAGAGTTTGGGTTGAAGTTGGAATGTTTAGCCACCACTTATACCCATTTTGTCCCGAAACAGGCTAAAACCGAGAAAACGTTGATTCAAAGCAGTAAACAGATCTGTTACTATTTCTATGGTCAGAATGTGTAATAATCCAATGCATTTGACTAATTGTAAGAGTTCGGGATGAATTAAGAGTGTTTAGACAACACTTAAACTCGTTTATCCCAAAACATGCTTAAACCGAGAAAACAGGCTAAAACCAAGAGAAAACATTGATTTGAAGCAGTAAACAGTTGTGTTACTCTTTCTAGGGTCAAAATATGTAACAATCCAATGCATTTGACTAATTTCAAGAGTTCGGGTTGAATTTCGAGTGTTTAGCCACCACTTATACCCATTTTGTCCCGAAACAGGCTAAAACCAAGAAAACGTTGATTCTAAGCAGTAAACAGCATTGTTACTGTTTCTAGGGTCAAAATATGTAATAATCCAATGCATTTGACTAATTGTAAGAGTTCGGGATGAATTTGGAGAGTTTAGACAACACTTAAACCCGTTTTATCCCAAAACAGGCTTAAACCGAGAAAACATGCTAAAACCGAGAGAAAACATTGATTTGAAGCAGTAATAAGCTATGTTACTCTTTCTAGGGTCAAATATGTAACAATCCAATGCATTTGACTAATTACAAGAGTTCGGGTTGAATTTCGAGTGTTTAGCCACCACTTATACCCATTTTGTCCCGAAACAGGCTAAAACCGAGAAAACGTTGATTCTAAGCAGTAAACAGCTCTGTTACTATTTCTAGGGTCAGAATGTGTGATATTCCAATGCATTTGACTAATTGTAAGAGTTCGGGATCAATTTGGAGTGTTTAGACAACACTTAAACCCATTTTGTCCCGAAAGAGGCTAAAACCGAGAAAACGTTGATTCAAAGCAGTAAACAGATCTGTTACTATTTCTATGGTCAGAATGTGTGACCGTCCAATGCATTTGACTAATTGTAAGAGTTCGGGATGAATTTGGAGTGTTTAGACAACACTTAAACCCGTTTATCCCAAAACAAGCTTAAACCGAGAAAACATGCTAAAACCGAAAGAAAGCATTGATTTGAAGCAGTAAACAGTTGTGTTACTCTTTCTAGGGTCAAAATATGTAACAATCCAATGCATTTGAGTAATTTCAAGAGTTCGGATTGAATTTGGAATGGTTAGCCACCACTTATACCCATTTTGTCCCGAAACAGGCTAAAACCGAGAAAACGTTGATTCAAAGCAGTAAACAGATATGTTACTACTTCTATGGTCAGAATGTGTGACAGTCCAATGCATTTGACTAATTTTAAGAGTTCGGGATAAATTAAGAGTGTTTAGACAACACTTAAACCCGTTTATCCCAAAACATGCTTAAACCGAGAAAACAGGCTAAAACCGAGAGAAAACATTGATTTGAAGCAGTAAACAGTTGTGTTACTCTTTCTAGGGTTAAAATATGTAACAATCCAATGCATTTGACTAATTTCAAGAGTTCGGGTTGAATTTTGAGTGTTTAGCCACCACTTATACCCATTTTGTCCCGAAACAGGCTAAAACCGAGAAAACGTTGATTCTAAGCAGTAAACAGCGTTGTTACTGTTTCTAGGGTCAAAATATGTTATAATCCAATGCATTTGACTAATTGTAAGAGTTCGGGATGAATTTGGGGAGTTTAGACAACACTTAAACCCGTTTTATCCCAAAACATGCTTAAACCGAGAAAACATGCTAAAACCGAGAGAAAACATTGATTTGAAGCAGTAATCAGCTATGTTACTCTTTCTAGGGTCAAATATGTAACAATCCAATGCATTTGACTAATTACAAGAGTTCGGGTTGAATTTCGAGTGTTTAGCCACCACTTATACCCATTTTGTCCCGAAACAGGCTAAAACCGAGAAAACAATTCTTCAAAGCAGTATACAGCTCTGTTACTATTTCTAGGGTCAGAATGTATGACATTCCAATGCATTTGACTAATTGTAAGAGTTCGGGATGAATTTGGAGTGTTTAGACAACACTTAAACCCGTTTATCCCAAAACAGGCTTAAACCGAGAAAACAGGCTAAAACCGAGAGAAAGCATTGATTTGAAGCAGTAAACAGTTGTGTTACTATTTCTAGGGTCAAAATAAGTAACAATCCAATGCATTTGAGTAATTTCAAGAGTTCGGGTTGAAGTTGGAATGTTTAGCCACCACTTATACCCATTTTGTCCCGAAACAGGCTAAAACCGAGAAAACGTTGATTCAAAGCAGTAAACAGATCTGTTACTATTTCTATGGTCAGAATGTGTAATAATCCAATGCATTTGACTAATTGTAAGAGTTCGGGATGAATTAAGAGTGTTTAGACAACACTTAAACCCGTTTATCCCAAAACATGCTTAAACCGAGAAAACAGGCTAAGACCGAGAGAAAACATTGATTTGAAGCAGTAAACAGTTGTGTTACTCTTTCTAGGGTTAAAATATGTAACAATCCAATGCATTTGACTAATTTCAAGAGTTCGGGTTGAATTTTGAGTGTTTAGCCACCACTTATACCCATTTTGTCCCGAAACAGGCTAAAACCGAGAAAACGTTGATTCTAAGCAGTAAACAGCGTTGTTACTGTTTCTAGGGTCAAAATATGTTATAATCCAATGCATTTGACTAATTGTAAGAGTTCGGGATGAATTTGGGGAGTTTAGACAACACTTAAACCCGTTTTATCCCAAAACATGCTTAAACCGAGAAAACATGCTAAAACCGAGAGAAAACATTGATTTGAAGCAGTAATCAGCTATGTTACTCTTTCTAGGGTCAAATATGTAACAATCCAATGCATTTGACTAATTACAAGAGTTCGGGTTGAATTTCGAGTGTTTAGCCACCACTTATACCCATTTTGTCCCGAAACAGGCTAAAACCGAGAAAACGTTGATTCTAAGCAGTAAACAGCTCTGTTACTATTTCTAGGGTCAGAATGTGTGACATTCCAATGCATTTGACTAATTGTAAGAGTTTGGGATCAATTTGGAGTGTTTAGACAACACTTAAACCCGTTTTATCCCAAAACAGGCTTAAACTGACAAAACATGCTAAAACCGAGAGAAGGCATTGATTTGAAGCAATAATCTGCTATGTTACTCTTTCTAGGGTCAAGTATGTAAAAATCCAATGCATTTGACTAATTACGAGAGTTCGGGTTGAATTTCGAGTGTTTAGCCACCACTTATACCCATTTTGTCCCGAAACATGCTAAAACCGAGAAAATGTTGATGCTAAGCAGTAAACAGCGTTGTTACTGTTTCTAGGGTCAGAATGTGTGACATTCCAATGCATTGGACTAATTGTAAGAGTTCGGGATGAATTTGGAGTGTTTAGACAACACTTAAACCCATTTTGTCCCGAAAGAGGCTAAACCGAGAAAACGTTGATTCAAAGCAGTAAACAGATCTGTTACTATTTCTATGGTCAGAATGTGTGACAGTCCAATGCATTTGACTAATTGTAAGAGTTCGGGATGAATTTGGAGTGTTTAGACAACACTTAAACCCGTTTATCCCAAAACAGGCTTAAACCGAGAAAACAGGCTAAAACCGAGAGAAAGCATTGATTTGAAGCAGTAAACAGTTGTGTTACTATTTCTAGGGTCAAAATAAGTAACAATCCAATGCATTTGAGTAATTTCAAGAGTTTGGGTTGAAGTTGGAATGTTTAGCCACCACTTATACCCATTTTGTCCCGAAACAGGCTAAAACCGAGAAAACGTTGATTCAAAGCAGTAAACAGATCTGTTACTATTTCTATGGTCAGAATGTGTAATAATCCAATGCATTTGACTAATTGTAAGAGTTCGGGATGAATTAAGAGTGTTTAGACAACACTTAAACTCGTTTATCCCAAAACATGCTTAAACCGAGAAAACAGGCTAAAATCAAGAGAAAACATTGATTTGAAGCAGTAAACAGTTGTGTTACTCTTTCTAGGGTCAAAATATGTAACAATCCAATGCATTTGACTAATTTCAAGAGTTCGGGTTGAATTTCGAGTGTTTAGCCACCACTTATACCCATTTTGTCCCGAAACAGGCTAAAACCAAGAAAACGTTGATTCTAAGCAGTAAACAGCATTGTTACTGTTTCTAGGGTCAAAATATGTAATAATCCAATGCATTTGACTAATTGTAAGAGTTCGGGATGAATTTGGAGAGTTTAGACAACACTTAAACCCGTTTTATCCCAAAACAGGCTTAAACCGAGAAAACATGCTAAAACCGAGAGAAAACATTGATTTGAAGCAGTAATAAGCTATGTTACTCTTTCTAGGGTCAAATATGTAACAATCCAATGCATTTGACTAATTACAAGAGTTCGGGTTGAATTTCGAGTGTTTAGCCACCACTTATACCCATTTTGTCCCGAAACAGGCTAAAACCGAGAAAACGTTGATTCTAAGCAGTAAACAGCTCTGTTACTATTTCTAGGGTCAGAATGTGTGATATTCCAATGCATTTGACTAATTGTAAGAGTTCGGGATCAATTTGGAGTGTTTAGACAACACTTAAACCCATTTTGTCCCGAAAGAGGCTAAAACCGAGAAAACGTTGATTCAAAGCAGTAACCAGATCTGTTACTTTTTCTATGGTCAGAATGTGTGACAGTCCAATGCATTTGACTAATTGTAAGAGTTCGGGATGAATTTGGAGTGTTTAGACAACACTTAAACCCGATTATCCCAAAACATGCTTAAACCGAGAAAACAGGCTAAAACCGAGAGAAAACATTGATTTGAAGCAGTAAACAGTTGTGTTACTCTTTCTAGGGTCAAAATATGTAACAATCCAATGCATTTGACTAATTTAAAAAGTTCGGGTTGAATTTCGAGTGTTTAGCCACCACTTATACCCATTTTGTCCCGAAACAGGCTAAAACCGAGAAAACGTTGATTCTAAGCAGTAAACAGCGTTGTTACTGTTTCTACGGTCAAAATATGTAATAATCCAATGCATTTGAGTAATTGTAAGAGTTCGGGATGAATTTGGAGAGTTTAGACAACACTTAAACCCGTTTTATCCCAAAACAGGCTTAAACCGAGAAAACATGCTAAAACCGAGAGAAAACATTGATTTGAAGCAGTAATCAGCTATGTTACTCTTTCTAGGGTCAAATATGTAACAATCCAATGCATTTGACTAATTACAAGAGTTCGGGTTGAATTTCGAGTGTTTAGCCACCACTTTTACCCATTTTGTCCCGAAACAGGCTAAAACCGAGAATACGTTGATTCTAAGCAGTAAACAGCTCTGTTACTATTTCTAGAGTCAGAATGTGTGACATTCTAATGCATTTGACTAATTGTAAGAGTTCGGGATGAATTTGGAGTGTTTAGACAACACTTAAACCCGTTTTATCCCAAAACAGGCTTAAACTGAGAAAACATGCTAAAACCGAGAGAAAGCATTGATTTGAAGCAATAATCAGCTATGTTACTCTTTCTAGGGTCAAGTATGTAAAAATCCAATGCATTTGACTAATTACAAGAGTTTGGGTTGAATTTCGAGTGTTTAGCCACCACTTATACCCATTTTGTCCCAAACAGGCTAAAACCGAGAAAACGTTGATGCTAAGCAGTAAACAGCATTGTTACTGTTTCTAGGGTCAGAATGTGTGACATTACAATGCATTTGACTATTTGTAAGAGTTCAGATGAATTTATAGTGTTTAGACAACACTTAAACCCGTTTATCCCAAAACAGGCTTAAACCGAGAAAACAGGCTAAAACCAAGAGAAAACAGTTGTGTTACTCTTTCTAGGGTCAAAATATGTAACAATACAATGCATTTGACTAATTTCAAGTGTTCGGGTTGAATTTGGAATGTTTAGCCACCACTTATACCCATTTTGTCCCGAAACAGGCTAAAACCGAGAAACGTTGATTCAAAGCAGTAAACAGCTCTGTTACTATTTTTAGGGTCAGAATGTGTGACAGTCCAATGCATTTGACTAATTGTAAGAGTTCGGGATGAATTTGGAGTGTTTAGACAACACTTAAACCCGATTATCCCAAAACATGCTTAAACCGAGAAAACAGGCTAAAACCGAGAGAAAACATTGATTTGAAGCAGTAAACAGTTGGGTTAATCTTTCTAGGGTCAAAATATGTAACAATCCAATGCATTTGACTAAATTCAAGAGTTCGGGTTGAATTTCGAGTGTTTAGCCACCACTTATATCCATTTTGTCCCGAAACAAGCTAAAACCGAGAAAACGTTGATTCAAAGCCGTAAACAGATCTGTTACTATTTCTATGGTCAGAATGTGTGACAGTCCAATGCATTTGACTAATTGTAAAAGTTCAGGATGAATTAAGAATGTTTAGACAACACTTAAACCGTTTATCCCAAAACATGCTTAGACCTAGAAAACAGGCTAAAACCGAGAGAAGACATTGATTTGAAGCAGTAAACAGTTGTGTTACTCTTTCTAGGGTCAAAATATGTAACAATCCAATGCATTTGACTAATTTCAAGAGTTCGGGTTGAATTTCGAGTGTTTAGCCACCACTTATACCCATTTTATCCCGAAACTGGCTAAAACCGAGAAAACGTTGATTCTAAGCAGTAAACAGCGTTGTTACTATTTCTAGGGTCAAAATATGTAATAGTCCAATGCATTTGACTAATTGTAAGAGTTCGGGATGAATTTGGAGAGTTTAGACAACACTTAAACCCGTTTTATCCCAAAACAGGCTTAAACCGAGAAAACATGCTAAAACCGAGAGAAAACATTTTGAAGCAGTAATCAGCTATGTTACTCTTTCTAGGGTCAAATATGTAACAATCCAATGCATTTGACTAATTACAAGAGTTCGGGTTGAATTTCGAGTGTTTAGCCACCACTTATACCCAATTTGTCCCGAAACAGGCTAAAACCAAGAAAACGTTGATTCTAAGCAGTAAACAGCTCTGTTACTATTTCTAGGGTCAGAATGTGTGACATTCCAATGCATTTGACTAGTTGTAAGAGTTCGGGATCAATTTGGAGTGTTTAGACAACACTTAAACCCGTTTTATCCCAAAACAGGCTTAAACTGAGAAAACATGCTTAAACCGAGAGAAAGCATTGATTTGAAGCAATAATCAGCTATGTTACTATTTCTAGGGTCAAGTATGTAACAATCCAATGCATTTGACTAATTACAAGAGTTCGGGTTGAATTTCGAGTGTTTAGCCACCACTTATACCCATTTTATCCCGAAACAGGCTAAAACCGAGAAAACGTTGATTCTAAGCAGTAAACAGCGTTGTTACTATTTCTAGGGTCAAAATATGTAATAGTCCAATGCATTTGACTAATTGTAAGAGTTCGGGATGAATTTGGAGAGTTTAGACAACACTTAAACCCGTTTTATCCCAAAACAGGCTTAAACCGAGAAAACATGCTAAAACCGAGAGAAAACATTGATTTGAAGCAGTAATCAGCTATGTTACTCTTTCTAGGGTCAAATATGTAACAATCCAATGCATTTGACTAATTACAAGAGTTCGGGTTGAATTTCGAGTGTTTAGCCACCACTTATACCCATTTTGTCCCGAAACAGGCTAAAACCAAGAAAACGTTGATTCTAAGCAGTAAACAGCTCTGTTACTATTTCTAGGGTCAGAATGTGTGACATTCCAATGCATTTGACTAATTGTAAGAGTTCGGGATCAATTTGGAGTGTTTAGACAACACTTAAACCCGTTTTATCCCAAAACAGGCTTAAACTGAGAAAACATGCTTAAACCGAGAGAAAGCATTGATTTGAAGCAATAATCAGCTATGTTACTATTTCTAGGGTCAAGTATGTAACAATCCAATGCATTTGACTAATTACAAGAGTTCGGGTTGAATTTCGAGTGTTTAGCCACCACTTATACCCATTTTGTCCCGAAACAGGCTAAAACCGAGAAAACGTTGATGCGAAGCAGTAAACAGCGTTGTTACTGTTTCTAGGGTCAGAATGTGTGAAATTCCAATACATTTGACTAATTGTAAGAGTTCGGGATAAATTTGGAGTGTTTAGACAACACTTAAACCCATTTTGTCCCGAAAGAGGCTAAAACCGAGAATGTTGATTCAAAGCAGTAACCAGATCTGTTACTATTTCTATGGTCAGAATGTGTGACAGTCCAATGCATTTGACTAATTGTAAGAGTTCGGGATGAATTTGGAGTGTTTAGACAACACTTAAACCCGTTTATCCCAAAACAGGCTTAAACCGAGAAAACAGGCTAAAACCGAGAGAAAGCATTGATTTGAAGCAGTAAACAGTTGTGTTACTCTTTCTAGGGTCAAAATATGTAACAATCCAATGCATTTGAGTTATTTCAAGAGTTCGGGTTGAATTTGGAATGTTTAGCCACCACTTATACCCATTTTGTCCCGAAACAGGCTAAAACCGAGTAAACGTTGATTCAAAGCAGTAAACAGATCTGTTACTATTTCTATGGTCAGAATGTGTGAAAGTCCAATGCATTTGACTATTTGTAAGAGTTCGGATGAATTTATAGTGTTTAGACAACACTTAAACCCGTTTATCCCAAAACAGGCTTAAACCGAGAAAACAGGCTAAAACCAAGAGAAAACATTGATTTTATGCAGTAAACAGTTGTGTTACTCTTTCTAGGGTCAAAATATGTAACAATACAATGCATTTGACTAATTTCAAGTGTTCGGGGTTAATTTGGAATGTTTAGCCACCACTTATACCCATTTTGTCCCGAAACAGGCTAAAACCGAGAAACGTTGATTCAAAGCAGTAAACAGCTCTGTTACTATTTTTAGGGTCAGAATGTGTGACAGTCCAATGCATTTGACTAATTGTAAGAGTTCGGGATGAATTTGGAGTGTTTAGACAACACTTAAACCCGTTTATCCCAAAACATGCTTAAACCGAGAAAACAGGCTAAAACCGAGAGAAAACATTGATTTGAAGTAGTAAACAGTTGGGTTAATCTTTCTAGGGTCAAAATATGTAACAATCCAATGCATTTGACTAAATTCAAGAGTTCGGGTTGAATTTCGAGTGTTTAGCCACCACTTATATCTATTTTGTCCCGAAACAAGCTAAAACCGAGAAAACGTTGATTCAAAGCCGTAAACAGATCTGTTACTATTTCTATGGTCAGAATGTGTGACAGTCCAATGCATTTGACTAATTGTAAAAGTTCGGGATGAATTAAGAGTGTTTAGACAACACTTAAACCGTTTATCCCAAAACATGCTTAGACCGAGAAAACAGGCTAAAACCGAGAGAAAACATTGATTTGAAGCAGTAAACAGTAGTGTTACTCTTTCTAGGGTCAAAATATGTAACAATCCAATGCATTTGACTAATTTCAAGAGTTCGGGTTGAATTTCGAGTGTTTAGCCACCACTTATACCCATTTTATCCCGAAACAGGCTAAAACCGAGAAAACGTTGATTCTAAGCAGTAAACAGCGTTGTTACTATTTCTAGGGTCAAAATATGTAATAGTCCAATGCATTTGACTAATTGTAAGAGTTCGGGATGAATTTGGAGAGTTTAGACAACACTTAAACCCGTTTTATCCCAAAACAGGCTTAAACCGAGAAAACATGCTAAAACCGAGAGAAAACATTGATTTGAAGCAGTAATCAGCTATGTTACTCTTTCTAGGGTCAAATATGTAACAATCCAATGCATTTGACTAATTACAAGAGTTCGGGTTGAATTTCGAGTGTTTAGCCACCACTTATACCCATTTTGTCCCGAAACAGGCTAAAACCGAGAAAACGTTGATTCTAAGCAGTAAACAGATCTGTTACTATTTCTATGGTCAGAATGTGTGACAGTCCAATGCATTTGACTACTTGTAAGAGTTCGGATGAATTTATAGTGTTTAGACAACACTTAAACCCGTTTATCCCAAAACAGGCTTAAACCGAGAAAACAGGCTAAAACCGAGAGAAAACATTGATTTTATGCAATAAACAGTTGTGTTACTCTTTCTAGGGTCAAAATATGTAACAATACAATGCATTTGACTAATTTCAAGTGTTCGGGTTGAATTTGGAATGTTTAGCCACCACTTATACCCATTTTGTCCCGAAACAGGCTAAAACCGAGAAAACGTTGATTCAAAGCAGTAAACAGCTCTGTTACTATTTTTAGGGTCAGAATGTGTGACAGTCCAATGCATTTGACTAATTGTAAGAGTTCGGGATAAATTTGGAATGTTTAGACAACACTTAAACCCGTTTATCCCAAAACATGCTTAAACCGAGAAATCAGGCTAAAACCGAGAGAAAACATTGATTTGAAGCAGTAAACAGTTTAGTTACTCTTACTAGGGTTAAAATATGTAACAATCCAATCCATTTGACTAATTTCAAGAGTTCGGGTTGAATTTCGAGTGTTTAGCCACCACTTATACCCATTTTGTCCCGAAACAGGCTAAAACCGAGAAAACGTTGATTCTAAGCAGTAAACAGTGTTGTTACTGTTTATAGGGTCAAAATATGTAATAATCCAATGCATTTGACTAATTGTAAGAGTTCGTGATGAATTTGGAGTGTTTAGACAACACTTAAACCCGTTTTATCCCAAAATAGGCTTAAACCGAGAAAACATGCTAAAACCGAGAGAAAACATTGATTTGAAGCAGTAATAAGCTATGTTACTCTTTCTAGGGTCAAATATGTAACAGTCCAATGCATTTGACTAATTACAAGAGTTCGGGTTGAATTTCGAGTGTTTAGCCACCACTTATACCCATTTTGTCCCAAAACAGGCTAAAACCGAGAAAACGTTGATTCTAAGCAGTAAACAGCTCTTTTACTATTTCTAGGGTCAGAATGTGTGGCATTCCAATGCATTTGACTAATTGTAAGAGTTCGGGATGAATTTGGAGTGTTTAGACAACACTTAAACCCGTTTTATCCCAAAACAGGCTTAAACTGAGAAAACATGCTAAAACCGAGAGAAAGCATTGATTTGAAGCAGTAAGCAGCTATGTTACTCTTTCTAGGGTCAAGTATGTAACAATACAATGCATTTGACTAATTACAAGAGTTTGGGTTGAATTTCGAGTGGTTAGCCACCACTTATACCCATTTTGTCCCGAAATAGGCTAAAACCAAGAAAACGTTGATTCTAAGCAGTAAACAGCGTTGTTACTGTTTCTAGCGTCAGAATGTGTGACATTCCAATGCATTTGACTAATTGTAAGAGTTCGGGATGAATTTGGAGTGTTTAGACAACACTTAAACCCATTTTGTCCCGAAACAGGCTAAAACCGAGAAAACGTTGATTCAAAGCAGTAAACAGATCTGTTACTATTTCTATGGTCAGAATGTGTGACAGTCCAATGCATTTGACTAATTGTGAGAGTTCGGGATGAATTTGGAGTGGTTAGACAACACTTAAACCCGTTTATCCCAAAACAGGCTTAAACCGAGAAAACAGGCTAAAACCGAGAGAAAGCATTGATTTGAAGCAGTAAACAGTTGTTTTACTCTTTCTAGGGTCAAAATATGTAACAATCCAATGCATTTGAGTAATTTCAAGAGTTTGGGTTGAATTTGGAATGTTTAGCCACCACTTATACCCATTTTGTCCCGAAACAGGCTAAAACCGAGTAAACGTTGATTCAAAGCAGTAAACAGATCTGTTACTATTTCTATGGTCAGAATGTGTGACAGTCCAATGCATTTGACTACTTGTAAGAGTTCGGATGAATTTATAGTGTTTAGACAACACTTAAACCCGTTTATCCCAAAACAGGCTTAAACCGAGAAAACAGGCTAAAACCGAGAGAAAACATTGATTTTATGCAATAAACAGTTGTGTTACTCTTTCTAGGGTCAAAATATGTAACAATACAATGCATTTGACTAATTTCAAGTGTTCGGGTTGAATTTGGAATGTTTAGCCACCACTTATACCCATTTTGTCCCGAAACAGGCTAAAACCGAGAAAACGTTGATTCAAAGCAGTAAACAGCTCTGTTACTATTTTTAGGGTCAGAATGTGTGACAGTCCAATGCATTTGACTAATTGTAAGAGTTCGGGATAAATTTGGAATGTTTAGACAACACTTAAACCCGTTTATCCCAAAACATGCTTAAACCGAGAAATCAGGCTAAAACCGAGAGAAAACATTGATTTGAAGCAGTAAACAGTTTAGTTACTCTTACTAGGGTTAAAATATGTAACAATCCAATCCATTTGACTAATTTCAAGAGTTCGGGTTGAATTTCGAGTGTTTAGCCACCACTTATACCCATTTTGTCCCGAAACAGGCTAAAACCGAGAAAACGTTGATTCTAAGCAGTAAACAGTGTTGTTACTGTTTATAGGGTCAAAATATGTAATAATCCAATGCATTTGACTAATTGTAAGAGTTCGTGATGAATTTGGAGTGTTTAGACAACACTTAAACCCGTTTTATCCCAAAATAGGCTTAAACCGAGAAAACATGCTAAAACCGAGAGAAAACATTGATTTGAAGCAGTAATAAGCTATGTTACTCTTTCTAGGGTCAAATATGTAACAGTCCAATGCATTTGACTAATTACAAGAGTTCGGGTTGAATTTCGAGTGTTTAGCCACCACTTATACCCATT
This sequence comes from Camelina sativa, assembly GCF_030686135.1. Lineage (NCBI taxonomy): Eukaryota > Viridiplantae > Streptophyta > Magnoliopsida > Brassicales > Brassicaceae > Camelina > Camelina sativa. Next base: position 14,958,058 of record NC_141892.1, on the reverse strand, counting down.
TTGTCCCAAAACAGGCTAAAACCGAGAAAACGTTGATTCTAAGCAGTAAACAGCTCTTTTACTATTTCTAGGGTCAGAATGTGTGGCATTCCAATGCATTTGACTAATTGTAAGAGTTCGGGATGAATTTGGAGTGTTTAGACAACACTTAAACCCGTTTTATCCCAAAACAGGCTTAAACTGAGAAAACATGCTAAAACCGAGAGAAAGCATTGATTTGAAGCAGTAAGCAGCTATGTTACTCTTTCTAGGGTCAAGTATGTAACAATACAATGCATTTGACTAATTACAAGAGTTTGGGTTGAATTTCGAGTGGTTAGCCACCACTTATACCCATTTTGTCCCGAAATAGGCTAAAACCAAGAAAACGTTGATTCTAAGCAGTAAACAGCGTTGTTACTGTTTCTAGCGTCAGAATGTGTGACATTCCAATGCATTTGACTAATTGTAAGAGTTCGGGATGAATTTGGAGTGTTTAGACAACACTTAAACCCATTTTGTCCCGAAACAGGCTAAAACCGAGAAAACGTTGATTCAAAGCAGTAAACAGATCTGTTACTATTTCTATGGTCAGAATGTGTGACAGTCCAATGCATTTGACTAATTGTAAGAGTTCGGGATGAATTTGGAGTGGTTAGACAACACTTAAACCCGTTTATCCCAAAACAGGCTTAAACCGAGAAAACAGGCTAAAACCGAGAGAAAGCATTGATTTGAAGCAGTAAACAGTTGTTTTACTCTTTCTAGGGTCAAAATATGTAACAATCCAATGCATTTGAGTAATTTCAAGAGTTTGGGTTGAATTTGGAATGTTTAGCCACCACTTATACCCATTTTGTCCCGAAACAGGCTAAAACCGAGTAAACGTTGATTCAAAGCAGTAAACAGATCTGTTACTATTTCTATGGTCAGAATGTGTGACAGTCCAATGCATTTGACTATTTGTAAGAGTTCGGATGAATTTATAGTGTTTAGACAACACTTAAACCCGTTTATCCCAAAACAGGCTTAAACCGAGAAAACAGGCTAAAACCGAGAGAAAACATTGATTTTATGCAGTAAACAGTTGTGTTAATCTTTCTAGGGTCAAAATATGTAACAATACAATGCATTTGACTAATTTCAAGTGTTCGGGTTGAATTTGGAATGTTTAGCCACCACTTATACCCATTTTGTCCCGAAACAGGCTAAAACCGAGAAAACGTTGATTCAAAGCAGTAAACAGCTCTGTTACTATTTTTAGGGTCAGAATGTGTGACAGTCCAATGCTTTTGATTAATTGTAAGAGTTCGGGATGAATTTGGAGTGTTTAGACAACACTTAAACCCGTTTATCCCAAAACATGCTTAAACCGAGGAAACAGGCTAAAACCGAGAGAAAACATTGATTTGAAGCAGTAAACAGTTGGGTTAATCTTTCTAGGGTCAAAATATGTAACAATCCAATGCATTTGACTAAATTCAAGAGTTCGGGTTGAATTTCGAGTGTTTAGCCACCACTTATACCCATTTTGTCCTGAAACAGGCTAAAACCAAGAAAACGTTGATTCAAAGCAGTAAACAGATCTGTTACTATTTCTATGGTCAGAATGTGTGACAGTCCAATGCATTTGACTAATTGTAAAAGTTCGAGATGAATTAATAGTGTTTAGACAACACTTAAACCGTTTATCCCAAAACATGCTTAGACCGAGAAAACAGGCTAAAACCGAGAGAAAACATTGATTTGAAGCAGTAAACAGTTGTGTTACTCTTTCTAGGGTCAAAATATGTAACAATCAAATGCATTTGACTAATTTCAAGAGTTCGGGTTGAATTTGGAGTGTTTAGCCACCACTTATACCCATTTTGTCCCGAAACAGGCTAAGACTGAGAAAACGTTGATTCTAAGTAGTAAACAGTGTTGTTACTGTTTCTAGGGTCAAAATATGTAATAATCCAATGCATTTGACTAATTGTAAGAGTTCGGGATGAATTTGGAGTGTTTAGACAACACTTAAACCCATTTTATCCCAAAACAGGCTTAAACCGAGATGCTAAAACCAAGAGAAAACATTGATTTGAATCAGTAATCAGCTATGTTACTCTTTCTAGGGTCAAATATGTAACAATCCAATGCATTTGACTAATTACAAGAGTTCGGGTTGAATTTCGAGTGTTTAGCCACCACTTATACCCATTTTGTCCCAAAACAGGCTAAAACCGAGAAAATATTGATTCTAAGCAGTAAACAGCTCTGTTACTATTTCTAGGATCAGAATGTGTGGCATTCCAATGCATTTGACTAATTGTAAGAGTTCGGGATGAATTTGGAGTGTTTAGACAACTCTTAAACCCGTTTTATCCCAAAACAGGCTTAAACTGAGAAAACATGCTAAATCCGAGAGAAAGCATTGATTTGAAGCAGTAATCAGCTATGTTACTCTTTCTAGGGTCAATTATGTAACAAACCAATGCATTTGACTAATTACAAGAGTTCGGGTTGAATTTCGAGTGTTTAGCCACCACTTATACCCATTTTGTCCCGAAATAGGCTAAAACCGAGAAAACGTTGATTCTAAGCAGTAAACAGCGTTGTTACTGTTTCTAGGGTCAGAATGTGTGACATTCCAATGTATTTGACTAATTCTAAGAGTTCGGGATGAATTTGGAGTGTTTAGACAACACTTAAACCCATTTTGTCCCAAAACAGGCTAAAACCAAGAAAACTTTGATTCAAAGCAGTAAACAGCTCTGTTACTATTTCTATGGTCAGAATGTGTGACATTCCAATGCATTTGACTAATTGTAAGAGTTCGGGATGAATTTGGAGTCGTTAGACAACACTTAAACCCGTTTATCCCAAAACAGGCTTACACCGAGAAAACAGGCTAAAACTGAGAGAAAGCATTGATTTGAAGCAGTAAACAGTTGTGTTACTCTTTCTAGGGTCAAAATATGTAACAATCCAATGCATTTGAGTAATTTCAAGAGTTTGGGTTGAATTTGGAATGTTTAGCCACCACTTATACCCATTTTGTCCCGAAACAGGCTAAAACCGAGTAAACGTTGATTCAAAGCAGTAAACGGATCTGTTACTATTTCTGTGGTCAGAATGTGTGACAGTCCAATGCATTTGACTATTTGTAAGAGTTCGGATGAATTTAGAGTGTTTAGACAACACTTAAACCCGTTTATCCCAAAACAGGCTTAAACCGAGAAAACAGGCTAAAACCGAGAGAAAACATTGATTTGAAGCAGTAAACAGTTGTGTTACTCTTTCTAGGGTCAAAATATGTAACAATCCAATGCATTTGAGTAATTTCAAGAGTTCGGGTTGAATTTCGAGTGTTTAGCCACCACTTATACCCATTTTGTCCCGAAACAGGCTAAAACCGAGAAAACGTTGATTCTAAGCAGTAAACAGTGTTGTTACTGTTTCTAGGGTCAAAATATGTAATAATCCAATGCATTTGACTAATTGTAAGAGTTCGGGATGAATTTGGAGTGTTTAGACAACACTTAAACCCATTTTATCCCAAAACAGGCTTAAACCGAGAAAACATGCCAAAACCGAGAGAAAACATTGATTTGAATCAGTAATCAGCTATGTTACTCTTTCTAGGGTCAAATATGTAACAATCCAATGCATTTGACTAATTACAAGAGTTCGGGTTAAATTTCGAGTGTTTAGCCACCACTTATACCCATTTTGTCCCGAAACAGGCTAAAACCGAGAAAACGTTGATTGTAAGCAGTAAACAGCGTTGTTACTGTTTCTAGGGTCAGAATGTGTGACATTCCAATGCATTTGACTAATTGTAAGAGTTCGGGATGAATTTGGACTGTTTAGACAACACTTACACCCATTTTGTCCTGAAAGAGGCTTAAACCGAGAAAACGTTGATTCAAAGCAGTAAACAGATCTGTTACTATTTCTATGGTCAGAATGTGTGACAGTCTAATGCATTTGACTAATTGTAAGAGTTCAGGATGAATTTGGAGTGTTTAGACAACACTTAAACCCGTTTATCCCAAAACAGGCTTAAACCGAGAAAACAGGCTAAAACCGAGAGAAAGCATTGATTTGAAGCAGTAAACAGTTGTGTTACTCTTTCTAGGGTCAAAATATGTAACAATCCAATGCATTTGAGAAATTTCAAGAGTTCGGGTTGAATTTCGAGTGTTTAGCCACCACTTATACCCATTTTGTCCCGAAATAGGCTAAAACCGAGAAAACGTTGATTCTAAGCAGTAAACAGCGTTGTTACTGTTTCTAGGGTCAGAATGTGTGACATTCCAATGTATTTGACTAATTCTAAGAGTTCGGGATGAATTTGGAGTGTTTAGACAACACTTAAACCCATTTTGTCCCGAAACAGGCTAAAACCGAGAAAACGTTGATTCAAAGCAGTAAACAGCTCTGTTACTATTTCTATGGTCAGAATGTGTGACAGTCCAATGCATTTGACTAATTGTAAGAGTTCGGGATGAATTTGGAGTGGTTAGACAACACTTAAACCCGTTTATCCCAAAACAGGCTTACACCGACAAAACAGGCTAAAACTGATAGAAAGCATTGATTTGAAGCAGTAAACAGTTGTGTTACTCTTTCTAGGGTCAAAATATGTAACAATCCAATGCATTTGAGTAATTTCAAGAGTTTGGGTTGAATTTGGAATGTTTAGCCACCACTTATACCTATTTTGTCCCGAAATAGGCTAAAACCGAGTAAACGTTGATTCAAAGCAGTAAACGGATCTGTTACTATTTCTATGGTCAGAATGTGTGACAGTCCAATGCATTTGACTATTTGTAAGAGTTCGGATGAATTTAGAGTGTTTAGACAACACTTAAACCCGTTTATCCCAAAACAGGCTTAAACCGAGAAAACAGGCTAAAACCGAGAGAAAACATTGATTTTATGCAGTAAACAGTTGTGTTACTATTTCTTGGGTCAAAATATGTAACAATCCAATGCATTTGAGTAATTTCAAGAGTTGGGGTTGAAGTTGGAATGTTTAGCCAACACTTATACCCATTTTGTCCCGAAACAGGCTAAAACCGAGAAAACGTTGATTCAAAGCAGTAAACAGATCTGTTACTATTTCTATGGTCAGTATGTGTGACAGTCCAATGCATTTGACTAATTGTAAAAGTTCGGGATGAATTAAGAGTGTTTAGACAACACTTAAACCGTTTATCCCAAAACATGCTTAGACCGAGAAAACAGGCTTAAACCGAGAGAAAACATTGATTTGAAGCAGTAAACAGTTGTGTTACTCTTTCTAGGGTCAAAATATGTAACAATCAAATGCATTTGACTAATTTCAAGAGTTCGGGTTGAATTTCGAGTGTTTAGCCACCACTTATACCCATTTTGTCCCGAAACAGGCTAAGACCGAGAAAACGTTGATTCTAAGCAGTAAACAGTGTTGTTACTGTTTCTACGGTCAAAATATGTAATAATCCAATGCATTTGACTAATTGTAAGAGTTCGGGATGAATTTGGAGTGTTTAGACAACACTTAAACCCATTTTATCCCAAAACAGGCTTAAACCGAGATGCTAAAACCGAGAGAAAACATTGATTTGAATCAGTAATCAGCTATGTTACTCTTTCTAGGGTCAAATATGTAACAATCCAATGCATTTGACTAACTACAAGAGTTCAGGTTGAATTTCGAGTGTTTAGCCACCACTTATACCCATTTTGTCCCAAAACAGGCTAAAACCGAGAAAATGTTGATTCTAAGCAGTAAACAGCTCTGTTACTATTTCTAGGGCCAGAATGTGTGGCATTCCAATGCATTTGACTAATTGTAAGAGTTCGGGATGAATTTGGAGTGTTTAGACAACACTTAAACCCGTTTTATCCCAAAACAGGCTTAAACTGAGAAAACATGCTAAAACCGAGAGAAAGCATTGATTTGAAGTAGTAATCAGCTATGTTACTCTTTCTAGGGTCAATTATGTAACAAACCAATGCATTTGACTAATTACAAGAGTTCGGGTTGAATTTCGAGTGTTTAGCCACCACTTATACCCATTTTGTCCCGAAATAGGCTAAAACCGAGAAAACGTTGATTCTAAGCAGTATACAGCGTTGTTACTGTTTCTAGGGTCAGAATGTGTGACATTCCAATGTATTTGACTAATTCTAAGAGTTCGGGATGAATTTGGAGTGTTTAGACAACACTTAAACCCATTTTGTCCCAAAACAGGCTAAAACCGAGAAAACGTTGATTCAAAGCAGTAAACAGCTCTGTTACTATTTCTATGGTCAGAATGTGTGACATTCCAATGCATTTGACTAATTGTAAGAGTTCGGGATGAATTTGGAGTGGTTAGACAACACTTAAACCCGTTTATCCCAAAACAGGCTTACACCGAGAAAACAGGCTAAAACTGAGAGAAAGCATTGATTTGAAGCAGTAACCAGTTGTGTTACTCTTTCTAGGGTCAAAATATGTAACAATCCAAGGCGTTTGAGTAATTTCAAGAGTTTGGGTTGAATTTGGAATGTTTAGCCACCACTTATACCCATTTTGTCCCGAAACAGGCTAAAACCGAGTAAACGTTGATTCAAAGCAGTAAACGGATCTGTTACTATTTCTATGGTCAGAATGTGTGACAGTCCAATGCATTTGACTATTTGTAAGAGTTCGGATGAATTTAGAGTGTTTAGACAACACTTAAACCCGTTTATCCCAAAACAGGCTTAAACCGAGAAAACAGGCTAAAACCGAGAGAAAACATTGATTTGAAGCAGTAAACAGTTGTGTTACTCTTTCTAGGGTCAAAATATGTAACAATCCAATGCATTTGAGTAATTTCAAGAGTTCGGGTTGAATTTCGAGTGTTTAGCCACCACTTATACCCATTTTGTCCCGAAACAGGCTAAAACCTAGAAAACGTTGATTCTAAGCAGTAAACAGTGTTGTTACTGTTTCTAGGGTCAAAATATGTAATAATCCAATGCATTTGACTAATTGTAAGAGTTCGGGATGAATTTGGAGTGTTTAGACAACACTTAAACCCATTTTATCCCAAAACAGGCTTAAACCGAGAAAACATGCTAAAACCGAGAGAAAACATTGATTTGAATCAGTAATCAGCTATGTTACTCTTTCTAGGGTCAAATATGTAACAATCCAATGCATTTGACTAATTACAAGAGTTTGGGTTAAATTTCGAGTGTTTAGCCACCACTTATACCCATTTTGTCCCGAAACAGGCTAAAACCGAGAAAACGTTGATTGTAAGCAGTAAACAGCGTTGTTACTGTTTCTAGGGTCAGAATGTGTGACATTCCAATGCATTTGACTAATTGTAAGAGTTCGGGATGAATTTGGACTGTTTAGACAACACTTAAACCCATTTTGTCCTGAAAGAGGCTTAAACCGAGAAAACGTTGATTCAAAGCAGTAAACAGATCTGTTACTATTTCTATGGTCAGAATGTGTGACAGTCCAATGCATTTGACTAATTGTAAGAGTTCAGGATGAATTTGGAGTGTTTAGACAACACTTAAACCCGTTTATCCCAAAACAGGCTTAAACCGAGAAAACAGGCTAAAACCGAGAGAAAGCATTGATTTGAAGCAGTAAACAGTTGTGTTACTCTTTCTAGGGTCAAAATATGTAACAATCCAATGCATTTGAGAAATTTCAAGAGTTCGGGTTGAACTTCGAGTGTTTAGCCACCACTTATACCCATTTTGTCCCGAAATAGGCTAAAACTGAGAGAAAGCATTGATTTGAAGCAGTAAACAGCGTTGTTACTGTTTCTAGGGTCAGAATGTGTGACATTCCAATGTATTTGACTAATTCTAAGAGTTCGGGATGAATTTGGAGTGTTTAGACAACACTTAAACCCATTTTGTCCCGAAACAGGCTAAAACTGAGAAAACGTTGATTCAAAGCAGTAAACAGCTCTGTTACTATTTCTATGGTCAGAATGTGTGACAGTCCAATGCATTTGACTAATTGTAAGAGTTCGGGATGAATTTGGAGTGGTTAGACAACACTTAAACCCGTTTATCCCAAAACAAGCTTACACCGACAAAACAGGCTAAAACTGAGAGAAAGCATTGATTTGAAGCAGTAAACAGTTGTGTTACTCTTTCTAGGGTCAAAATATGTAACAATCCAATGCATTTGACTAATTTCAAGAGTTCGGGTTGAATTTCGAGTGTTTAGCCACCACTTATACCCATTTTGTCCCGAAACAGGCTAAAACCGAGAAAATGTTGATTCTAAGCAGTAAACAGTGTTGTTACTGTTTCTAGGGTCAAAATATGTAATAATCCAATGCATTTGACTAATTGTAAGAGTTCGGGATGAATTTGGAGTGTTTAGACAACACTTAAACCCAAACAGGCTTAAACCGAGAAAACATGCTAAAACCGAGAGAAAACATTGATTTGAATCAGTAATCAGCTATGTTACTCTTTCTTGGGTCAAATATGTAACAATCCAATGCATTTGACTAATTACAAGAGTTCGGGTTAAATTTCGAGTGTTTAGCCACCACTTATACCCATTTTGTCCCGAAACAGGCTAAGACCGAGAAAACGTTGATTCTAAGCAGTAAACAGTGTTGTTACTGTTTCTAGGGTCAAAATATGTAATAATCCAATGCATTTGACTAATTGTAAGAGTTCGGGATGAATTTGGAGTGTTTAGACAACACTTAAACCCATTTTATCCCAAAACAGGCTTAAACCGAGATGCTAAAACCGAGAGAAAACATTGATTTGAATCAGTAATCAGCTATGTTACTCTTTCTAGGGTCAAATATGTAACAATCCAATGCATTTGACTAATTACAAGAGTTCAGGTTGAATTTCGAGTGTTTAGCCACCACTTATACCCATTTTGTCCCAAAACAGGCTAAAACCGAGAAAATGTTGATTCTAAGCAGTAAACAGCTCTGTTACTATTTCTAGGGTCAGAATGTGTGGCATTCCAATGCATTTGACTAATTGTAAGAGTTCGGGATGAATTTGGAGTGTTTAGACAACACTTAAACCCGTTTTATCCCAAAACAGGCTTAAACTGAGAAAACATGCTAAAACCGAGAGAAAGCATTGATTTGAAGCAGTAATCAGCTATGTTACTCTTTCTAGGGTCAATTATGTAACAAACCAATGCATTTGACTAATTACAAGAGTTCGGGTTGAATTTCGAGTGTTTAGCCACCAGTTATACCCATTTTGCCCCGAAATAGGCTAAAACCGAGAAAACGTTGATTCTAAGCAGTATACAGCGTTGTTACTGTTTCTAGGGTCAGAATGTGTGACATTCCAATGTATTTGACTAATTCTAAGAGTTCGGGATGAATTTGGAGTGTTTAGACAACACTTAAACCCATTTTGTCCCAAAACAGGCTAAAACCGAGAAAACGTTGATTCAAAGCAGTAAACAGCTCTGTTACTATTTCTATGGTCAGAATGTGTGACATTCCAATGTATTTGACTAATTGTAAGAGTTCGGGATGAATTTGGAGTGGTTAGACAACACTTAAACCCGTTTATCCCAAAACAGGCTTACACCGAGAAAACAGGCTAAAACTGAGAGAAAGCATTGATTTGAAGCAGTAAACAGTTGTGTTACTCTTTCTAGGGTCAAAATATGTAACAATCCAATGCATTTGAGTAATTTCAAGAGTTTGGGTTGAATTTGGAATGTTTAGCCACCACTTATACCCATTTTGTCCCGAAACAGGCTAAAACCGAGTAAACGTTGATTCAAAGCAGTAAACGGATCTGTTACTATTTTTATGGTCAGAATGTGTGACAGTCCAATGCATTTGACTATTTGTAAGAGTTCGGATGAATTTAGAGTGTTTAGACAATACTTAAACCCGTTTATCCCAAAACAGGCTTAAACCGAGAAAACAGGCTAAAACCGAGAGAAAACATTGATTTGAAGCAGTAAACAGTTGTGTTACTCTTTCTAGGGTCAAAATATGTAACAATCCAATGCATTTGAGTAATTTCAAGAGTTCGGGTTGAATTTCGAGTGTTTAGCCACCACTTATACCCATTTTGTCCCGAAACAGGCTAAAACCGAGAAAACGTTGATTCTAAGCAGTAAACAGTGTTGTTACTGTTTCTAGGGTCAAAATATGTAATAATCCAATGCATTTGACTAATTGTAAGAGTTCGGGATGAATTTGGAGTGTTTAGACAACACTTAAACCCATTTTATCCCAAAACAGGCTTAAACCGAGAAAACATGCTAAAACCGAGAGAAAACATTGATTTGAATCAGTAATCAGCTATGTTACTCTTTCTAGGGTCAAATATGTAACAATCCAATGCATTTGACTAATTACAAGAGTTTGGGTTAAATTTCGAGTGTTTAGCCACCACTTATACCCATTTTGTCCCGAAACAGGCTAAAACCGAGAAAACGTTGATTGTAAGCAGTAAACAGCGTTGTTACTGTTTCTAGGGTCAGAATGTGTGACATTCCAATGCATTTGACTAATTGTAAGAGTTCGGGATGAATTTGGACTGTTTAGACAACACTTAAACCCATTTTGTCCTGAAAGAGGCTTAAACCGAGAAAACGTTGATTCAAAGCAGTAAACAGATCTGTTACTATTTCTATGGTCAGAATGTGTGACAGTCCAATGCATTTGACTAATTGTAAGAGTTCAGGATGAATTTGGAGTGTTTAGACAACACTTAAACCCGTTTATCCCAAAACAGGCTTAAACCGAGAAAACAGGCTAAAACCGAGAGAAAGCATTGATTTGAAGCAGTAAACAGTTGTGTTACTCTTTCTAGGGTCAAAATATGTAACAATCCAATGCATTTGAGAAATTTCAAGAGTTCGGGTTGAACTTCGAGTGTTTAGCCACCACTTATACCCATTTTGTCCCGAAATAGGCTAAAACCGAGAAAACGTTGATTCTAAGCAGTAAACAGCGTTGTTACTGTTTCTAGGGTCAGAATGTGTGACATTCCAATGTATTTGACTAATTCTAAGAGTTCGGGATGAATTTGGAGTGTTTAGACAACACTTAAACCCATTTTGTCCCGAAACAGGCTAAAACTGAGAAAACGTGGATTCAAAGCAGTAAACAGCTCTGTTACTATTTCTATGGTCAGAATGTGTGACAGTCCAATGCATTTGACTAATTGTAAGAGTTCGGGATGAATTTGGAGTGGTTAGACAACACTTAAACCCGTTTATCCCAAAACAGGCTTACACCGACAAAACAGGCTAAAACTGAGAGAAAGCATTGATTTGAAGCAGTAAACAGTTGTGTTACTCTTTCTAGGGTCAAAATATGTAACAATCCAATGCATTTGACTAATTTCAAGAGTTCGGGTTGAATTTCGAGTGTTTAGCCACCACTTATACCCATTTTGTCCCGAAACAGGCTAAAACCGAGAAAACGTTGATTCTAAGCAGTAAACAGTGTTGTTACTGTTTCTAGGGTCAAAATATGTAATAATCCAATGCATTTGACTAATTGTAAGAGTTCGGGATGAATTTGGAGTGTTTAGACAACACTTAAACCCAAACAGGCTTAAACCGAGAAAACATGCTAAAACCGAGAGAAAACATTGATTTGAATCAGTAATCAGCTATGTTACTCTTTCTAGGGTCAAATATGTAACAATCCAATGCATTTGACTAATTACAAGAGTTCGGGTTAAATTTCGAGTGTTTAGCCACCACTTATACCCATTTTGTCCCGAAACAGGCTAAAACCGAGAAAACGTTGATTGTAAGCAGTAAACAGCGTTGTTACTGTTTCTAGGGTCAGAATGTGTGACATTCCAATGCATTTGACTAATTGTAAGAGTTCGGGATGAATTTGGAGTGTTTAGACAACACTTAAACCCATTTTGTCCCGAAAGAGGCTTAAACCGAGAAAACGTTGATTCAAAGCAGTAAACAGATCTGTTACTATTTCTATGGTCAGAATGTGTGACAGTCCAATGCATTTGACTAATTGGAAGAGTTCGGGATGAATTTGGAGTGTTTAGACAACACTTAAACCCGTTTATCCCAAAACAGGCTTAAACCGAGAAAACATGCATTGATTTGAAGCAGTAAACAGTTGTGTTACTCTTTCTAGGGTCAAAATATGTAACATTCCAATGCATTTGAGAAATTTCAAGAGTTCGGGTTGACTTTCGAGTGTTTAGCCACCACTTATACCCATTTTGTCCCGAAACAGGCTAAAACCGAGAAAACGTTGATTCTAAGCAGTAAACAGCGTTGTTACTGTTTCTAGGGTCAAAATATGTAATAATCCAATGGATTTGACTAATTGTAAGAGTTCGGGATGAATTTGGAGTGTTTAGACAACACTTAAACCCGTTTATCCCAAAACATGCTTAAACCGAGAAAACAGGCTAAAACCGAGAGAAAACATTGATTTGAAGCAGTAAACAGTTGGGTTAATCTTTCTAGGGTCAAAATATGTAACAATCCAATGCATTTGACTAAATTCAAGAGTTCGGGTTGAATTTCGAGTGTTTAGCCACCACTTATACCCATTTTGTCCCGAAACAGGCTAAAACCAAGAAAACGTTGATTCAAAGCAGTAAACAGATCTGTTACTATTTCTATGGTCAGAATGTGTGACAGTCCAATGCATTTGACTAATTGTAAAAGTTCGGGATGAATTAAGAGTGTTTAGACAACACTTAAACCGTTTATCCCAAAACATGCTTAGACCGAGAAAACAGGCTAAAACCGAGAGAAAACATTGATTTGAAGCAGTAAACAGTTGTTTTACTCTTTCTAGGGTCAAAATATGTAACAATCCAATGCATTTGACTAATTTCAAGAGTTCGGGTTGAATTTCGAGTGTTTAGCCACCACTTATACCCATTTTGTCCCGAAACAGGCTAAAACCGAGAAAACGTTGATTCTAAGTAGTAAACAGTGTTGTTACTGTTTCTAGGGTCAAAGTATGTAATAATCCAATGCATTTGACTAATTGTAAGAGTTCGGGATGAATTTGGAGTGTTTAGACAACACTTAAACCCGATTTATCCCAAAACAGGCTTAAACCGAGAAAACATGCTAAAACCGAGAGAAAACATTGATTTGAAGCAGTAAACAGTTGTGTTACTCTTTCTAGGGTCAAAATATGTAACAATCCAATGCATTTGAGAAATTTCAAGAGTTCGGGTTGACTTTCGAGTGTTTAGCCACCACTTATACCCATTTTGTCCCGAAACAGGCTAAAACCGAGAAAACGTTGATTCTAAGCAGTAAACAGCGTTGTTACTGTTTCTAGGGTCAAAATATGTAATAATCCAATGGATTTGACTAATTGTAAGAGTTCGGGATGAATTTGGAGTGTTTAGACAACACTTAAACCCGTTTTATCCCAAAACAGGCTTAAACTGAGAAAACATGCTAAAACCGAGAGAAAGCATTGATTTGAAGCAGTAATCAGCTATGTTACTCTTTCTAGGGTCAATTATGTAACTAACCAATGCATTTGACTAATTACAAGAGTTCGGGTTGAATTTCGAGTGTTTAGCCACCACTTATACCCATTTTGTCCCGAAATAGGCTAAAACCGAGAAAACGATGATTCTAAGCAGTAAACAGCGTTGTTACTGTTTCTAGGGTCAGAATGTGTGACATTCCAATGTATGTGACTAATTCTAAGAGTTCGGGATGAATTTGGAGTGTTTAGACAACACTTAAACCCATTTTGTCCCGAAACAGGCTAAAACCGAGAAAACGTTGATTCAAAGCAGTAAACAGCTCTGTTACTATTTCTATGGTCAGAATGTGTGACAGTCCAATGCATTTGACTAATTGTAAGAGTTCGGGATGAATTTGGAGTGGTTAGACAACACTTGAACCCGTTTATCCCAAAACAGGCTTACACCGAGAAAACAGGCTAAAACTGAGAGAAAGCATTGATTTGAAGCAGTAAACAGTTGTGTTACTCTTTCTAGGGTCAAAATATGTAACAATCCAATGCATTTGAGTAATTTCAAGAGTTTGGGTTGAATTTGGAATGTTTAGCCACCACTTATACCCATTTTGTCCCGAAACAGGCTAAAACCGAGTAAACGTTGATTCAAAGCAGTAAACGGATCTGTTACTATTTCTATGGTTAGAATGTGTGACAGTCCAATGCATTTGACTATTTGTAAGAGTTTGGATGAATTTAGAGTGTTTAGACAACACTTAAACCCGTTTATCCCAAAACAGGCTTAAACCGAGAAAACATGCTAAAGCCGAGAGAAAGCATTGATTTGAAGCAGTAAACAGTTGTGTTACTCTTTCTAGGGTCAAAATATGTAACATTCCAATGCATTTGAGAAATTTCAAGAGTTCGGGTTGACTTTCGAGTGTTTAGCCACCACTTATACCCATTTTGTCCCGAAACAGGCTAAAACCGAGAAAACGTTGATTCTAAGCAGTAAACAGCGTTGTTACTGTTTCTAGGGTCAAAGTATGTAATAATCCAATGCATTTGACTAATTGTAAGAGTTCGGGATGAATTTGGAGTGTTTAGACAACACTTAAACCCGATTTATCCCAAAACAGGCTTAAACCGAGAAAACATGCTAAAACCGAGAGAAAACATTGATTTGAAGCAGTAAACAGTTGTGTTACTCTTTCTAGGGTCAAAATATGTAACAATCCAATGCATTTGAGAAATTTCAAGAGTTCGGGTTGAATTTCGAGTGTTTAGCCACCACTTATACCCATTTTGTCCCGAAACAGGCTAAAACCGAGAAAACGTTGATTCTAAGTAGTAAACAGTGTTGTTACTGTTTCTAGGGTCAAAGTATGTAATAATCCAATGCATTTGACTAATTGTAAGAGTTCGGGATGAATTTGGAGTGTTTAGACAACACTTAAACCCGATTTATCCCAAAACAGGCTTAAACCGAGAAAACATGCTAAAACCGAGAGAAAACATTGATTTGAAGCAGTAAACAGTTGTGTTACTCTTTCTAGGGTCAAAATATGTAACAATCCAATGCATTTGAGAAATTTCAAGAGTTCGGGTTGACTTTCGAGTGTTTAGCCACCACTTATACCCATTTTGTCCCGAAACAGGCTAAAACCGAGAAAACGTTGATTCTAAGCAGTAAACAGCGTTGTTACTGTTTCTAGGGTCAAAATATGTAATAATCCAATGGATTTGACTAATTGTAAGAGTTCGGGATGAATTTGGAGTGTTTAGACAACACTTAAACCCGTTTTATCCCAAAACAGGCTTAAACTGAGAAAACATGCTAAAACCGAGAGAAAGCATTGATTTGAAGCAGTAATCAGCTATGTTACTCTTTCTAGGGTCAATTATGTAACAAACCAATGCATTTGACTAATTACAAGAGTTCGGGTTGAATTTCGAGTGTTTAGCCACCACTTATACCCATTTTGTCCCGAAATAGGCTAAAACCGAGAAAACGATGATTCTAAGCAGTAAACAGCGTTGTTACTGTTTCTAGGGTCAGAATGTGTGACATTCCAATGTATTTGACTAATTCTAAGAGTTCGGGATGAATTTGGAGTGTTTAGACAACACTTAAACCCATTTTGTCCCGAAACAGGCTAAAACCGAGAAAACGTTGATTCAAAGCAGTAAACAGCTCTGTTACTATTTCTATGGTCAGAATGTGTGACAGTCCAATGCATTTGACTAATTGTAAGAGTTCGGGATGAATTTGGAGTGGTTAGACAACACTTGAACCCGTTTATCCCAAAACAGGCTTACACCGAGAAAACAGGCTAAAACTGAGAGAAAGCATTGATTTGAAGCAGTAAACAGTTGTGTTACTCTTTCTAGGGTCAAAATATGTAACAATCCAATGCATTTGAGTAATTTCAAGAGTTCGGGTTGACTTTCGAGTGTTTAGCCACCACTTATACCCATTTTGTCCCGAAACAGGCTAAAACCGAGAAAACGTTGATTCTAAGCAGTAAACAGCGTTGTTACTGTTTCTAGGGTCAAAATATGTAATAATCCAATGGATTTGACTAATTGTAAGAGTTCGGGATGAATTTGGAGTGTTTAGACAACACTTAAACCCGTTTATCCCAAAACATGCTTAAACCGAGAAAACAGGCTAAAACCGAGAGAAAACATTGATTTGAAGCAGTAAACAGTTGGGTTAATCTTTCTAGGGTCAAAATATGTAACAATTCAATGCTAAATTCAAGAGTTCGGGTTGAATTTCGAGTGTTTAGCCACCACTTATACCCATTTTGTCCCGAAACAGGCTAAAACCAAGAAAACGTTGATTCAAAGCAGTAAACAGATCTGTTACTATTTCTATGGTCAGAATGTGTGACAGTCCAATGCATTTGACTAATTGTAAAAGTTCGGGAAGAATTAAAAGTGTTTAGACAACACTTAAACCGTTTATCCCAAAACATGCTTAGACCGAGAAAACAGGCTAAAACCGAGAGAAAACATTGATTTGAAGCAGTAAACAGTTGTGTTACTCTTTCTAGGGTCAAAATATGTAACAATCCAATGCATTTGAGAAATTTCAAGAGTTCGGGTTGACTTTCGAGTGTTTAGCCACCACTTATACCCATTTTGTCCCGAAACAGGCTAAAACTGAGAAAACGTTGATTCTAAGCAGTAAACAGCGTTGTTACTGTTTCTAGGGTCAAAATATGTAATAATCCAATGGATTTGACTAATTGTAAGAGTTCGGGATGAATTTGGAGTGTTTAGACAACACTTAAACCCGTTTTATCCCAAAACAGGCTTAAACTGAGAAAACATGCTAAAACTGAGAGAAAGCATTGATTTGAAGCAGTAATCAGCTATGTTACTCTTTCTAGGGTCAATTATGTAACAAACCAATGCATTTGACTAATTACAAGAGTTCGGGTTGAATTTCGAGTGTTTAGCCACCACTTATACCCATTTTGTCCCGAAATAGGCTAAAACCGAGAAAACGTTGATTCTAAGCAGTAAACAGCGTTGTTACTGTTTCTAGGGTCAGAATGTGTGACATTCCAATGTATTTGACTAATTCTAAGAGTTCGGGATGAATTTGGAGTGTTTAGACAACACTTAAACCCATTTTGTCCCGAAACAGGCTAAAACCGAGAAAACGTTGATTCAAAGCAGTAAACAGCTCTGTTACTATTTCTATGGTCAGAATGTGTGACAGTCCAATGCATTTGACTAATTGTAAGAGTTCGGGATGAATTTGGAGTGGTTAGACAACACTTGAACCCGTTTATCCCAAAACAGGCTTACACCGAGAAAACAGGCTAAAACTGAGAGAAAGCATTGATTTGAAGCAGTAAACAGTTGTGTTACTCTTTCTAGGGTCAAAATTTGTAACAATCCAATGCATTTGAGTAATTTCAAGAGTTTGGGTTGAATTTGGAATGTTTAGCCACCACTTATACCCATTTTGTCCCGAAACATGCTAAAACCGAGTAAACGTTGATTCAAAGCAGTAAACGGATCTGTTACTATTTCTATGGTCAGAATGTGTGACAGTCCAATGCATTTGACTATTTGTAAGAGTTTGGATGAATTTAGAGTGTTTAGACAACACTCTAACCCGTTTATCCCAAAACAGGCTTAAACCGAGAAAACAGGCTAAACCCGAGAGAAAACATTAATTTGAAGCAGTAAACAGTTGTGTTACTCTTTCTAGGGTCAAAATATGTAACAATACAATGCATTTGACTAATTTCAAGAGTTCTGGTTGAATTTGGAATGTTTAGCCACCACTTATACCCATTTAGTCCCGAAACAGGCTAAAACCGAGAAAACGTTGATTCAAAGCAGTAAACAGCTCTGTTACTATTTCTAGGGTCAGAATGTGTGACAGTCCAATGCATTTGACTAATTTTAAGAGTTCGGGATGAATTTTGAGTGTTTAGACAACACTTAAACCCGTTTATCCCAAAACAGACTTAAACCGAGAAAACAGTCTAAAACCGAGAGAAAACATTGATTTGAAGCAGTAAACAGTTGTGTTACTCTTTCTAGGGTCAAAATATGTAATAATCCAATGCATTTGACTAATTACAAGAGTTCGGGTTGAATTTCGAGTGTTTAGCCACCACTTATACCCATTTTGTCCCGAAACAGGCTAAAACCGAGAAAACGTTGATGCGAAGCAGTAAACAGCGTTGTTACTGTTTCTAGGGTCAGAATGTGTGACATTCCAATGCATTTGACTAATTGTAAGAGTTCGGGATGAATTTGGAGTGTTTAGACAACACTTAAACCCATTTTGTCCCGAAAGAGGATAAAACCGAGAAAACGTTGATTCAAAGCAGTAACCAGATCT
This sequence comes from Camelina sativa, assembly GCF_030686135.1. Lineage (NCBI taxonomy): Eukaryota > Viridiplantae > Streptophyta > Magnoliopsida > Brassicales > Brassicaceae > Camelina > Camelina sativa. Next base: position 14,939,797 of record NC_141892.1, on the reverse strand, counting down.
GTTACTATTTCTATGGTCAGAATGTGTGACAGTCCAATGCATTTGACTAATTGTAAGAGTTCGGGATGAATTTGGAGTGTTTAGACAACACTTAAACCCGTTTATCCCAAAACAGGCTTAAACCGAGAAAACAGGCTAAAACCGAGAGAAAGCATTGATTTGAAGCAGTAAACAGTTGTGTTACTCTTTCTAGGGTCAAAATATGTAACAATCCAATGCATTTGAGTAATTTCAAGAGTTCAGGTTGAATTTGAAATGTTTAGCCACCACTTATACCCATTTTGTCCCGAAACAGGCTAAAACCGAGAAAACGTTGATTCAAAGCAGTAAACAGATCTGTTACTATTTCTATGGTCAGAATGTGTGACAGTCCAATGCATTTGACTAATTGTAAAAGTTCGGGATGAATTAAGAGTGTTTAGACAACACTTAAACCGTTTATCCCAAAACATGCTTAAACCGAGAAATCAGGCTAAAACCGAGAGAAAACATTTATTTGAAGCAGTAAACAGTTTTGTTACTCTTGCTAGGGTCAAAATATGTAACAATCCAATGCATTTGACTAATTTCAAGAGTTCGGGTTGAATTTCGAGTGTTTAGCCACCACTTATACCCATTTTGTCCCGAAACAGGCTAAAACCGAGAAAACATTGATTCTAAGCAGTAAACAGTGTTGTTACTGTTTCTAGGGTCAAAATATGTAATAATCCAATGCATTTGACTAATTGTAAGAGTTCGTGATGAATTTGGAGTGTTTAGACAACACTTAAACCCGTTTTATCCCAAAACAGGCTTAAACCGAGAAAACATGCTAAAACCGAGAGAAAACATTGATTTGAAGCAGTAATCAGCTATGTTACTCTCTCTAGAGTCAAATATGTAACAATCCAATGCATTTGACTAATTACAAGAGTTCGGGTTGAATTTCGAGTGTTTAGCCACCACTTATACCCATTTTGTCCCAAAACAGGCTAAAACCGAGAAAACGTTGATTCTAAGCAGTAAACAGCTCTGTTACTATTTCTAGGGTCAGAATGTGTGGCATTCCAATGCATTTGACTAATTGTAAGAGTTCGGGATGAATTTGGAGTGTTTAGACAACACTTAAACCCGTTTTATCCCAAAACAGGCTTAAACTGAGAAAACATGCTAAAACCGAGAGAAAGCATTGATTTGAAGTAGTAAGCAGCTATGTTACTCTTTCTAGGGTCAAATATGTAACAATCCAATGCATTTGACTAATTACAAGAGTTTGGGTTGAATTTCGAGTGTTTAGCCACCACTTATACCCATTTTGTCCCGAAATAGGCTAAAACCGAGAAAACATTGATTCTAAGCAGTAAACAGCGTTGTTACTGTTTCTAGGGTCAGAATGTGTGACATTCATGCATTTGACTAATTGTAAGAGTTCGGGATGAATTTGGAGTGTTTAGACAACACTTAAACCCATTTTGTCCCGAAACAGGCTAAAACCGAGAAAACGTTGATTCAAAGCAGTAAACAGCTCTGTTACTATTTCTATGGTCAGAATGTGTGACAGTCCAATACATTTGACTAATTGTAAGAGTTCGGGATGAATTTGGAGTGGTTAGACAACACTTAAACCCGTTTATCCCAAAACATGCTTAAACCGAGAAAACAGGCTAAAACTGAGAGAAAGCATTGATTTGAAGCAGTAAACAGTTGTGTTACTCTTTCTAGGGTCAAAATATGTAACAATCCAATGCATTTGAGTAATTTCAAGAGTTTGGGTTGAATTTGGAATGTTTAGCCACCACTTATACCCATTTTGTCCCGAAACAGGCTAAACCCGAGTAAACGTTGATTCAAAGCAGTAAACGGATCTGTTACTATTTCTATGGTCAGAATGTGTGACAGTCCAATGCATTTGACTATTTGTAAGAGTTCGGATGAATTTAGAGTGTTTAGACAACACTTAAACCCGTTTATCCCAAAACAGGCTTAAACCGAGAAAACAGGCTAAAACCGAGAGAAAACATTGATTTGAAGCAGTAAACAGTTGTGTTACTCTTTCTAGGGTCAAAATATGTAACAATACAATGCATTTGACTAATTTCAAGAGTTCTGGTTGAATTTGGAATGTTTAGTCACCACTTATACCCATTTTGTCCCGAAACAGGCTAAAACCGAGAAAACGTTGATTCAAAGCAGTAAACAGCTCTGTTACTATTTCTAGGGTCAGAATGTGTGACAGTCCAATGCATTTGACTAATTGTAAGAGTTCGGGATGAATTTTGAGTGTTTAGACAACACTTAAACCCGTTTATCCCAAAACAGACTTAAACCGAGAAAACAGGCTAAAACCGAGAGAAAACATTGATTTGAAGCAGTAAACAGTTGTGTTACTCTTTCTAGGGACAAAATATGTAATAATCCAATGCATTTAACTAATTTCAAGAGTTTGGGTTGAATTTGGAATGTTTAGCCACCACTTATACCCATTTTGTCCCGAAACAGGCTAAAACCGAGAAAACGTTGATTCAAAGCAGTAAACAGCTGTGTTACTATTTCTAGGGTCAGAATCTGTGACAGTCCAATGCATTTGACTAATTTTAAGAGTTCGGGATGAATTTGGAGTGTTTAGACAACACTTAAACCAGTTTATCCCAAAACATGCTTAAACCGAGAAAACAGGCTAAAACCGAGAGAAAACATTGATTTGAAGCAGTAAACACTTGTGTTACTCTTTCTAGGATCAAAATATGCAACTATCCAATGCATTTGACTAATTTCAAGAGTTCGGGTTGAATTTCGAGTGTTTAGCCACCACTTATACCCATTTTGTCCTGAAACAGGCTAAAACTGAGAAAACTTTGATTCTAAGCAGTAAACAGCGTTGTTACTGTTTTTAGGGTCAAAATATGTAATAATCCAATGCATTTGACTAATTGTAAGAGTCCGGGACGAATTTGGAGTGTTTAGACAACACTTAAACCCGTTTTATCCCAAAATAGGCTTAAACCGAGAAAACATGCTAAAACCGAGAGAAAACATTGATTTGAAGCAGTAATCAGCTATGTTACTCTTTCTAGCGTCAAATATGTAACAATCCAATGCATTTGACTAATTACAAGGGTTCGGGTTGAATTTCGAGTGTTTAGCCACCATTTATACCCATTTTGTCCCGAAACAGGCTAAAACCGATAAAACGTTGATTCTAAGCAGTAAACAGTGTTGTTACTGTTTCTAGGGTCAAAATATGTAATAATCCAATGCATTTGACTAATTGTAAGAGTTCGAGATGAATTTGGAGTGTTTAGACAACACTTAAACCCGTTTAGCCCAAAACAGGCTTAAATCAAGAAAACAGGCTAAAACCGAGAGAAAACATTGATTTGAAGCAGTAATCAGCTATGTTACTCTTTCTAGGGTCAAATATGTAACAATCCAATGCATTTGACTAATTACAAGAGTTCGGGTTGAATTTCGAGTGTTTAGCCACCACTTATACACATTTTGTCCTGAAACAGGCTAAAACCGAGAAAACATTGATTCTAAGCAGTAAACAGCTCTGTTACTATTTCTAGGGTCAGAATGTGTGACACTCCAATGCATTTGACTAATTGTAAGAGTTCGGGATGAATTTGGAGTGTTTAGACAACACTTAAACCCGTTTATCCCAAAACAGGCTTAAACCGAGAAAACAGGCTAAAACCGAAAGGAAACATTGATTTGAAGCAGTAAACAGTTGTGTTACTCTTTCTATTGACCATGAACCATTCGACTCTTGTCCGTACCATACGGACGTCCGTACAGTCGTGTGATAAGGCCGAGCCTCTTAGGGACACAAGGAGAGGAGAAGGAACGAAGTCCATCAAAGCCCATCATGAGATCGAGAAGCTTCCATTAGAGCCGTTAGAGAGAAGAGAGAACTGATCACATGTGAGCAAGTTGACTTAGGAGACGTCACTATCAAGCTTGGGAACGCTTCCCCCTCTCTCTTAATGTCTCTTTCATTTGTTTCTATTTTGGTAAGGAGGTCGCCCTAGTTGGCCTCCCTATTTAAACGTGTAGCCACATGTTGTCACATATACACTTATGGAATCATATCTTTTCTTATTCACATTGCCGACTCCTCTACTTCATTACTCTCTTTCACTTAAATCCTAACATGGTATCAGAGCAGTTTTTCAATCTTTGATTCTCTAAACATACTCTTACAATCAGGCTGTTGCTCACCCGATTCAGGCTATGTGTTCGCTTGAGCTTATCTCCTCGGATCACGCTGCCTTCCTAGGTAAGCTCGATGAGCACTTTGTTCCTCAAACCTATGAGGAAGCTAAGGAACATAAGGAATGGCTTGATGCGGTAGACGATGAAACAAAGGATATGATCCGGAATCAGACGTGGGATGAGGCTGATCTCCCTAAAGGCAAGAAGGCTGTCAGCTCCAAGTGGGTTTTCACTATCAAATATCTTAGCACAGGAGAAGTAGAGCGTTACAAAGCCCGCTTGGTGGCACGCGAATTTACTCAAACCTATGGACTTGACTATACGGACACCTTTGCTCCGGTGGCCAAACTTCACACAGTCCAAGTAGTCTTGGGAGCTTTGTCAAATGGACGTCAAGAACGCCTTCCTTCAGGGGGAGCTGACCGAGGAAGTCTACATGCATCCTCCACCGGGTTTAGAACACATTATTGCTCCGGGTAAAGTTCTCCGGCTCCATAAGGCGATTTACGGCCTTAAGCAATCTCCGCGGGCTTGGTATCACAAATTTAGTTCTACACTTCGCACCAATGGTTTCAAGCGTTCTGAGGCAGATCACACGCTGTTCACCCTTCGCACCACTCGTGGCCGGGTCGTCGTCCTTATATATGTCGATGACATCATTCTTACCGGTGATGATAAGGATGGTATTTGTGCCACTAAGGCTCTCCTCAACTCTACTTTTGATATTAAAGATTTGGGGGAACTTAAATACTTTCTTGGGATAGAAATCTCTCGCTCTCCGGAGGGGTTGGTTCTATCTCAACGAAAGTACACACTTGATCTTTTACATGAGACAGGTAAGATAGGTGCTAAACCGGTGTCGACGCCTCTTGAGGAAGGATATCAGGTCAAGCGAAAGGGGGAGCAGCCAACACCCGGTGCTCCGGTTAACAATTCGCACGAGCCATATGCAGATGTAGGACGCTACCGGAGGCTGGTGGGCAAGCTTATCTACCTCACGATCACGAGTCCGGACATATGCTATGCAGTAAACCAAGTCAGTCAACACATGAAGGCTCCAACGAACTTTCATTGGCAAACACTTGAAAGGATTCTATGCTATCTCAAGAGTAGTCCAGGGCGAGGCATTTGGATGGGAAAGAACAACAACACGGAACTTGTCGGCTACTGTGAGGCGGACTATGCGGGTGATACAATTTATAGGAGATCCACGACACGGTATTGCACGTTCGTTGGAGGGAACCTAGTGACCTGGAAGTCGAAGAAACAAAAAGTTGTATCTCAGTGAAGTGCTGAGTCGGAGTATAGGGCTATGAAGAAGCTCACCAACGAGCTCACATGGCTCAAAGGTCTCCTCAAAGATCTCGGAGTGGAGTCTGAGCAACCAATCACTATGCATTGTGACAATAAGGCAGCAATACACATAGCAACCAACTCGGTCTTCCATGAAAGAACCAAACATATTGAGGTAGATTGTCATAAGGTGCGAGAGAAGATCGAGGAAGGTGTAGTTTTGCCTTGTTACATGCCAAGCAAGGATCAGTTAGCGGACATCTTCACAAAGGCCACTTGTCCTCAGATTTGCGAATATATCTCCAGCAAACTTGGGCTAGTAGATCCCACACACCCATGGGGATATCACACTCTTTTCCTTAACTTGGTTTTGTCCCATGCGGTTTTTCCAAGTTGAGGTTTTTAACGAGGTGATCCTTAACGGGTTCCAAGCTTAGCCGTTTTACTCTTTTTATTGACCATGAACCATTCGATTCTTGTCCGTACCGTACGGACGTCCGTACAGTCGTGTGATAAGGCCGAGCCTCTTAGGGACACAAGGAGAGGAGAAAGAACGAAGTCCATCAAAGCCCATCATGAGATCGAGAAGCTTCCATTAGAGCCGTTAGAGAGAAGAGAGAACCGATCACATGTGAGCAAGTTGAATTAGGAGACGTCACTATCAAGCTTGGGAACGCTTCCCCCTCTCTCTTAATGTCTCTTTCATTTGTTTCTATTTCGGTAAGGAGGTCGCCCAAGTTGGCCTCCCTATTTAAACGTGTAGCCACATGTCTAACATATACACTTATGGAATCATATCTTTTATTATTCACATTGCCGACTTCTCTTCTTCATTACTCTCTCTCACTTAAATCCTAACACTTATTTCAAGAGTTCGGGTTGAATTTGGAATGTTTAGCCACCACTTATACCCATTTTGTCCCGAAACAGGCTAAAACCGAGAAAACGTTGATTCAAAGCAGTAAACAGCTATGTTACTATTTCTAGGGTCAGAATGTGTGACAGTCCAATGCATTTGACTAATTTCAAGAATTCGGGTTGAATTTGGAATGTTTAGCCACCACTTATACCCATTTTGTCCTGAAACAGGCTAAAACCAAGAAAACGTTGATTCCAAGCAGTAAACAGCGTTGTTACTGTTTCTAGGGTCAGAATGTGTGACATTCCAATGCATTTGACTAATTGTAAGAGTTCAGGATGAATTTGGAATGTTTAGACAACACTTAAACCCGTTTTATCCCAAAACAGGCTTAAACCGAGAAAACATGCTAAAACCGAGAGAAAACATTGATTTGAAGCAGTAATCAGCTTACAATTTGTCAAATGCATTGGACTGTCACTCCAAATTCATACCGAACTCTTACAATTTGTCAAATGCATTGGATTGTTACATATTTGACCCTAGAAAGAGTAACATAGCTGTTTACTGCTTCAAATCAATGTTTTCTCTCGGTTTTAGCATGTTTTCTCGGTTTTAGCCTGTTTCGGGACAAAATGGGTATAAGTGGTGGCTAAACACTTCAAATTCAACCTGAACTCTTGTAATTAGTCGAATGCACTGGATTGTTACATATTTTGACCTTAGAAAGATTAACATAGCTGTTTACTGCTATGAATCAATGTTTTCTCTCGGTTTTAGCCTGTTTTTTGGTTTAAGCCTGTTTTGGGATAAAACGAGTTTAAGTGTTGTCTAAATACTCCAAACTCATCCCAAACTCTTACAATTAGTCAAATGCATTGGACTGTCACACATTCTGACCCTAGAAATAGTAACAGAGCTGTTTACTGTTTCGAATCAATGTTTTCTCGGGTTTAGCCTGTTTCGGGACAAAATGGGTATAAGTGGTGGCTAAACACTCCAAATTCAACCTGAACTCTTGTAATTAGTCGAATGCACTGGATTGTTACATATTTTGACCTTAGAAAGATTAACATAGCTGTTTACTGCTACGAATCAATGTTTTCTCTCGGTTTTAGCCTGTTTTTTGGTTTAAGCTTGTTTTGGGATAAACGGGTTTAAGTGTTGTCTAAACACTCCAAATTCATCTCGAACACTTACAATTAGTCAAATGCATCGGACTGTCACACATTCTAACCCTAGAAATAGTAACAGAGTTGTTTACTGTTTCGAATCAATGTTTTCTCGGTTTTAGCCTGTTTCGGGACAAAATGGGTATAAGTGGTGGCTAAACACTCGAAATTTAACCCGAACTCTTGTAATTAGTCAAATGCATTGGATTGTTACATATTTGACCCTAGAAAGAGTAACCTAGCTGATTACTGCTTCAAATCAATGTTTTGTCTCGGTTTTAGCATGTTTTCTCGGTTTAAGCCTGTTTCGGGACAAAATGGGTATAAGTGGTGGCTAAACACTCTAAATTCATCCCGAACTCTTACAATTAGTCAAATGCATTGGAATGTCACACATTCTGACCCTAGAGACAGTAACAACGCTGTTTACTGCTTAGAATCAATGTTTTCTCGGTTTTAACCTGTTTCGGGACAAAATGGGTATAAATGGTGGCTAAACACTCGAAATTCAACCCGAACTCTTGTAATTAGTCAAATGCATTGGATTGTTACATATTTGACCCTAGAAAGAGTAACATAGCTGTTTACTGCTTCAAATCAATGTTTTCTCTCGGTTTTAGCATGTTTTCTCGGTTTTAGCCTGTTTCGTTACAAAATGGGTATAAGTGGTGGCTAAACACTCCAAATTGAACCCGAACTCTTGTAATTAGTAAAATGCATTGGATTGTTACATATATTGACCCTAAAAAGAGTAACAAAGCTGTTTACTGCTTCGAATCAATATTTTTTCTCGGTTTTAGCCTTTTTTTTTTGGGTCAAGCCTGTTTTGGGATAAACGGGTTTAAATGTTGTCTAAAAACTCTAAATTTATCCCGAACTCTTACAATGAGTCAAATGCATTGCACTGTCACACATTCTGACCCTAGAAATAGTAACAGAGCTATTTACTGCTTCGAATCAATGTTTTCTCGGTTTTAGCCTGTTTTAGGACAATATGGGTAAAAGTGGTGTCTAAACACCCCAAATTCAACCCGAACTCTTATAATTAGTCACATGCATTGGATTGTTACATATTTTGACCCTAGAAAGAGTAACAAAGCTGTTTACTGCTTCAAATCAATATTTTTCTCTCGGTTTTAGCCTGTTTTTTTTGGTTTAAGCCTGTTTTGGGATAAACGGGTTTAAGTGTTGTCTAAACATTCCAAATTCATCCCGAACTCTTACAATTAGTCAAATGCATTGGACTGTCACACATGCTGACCCTAGAAATAGTAACAGAGCTGTTTACTGTTTCGAATCAATGTTTTCTCGGTTTTAGCCTGTTTCGGGACAAAATGGGTATAAGTGGTGGCTAAACACTCCAAATTCAACCTGAACTCTTCTAATTAGTCAAAAGCATTGGATTTTTACATATTTTGACCTGAGAAAGAGTAACATAGCTGTTTACTGCTACGAATCAATGTTTTCTCTTGGTTTTAGCCTGTTTTTTTGGTTTAAGCCTGTTTTGGGATAAAACGGGTTTAAGTGTTGTCTAAACACTCCAAATTCATCTCGAACACTTACAATTAGTCAAATGCATCGGCCTGTCACACATTCTAACCCTAGAAATAGTAAGAGAGTTGTTTACTGTTTCGAATCAATGTTTTCTCGGTTTTAGCCTGTTTCGGGACAAAATGGGTATAAGTGGTGGCTAAACACTCGAAATTCAACCCGAACTCTTGTAATTAGTCAAATGCATTGGATTGTTACATATTTGACCCTAGAAAGAGTAACATAGCTGAGTACTGCTTCAAATCAATGTTTTCTCTCGGTTTTAGCCTGTTTTTTTGGTTTAAGCCTGTTTTGGGATAAAACGGGTTTAAGTGTTGTCTAAACACTCCAAACTCATCCCAAACTCTTACAATTAGTCAAATGCATTGGACTGTCACACATTCTGACCCTAGAAATAGTAACATAGCTGTTTACTGTTTCGAATCAATGTTTTCTCGGTTTTAGCCTGTTTCGGGACAAAATGGGTATAAGTTGTGTCTAAATACTCCAAATTCAACCTGAACTCTTGTAATTAGTGAAATGCATTGGATTGTTACATATTTTGACCTTAGAAAGAGTAACATAGCTGTTTACTGCTACGAATCAATATTTTCTCTCGGTTTTAGCCTGTTTTTTTTGGTTTAAGCCTGTTTTGGGATAAACGGGTTTAAGTGTTGTCTAAACACTCCAAATTCATCTCGAACACTTACAATTAGTCAAATGCATCGGATTGTCACACATTCTAACCCTAGAAATAGTAACAGAGTTGTTTACTGTTTCGAATCAATGTTTTCTCGGTTTTAGCCTGTTTCGGGACAAAATGGGTATAAGTGGTGGCTAAACACTCGAAATTTAACCCGAACTCTTGTAATTAGTCAAATGCATTGGATTGTTACATATTTGACCCTAGAAAGAGTAACCTAGCTGATTACTGCTTCAAATCAATGTTTTCTCTCGGTTTTAGCATGTTTTCTCGGTTTAAGCCTGTTTCGGGACAAAATGGGTATAAGTGGTGGCTAAACACTCTAAATTCATCCCAAACTCTTACAATTAGTCAAATGCATTGGAATGTCACACATTCTGACCCTAGAGACAGTAACAACGCTGTTTACTGCTTAGAATCAATGTTTTCTTGGTTTTAACCTAATTCGGGACAAAATGGGTATAAATGGTGGCTAAACACTCGAAATTCAACCCGAACTCTTGTAATTAGTCAAATGCATTGGATTGTTACATATTTGACCCTAGAAAGAGTAACATAGCTGTTTACTGCTTCAAATCAATGTTTTCTCTCGGTTTTAGCATGTTTTCTCGGTTTTAGCCTGTTTCGGGACAAAATGGGTATAAGGGGTGGCTAAACACTCCAAATTGAACCCGAACTCTTGTAATTAGTAAAATGCATTGGATTGTTACATATATTGACCCTAAAAAGAGTAACAAAGCTGTTTATTGCTTCGAATCAATATTTTTTCTCGGTTTTAGCCTGTTTTTTTTGGGTCAAGCCTGTTTTGGGATAAACGGGTTTAAATGTTGTCTAAAAACGCTAAATTTATCTCGAACTCTTACAATTAGTCAAATGCATTGCACTGTCACACATTCTGACCCTAGAAATAGTAACAGAGCTATTTACTGCTTCGAATCAATGTTTTCTCGGTTTTAGCCTGTTTTAGGACAATATGGGTAAAACTGGTGTCTAAACACTCCAAATTCATACCGAACTCTTACAATTTGTCAAATGCATTGGACTGTCACACATTCTGACCCTAGAAATAGTAACAGAGCTGTTCACTGCTTCGAATCAATGTTTTCTCTCGGTTTTATTCTGTTTTTTTGGTTTAAGCCTGTTTTGATATAAAACGGGTTTAAGTGTTGTCTAAACATTCCAAATTCATCCCAAACTCTTACAATTAGTCAAATGCATTGGAATGTCACACATTCTGACCCTAGAAACAGTAACAACGCTGTTTACTCCTTAGAATCAATGTTTTCTCGGTTTTAGCCTGTTTCGGGACAAAATGGGTATAAGTGGTGGCTAAACACTCGAAATTCAACCCGAACTCTTGTAATTAGTCAAATGCATTGGATTGTTACATATTTGACCCTAAAAAGAGTAACAAAGCTGTTGACTGCTTCGAATCAATATTTTCTCTCGGTTTTAGCCTGTTTTTTTTTGTTTAAGCCTGTTTTGGGATAAACAGGTTTAAGTGTTGTCTAAACACTCCAAATTCATCCCGAACTCTTACAACTAGTCAAATGCATTGCACTGTCACACATTCTGACCCTAGAAATTGTAACAGAGCTATTTACTGCTTCGAATCAATGTTTTCTCGGTTTTAGCCTGTTTTAGGACAATATGGGTAAAAGTGGTGTCTAAACACCCCAAATTCAACCCGAACTCTTATAATTAGTCAAATGCATTGGATTGTTAAATATTTTGACCCTAGAAAGAGTAACAAAGCTGTTTACTGCTTCGAATCAATATTTTCTCTCGGTTTTAGCCTGTTTTTTTTGGTTTAAGCCTGTTTTGGGATAAACGGGTTTATGTGTTGTCTAAACATTCCAAATTCATCCCGAACTCTTACAATTAGTCAAATGCATTGGACTGTCAGACATGCTGACCCTAGAAATAGTAACAGAGCTGTTTACTGTTTCGAATCAATGTTTTCTCGGTTTTAGCCTGTTTCGGGACAAAATGGGTATAAGTGGTGGCTAAACACTCCAAATTCAACCTGAACTCTTCTAATTAGTCAAATGCATTGGATTTTTACATATTTTGACCTGAGAAAGAGTAACATAGCTGTTTACTGCTACGAATCAATGTTTTCTTTTGGTTTTAGCCTGTTTTTTTGGTTTAAGCCTGTTTTGGGATAAAACGGGTTTAAGTGTTGTCTAAACACTCCAAATTCATCTCGAACACTTACAATTAGTCAAATGCATCGGCCTGTCACACATTCTAACCCTAGAAATAGTAACAGAGTTGTTTACTGTTTTGAATCAATGTTTTCTCGGTTCTAGCCTGTTTCGGGACAAAATGGGTATAAGTGGTGGCTAAACACTCGAAATTCAACCCGAACTCTTGTAATAAGTCAAATGCATTGGATTGTTACATATTTGACCCTAGAAAGAGTAACATAGCTGATTACTACTTCAAATCAATGTTTTCTCTCGGTTTTAGCCTGTTTTTTTGGTTTAAGCCTGTTTTGGGATAAAACGGGTTTAAGTGTTGTCTAAACACTCCAAACTCATCCCAAACTCTTACAATTAGTCAAATGCATTGGACTGTCACACATTCTGACCCTAGAAATAGTAACAGAGCTGTTTACTGTTTCGAATTAATGTTTTCTCGGTTTTAGCCTGTTTCGGGACAAAATGGGTATAAGTGGTGGCTAAACACTCGAAATTTAACCCGAACTCTTGTAATTAGTCAAATGCATTGGATTGTTACATATTTGACCCTAGAAAGAGTAACCTAGCTGATTACTGCTTCAAATCAATGTTTTCTCTCGGTTTTAGCATGTTTTCTCGGTTTAAGCCTGTTTCGGGACAAAATGGGTATAAGTGGTGGCTAAACACTCTAAATTCATCCCGAACTCTTACAATTAGTCAAATGCATTGGAATGTCACACATTCTGACCCTAGAGACAGTAACAACGCTGTTTACTGCTTAGAATCAATGTTTTCTCGGTTTTAGCCTGTTTCGGGACAAAATGGGTATAAATGGTGGCTAAACACTCGAAATTCAACCCGAACTCTTGTAATTAGTCAAATGCATTGGATTGTTACATATTTGACCCTAGAAAGAGTAACATAGCTGTTTACTGCTTCAAATCAATGTTTTCTCTCGGTTTTAGCATGTTTTCTCGGTTTTAGCCTGTTTCGGGACAAAATGGGTATAAGTGGTGGCTAAACACTCCAAATTGAACCCGAACTCTTGTAATTAGTAAAATGCATTGGATTGTTACATATATTGACCCTAAAAAGAGTAACAAAGCTGTTTACTGCTTCGAATCAATATTTTTTCTCGGTTTTAGCCTGTTTTTTTTGGGTCAAGCCTGTTTTGGGATAAACGGGTTTAAATGTTGTCTAAAAACTCTAAATTTATCCCGAACTCTTACAATTAGTCAAATGCATTGCACTGTCACACATTCTGACCCTAGAAATAGTAACAGAGCTATTTACTGCTTCGAATCAATGTTTTCTCGGTTTTAGCCTGTTTTAGGACAATATGGGTAAAACTGGTGTCTAAACACTCCAAATTCATACCGAACTCTTACAATGTGTCAAATGCATTGGACTGTCACACATTCTGACCCTAGAAATAGTAACAGAGTTGTTTACTGCTTCGAATCAATGTTTTCTCTCGGTTTTATTCTGTTTTTTTGGTTTAAGCCTGTTTTGATATAAAACGGGTTTAAGTGTTTTCTAAACATTCCAAATTCATCCCGAACTCTTACAATTAGTCAAATGCATTGGAATGTCACACATTCTGACCCTAGAAACAGTAACAACGCTGTTTACTGCTTAGAATAAATGTTTTCTCGGTTTTAGCCTGTTTCGGGACAAAATGGGTATAAGTGGTGGCTAAACACTCGAAATTCAACCCGAACTCTTGTAATTAGTCAAATGCATTGGATTGTTACATATTTTGACCCTAAAAAGAGTAACAAAGCTGTTGACTGCTTCGAATCAATATTTTCTCTCGGTTTTAGCCTGTTTTTTTTTGTTTAAGCCTGTTTTGGGATAAACAGGTTTAAGTGTTGTCTAAACACTCCAAATTCATCCCGAACTCTTACAACTAGTCAAATGCATTGCACTGTCACACATTCTGACCCTAGAAATTGTAACAGAGCTATTTACTGCTTCGAATCAATGTTTTCTCGGTTTTAGCCTGTTTTAGGACAATATGGGTAAAAGTGGTGTCTAAACACCCCAAATTCAACCCGAACTCTTATAATTAGTCAAATGCATTGGATTGTTAAATATTTTGACCCTAGATAGAGTAACAAAGCTGTTTACTGCTTCGAATCAATATTTTCTCTCGGTTTTAGCCTGTTTTTTTTGGTTTAAGCCTGTTTTGGGATAAACGGGTTTATGTGTTGTCTAAACATTCCAAATTCATCCCGAACTCTTACAATTAGTCAAATGCATTGGACTGTCAGACATGCTGACCCTAGAAATAGTAACAGAGCTGTTTACTGTTTCGAATCAATGTTTTCTCGGTTTTAGCCTGTTTCGGGACAAAATGGGTATAAGTGGTGGCTAAACACTCCAAATTCAACCTGAACTCTTCTAATTAGTCAAATGCATTGGATTTTTACATATTTTGACCCTAGAAAGAGTAACATAGCTGTTTACTGCTTCAAATCAATATTTTACTCTCGGTTTTAGCCTGTTTTTTTTTGCTTTAAGCCTGTTTTGGGATAAAACGGGTTTAAGTGTTGTCTAAACACTCCAAACTCATCCCAAACTCTTACAATTAGTCAAATGCATTGGACTGTCACACATTCTGACCCTAGAAATAGTAACAGAGCTGTTTACTGTTTCGAATCAATGTTTTCTCGGTTTTAGCCTGTTTCGGGACAAAATGGGTATGAGTGGTGTCTAAATACTCCAAATTCAACCTGAACTCTTGCAATTAGTGAAATGCATTGGATTGTTACATATTTTGACCTTAGAAAGAGTAACATAGCTGTTTACTGCTACGAATCAATATTTTCTCTCGGTTTTAGCCTGTTTTTTTTGGTTTAAGCCTGTTTTGGGATAAACGGGTTTAAGTGTTGTCTAAACACTCCAAATTCATCTCGAACACTTACAATTAGTCAAATGCATTGGACTGTCACACATTCTAACCCTAGAAATAGTAACAGAGTTGTTTACTGTTTCGAATCAATGTTTTGTCGGTTTTAGCCTGTTTCAGGACAAAATGGGTATAAGTGGTGGCTAAACACTCGAAATTTAACCCGAACTCTTGTAATTAGTCAAATGCATTGGATTGTTACATATTTGACCCTAGAAAGAGTAACCTAGCTGATTACTGCTTCAAATCAATGTTTTCTCTCGGTTTTAGCATGTTTTCTCGGTTTAAGCCTGTTTCGGGACAAAATGGGTATAAGTGGTGGCTAAACACTCTAAATTCATCCCAAACTCTTACAATTAGTCAAATGCATTGGAATGTCACACATTCTGACCCTAGAGACAGTAACAACGCTGTTTACTGCTTAGAATCAATGTTTTCTTGGTTTTAACCTGTTTCGGGACAAAATGGGTATAAATGGTGGCTAAACACTCGAAATTCAACCCGAACTCTTGTAATTAGTCAAATGCATTGGATTGTTACATATTTGACCCTAGAAAGAGTAACATAGCTGTTTACTGCTTCAAATCAATGTTTTCTCTCGGTTTTAGCATGTTTTCTCGGTTTTAGCCTGTTTCGGGACAAAATGGGTATAAGTGGTGGCTAAACACTCCAAATTGAACCCGAACTCTTGTAATTAGTAAAATGCATTGGATTGTTACATATATTGACCCTAAAAAGAGTAACAAAGCTGTTTATTGCTTCGAATCAATATTTTTTCTCGGTTTTAGCCTGTTTTTTTTGGGTCAAGCCTGTTTTGGGATAAACGGGTTTAAATGTTGTCTAAAAACTCTAAATTTATCTCGAACTCTTACAATTAGTCAAATGCATTGCACTGTCACACATTCTGACCCTAGAAATAGTAACAGAGCTATTTACTGCTTCGAATCAATGTTTTCTCGGTTTTAGCCTGTTTTAGGACAATATGGGTAAAACTGGTGTCTAAACACTCCAAATTCATACCAAACTCTTACAATTTGTCAAATGCATTGGACTGTCACACATTCTGACCCTAGAAATAGTAACAGAGCTGTTCACTGCTTCGAATCAATGTTTTCTCTCGGTTTTATTCTGTTTTTTTGGTTTAAGCCTGTTTTGATATAAAACGGGTTTAAGTGTTGTCTAAACATTCCAAATTCATCCTGAACTCTTACAATTAGTCAAATGCATTGGAATGTCACACATTCTGACCCTAGAAACAGTAACAACGCTGTTTACTGCTTAGAATCAATGTTTTCTCGGTTTTAGCCTGTTTCAGGACAAAATGGGTATAAGTGGTGGCTAAACACTCGAAATTCAACCCGAACTCTTGTAATTAGTCAAATGCATTGGATTGTTACATATTTGACCCTAAAAAGAGTAACAAAGCTGTTGACTGCTTCGAATCAATATTTTCTCTCGGTTTTAGCCTGTTTTTTTTTGTTTAAGCCTGTTTTGGGATAAACAGGTTTAAGTGTTGTCTAAACACTCCAAATTCATCCCGAACTCTTACAACTAGTCAAATGCATTGCACTGTCACACATTCTGACCCTAGAAATTGTAACAGAGCTATTTACTGCTTCGAATCAATGTTTTCTCGGTTTTAGCCTGTTTTAGGACAATATGGGTAAAAGTGGTGTCTAAACACCCCAAATTCAACCCGAACTCTTATAATTAGTCAAATGCATTGGATTGTTAAATATTTTGACCCTAGAAAGAGTAACAAAGCTGTTTACTGCTTCGAATCAATATTTTCTCTCGGTTTTAGCCTGTTTTTTTTGGTTTAAGCCTGTTTTGGGATAAACGGGTTTATGTGTTGTCTAAACATTCCAAATTCATCCCGAACTCTTACAATTAGTCAAATGCATTGGACTGTCAGACATGCTGACCCTAGAAATAGTAACAGAGCTGTTTACTGTTTCGAATCAATGTTTTCTCGGTTTTAGCCTGTTTCGGGACAAAATGGGTATAAGTGGTGGCTAAACACTCCAAATTCAACCTGAACTCTTCTAATTAGTCAAATGCATTGGATTTTTACATATTTTGACCTGAGAAAGAGTAACATAGCTGTTTACTGCTACGAATCAATGTTTTCTTTTGGTTTTAGCCTGTTTTTTTTGGTTTAAGCCTGTTTTGGGATAAAACGGGTTTAAGTGTTGTCTAAACACTCCAAATTCATCTCGAACACTTACAATTAGTCAAATGCATCGGCCTGTCACACATTCTAACCCTAGAAATAGTAACAGAGTTGTTTACTGTTTCGAAGTAATGTTTTCTCGGTTTTAGCCTGTTTCGGGACAAAATGGGTATAAGTGGTGGCTAAACACTCGAAATTCAACCCGAACTCTTGTAATAAGTCAAATGCATTGGATTGTTACATATTTGACCCTAGAAAGAGTAACATAGCTGATTACTGCTTCAAATCAATGTTTTCTCTCGGTTTTAGCCTGTTTTTTTTTGTTTAAGCCTGTTTTGGGATAAAACGGGTTTAAGTGTTTTCTAAACACTCCAAACTCATCCCAAACTCTTACAATTAGTCAAATGCATTGGATTGTCACACATTCTGACCCTAGAAATAGTAACAGAGATGTTTACTGTTTCGAATCAATGTTTTCTCGGTTTTAGCCTGTTTCGGGACAAAATGGGTATAAGTGGTGGCTAAACACTCGAAATTTAACCCGAACTCTTGTAATTAGTCAAATGCATTGGATTGTTACATATTTGACCCTAGAAAGAGTAACCTAGCTGATTACTGCTTCAAATCAATGTTTTCTCTCGGTTTTAGCATGTTTTCTCGGTTTAAGCCTGTTTCGGGACAAAATGGGTATAAGTGGTGGCTAAACACTCTAAATTCATCCCGAACTCTTACAATTAGTCAAATGCATTGGAATGTCACACATTTTGACCCTAGAAACAGTAACAACGCTGTTTACTGCTTAGAATCAATGTTTTCTCGGTTTTAGCCTGTTTCGGGACAAAATGGGTATAAGTGGTGGTTAAACACTCGAAATTCAACTCGAACTCTTGTAATTAGTCAAATTCATTGGAATGTTACATATTTTGACCTTAGAAAGAGTAACATGGCTGTTTACTGCTTCAAATCAATGTTTTCTCTCTGTTTTAGCCTGTTTTTTTTTGTTTAAGCCTTTTTTGGGATAAACGGGTTTAAGTGTTGTCTAAACACTCCAAATTCATCTCGAACACTTACAATTAGTCAAATGCATCGGACTGTCACACATTCTAACCCTAGAAATAGTAACAGAGTTGTTTACTGTTTCGAATCAATGTTTTGTCGGTTTTAGCCTGTTTCGGGACAAAATGGGTATAAGTGGTGGCTAAACACTCGAAATTTAACCCGAACTCTTGTAATTAGTCAAATGCATTGGATTGTTACATATTTGACCCTAGAAGGAGTAACCTAGCTGATTACTGCTTCAAATCAATGTTTTCTCTCGGTTTTAGCATGTTTTCTCGGTTTAAGCCTGTTTCGGGACAAAATGGGTATAAGTGGTGGCTAAACACTCTAAATTCATCCCGAACTTTTACAATTAGTCAAATGCATTGGAATGTCACACAATATGACCCTAGAAACAGTAACAACACTGTTTACTGCTTAGAATCAATGTTTTCTTGGTTTTAGCCTGTTTCAGGACAAAATGGGTATAAGTGGTGGCTAAACACTTGAAATTCAACCCGAACTCTTGTAATTAGTCAAATGCATTGGATTGTTACATATTTGACCCTAGAAAGAGTAACATAGCTGTTTACTGCTTCAAATCAATGTTTTCTCTCGGTTTTAGCATGTTTTCTCGGTTTTAGCCTGTTTCGGGACAAAATGGGTATAAGTGGTGGCTAAACACTCCAAATTGAACCCGAACTCTTGTAATTAGTAAAATGCATTGGATTGTTACATATATTGACCCTAAAAAGAGTAACAAAGCTGTTTACTGCTTCGAATCAATATTTTCTCTCGGTTTTAGCCTGTTTTTTTGGGTTAAGCCTGTTTTGGGATAAACGGGTTTAAATGTTGTCTAAACAGTCTAAATTTATCCCGAACTCTTACAATTAGTCAAATGCATTGCACTGTCACACATTCTGACCCTAGAAATAGTAACAGAGCTATTTACTGCTTCAAATCAATGTTTTCTCGGTTTTAGCCTGTTTTAGGACAATATGGGTAAAACTGGTGTCTAAACACTCCAAATTCATACCGAACTCTTACAATTTGTCAAATGCATTGGACTGTCACACATTCTGACCCTAGAAATAGTAACAGAGCTGTTTACTGCTTCGAATCAATGTTTTCTCTCGGTTTTATTCTGTTTTTTTGGTTTAAGCCTGTTTTGATATAAAACGGGTTTAAGTGTTGTCTAAACATTCCAAATTCATCCCGAACTCTTACAATTAGTCAAATGCATTCGACTAATTGTAAGAGTTCGGGTCAAATGCATTGGACTGTCACACATTCTGACCCTAGAAATAGTAACAGAGCTGTTTAATGTTTCGAATCAACGTTTTCTCGGTTTTAGCCTGTTTCGGGACAAAATGGGTATAAGTGGTGGCTAAACACTCGAAATTCAACCCGAACTCTTGTAATTAGTCAAATGCATTGGATTGTTACATATTTTGACCCTAAAAAGAGTAACAAAGCTGTTGACTGCTTCGAATCAATATTTTCTCTCGGTTTTAGCCTGTTTTTTTTGTTTAAGCCTATTTTGGGATAAACGGGTTTAAGTGTTGTCTAAACACTCCAAATTCATCCCGAACTCTTACAACTAGTCAAATGCATTGCACTGTCACACATTCTGACCCTAGAAATTGTAACAGAGCTATTTACTGCTTCGAATCAATGTTTTCTCGGTTTTAGCCTGTTTTAGGACAATATGGGTAAAAGTGGTGTCTAAACACTCCAAATTCAACCCGAACTCTTATAATTAGTCACATGCATTGGATTGTTACATATTTTGACCCTAGAAAGAGTAACAAAGCTGTTTACTGCTTCGAATCAATATTTTCTCTCGGTTTTAGCCTGTTTTTTTTGGTTTAAGTCTGTTTTGGGATAAACGGGTTTAAGTGTTGTCTAAACATTCCAAATTCATCCCGAACTCTTACAATTAGTTAAATGCATTGGACTGTCACACATGCTGACCCTAGAAATAGTAACAGAGCTGTTTACTGTTTCGAATCAATGTTTTCTCGTTTTTAGCCTGTTTCGGGACAAAATGGGTATAAGTGGTGGTTAAACACTCCAAATTCAACCTGAACTCTTGTAATTAGTCGAATGCACTGGATTGTTACATATTTTGACCTTAGAAAGATTAACATAGCTGTTTACTGCTACGAATCAATGTTTTCTCTCGGTTTTAGCCTGTTTTTTTGGTTTAAGCCTTTTTTGGGATAAAACGGGTTTAAGTGTTGTCTAAACACTCCAAACTCATCCCAAACTCTTACAATTAGTCAAATGCATTGGACTGTCACACAGTCTGACCCTAGAAATAGTAACAGAGCTGTTTACTGTTTCGAATCAATGTTTTCTCGGTTTTAGCCTATTTCGGGACAAAATGGGTATAAGTGGTGTCTAAATACTCCAAATTCAACCTGAACTCTTGTAATTAGTCAAATGCATTGGATTGTTACATATTTTGACCTTAGAAAGAGTAACATAGCTGTTTACTGCTACGAATCAATATTTTCTCTCGGTTTTAGCCTGTTTTTTTTTTGTTTAAGTGTTGTCTAAACACTCCAAATTCATCTCGAACACTTACAATTAGTCAAATGCATCGGACTGTCACACATTCTAACCCTAGAAATAGTAACAGAGTTGTTTACTGTTTCGAATCAATGTTTTCTCGGTTTTAGCCTGTTTCGGGACAAAATGGGTGTAAGTGGTGGCTAAACACTCGAAATTTAACCCGAACTCTTGTAATTAGTCAAATGCATTGGATTGTTACATATTTGACCCCAGAAAGAGTAACCTAGCTGATTACTGCTTCAAATCAATGTTTTCTCTCGGTTTTAGCATGTTTTCTCGGTTTAAGCCTGTTTCGGGACAAAATGTGTATAAGTGGTGGCTAAACACTCGAAATTCAACCCGAACTCTTGTAATTAGTCAAATGCATTGGATTGTTACATATTTGACCCTAGAAAGAGTAACCTAGCTGATTACTGCTTCAAATCAATGTTTTCTCTCGGTTTTAGCATGTTTTCTCGGTTTAAGCCTGTTTCGGGACAAAATGGGTATAAGTGGTGGCTAAACACTCTAAATTCATCCCGAACTCTTACAATTAGTCAAATGCATTGGAATGTCACACATTCTGACCCTAGAAACAGTAACAACGCTGTTTACTGCTTAGAATCAATGTTTTCTCGGTTTTAGCCTGTTTCGGGACAAAATGGGTATAAGTGGTGGTTAAACACTCGAAATTCAACTCGAACTCTTGTAATTAGTCAAATGCATTGGAATGTTACATATTTGACCCTAGAAAGAGTAACATAGCTGTTTACTGCTTCAAATCAATGTTTTCTCTCGGCTTTAGCATGTTTTCTCGGTTTTAGCCTGTTTCGGGACAAAATGGGTATAAGTAGTGGCTAAACACTCCAAATTGAACCCGAACTTTTGTAATTAGTAAAATGCATTGGATTGTTACATATATTGACCTTAAAAAGAGTAACTAAGCTGTTTACTGCTTCGAATCAATATTTTCTCTCGGTTTTAGCCTGTTTTTTTGGGTTAAGCCTGTTTTGGGATAAAGAGGTTTAAATGTTTTCTAAACACTCTAAATTTATCCCGAACTCTTACAATTAGTCAAATGCATTGCACTGTCATACATTCTGACCCTAGAAAATAGTAACAGAGCTATTTACTGCTTCGAATCAATGTTTTCTCGGTTTTAGCCTGTTTTAGGACAATATGGGTAAAACTGGTGTCTAAACACTCCAAATTCATACCGAACTTTTAAAATTTGTCAAATGCATTGGACTGTCACACATTCTGACCCTAGAAATAGTAACAGAGCTGTTTACTGCTTCGAATCAATGTTTTCTCTCGGTTTTATTCTGTTTTTTTTGTTTAAGCCTGTTTTAATATAAAACGGGTTTAAGTGTTGTCTAAACACTCCAAATTCATCTCGAACTCTTACAACTAGTCAAATGCATTGCACTGTCACACATTCTGACCCTAGAAATTGTAACAGAGCTATTTACTGCTTCGAATCAATGTTTTCTCGGTTTTAGCCTGTTTTAGGACAATATGGGTAAAAGTGGTGTCTAAACACTCCAAATTCAACCCGAACTCTTATAATTAGTCACATGCATTGGATTGTTACATATTTTGACACTAGAAAGAGTAACAAAGCTGTTTAATGCTTCGAATCAATATTTTCTCTCGGTTTTAGCCTGTTTTTTTTGGTTTAAGTCTGTTTTGGGATAAACGGGTTTAAGTGTTGTCTAAACATTCCAAATTCATCCCGAACTCTTACAATTAGTTAAATGCATTGGACTGTCACACATGCTGACCCTAGAAATAGTAACAGAGCTGTTTACTGTTTCGAATCAATGTTTTCTCGTTTTTAGCCTGTTTCGGGACAAAATGGGTATAAGTGGTGGTTAAACACTCCAAATTCAACCTGAACTCTTGTAATTAGTCGAATGCACTGGATTGTTACATATTTTGACCTTAGAAAGATTAACATAGCTGTTTACTGCTACGAATCAATGTTTTCTCTCGGTTTTAGCCTGTTTTTTTGGTTTAAGCCTTTTTTGGGATAAAACGGGTTTAAGTGTTGTCTAAACACTCCAAACTCATCCCAAACTCTTACAATTAGTCAAATGCATTGGACTGTCACACATTCTGACCCTAGAAATAGTAACAGAGCTGTTTACTGTTTCGAATCAATGTTTTCTCGGTTTTAGCCTGTTTCGGGACAAAATGGGTATAAGTGGTGTCTAAATACTCCAAATTCAACCTGAACTCTTGTAATTAGTCAAATGCATTGGATTGTTACATATTTTGACCTTAGAAAGAGTAACATAGCTGTTTACTGCTACGAATCAATATTTTCTCTCGGTTTTAGCCTGTTTTTTTTTGTTTAAGCCTGTTTTGGGATAAACGGGTTTAAGTGTTGTCTAAACACTCCAAATTCATCTCGAACACTTACAATTAGTCAAATGCATCGGACTGTCACACATTCTAACCCTAGAAATAGTAACAGAGTTGTTTACTGTTTCGAATCAATGTTTTCTCGGTTTTAGCCTGTTTCGGGACAAAATGGGTATAAGTGGTGGCTAAACACTCGAAATTTAACCCGAACTCTTGTAATTAGTCAAATGCATTAGATTGTTACATATTTGACCCTAGAAAGAGTAACATAGCTGTTTAGTGCTTCAAATCAATGTTTTCTCTCGGTTTTAGCATGTTTTCTCGGGTTTAGCCTCTTTCGGGACAAAATGGGTATAAGTGGTGGCTAAACACTCCAAATTCAACCTGAACTCTTCTAATTAGTCAAATGCATTGGATTGTTACATATTTTGACCTGAGAAAGAGTAACATAGCTGTTTACTGCTACGAATCAATGTTTTCTCTTGGTTTTAGCATGTTTTTTTGGTTTAAGCCTGTTTTGGGATAAAACGGGTTTAAGTGTTGTCTAAACACTCCAAATTCATCCCGAACTCTTACAATTAGTCAAATGCATTGGAATGTCACACATTCTGACCCTAGAAACAGTAAAAACGCTGTTTACTGCTTAGAATCAATGTTTTCTCGGTTTTAGCCTGTGTCGGGACAAAATGGGTATAAGTGGTGGCTAAACACTCGAAATTCAACCCGAACTCTTGTAATTAGTCAAATGCATTGGATTGTTACATAGTTGACCCTAGAAAGAGTAACATAGCTGCTTACTGCTTCAAATCAATGTATTCTCTCGGTTTTAGCATGTTTTCTCGGTTTTAGCCTGTTTCGGGACAAAATGGGTATAAGTGGTGGCTAAACACTCCAAATTGAACCCGAACTCTTGTAATTAGTAAAATGCATTGGATTGTTACATATATTGACCCTAAAAAGAGTAACAAAGCTGTTTACTGCTTCGAATCAATATTTTCTCTCGGTTTTAGCCTGTTTTTTTTGGGTTAAGCCTGTTTTGGGATAAACAGGTTTAAATGTTGTCTAAACACTCTAAATTTATCCCGAACTCTTACAATTAGTCAAATGCATCGGACTGTCACACATTCTAACCCTAGAAATAGTAACAGAGTTGTTTACTGTTTCGAATCAATGTTTTCTCGGTTTTAGCCTGTTTCGGGACAAAATGGGTATAAGTGGTGGCTAAACACTCGAAATTTAACCCGAACTCTTGTAATTAGTCAAATACATTGGATTGTTACATATTTGACCCTAGAAAGAGTAACCTAGCTGATTACTGCTTCAAATCAATGTTTTCTCTCGGTTTTAGCATGTTTTCTCGGTTTAAGCCTGTTTCGGGACAAAATGGGTATAAGTGGTGGCTAAACACTCGAAATTCAACCCGAACTCTTGTAATTAGTCAAATGTATTGGATTGTTGCATATTTGACCCTAGATAGAGTAACCTAGCTGATTACTGCTTCAAATCAATGTTTTCTCTCGGTTTTAGCATGTTTTCTCGGTTTAAGCCTGTTTCGGGACAAAATGGGTATAAGTGGTGGCTAAACACTCTAAATTCATCCCGAACTCTTACAATTAGTCAAATGCATTGGAATGTCACACATTCTGACCCTAGAAACAGTAACAACGCTGTTTACTGCTTAGAATCAATGTTTTCTCGGTTTTAGCCTGTTTCGGGACAAAATGGGTATAAGTGGTGGCTAAACACTCGAAATTCAACTCGAACTCTTGTAATTAGTAAAATGCATTGGACTGTCACACATTCTGACCCTAGAAATAGTAACAGAGCTGTTTACTGCTTCGAATCAATGTTTTCTCTCGGTTTTATTCTGTTTTTTTTGGTTTAAGCCTGTTTTGATATAAAACGGGTTTAAGTGTTGTCTAAACACTCTAAATTTATCCCGAACTCTTACAATTAGTCAAATGCATTGCACTGTCACACATTCTGACCCTAAAAAGAGTAACTAAGCTGTTTACTGCTTCGAATCAATATTTTCTCTCGGTTTTAGCCTGTTTTTTTTGGGTTAAGCCTGTTTTGGGATAAACAGGTTTAAATGTTGTCTAAACACTCTAAATTTATCCCGAACTCTTACAATTAGTCAAATGCATTGCACTGTCACACATTCTGACCCTAGAAATAGTAACAGAGCTATTTACTGCTTCGAATCAATGTTTTCTCGGTTTTAGCCTGTTTTAGGACAATATGGGTAAAACTGGTGTCTAAACACTCCAAATTCATACCGAACTCTTACAATTTGTCAAATGCATTGGACTGTCACACATTCTGACCCTAGAAATAGTAACAGAGCTGTTTACTGTTTCGAATCAATGTTTTCTCGGTTTTAGCCTGTTTTGGGACAAAATGGGTATAAGTGGTGGCTAAACACTCCAAATTCAACCCGAACTCTTATAATTAGTCACATGCATTGGATTGTTACATATTTTGACACTAGAAAGAGTAACAAAGCTGTTTAATGCTTCGAATCAATATTTTCTCTCGGTTTTAGCCTGTTTTTTTTGGTTTAAGTCTGTTTTGGGATAAACGGGTTTAAGTGTTGTCTAAACATTCCAAATTCATCCCGAACTCTTACAATTAGTTAAATGCATTGGACTGTCACACATGCTGACCCTAGAAATAGTAACAGAGCTGTTTACTGTTTCGAATCAATGTTTTCTCGTTTTTAGCCTGTTTCGGGACAAAATGGGTATAAGTGGTGGTTAAACACTCCAAATTCAACCTGAACTCTTGTAATTAGTCGAATGCACTGGATTGTTACATATTTTGACCTTAGAAAGATTAACATAGCTGTTTACTGCTACGAATCAATGTTTTCTCTCGGTTTTAGCCTGTTTTTTTGGTTTAAGCCTTTTTTGGGATAAAACGGGTTTAAGTGTTGTCTAAACACTCCAAACTCATCCCAAACTCTTACAATTAGTCAAATGCATTGGACTGTCACACATTCTGACCCTAGAAATAGTAACAGAGCTGTTTACTGTTTCGAATCAATGTTTTCTCGGTTTTAGCCTGTTTCGGGACAAAATGGGTATAAGTGGTGTCTAAATACTCCAAATTCAACCTGAACTCTTGTAATTAGTCAAATGCATTGGATTGTTACATATTTTGACCTTAGAAAGAGTAACATAGCTGTTTACTGCTACGAATCAATATTTTCTCTCGGTTTTAGCCTGTTTTTTTTTGTTTAAGCCTGTTTTGGGATAAACGGGTTTAAGTGTTGTCTAAACACTCCAAATTCATCTCGAACACTTACAATTAGTCAAATGCATCGGACTGTCACACATTCTAACCCTAGAAATAGTAACAGAGTTGTTTACTGTTTCGAATCAATGTTTTCTCGGTTTTAGCCTGTTTCGGGACAAAATGGGTATAAGTGGTGGCTAAACACTCGAAATTTAACCCGAACTCTTGTAATTAGTCAAATGCATTAGATTGTTACATATTTGACCCTAGAAAGAGTAACATAGCTGTTTAGTGCTTCAAATCAATGTTTTCTCTCGGTTTTAGCATGTTTTCTCGGGTTTAGCCTCTTTCGGGACAAAATGGGTATAAGTGGTGGCTAAACACTCCAAATTCAACCTGAACTCTTCTAATTAGTCAAATGCATTGGATTGTTACATATTTTGACCTGAGAAAGAGTAACATAGCTGTTTACTGCTACGAATCAATGTTTTCTCTTGGTTTTAGCATGTTTTTTTGGTTTAAGCCTGTTTTGGGATAAAACGGGTTTAAGTGTTGTCTAAACACTCCAAATTCATCCCGAACTCTTACAATTAGTCAAATGCATTGGAATGTCACACATTCTGACCCTAGAAACAGTAAAAACGCTGTTTACTGCTTAGAATCAATGTTTTCTCGGTTTTAGCCTGTGTCGGGACAAAATGGGTATAAGTGGTGGCTAAACACTCGAAATTCAACCCGAACTCTTGTAATTAGTCAAATGCATTGGATTGTTACATAGTTGACCCTAGAAAGAGTAACATAGCTGCTTACTGCTTCAAATCAATGTATTCTCTCGGTTTTAGCATGTTTTCTCGGTTTTAGCCTGTTTCGGGACAAAATGGGTATAAGTGGTGGCTAAACACTCCAAATTGAACCCGAACTCTTGTAATTAGTAAAATGCATTGGATTGTTACATATATTGACCCTAAAAAGAGTAACAAAGCTGTTTACTGCTTCGAATCAATATTTTCTCTCGGTTTTAGCCTGTTTTTTTTGGGTTAAGCCTGTTTTGGGATAAACAGGTTTAAATGTTGTCTAAACACTCTAAATTTATCCCGAACTCTTACAATTAGTCAAATGCATCGGACTGTCACACATTCTAACCCTAGAAATAGTAACAGAGTTGTTTACTGTTTCGAATCAATGTTTTCTCGGTTTTAGCCTGTTTCGGGACAAAATGGGTATAAGTGGTGGCTAAACACTCGAAATTTAACCCGAACTCTTGTAATTAGTCAAATACATTGGATTGTTACATATTTGACCCTAGAAAGAGTAACCTAGCTGATTACTGCTTCAAATCAATGTTTTCTCTCGGTTTTAGCATGTTTTCTCGGTTTAAGCCTGTTTCGGGACAAAATGGGTATAAGTGGTGGCTAAACACTCGAAATTCAACCCGAACTCTTGTAATTAGTCAAATGTATTGGATTGTTGCATATTTGACCCTAGATAGAGTAACCTAGCTGATTACTGCTTCAAATCAATGTTTTCTCTCGGTTTTAGCATGTTTTCTCGGTTTAAGCCTGTTTCGGGACAAAATGGGTATAAGTGGTGGCTAAACACTCTAAATTCATCCCGAACTCTTACAATTAGTCAAATGCATTGGAATGTCACACATTCTGACCCTAGAAACAGTAACAACGCTGTTTACTGCTTAGAATCAATGTTTTCTCGGTTTTAGCCTGTTTCGGGACAAAATGGGTATAAGTGGTGGCTAAACACTCGAAATTCAACTCGAACTCTTGTAATTAGTAAAATGCATTGGACTGTCACACATTCTGACCCTAGAAATAGTAACAGAGCTGTTTACTGCTTCGAATCAATGTTTTCTCTCGGTTTTATTCTGTTTTTTTTGGTTTAAGCCTGTTTTGATATAAAACGGGTTTAAGTGTTGTCTAAACACTCTAAATTTATCCCGAACTCTTACAATTAGTCAAATGCATTGCACTGTCACACATTCTGACCCTAAAAAGAGTAACTAAGCTGTTTACTGCTTCGAATCAATATTTTCTCTCGGTTTTAGCCTGTTTTTTTTGGGTTAAGCCTGTTTTGGGATAAACAGGTTTAAATGTTGTCTAAACACTCTAAATTTATCCCGAACTCTTACAATTAGTCAAATGCATTGCACTGTCACACATTCTGACCCTAGAAATAGTAACAGAGCTATTTACTGCTTCGAATCAATGTTTTCTCGGTTTTAGCCTGTTTTAGGACAATATGGGTAAAACTGGTGTCTAAACACTCCAAATTCATACCGAACTCTTACAATTTGTCAAATGCATTGGACTGTCACACATTCTGACCCTAGAAATAGTAACAGAGCTGTTTACTGTTTCGAATCAATGTTTTCTCGGTTTTAGCCTGTTTTGGGACAAAATGGGTATAAGTGGTGGCTAAACACTCCAAATTCAACCTGAACTCTTCTAATTAGTCAAATGCATTGGATTGTTACATATTATGACCTGAGAAAGAGTAACATAGCTGTTTACTGCTACGAATCAATGTTTTCTCTTGGTTTTAGCCTGTTTTTTTGGTTTAAGCCTGTTTTGGGATAAACAGGTTTAAATGTTGTCTAAACACTCTAAATTTATCCCGAACTCTTACAATTAGTCAAATGCATTGCACTGTCACACATTCTGACCCTAGAAATAGTAACAGAGCTATTTACTGCTTCGAATCAATGTTTTCTCGGTTTAAGCCTGTTTCGGGACAAAATGGGTATAAGTGGTGGCTAAACACTCGAAATTCAACCCGAACTCTTGTAATTAGTCAAATGCATTGGATTGTTACATATTTGACCCTAGATAGAGTAACCTAGCTGATTACTGCTTCAAATCAATGTTTTCTCTCGGTTTTAGCATGTTTTCTCGGTTTAAGCCTGTTTCGGGACAAAATGGGTATAAGTGGTGGCTAAACACTCTAAATTCATCCCGAACTCTTACAATTAGTCAAATGCATTGGAATGTCACACATTCTGACCCTAGAAACAGTAACAACACTGTTTACTGCTTAGAATCAATGTTTTCTCGGTTTTAGCCTGTTTCGGGACAAAATGGGTATAAGTGGTGGCTAAACACTCGAAATTCAACTCGAACTCTTGTAATTAGTCAAATGCATTGGAATGTTACATATTTGACCCTAGAAAGAGTAACATAGCTGTTTACTGCTTCAAATCAATGTTTTCTCTCGGTTTTAGCGTGTTTTCTCGGTTTTAGCCTGTTTCGGGACAAAATGGGTATAAGTGGTGGCTAAACACTCCAAATTGAACCCGAACTTTTGTAATTAGTAAAATGCATTGGATTGTTACATATATTGACCTTAAAAAGAGTAACTAAGCTGTTTACTGCTTCGAATCAATATTTTCTCTCGGTTTTAGCCTGTTTTTTTGGGTTAAGCCTGTTTTGGGATAAACAGGTTTAAATGTTGTCTAAACACTCTAAATTTATCCCGAACTCTTACAATTAGTCAAATGCATTGCACTGTCACACATTCTGACCCTAGAAATAGTAACAGAGCTATTTACTGCTTCGAATCAATGTTTTCTCGGTTTTAGCCTGTTTTAGGACAATATGGGTAAAACTGGTGTCTAAACACTCCAAATTCATACCGAACTCTTACAATTTGTCAAATGCATTGGACTGTCACACATTCTGACCCTAGAAATAGTAACAGAGCTGTTTACTGCTTCGAATCAATGTTTTCTCTCGGTTTTATTCTGTTTTTTTGGTTGAAGCCTGTTTTCATATAAAACGGGTTTAAGTGTTGTCTAAACACTCCAAATTCATCCCGAACTCTTACAACTAGTCAAATGCATTGCACTGTCACACATTCTGACCCTAGAAATTGTAACAGAGCTAGTTACTGCTTCGAATCAATGTTTTCTCGGTTTTAGCCTGTTTTAGGACAATATGGGTAAAAGTGGTGTCTAAACACTCCAAATTCAACCCGAACTCTTATAATTAGTCACATGCATTGGATTGTTACATATTTTGACCCTAGAAAGAGTAACAAAGCTGTTTATTGCTTCGAATCAATATTTTCTCTCGGTTTTAGCCTGTTTTTTTTGTTTAAGCCTGTTTTGGGATAAACGGGTTTAAGTGTTGTCTAAACATTCCAAATTCATCCCAAACTCTTACAATTAGTCAAATGCATTGGACTGTCACACATGCTGACCCTAGAAATAGTAACAGAGCTGTTTACTGTTTCGAATCAATGTTTTCTCGGTTTTAGCCTGTTTTGGGACAAAATGGGTATAAGTGGTGGCTAAACACTCCAAATTCAACCTGAACTCTTCTAATTAGTCAAATGCATTGGATTGTTACATATTTTGACCTGAGAAAGAGTAACATAGCTGTTTACTGCTACGAATCAATGTTTTCTCTTGGTTTTAGCCTGTTTTTTTGGTTTAAGCCTGTTTTGGGATAAAACGGGTTTAAGTGTTGTCTAAACACTCCAAATTCATCCCGAACTCTTACAATTAGTCAAATGCATTGGAATGCCACACATTCTGACCCTAGAAACAGTAAAAACGCTGTTTACTGCTTAGAATCAATGTTTTCTTGGTTTTAGCCTGTGTCGGGACAAAATGGGTATAAGTGGTGGCTAAACACTCGAAATTCAACCCGAACTCTTGTAATTAGTCAAATGCATTGGATTGTTACATAGTTGACCCTAGAAAGAGTAACATAGCTGCTTACTGCTTCAAATCAATGTATTCTCTCGGTTTTAGCATGTTTTCTCGGTTTTAGCCTGTTTCGGGACAAAATGGGTATAAGTGGTGGCTAAACACTCCAAATTGAACCCGAACTCTTGTAATTAGTAAAATGCATTGGATTGTTACATATATTGACCCAAAAAAGAGTAACAAAGCTGTTTACTGCTTCGAATCAATATTTTCTCTCGGTTTTAGCCTGTTTTTTTTGGGTTAAGCCTGTTTTGGGATAAACAGGTTTAAATGTTGTCTAAACACTCTAAATTTATCCCGAACTCTTACAATTAGTCAAATGCATCGGACTGTCACACATTCTAACCCTAGAAATAGTAACAGAGTTGTTTACTGTTTCGAATCAATGTTTTCTCGGTTTTAGCCTGTTTCGGGACAAAATGGGTATAAGTGGTGGCTAAACACTCGAAATTTAACCCGAACTCTTGTAATTAGTCAAATACATTGGATTGTTACATATTTGACCCTAGAAAGAGTAACCTAGCTGATTACAGCTTCAAATCAATGTTTTCTCTCGGTTTTAGCATGTTTTCTCGGTTTAAGCCTGTTTCGGGACAAAATGGGTATAAGTGGTGGCTAAACACTCGAAATTCAACCCGAACACTTGTAATTAGTCAAATGTATTGGATTGTTACATATTTGACCCTAGATAGAGTAACCTAGCTGATTACTGCTTCAAATCAATGTTTTCTCTCGGTTTTAGCATGTTTTCTCGGTTTAAGCCTGTTTCGGGACAAAATGGGTATAAGTGGTGGCTAAACACTCTAAATTCATCCCGAACTCTTACAATTAGTCAAATGCATTGGAATGTCACACATTCTGACCCTAGAAACAGTAACAACGCTGTTTACTGCTTAGAATCAATGTTTTCTCGGTTTTAGCCTGTTTCGGGACAAAATGGGTATAAGTGGTGGCTAAACACTCGAAATTCAACTCGAACTCTTGTAATTAGTCAAATGCATTGGAATGTTACATATTTGACCCTAGAAAGAGTAACATAGCTGTTTACTGCTTCAAATCAATGTTTTCTCTCGGTTTTAGCCTGTTTTTTTTGAGTTAAGCCTGTTTTGGGATAAACAGGTTTAAATGTTGTCTAAACACTCTAAATTTATCCCGAACTCTTACAATTAGTCAAATGCATTGCACTGTCACACATTCTGACCCTAGAAATAGTAACAGAGCTATTTACTGCTTCGAATCAATGTTTTCTCGGTTTTAGCCTGTTTTAGGACAATATGGGTAAAACTGGTGTCTAAACACTCCAAATTAATACCGAACTCTTACAATTTGTCAAATGCATTGGACTGTCACACATTCTGACCCTAGAAATAGTAACAGAGCTGTTTACTACTTCGAATCAATGTTTTCTCTCGGTTTTATTCTGTTTTTTGGTTTAAGCCTGTTTTGATATAAAACGGGTTTAAGTGTTGTCTAAACACTCCAAATTCATCCCGAACTCTTACAACTAGTCAAATGCATTGCACTGTCACACATTCTGACCCTAGAAATTGTAACAGAGCTAGTTACTGCTTCGAATCAATGTTTTCTCGGTTTTAGCATGTTTTCTCGGTTTAAGCCTGTTTCGGGACAAAATGGGTATAAGTGGTGGCTAAACACTCTAAATTCATCCCGAACTCTTACAATTAGTCAAATGCATTGGAATGTCACACATTCTGACCCTAGAAACAGTAACAACGCTGTTTACTGCTTAGAATCAATGTTTTCTCGGTTTTAGCCTGTTTCGGGACAAAATGGGTATAAGTGGTGGCTAAACACTCGAAATTCAACTCGAACTCTTGTAATTAGTCAAATGCATTGGAATGTTACATATTTGACCCTAGAAAGAGTAACATAGCTGTTTACTGCTTCAAATCAATGTTTTCTCTCGGTTTTAGCCTGTTTTTTTTGGGTTAAGCTTGTTTTGGGATAAACAGGTTTAAATGTTGTCTAAACACTCTAAATTTATCCCGAACTCTTACAATTAGTCAAATGCATTGCACTGTCACACATTCTGACCCTAGAAATAGTAACAGAGCTATTTACTGCTTCGAATCAATGTTTTCTCGGTTTTAGCCTGTTTTAGGACAATATGGGTAAAACTGGTGTCTAAACACTCCAAATTAATACCGAACTCTTACAATTTGTCAAATGCATTGGACTGTCACACATTCTGACCCTAGAAATAGTAACAGAGCTGTTTACTACTTCGAATCAATGTTTTCTCTCGGTTTTATTCTGTTTTTTTGGTTTAAGCCTGTTTTGATATAAAACGGGTTTAAGTGTTGTCTAAACACTCCAAATTCATCCCGAACTCTTACAACTAGTCAAATGCATTGCACTGTCACACATTCTGACCCTAGAAATTGTAACAGAGCTAGTTACTGCTTCGAATCAATGTTTTCTCGGTTTTAGCCTGTTTTAGGACAATATGGGTAAAAGTGGTGTCTAAACACTCCAAATTCAACCCGAACTCTTATAATTAGTCACATGCATTGGATTGTTACATATTTTGACCCTAGAAAGAGTAACAAAGCTGTTTACTGCTTCGAATCAATATTTTCTCTCGGTTTTAGCCTGTTTTTTTTGTTTAAGCCTGTTTTGGGATAAACGGGTTTAAGTGTTGTCTAAACATTCCAAATTCATCCCGAATTCTTACAATTAGTCAAATGCATTGGACTGTCACACATGCTGACCCTAGAAATAGTAACAGAGCTGTTTACTGTTTCGAATCAATGTTTTCTCGGTTTTAGCCTGTTTTGGGACAAAATGGGTATAAGTGGTGGCTAAACACTCCAAATTCAACCTGAACTCTTCTAATTAGTCAAATGCATTGGATTGTTACATATTATGACCTGAGAAAGAGTAACATAGCTGTTTACTGCTACGAATCAATGTTTTCTCTTGGTTTTAGCCTGTTTTTTTGGTTTAAGCCTGTTTTGGGATAAAACGGGTTTAAGTGTTGTCTAAACACTCTAAATTCATCCCGAACTCTTACAATTAGTCAAATGCATTGGAATGTCTCTCATTCTGACCCTAGAAACAGTAACAACGCTGTTTACTGCTTAGAATCAATGTTTTCTCGGTTTTAGCCTGTGTCGGGACAAAATGGGTATAAGTGGTGGCTAAACACTCGAAATTCAACCCGAACTCTTGTAATTAGTCAAATACATTGGATTGTTACATATTTGACCCTAGAAAGAGTAACCTAGCTGATTACTGCTTCAAATCAATGTTTTCTCTCGGTTTTAGCATGTTTTCTCGGTTTAAGCCTGTTTCGGGACAAAATGGGTATAAGTGGTGGCTAAACACTCGAAATTCAACCCGAACTCTTGTAATTAGTCAAATGCATTGGATTGTTACATATTTGACCCTAGATAGAGTAACCTAGCTGATTACTGCTTCAAATCAATGTTTTCTCTCGGTTTTAGCATGTTTTCTCGGTTTAAGCCTGTTTCGGGACAAAATGGGTATAAGTGGTGGCTAAACACTCTAAATTCATCCCGAACTCTTACAATTAGTCAAATGCATTGGAATGTCACACATTCTGACCCTAGAAACAGTAACAACGCTGTTTACTGCTTAGAATCAATGTTTTCTCGGTTTTAGCCTGTTTCGGGACAAAATGGGTATAAGTGGTGGCTAAACACTCGAAATTCAACTCGAACTCTTGTAATTAGTCAAATGCATTGGAATGTTACATATTTGACCCTAGAAAGAGTAACATAGCTGTTTACTGCTTCAAATCAATGTTTTCTCTCGGTTTTAGCCTGTTTTTTTTGGGTTAAGCCTGTTTTGGGATAAACAGGTTTAAATGTTGTCTAAACACTCTAAATTTATCCCGAACTCTTACAATTAGTCAAATGCATTGCACTGTCACACATTCTGACCCTAGAAATAGTAACAGAGCTATTTACTGCTTCGAATCAATGTTTTCTCGGTTTTAGCCTGTTTTAGGACAATATGGGTAAAACTGGTGTCTAAACACTCCAAATTCATACCGAACTCTTACAATTTGTCAAATGCATTGGACTGTCACACATTCTGACCCTAGAAATAGTAACAGAGCTGTTTACTACTTCGAATCAATGTTTTCTCTCGGTTTTATTCTGTTTTTTTGGTTTAAGCCTGTTTTGATATAAAACGGGTTTAAGTGTTGTCTAAACACTCCAAATTCATCCCGAACTCTTACAACTAGTCAAATGCATTGCACTGTCACACATTCTGACCCTAGAAATTGTAACAGAGCTAGTTACTGCTTCGAATCAATGTTTTCTCGGTTTTAGCCTGTTTTAGGACAATATGGGTAAAAGTGGTGTCTAAACACTCCAAATTCAACCCGAACTCTTATTATTAGTCACATGCATTGGATTGTTACATATTTTGACCCTAGAAAGAGTAACAAAGCTGTTTACTGCTTCGAATCAATATTTTCTCTCGGTTTTAGCCTGTTTTTTTTGTTTAAGCCTGTTTTGGGATAAACGGGTTTAAGTGTTGTCTAAACATTCCAAATTCATCCCGAATTCTTACAATTAGTCAAATGCATTGGACTGTCACACATGCTGACCCTAGAAATAGTAACAGAGCTGTTTACTGTTTCGAATCAATGTTTTCTCGGTTTTAGCCTGTTTTGGGACAAAATGGGTATAAGTGGTGGCTAAACACTCCAAATTCAACTTGAACTCTTCTAATTAGTCAAATGCATTGGATTGTTACATATTATGACCTGAGAAAGAGTAACATAGCTGTTTACTGCTACGAATCAATGTTTTCTCTTGGTTTTAGCCTGTTTTTTTGGTTTAAGCCTGTTTTGGGATAAAACGGGTTTAAGTGTTGTCTAAACACTCCAAATTCATCCCGAACTCTTACAATTAGTCAAATGCATTGGAATGTCTCTCATTCTGACCCTAGAAACAGTAACAACGCTGTTTACTGCTTAGAATCAATGTTTTCTCGGTTTTAGCCTGTGTCGGGACAAAATGGGTATAAGTGGTGGCTAAACACTCGAAATTCAACCCGAACTCTTGTAATTAGTCAAATGCATTGGATTGTTACATATTTGACCCTAGAAAGAGTAACATAGCTGTTTAGTGCTTCAAATCAATGTTTTCTCTCGGTTTTAGCATGTTTTCTCGGGTTTAGCCTGTTTCGGGACAAAATGGGTATAAGTGGTGGCTAAACACTCCAAATTCAACCTGAACTCTTGTAATTAGTCGAATGCACTGGATTGTTACATATTTTGACCTTAGAAAGATTAACATAGCTGTTTACTGCTACGAATCAATGTTTTCTCTCGGTTTTAGCCTGTTTTTTTGGTTTAAGCCTTTTTTGGGATAAAACGGGTTTAAGTGTTGTCTAAACACTCCAAACTCATCCCAAACTTTTACAATTAGTCAAATGCATTGGACTGTCACACATTCTGACCCTAGAAATAGTAACAGAGCTGTTTACTGTTTCGAATCAATGTTTTCTCGGTTTTAGCCTGTTTCGGGACAAAATGGGTATAAGTGGTGTCTAAATACTCCAAATTCAACCTGAACTCTTGTAATTATTCAAATGCATTGGTTTGTTACATATTTTGACCTTAGAAAGAGTAACATAGCTGTTTACTGCTACGAATCAATATTTTCTCTCTGTTTTAGCCTGTTTTTTTTTTGTTTAACCCTGTTTTGGGATAAACGGGTTTAAGTGTTGGCTAAACACTCTAAATTCATCCCGAACTCTTACAATTAGTCAAATGCATTGGAATGTCACACATTCTGACCCTAGAAACAGTAACAACGCTGTTTACTGCTTAGAATCAATGTTTTCTCGGTTTTTGCATGTTTCGGGACAAAATGGGTATAAGTGGTGGCTAAACACTCGAAATTCAACCCGGACTCTTGTAATTAGTCAAATGCATTGGATTGTTACATATTTGACCCTAGAAAGAGTAACATAGCTGTTTACTGCTTCAAATCAATGTTTTCTCTCGGTTTTAGCATGTTTTCTCGGTTTTAGCCTGTTTCGGGACAAAATGGGTATAAGTGGTGGCTAAACACTCCAAATTCAACCTGACCTCTTGTAATTAGTAAAATGCATTGGATTGTTACATATTTTGACCCTAAAAAGAGTAACCTAGCTGATTACTGCTTCAAATCAATGTTTTCTCTCGGTTTTAGCATGTTTTTTCGGTTTAAGCCTGTTTTGGGAAAAACGGGTTTATGTGTTGTCTAAACACTCTAAATTCATCCTGAACTCTTACAATTAGTCAAATGCATTGGAATGTCACACATTCTGACCCTAGAAACAGTAACAACGCTGTTTACTGCTTAGAATCAATGTTTTCTCGGTTTTAGCGTGTTTCGGGACAAATGGGTATAAGTGGTGGCTAAACACTCGAAATTCAACCCAAACTCTTGTAATTAGACAAATGCAATGGATTGTTACATATTTGACCCTAGAAAGAGTAACATAGCTGTTTACTGCTTCAAATCAATGTTTTCTCTCGGTTTTACCATGTTTTCTCGGTTTTAGCCTGTTCAAAATGGGTATAAGTGGTGGCTAAACACTCCCAATTGAACCCGAACTCTTGTAATTAGTAAAATGCATTGGATTGTTACATATATTGACCCTAAAAAGAGTAACAAAGCTGTTTACTGCTTCGAATCAATATTTTCTCTCGGTTTTAGCCTCTTTTTTTGGGTTAACCCTGTTTTGGGATAAACGGGTTGAAGTGTTGTCTAAACACTCCAAATTCATCCCGAACTCTTACAACTAGTCAAATGCATTGTACTGTCACACATTCTGACCCTAGAAATAGTAACAGAGTTATTTACTGCTTCGAATCAATGTTTTCTCGGTTTTAGCCTGTTTTAGGACAATATGGGTAAAACTGTTGTCTAAACACTCCAAATTCATACCGAACTCTTACAATTTGTCAAATGCATTGGACTGTCACACATTCTGACCCTAGAAATAGTAACAGAGCTGTTTACTGCTTCGAATCAATGTTTTCTCTCGGTTTTATTCTGTTTTTTTGGTTTAAGTCTGTTTTGATATAAAACGGGTTTAAGTGTTGTCTAAACACTCCAAATTCATCCCGAACTCTTACAACTAGTCAAATGCATTGCACTGTCACACATTCTGACCCTAGAAATTGTAACAGAGCTAGTTACTGCTTCGAATCAATGTTTTCTCGGTTTTAGCCTGTTTTAGGACAATATGGGTAAAAGTGGTGTCTAAACACTCCAAATTCAACCCGAACTCTTATAATTAGTCACATGCATTGGATTGTTACATATTTTGACCCTAGAAAGAGTAACAAAGCTGTTTACTGCTTCGAATCAATATTTTCTCTCGGTTTTAGCCTGTTTTTTTTGTTTAAGCCTGTTTTGGGATAAACGGGTTTAAGTGTTGTCTAAACATTCCAAATTCATCCCGAACTCTTACAATTAGTCAAATGCATTGGACTCTCACACATGCTGACCCTAGAAATAGTAACAGAGCTGTTTACTGTTTCGAATCAATGTTTTCTCGGTTTTAGCCTGTTTCGGGACAAAATGGGTATAAGTGGTGGCTAAACACTCCAAATTCAACCTGAACTCTTCTAATTAGTCAAATGCATTGGATTTTTACATATTTTGACCTGAGAAAGAGTAACATAGCTGTTTACTGCTACGAATCAATGTTTTCTCTTGGTTTTAGCCTGTTTTTTTTGGTTTAAGCCTGTTTTGGGATAAAACGGGTTTAAGTGTTGGCTAAACACTCTAAATTCATCCCGAACTCTTACAATTAGTCAAATGCATTGGAATGTCACACATTCTGACCCTAGAAACAGTAACAACGCTGTTTACTGCTTAGAATCAATGTTTTCTCGGTTTTAGCCTGTTTCTGGACAAAATGGGTATAAGTGGTGGCTAAACACTCGAAATTCAACCCGGACTCTTGTAATTAGTCAAATGCATTGGATTGTTACATATTTGACCCTAGAAAGAGTAACATAGCTGTTTACTGCTTCAAATCAATGTTTTCTCTCGGTTTTAGCATGTTTTCTCGGTTTTAGCCTGTTTCGGGACAAAATGGGTATAAGTGGTGGCTAAACACTCCAAATTCAACCTGAACTCTTGTAATTAGTAAAATGCATTGGATTGTTACATATTTTGACCCTAAAAAGAGTAACCTAGCTGATTACTGCTTCAAATCAATGTTTTCTCTCGGTTTTAGCATGTTTTTTCGGTTTAAGCCTGTTTTGGGAAAAACGGGTTTAAGTGTTGTCTAAACACTCTAAATTCATCCTGAACTCTTACAATTAGTCAAATGCATTGGAATGTCACACATTCTGACCCTAGAAACAGTAACAGCGCTGTTTACTGCTTAGAATCAATGTTTTCTCGGTTTTAGCCTGTTTTGGGACAAATGGGTATAAGTGGTGGCTAAACACTCGAAATTCAACCCGAACTCTTGTAATTAGACAAATGCATTGGATTGTTACATATTTGACCCTAGAAAGAGTAACATAGCTGTTTACTGCTTCAAATCAATGTTTTCTCTCGGTTTTACCATGTTTTCTCGGTTTTAGCCTGTTCAAAATGGGTATAAGTGGTGGCTAAACCCGAACTCTTGTAATTAGTAAAATGCATTGGATTGTTACATATATTGACCCTAAAAAGAGTAACAAAGCTGTTTACTGCTTCGAATAAATATTTTCTCTCGGTTTTAGCCTCTTTTTTTGGGTTAACCCTGTTTTGGGATAAACGGGTTGAAGTGTTGTCTAAACACTCCAAATTCATCCCGAACTCTTACAACTAGTCAAATGCATTGCACTGTCACACATTCTGACCCTAGAAATAGTAACAGAGTTATTTACTGCTTCGAATCAATGTTTTCTCGGTTTTAGCCTGTTTTAGGACAATATGGGTAAAACTGGTGTCTAAACACTCCAAATTCAACCTGAACTCTTATAATTAGTCAAATGCATTGGATTGTTACATATTTTGACCCTAGAAAGAGTAACAAAGCTGTTTACTGCTTCGAATCAATATTTTCTCTCGGTTTTAGCCTGTTTTTTTTGGTTTAAGCCTGTTTTGGCATAAACGGGTTTAAGTGTTGTCTAAACACTCCAAACTCATCTCGAACACTTACAATTACTCAAATGCATCGGGGTGTCACAAATTCTAACCCTAGAAATAGTAACAGAGTTGTTTACTGTTTCGAATCAATGTTTTCTCGGTTTTAGCCTGTTTCGGGACAAAAGGGGTATAAGTGGTGGCTAAACACTCGAAATTTAACCCGAACTCTTGTAATTAGTCAAATGCATTGGATTGTTACATATTTGACCCTAGAAAGAGTAACCTAGCTGATTACTGCTTGAAATCAATGTTTTCTCTCGGTTTTAGCATGTTTTCTCGGTTTAAGCCTGTTTCGGGACAAAATGGGTATAAGTGGTGGCTAAACACTCTAAATTCATCTCGAACTCTTACAATTAGTCAAATGCATTGGAATGTCACACATTCTGACCCTAGAAACAGTAACAACACTGTTTACTGCTTAGAATCAATGTTTTCTCGGTTTTAGCCTGTTTCGGGACAAAATGGGTATAAGTGGTGGCTAAACACTCGAAATTCAACCCGAACTCTTGTAATTAGTCAAATGCATTGGATTATTACATATTTGACCCTAGAAAGAGTAACATAGCTGTTTACTGCTTCAAATCAATGTTTTCTCTCGGTTTTAGCATGTTTTCTCGGTTTTAGCCTGTTTCGGGACAAAATGGGTATAAGTGGTGGCTAAACACTCCAAATTGAACCCGAACTCTTGTAATTAGTAAAATGCATTGGATTGTTACATATATTGACCCTGAAAAGAGTAACAAAGCTGTTTAATGCTT
The DNA here is from genome assembly GCF_030686135.1 of Camelina sativa. Classification (NCBI taxonomy): domain Eukaryota; kingdom Viridiplantae; phylum Streptophyta; class Magnoliopsida; order Brassicales; family Brassicaceae; genus Camelina; species Camelina sativa. Next base: position 14,898,957 of record NC_141892.1, on the reverse strand, counting down.
CGAATCAACATTTTCTCTCGGTTTTAGCCTGTTTTTTTCGGGTTAAGCCTGTTTTGGGATAAACGGGTTTAAATGTTGTCTAAACACTCTAAATTTATCCCGAACTCTTACAATTAGTCAAATGCATTGCACTGTCACACATTCTGACCCTAGAAATAGTAACAGAGCTATTTACTGCTTCGAATCAATGTTTTCTCGGTTTTAGCCTGTTTTAGGACAATATGGGTAAAAGTAGTGTCTAAACAGTCCAAATTCAACCCGAACTCTTATAATTAGTCAAATACATTGGATTGTTACATATTTTGACCCTAGAAAGAGTAACAAAGCTGTTTACTGCTTCGAATCAATATTTTCTCTCGGTTTTAGCCTGTTTTTTTTTTGGTTTAAGCCTGGTTTGGGATAAACGGGTTTAAGTGTTGTCTAAACACTCCAAATTCATCTCGAACTCTTACAATTAGTCAAATGCATCGGACTGTCACACATTCTGACCCTAGAAATAGTAACAGAGTTGATTACTGTTTCGAATCAATGTTTTCTCGGTTTTAGCTTGTTTCGGGACAAAATGGGTAAAAGTGGTGGCTAAACACTCGAAATTCAACCCGAACTCTTGTAATTAATCAAATGCATTGGATTGTTACATATTTGAACCTATAAAGAGTAACAAAGCTGTTGACTGCTTCAAATCAATGTTTTCTCTCGGTTTTAGCATGTTTTCTCGGTTTAAGCCTGTTTTGGGAGAAACGGGTTTAAGTGTTGTCTAAACACTCTAAATTCATCCCGAACTCTAACAATTAGTCAAATGCATTGGAATGTCTCTCATTCTGACCCTAGAAACAGTAACAACGCTGTTTACTGCTTAGAATCAATGTTTTCTCGGTTTTAGCCTGTTTCGGGACAAAATGGGTATAAGTGGTGGCTAAACACTCGAAATTCAACCCGAACTCTTGTAATTAGTCGAATGCATTGGATTGTTACATATATTGACCCTAAAAAGAGTAACATAGCTGTTTACTGCTTCGAATCGATATTTTCTCTCGGTTTTAGCCTGTTTTTTTGGGTTAAGCCTGTTTTGGGATAAACGGGTTGAAGTGTTGTCTAAACACTCCAAATTCATCCCGAACTCTTACAACTAGTCAAATGCATTGCACTGTCACACATTCTGACCCTAGAAATAGTAACAGAGCTATTTACTGCTTCGAATAAATGTTTTCTCGGTTTTAGCCTGTTTTAGGACAATATGGGTAAAAGTGGTGTCTAAACACTCCAAATTCAACCCGAACTCATATAATTAGTCAAATGTATTGGATTGTTACATATTTTGACCCTAGGAAGAGTAACAAAGCTGTTTACTGCTTCGAATCAATATTTTCTCTCGGTTTTAGCCTGTTTTTTTTGGTTTAAGCCTGTTTTGGCATAAACAGGTTTAAGTGTTGTCTAAACACTCCAAACTCATCTCGAACACTTACAATTACTCAAATGCATCGGTCTGTCACACATTCTAACCCTAGAAATAGTAACAGAGTTGTTTACTGTTTCGAATCAATGTTTTCTCGGTTTTAGCCTGTTTCGGGACAAAATGGGTATAAGTGGTGGCTAAACACTCGAAATTTAACACGAACTCTTGTAATTAGTCAAATGCATTGGATTGTTACATATTTGACCCTAGAAAGAGTAACCTAGCTGATTACTGCTTGAAATCAATGTTTTCTCTCGGTTTTAGCATGTTTTCTCGGTTTAAGCCTGTTTCGGGACAAAATGGGTATAAGTGGTGGCAAAACACTCTAAATTCATCTCGAACTCTTACAATTAGTCAAATGCATCGGACTGTCACACATTCTGACCCTAGAAATAGTAACAGAGTTGTTTACTGTTTCGAATCAATGTTTTCTCGGGTTTAGCCTGTTTCGGGACAAAATGGGTATAAGTGGTGGCTAAACACTCGAAATTCAACCCGAACTCTTGTAATTAGTCAAATGCATTGGATTGTTACATATTTGACCCTAGAAAGAGTAACCTAGCTGTTTATTGCTTCAAATCAATGTTTTCTCTCGGTTTTAGCATGTTTTCTCGGTTAAAGCCTGTTTTGGGAGAAACGGGTTTAAGTGTTGTCTAAACACTCCAAATTCATCCCGAACACTTACAATTAAACAAATGCATTGGAATGTCACACATTCTGACCCTAGAAACAGTAACAACGCTGTATACTGCTTAGAATCAATGTTTTCTCGGTCTTAGCCTGTTTCGGGACAAAATGGGTATAAGTGGTGGCTAAACACTCGAAATTCAACCCGAACTTTTGTAATTAGTCAAATGCATTGGAATGTTACATATATTGACCCTAAAAAGAGTAACAAAGCTGTTTACTGCTTCGAATCAATATTTTCTTTCGGTTTTAGCCTGTTTTTTTGGGTTAAGCCTGTTTTGGGATAAACGGGTTGAAGTGTTGTCTAAACACTCCAAATTCATCCCGAACTCTTACAACTAGTCAAATCCATTGCACTGTCACACATTCTGACCCTAGAAATAGTAAAAGAGCTATTTACTGCTTCGAATCAATGTTTTCTCGGTTTTAGCCTGTTTTAGGACAATATGGGTAAAAGTGGTGTCTAAACACTCCAAATTCAACCCGAACTCTTATAATTAGTCAAATGTATTGGATTGTTACATATTTTGACCCTAGGAAGAGTAACAAAGCTGTTTACTGCTTCGAATCAATATTTTCTCTCGGTTTTAGCCTGTTTTTTTTGGTTTAAGCCTGTTTTGGCATAAACGGGTTTAAGTGTTGTCTAAACACTCCAAACTCATCTCGAACACTTACAATTACTCAAATGCATCGGGCTGTCACACATTCTAACCCTAGAAATAGTAACAGAGTTGTTTACTGTTTCGAATCAATGTTTTCTCGGTTTTAGCCTGTTTCGGGACAAAATGGGTATAAGTGGTGGCTAAACACTCGAAATTTAACCCGAACTCTTGTAATTAGTCAAATGCATTGGATTGTTACATATTTGACCCTAGAAAGAGTAACCTAGCTGATTACTGCTTGAAATCAATGTTTTCTCTCGGTTTTAGCATGTTTTCTCGGTTTAAGCCTGTTTCGGGACAAAATGGGTATAAGTAGTGGCTAAACACTCTAAATTCATCTCGAACTCTTACAATTAGTCAAATGCATTGGAATGTCACACATTCTGACCCTAGAAACAGTAACAACACTGTTTACTGCTTAGAATCAATGTTTTCTCGGTTTTAGCCTGTTTCGGGACAAAATGGGTATAAGTGGTGGCTAAACACTCGAAATTCAACCCGAACTCTTGTAATTAGTCAAATGCACTGGATTATTACATATTTGACCCTAGAAAGAGTAACATAGCTGTTTACTGCTTCAAATCAGTGTTTTCTCTCGGTTTTAGCATGTTTTCTCGGTTTTAGCCTGTTTCGGGACAAAATGGGTATAAGTGGTGGCTAAACACTCCAAATTGAACCCGAACTCTTGTAATTAGTAAAATGCATTGGATTGTTACATATATTGACCCTAAAAAGAGTAACAAAGCTGTTTACTGCTTCGAATCAACATTTTCTCTCGGTTTTAGCCTGTTTTTTTCGGGTTAAGCCTGTTTTGGGATAAACGGGTTTAAATGTTGTCTAAACACTCTAAATTTATCCCGAACTCTTACAATTAGTCAAATGCATTGCACTGTCACACATTCTGACCCTAGAAATAGTAACAGAGCTATTTACTGCTTCGAATCAATGTTTTCTCGGTTTTAGCCTGTTTTAGGACAATATGGGTAAAAGTGGTGTCTAAACACTCCAAATTCAACCCGAACTCTTATAATTAGTCAAATGCATTGGATTGTTACATATTTTGACCCTAGAAAGAGTAACAAAGCTGTTTACTGCTTCGAATAAATATTTTCTCTCGGTTTTAGCCTGTTTTTTTGGGTTTAAGCCTGTTTTGGGATAAACGGGTTTAAGTGTTGTCTAAACATTCCAAATTCATCCCGAACTCTTACAATTAGTCAAATGCATTGGACTGTCACACATTCTGACCCTAGAAATAGTAACAGAGCTGTTTACTGTTTCGAATCAATGTTTTCTCGATTTTAGCCTGTTTCGGGACAAAATGGGTATAAGAGGTGGCTAAACACTCCAATCAACCTGAACTCTTTCAATTAGTCAAATGCATTGGATTTTTACATATTTTGACCTTAGAAAGAGTAACATAGCTGTTTACTGCTACGAATCAATATTTTCTCTCGGTTTTAGCCTGTTTTTTTTTTGTTTAAGCCTGTTTTGGGATAAACGGGTTTAAGTGCTGTCTAAACACTCCAAATTCATCTCGAACTCTTACAATTAGTCAAATGCATCGGACTGTCACACATTCTGACCCTAGAAATAGTAACAGAGTTGTTTACTGTTTCGAATCAATGTTTTCTCGGTTTTAGCCTGTTTCTGGACAAAATGGGTATAAGTGGTGGCTAAACACTCGAAATTCAACCCGAACTCTTGTAATTAGTCAAATGCATTGGATTGTTACATATTTGACCCTAGAAAGAGTAACCTAGCTTATTACTGCTTCAAATCAATGTTTTCTCTCGGTTTATCATGTTTTCTCGGTTTAAGCCTGTTTTGGGAAAAACGGGGTTAAGTGTTGTCTAAACACTCTAAATTCATCCCAAACTCTTACAATTAGTCAAATGCATTGGAATGTCACACATTCTGACCCTAGAAACAGTAACAACGCTGTTTACTGCTTAGAATCAATGTTTTCTCGGTTTTAGCCTGTTTCGGGACAAAATGGGTATAAGTGGTGGCTAAACACTCCAAATTCAACCTGAACTCTTGTAATTAGTCAAATGCATTGGATTGTTACATATTTTGACCTTAGAAAGAGTAACAAAGCTGTTTAATGTTTCGAATCAATATTTTCTCTCGGTTTTATCCTGTTTTTTGGGTTAAGCCTGTTTTGGGATAAACGGGTTGAAGTGTTGTCTAAACACTCCAAATTCATCCCGAACTCTTACAACTAGTCAAATCCATTGCACTGTCACACATTCTGACCCTAGAAATAGTAAAAGAGCTATTTACTGCTTCGAATCAATGTTTTCTCGGTTTTAGCCTGTTTTAGGACAATATGGGTAAAAGTGGTGTCTAAACACTCCAAATTCAACCCGAACTCTTATAATTAGTCAAATGTATTGGATTGTTACATATTTTGACCCTAGGAAGAGTAACAAAGCTGTTTACTGCTTCGAATCAATATTTTCTCTCGGTTTTAGCCTGTTTTTTTTTGGTTTAAGCCTGTTTTGGCATAAACGGGTTTAAGTGTTGTCTAAACACTCCAAACTCATCTCGAACACTTACAATTACTCAAATGCATCGGGCTGTCACACATTCTAACCCTAGAAATAGTAACAGAGTTGTTTACTGTTTCGAATCAATGTTTTCTCGGTTTTAGCCTGTTTCGGGACAAAATGGGTATAAGTGGTGGCTAAACACTCGAAATTTAACCCGAACTCTTGTAATTAGTCAAATGCATTGGATTGTTACATATTTGACCCTAGAAAGAGTAACCTAGCTGATTACTGCTTGAAATCAATGTTTTCTCTCGGTTTTAGCATGTTTTCTCGGTTTAAGCCTGTTTCGGGACAAAATGGGTATAAGTAGTGGCTAAACACTCTAAATTCATCTCGAACTCTTACAATTAGTCAAATGCATTGGAATGTCACACATTCTGACCCTAGAAACAGTAACAACACTGTTTACTGCTTAGAATCAATGTTTTCTCGGTTTTAGCCTGTTTCGGGACAAAATGGGTATAAGTGGTGGCTAAACACTCGAAATTCAACCCGAACTCTTGTAATTAGTCAAATGCACTGGATTATTACATATTTGACCCTAGAAAGAGTAACATAGCTGTTTACTGCTTCAAATCAGTGTTTTCTCTCGGTTTTAGCATGTTTTCTCGGTTTTAGCCTGTTTCGGGACAAAATGGGTATAAGTGGTGGCTAAACACTCCAAATTGAACCCGAACTCTTGTAATTAGTAAAATGCATTGGATTGTTACATATATTGACCCTAAAAAGAGTAACAAAGCTGTTTACTGCTTCGAATCAACATTTTCTCTCGGTTTTAGCCTGTTTTTTTCGGGTTAAGCCTGTTTTGGGATAAACGGGTTTAAATGTTGTCTAAACACTCTAAATTTATCCCGAACTCTTACAATTAGTCAAATCCATTGCACTGTCACACATTCTGACCCTAGAAATAGTAACAGAGCTATTTACTGCTTCGAATCAATGTTTTCTCGGTTTTAGCCTGTTTTAGGACAATATGGGTAAAAGTGGTGTCTAAACACTCCAAATTCAACCCGAACTCTTATAATTAGTCAAATGCATTGGATTGTTACATATTTTGACCCTAGAAAGAGTAACAAAGCTGTTTACTGCTTCGAATAAATATTTTCTCTCGGTTTTAGCCTGTTTTTTTGGGTTTAAGCCTGTTTTGGGATAAACGGGTTTAAGTGTTGTCTAAACATTCCAAATTCATCCCGAACTCTTACAATTAGTCAAATGCATTGGACTGTCACACATTCTGACCCTAGAAATAGTAACAGAGCTGTTTACTGTTTCGAATCAATGTTTTCTCGGTTTTAGCCTGTTTCGGGACAAAATGGGTATAAGAGGTGGCTAAACACTCCAATCAACCTGAACTCTTTCAATTAGTCAAATGCATTGGATTTTTACATATTTTGACCTTAGAAAGAGTAACATAGCTGTGTACTGCTACGAATCAATATTTTCTCTCGGTTTTAGCCTGTTTTTTTTTTTGTTTAAGCCTGTTTTGGGATAAACGGGTTTAAGTGCTGTCTAAACACTCCAAATTCATCTCGAACTCTTACAATTAGTCAAATGCATCGGACTGTCACACATTCTGACCCTAGAAATAGTAACAGAGTTGTTTACTGTTTCGAATCAATGTTTTCTCGGTTTTAGCCTGTTTCTGGACAAAATGGGTATAAGTGGTGGCTAAACACTCGAAATTCAACCCGAACTCTTGTAATTAGTCAAATGCATTGGATTGTTACATATTTGACCCTAGAAAGAGTAACCTAGCTTATTACTGCTTCAAATCAATGTTTTCTCTCGGTTTTATCATGTTTTCTCGGTTTAAGCCTGTTTTGGGAAAAACGGGGTTAAGTGTTGTCTAAACACTCTAAATTCATCCCAAACTCTTACAATTAGTCAAATGCATTGGAATGTCACACATTCTGACCCTAGAAACAGTAACAACGCTGTTTACTGCTTAGAATCAATGTTTTCTCGGTTTTAGCCTGTTTCGGGACAAAATGGGTATAAGTGGTGGCTAAACACTCCAAATTCAACCTGAACTCTTGTAATTAGTCAAATGCATTGGATTGTTACATATTTTGACCTTAGAAAGAGTAACAAAGCTGTTTAATGTTTCGAATCAATATTTTCTCTCGGTTTTATCCTGTTTTTTGGGTTAAGCCTGTTTTGGGATAAACGGGTTGAAGTGTTGTCTAAACACTCCAAATTCATCCCGAACTCTTACAACTATTCAAATGCATTGCACTGTCACACATTCTGACCCTATAAATAGTAACAGAGCTATTTACTGCTTCGAATCAATGTTTTCTCGGTTTTAGCCTGTTTCGGGACAAAATGGGTATAAGTGGTGGCTAAACATTCCAAATTCAACCCCAACTCTTGAAATTAGTCAAATGCATTGGATTGTTACATATTTTGACCCTATAAAGAGTAACACAACTGTTTACTGCTTCAAATCAATGTTTTCTCTCGGTTTTAGGCTGTTTTCTCGGTTTAAGCATGTTTTTGGATAAATGGGTTTAGGTGTTGTCTAAACACTCCAAATTCATCCCGAACTCTTACAATTAGTCAAATGCATTGGACTGTCACACATTCTGACCCTAGAAATTGTAACAGAGCTGTTTACTGTTTCGAATCAAGTTTTCTCGGTTTTAGCCTGTTTCGAGACAAAATGGGTATATGGTGGCTAAACACTCCAAATTCAACCTGAACTCTTCTAATTAGTCAAATGCATTGGATTTTTACATAATTTTGACCTTAGAAAGAGTAACATAGCTGTTTACTGCCTGTTTTTTTGGTTTAAGCCTGTTTTGGAATAAAATGGGTTTAAGTGTTGTCTAAACACTCCAAATTCATCCCGAACTCTTTCAATTAGTCAAATGCATTGGAATGTCACACATTCTGACCCTAGAAACAGTAAAAACGCTGTTTACTGCTTAGAATCAATGTTTTCTCGGTATTAGCCTGTTTCGGGACAAAATGGGTATAAGTGGTGGCTAAACACTCGAAATTCAACCCGAACTCTTGTAATTAGTCAAATGCATTGGATTGTTACATATTTGACCCTAGAAAGAGTAACATAGCTGTTTAGTGCTTCAAATCAATGTTTTCTCTCGGATTTAGCATGTTTTCTCGGGTTTAGCCTGTTTCGTGACAAAATGGGTATAAGTGGTGGCTAAACACTCCAAATTCAACCTGAATTTTTGTAATTAGTCAAATGCACTGGATTGTTACATATTTTGACCTGTTTACTGCTACGAATCAATGTTTTCTCTCGGTTTTAGCCTGTTAATTAGTCCCATGCATTGGATTGTTACATATTTTGACCCTAGAAATAGTAACAAAGCTGATAACTGCTTCAAATCAACGTTTTCTCTATTTTAGCTTGTTTTCTCGGTTTAAACCTATTTTGGGATAAAACAAGTTTAAGTGTTGTCTAAACACTCCAAATTCATCCCAAACTCTTACAATTAGTCAAATGCATTAGATTGTCACACATTTTTACCCTAGAAACAGTAACAAAGCTGTTTACTGCTTGGAATCAATGGTTGCTCGGTTTTACCATGTTTCTGGACAAAATTGGTATAAGTGTTGTCTAAAACACTTCAAATTCAACCCGAACTCTCATAATTAGTCAAATGCATTGGGTTGTTACATATTTTGACCCTATAAAGAGTAACAAAGCTGTTTACTGTTTCGAATCAATATTTTCTCTCGGTTTTATCCTGTTTTTTTGGGTTAAGCATGTTTTTGGGTAAAATAGGTTTAAGTGTTGTCTAAACACTCCAAATTCATCCCAAACTTTTACAATTAGTCAAATATATTGGATTTTCACACATTCTGACCCTAGAAACAGTAACAAAGTTGTTTACTGCTTTTCTCGGTTTTAGCCTGTTTCGGGAAAAATGGGTATAAGTGTTGTCTAAACACTCCAAATTCAACCCGAATTCTTATAATTAGTCAAATGCATTGGATTATCACACATTTGACCCTAGAAACAGTAACAAAGCTGTTTACTGATTAGAATCAATGTTTTCTTGGTTTTAACCTGTTTTGGGACAAAATGGGTATAAGTGTTGTCGAAAACACTTCAAATTTAACCCGAACTCTTATAATTAGTCAAATGCATTGGATTGTTACATATTTTGACCCTATAAACAGTAACAAAGCTGTTTACTGCTTCGATTCAATGTTTTCTCTCGGTTTTAGCATGTTTTCTCGGTTTAAGCCTGTTTTGGGATAAAACAGGTTTAAGTGTTGTCTAAACACTCTAAATTCATCCCAAAATCTTACAATTAGTCAAATGCATTGGAATGTCACACATTCTGACCCTAGAAACAGTAACAACGCTGTTTACTGCTTAGAATCAATGTTTTCTCGGTTTTAGCCTGTTTCGGGACAAAATGGGTATAAGTGTTGGCTAAACACTCCAAATTCAACCTGAACTCTTGTAATTAGTCAAATGCATTGTATTGTTACATATTTTGACCCTATAAAGAGTAACAAAGCTGTTTACTGTTTCGAATCAATATTTTCTCTCGGTTTTATCCTGTTTTTTTGGGTTAAGCCTGTTTTGGGATAAACGGGTTGAAGCGTTGTCTAAACACTCCAAATTCATCCCGAACTCTTACAACTATTCAAAGGCATTGCACTGTCACACATTCTGACCCTAGAAATAGTAACAGAGCTATTTACTGCTACGAATCAATATTTTCTCTCGGTTTTAGCCTGTTTTTTTTGGTTTAAGCCTGTTTTGGGATAAACGGGTTTAAGTGTTGTCTAAACACTCCAAATTCATCTCGAACTCTTACAATTAGTCAAATCCATCGGACTGTCACACATTCTGACCCTAGAAATAGTAACAGAGTTGTTTACTGTTTCGAATCAATGTTTTCTCGGTTTTAACCTGTTTCGGGACAAAATGGGTATAAGTGGTGGCTACACACTCGAAATTCAACCCGAACTCTTGTAATTAGTCAAATGCATTGGATTGTTACATATTTGACCCTAGAAAGAGTAACCTAGCTGATTACTGCTTCAAATCAATGTTTTCTCTCGGTTTTAGCATGTTTTCTCGGTTTAAGCCTATTTTGGGAAAAACGAGTTTAAGTGTTGTCTAAACACTCTAAATTCATCCCGAACTCTTACAATTAGTCAAATGCATTGGAATGTCACACATTCTGACCCTAGAAACAGTAACAACGCTGTTTACTGCTTAGAATCAATGTTTTCTCGGTTTGAGCCTGTTTCGGGACAAAATGGGTATAAGTGGTGGCTAAACACTCCAAATTCAACCTGAACTCTTGTAATTAGTCAAATGCATTGGATTGTTACATATTTTGACCTTAGAAAGAGTAACAAAGCTGTTTACTGTTTCGAATCAATATTTTCTCTCGGTTTTATCCTGTTTTTTTGGGTTAAGCCTTTTTTGGGATAAACGGGTTGAAGTGTTGTCTAAACACTCCAAATTCATCTCGAACTCTTACAACTATTCAAATACATTGCACTGTCACACATTCTGACCCTAGAAATAGTAACAGAGCTATTTACTGCTTCGAATCAATGTTTTCTCGGTTTTAGCCTGTTTTAGGACAATATAAGTAAAAGTGGTGTCTAAACACTCCAAATTCAACCCGAACTCTTATAATTAGTCAAATGCATTGGATTGTTACATATTTTGACCCTAGAAAGAGTAACAAAGCTGTTTACTGCTTCGAATCAATATTTTCTCTCGGTTTTAGCCTATTTTTTGGGTTTAAGCCTGTTTTGGGATAAACGGGTTTAAGTGTTGTCTAAACATTCCAAATTCATCCCGAACTCTTACAATTAGTCAAATGCATTGGACTGTCACACATTCTGACCCTAGAAATAGTAACAGAGCTGTTTACTGTTTCGAATCAAGTTTTCTCGGTTTTAGCCTGTTTCGGGACAAAATGGGTATATGGTGGCTAAACACTCCAAATTCAACCTGAACTCTTCTAATTAGTCAAATGCATTGGATTTTTACATATTTTGACCTTAGAAAGAGTAACATAACTGTTTACTGCTACGAATCAATGTTTTCTCTTGGTTTTAGCCTGTTTTTTTGGTTTAAGCCTGTTTTGGGATAAAACGGGTTTAAGTGTTGTCTAAACACTCCAAATTCATCCCGAACTCTTACAATTAGTCAAATGCATTGGAATGTCACACATTCTGACCCTAGAAACAGTAAAAACGCTGTTTACTGCTTAGAATCAATGTTTTCTCGGTTTTAGCCTGTTTCGGGACAAAATGGGTATAAGTGGTGGCTAAACACTCGAAATTCAACCCGAACTCTTGTAATTAGTCAAATGCATTGGATTGTTACATATTTGACCCTAGAAAGAGTAGCATAGCTGTTTAGTGCTTCAAATCAATGTTTTCTCTCGGTTTTAGCATGTTTTCTCGGGTTTAGCCTGTTTCTGGACAAAATGGGTATAAGTGGTGGCTAAACACTCCAAATTCAACCTGAACTCTTGTAATTAGTCAAATGCACTGGATTGTTACATATTTTGACCTGTTTACTGCTACAAATCAATGTTTTCTCTCGGTTTTAGCCTGTTAATTAGTCCCATGCATTGGATTGTTACATATTTTGACCCTAGAAATAGTAACAAAGCTGATAACTGCTTCGAATCAAGTTTTCTCTATTTTAGGGTGTTTTCTCGGTTGAAACCTATTTTGGGATAAAACAGGTTTAAGTTTTGTCTAAACACTCCAAATTCATCCCAAACTCTTACAATTAGTCAAATGCATTGGATTGTCACACATTTTTACCCTAGAAACAGTAACAAAGCTGTTTACTGCTTGGAATCAATGGTTGCTCGGTTTTACCATGTTTCTGGACAAAATTGGTATAAGTGTTATCTAAAACACTTCAAATTCAACCGAACTCTCATAATTAGTCAAATGCATTGGGTTGTTACATATTTTGACCCTATAAAGAGTAACAAAGCTGTTTACTGCTTCGAGTCAATGTTTTCTCCGTTTTAGCCTGTTTTCTCGGTTTAAGCATGTTTTTGGGTAAAATAGGTTTAAGTGTTGTCTAAACACTCCAAATTCATCCCAAACTTTTACAATTAGTCAAATATATTGGATTTTCACACATTCTGACCCTAGAAACAGTAACAAAGTTGTTTACTGCTTTTCTCGGTTTTAGCCTGTTTCGGGAAAAATGGGTATGTGTTGTCTAAACACTCCAAATTCATCCCGAACTCTTACAATTAGTCAAATGCATTGGAATGTCACACATTCTGACCCTAGAAACAGTAACAAAGCTGTTTACTGATTAGAATCAATGTTTTCTCGGTTTTAGCCTGTTTCGGGACAAAATGGGTATAAGTGGTGGCTAAACACTCGAAATTCAACCCGAACTCTTGTAATTAGTCAAATGCATTGGATTGTTACATATTTGCCCCTAGAAAGAGTAACATAGCTGTTTAGTGCTTCAAATCAATGTTTTCTCTCGGTTTTAGCATGTTTTCTCGGGTTTAGCCTGTTTCTGGACAAAATGGGTATAAGTGGTGGCTAAACACTCCAAATTCAACCTGAACTCTTGTAATTAGTCAAATGCACTGGATTGTTACATATTTTGACCTGTTTACTGCTACAAATCAATGTTTTCTCTCGGTTTTAGCCTGTTAATTAGTCCCGTGCATTGGATTGTTACATATTTTGACCCTAGAAATAGTAACAAAGCTGATAACTGCTTCGAATCAAGTTTTCTCTATTTTAGGGTGTTTTCTCGGTTTAAACCTATTTTGGGATAAAACAGGTTTAAGTTTTGTCTAAACACTCCAAATTCATCCCAAACTCTTACAATTAGTCAAATGCATTGGATTGTCACACATTTTTACCCTAGAACAGTAACAAAGCTGTTTACTGCTTGGAATCAATGGTTGCTCGGTTTTACCATGTTTCTGGACAAAATTGGTATAAGTGTTGTCTAAAACACTTCAAATTCAACCCGAACTCTCATAATTAGTCAAATGCATTGGGTTGTTACATATTTTGACCCTATAAAGAGTAACAAAGCTGTTTACTGCTTCGAGTCAATGTTTTCTCCGTTTTAGCCTGTTTTCTCGGTTTAAGCATGTTTTTGGGTAAAATAGGTTTAAGTGTTGTCTAAACACTCCAAATTCATCCCAAACTTTTACAATTAGTCAAATATATTGGATTTTCACACATTCTGACCCTAGAAACAGTAACAAAGTTGTTTACTGCTTTTCTCGGTTTTAGCCTGTTTCGGGAAAAATGGGTATAAGTGTTGTCTAAACACTCCAAATTCAACCCGAATTCTTATAATTAGTCAAATGCATTGGATTGTAACACATTTGACCCTAGAAACAGTAACAAAGCTGTTTACTGATTAGAATCAATGTTTTCTTGGTTTTAACCTGTTTTGGGACAAAATGGGTATAAGTGTTGTCGAAAACACTTCAAATTTAACCCGAACTCTTATAATTAGTCAAATGCATTGGATTGTTACATATTTTGACCCTATAAACAGTAACAAAGCTGTTTACTGCTTCGATTCAATGTTTTCTCTCGGTTTTAGCATGTTTTCTCGGTTTAAGCCTGTTTTGGGATAAAACAGGTTTAAGTGTTGTCTAAACACTCTAAATTCATCCCAAAATCTTACAATTAGTCAAATGCATTGGAATGTCACACATTCTGACCCTAGAAACAGTAACAACGCTGTTTACTGCTTAGAATCAATGTTTTCTCGGTTTGAGCCTGTTTCCGGACAAAATGGGTATAAGTGTTGGCTAAACACTCCAAATTCAACCTGAACTCTTGTAATTAGTCAAATGCATTGGATTGTTACATATTTTGACCCTATAAAGAGTAACAAAGCTGTTTACTGTTTCGAATCAATATTTTCTCTCGGTTTTATCCTGTTTTTTTGGGTTAAGCCTGTTTTGGGATAAATGGGTTGAAGTGTTGTCTAAACACTCCAAATTCATCCCGAACTCTTACAACTATTCAAATGCATTGCACTGTCACAAATTCTGACCCTAGAAATAGTAACAGAGCTATTTACTGCTTCGAATCAATGTTTTCTCGGTTTTAGCCTGTTTTAGGACAATATGGGTAAAAGTGGTGTCTAAACACTCCAAATTCAACCCGAACTCTTATAATTAGTCAAATGCATTGGATTGTTACATATTTTGACCCTAGAAAGAGTAACAAAGCTGTTTACTGCTTCGAATCAATATTTTCTCTCGGTTTTAGCCTGTTTTTTTGGGTTTAAGCCTGTTTTGGGATAAACGGGTTTAAGTGTTGTCTAAACATTCCAAATTCATCCCAAACTCTTACAATTAGTCAAATGCATTGGACTGTCACACATTCTGACCCTAGAAATAGTAACAGAGCTGTTTACTGTTTCGAATCAAGTTTTCTCGGTTTTAGCCTGTTTCGGGACAAAATGGGTATATGGTGGCTAAACACTCCAAATTCAACCTGAACTCTTCTAATTAGTCAAATGCATTGGATTTTTACATATTTTGACCTTAGAAAGAGTAACATAACTGTTTACTGCTACGAATCAATGTTTTCTCTTGGTTTTAGCCTGTTTTTTTGGTTTAAGCCTTTTTTGGGATAAAACGGGTTTAAGTGTTGTCTAAACACTCCAAATTCATCCCGAACTCTTACAATTAGTCAAATGCATTGGAATGTCACACATTCTGACCCTAGAAACAGTAAAAACGCTGTTTACTGCTTAGAATCAATGTTTTCTCGGTTTTAGCCTGTTTCGGGACAAAATGGGTATAAGTGGTGGCTAAACACTCGACATTCAACCCGAACTCTTGTAATTAGTCAAATGCATTGGATTGTTACAAATTTGACCCTAGAAAGAGTAGCATAGCTGTTTAGTGCTTCAAATCAATGTTTTCTCTCGGTTTTAGCATGTTTTCTTGGGTTTAGCCTGTTTCTGGACAAAATGGGTATAAGTGGTGGCTAAACACTCCAAATTCAACCTGAACTCTTGTAATTAGTCAAATGCACTGGATTGTTACATATTTTGACCTGTTTACTGCTACAAATCAATGTTTTCTCTCGGTTTTAGCCTGTTAATTTGTCCCATGCATTGGATTGTTACATATTTTGACCCTAGAAATAGTAACAAAGCTGATAACTGCTTCGAATCAAGTTTTCTCTATTTTAGGGTGTTTTCTCGGTTTAAACCTATTTTGGGATAAAACAGGTTTAAGTTTTGTCTAAACACTCCAAATTCATCCTAAACTCTTACAATTAGTCAAATGCATTGGATTGTCACACATTTTTACCCTAGAAACAGTAACAAAGCTGTTTACTGCTTGGAATCAATGGTTGCTCGGTTTTACCATGTTTCTGGACAAAATTGGTATAAGTGTTGTCTAAAACACTTCAAATTCAACCCGAACTCTCATAATTAGTCAAATGCATTGGGTTGTTACATATTTTGACCCTATAAAGAGTAACAAAGCTGTTTACTGCTTCGAGTCAATGTTTTCTCCGTTTTAGCCTGTTTTCTCGGTTTAAGCATGTTTTTGGGTAAAATAGGTTTAAGTGTTGTCTAAACACTCCAAATTCATCCCAAACTTTTACAATTAGTCAAATATATTGGATTTTCACACATTCTGACCCTAGAAACAGTAACAAAGTTGTTTACTGCTTTTCTCGGTTTTAGCCTGTTTTGGGAAAAATGGGTATAAGTGTTGTCTAAACACTCCAAATTCAACCCGAATTCTTATAATTAGTCAAATGCATTGGATTGTAACACATTTGACCCTAGAAACAGTAACAAAGCTGTTTACTGATTAGAATCAATGTTTTCTTGGTTTTAACCTGTTTTGGGACAAAATGGGTATAAG
This sequence comes from Camelina sativa, assembly GCF_030686135.1. Classification (NCBI taxonomy): domain Eukaryota; kingdom Viridiplantae; phylum Streptophyta; class Magnoliopsida; order Brassicales; family Brassicaceae; genus Camelina; species Camelina sativa. The sequence continues at coordinate 14,882,735 of NC_141892.1, read as the reverse complement.
TGTTGTCGAAAACACTTCAAATTTAACCCGAACTCTTATAATTAGTCAAATGCATTGGATTGTTACATATTTTGACCCTATAAACAGTAACAAAGCTGTTTACTGCTTCGATTCAATGTTTTCTCTCGGTTTTAGCATGTTTTCTCGGTTTAAGCCTGTTTTGGGATAAAACAGGTTTAAGTGTTGTCTAAACACTCTAAATTCATCCCAAAATCTTACAATTAGTCAAATGCATTGGAATGTCACACATTCTGACCCTAGAAACAGTAACAACGCTGTTTACTGCTTAGAATCAATGTTTTCTCGGTTTGAGCCTGTTTCCGGACAAAATGGGTATAAGTGTTGGCTAAACACTCCAAATTCAACCTGAACTCTTGTAATTAGTCAAATGCATTGGATTGTTACATATTTTGACCCTATAAAGAGTAACAAAGCTGTTTACTGTTTCGAATCAATATTTTCTCTCGGTTTTATCCTGTTTTTTTGGGTTAAGCCTGTTTTGGGATAAACGGGTTGAAGTGTTGTCTAAACATTCCAAATTCATCCCGAACTCTTACAATTAGTCAAATGCATTGGACTGTCACACATTCTGACCCTAGAAATAGTAACAGAGCTGTTTACTGTTTCGAATCAAGTTTTCTCGGTTTTAGCCTGTTTCGGGACAAAATGGGTATATGGTGGCTAAACACTCCAAATTCAACCTGAACTCTTCTAATTAGTCAAATGCATTGGATTTTTACATATTTTGACCCTAGAAAGAGTAACATAGCTGTTTACTGCTACGAATCAATGTTTTCTCTTGGTTTTAGCCTGTTTTTTTGGTTTAAGCCTGTTTTGGGATAAAATGGGTTTAAGTGTTGTCTAAACACTCCAAATTCATCCCGAACTCTTACAATTAGTCAAATGCATTGGAATGTCACACATTCTGACCCTAGAAACAGTAAAAATGCTGTTTACTGCTTAGAATCAATGTTTTCTCGGTTTTAGCCTCTTTCGGGACAAAATGGGTATAAGTGGTGGCTAAACACTCGAAATTCAACCCGAACTCTTGTAATTAGTCAAATGCATTGGACTGTTACATATTTGACCCTATAAAGAGTAACATAGCTGTTTAGTGCTTCAAATTAATATTTTCTCTCGGTTTTAGCATGTTTTCTCGGGTTTAGCCTGTTTCGGGACAAAATGGGTATAAGTGGTGGCTAAACACTCCAAATTCAACCTGAACTCTTGTAATTAGTCAAATGCAATGGATTGTTACATATTTTGACCTGTTTACTGCTACGAATCAATGTTTTCTCTCGGTTTTAGCCTGTTAATTAGTCCCATGCATTGGATTGTTACATATTTTGACCCTAGAAATAGTAACAAAGCTGATAACTGCTTCGAATCAAGTTTTCTCTATTTTAGCGTGTTTTCTCGGTTTAAACCTATTTTGGGATAAAACAGGTTTAAGTGTTGTCTAAACACTCCAAATTCATCCCAAACTCTTACAATTAGTCAAATGCATTGGATTGTCACACATTTTTACCCTAGAAACAGTAACAAAGCTGTTTACTGCTTGGAATCAATGGTTGCTCGGTTTTACCATGTTTCTGGACAAAATTGGTATAAGTGTTATCTAAAACACTTCAAATTCAACCCGAACTCTCATAATTAGTCAAATGCATTGGGTTGTTACATATTTTGACCCTATAAAGAGTAACAAAGCTGTTTACTGCTTCGAGTCAATGTTTTCTCCGTTTTAGCCTGTTTTCTCGGTTTAAGCATGTTTTTGGGTAAAATAGGTTTAAGTGTTGTCTAAACACTCCAAATTCATCCCAAACTTTTACAATTAGTCAAATATATTGGATTTTCACACATTCTGACCCTAGAAACAGTAACAAAGTTGTTTACTGCTTTTCTCGGTTTTAGCCTGTTTCAGGAAAAATGGGTATGTGTTGTCTAAACACTCCAAATTCATCCCGAACTCTTACAATTAGTCAAATGCATTGGAATGTCACACATTCTGACCCTAGAAACAGTAACAAAGCTGTTTACTGATTAGAATCAATGTTTTCTCGGTTTTAGCCTGTTTCGGGACAAAATGGGTATAAGTGGTAGCTAAACACTCGAAATTCAACCCGAACTCTTGTAATTAGTCAAATGCATTGGATTGTTACATATTTGCCCCTAGAAAGAGTAACATAGCTGTTTAGTGCTTCAAATCAATGTTTTCTCTCGGTTTTAGCATGTTTTCTCGGGTTTAGCCTGTTTCTGGACAAAATGGGTATAAGTGGTGGCTAAACACTCCAAATTCAACCTGAACTCTTGTAATTAGTCAAATGCACTGGATTGTTACATATTTTGACCTGTTTACTGCTACAAATCAATGTTTTATCTCGGTTTTAGCCTGTTAATTAGTCTCGTGCATTGGATTGTTACATATTTTGACCCTAGAAATAGTAACAAAGCTGATAACTGCTTCGAATCAAGTTTTCTCTATTTTAGCGTGTTTTCTCGGTTTAAACCTATTTTGGGATAAATCAGGTTTAAGTGTTGTCTAAACACTCCAAATTCATCCCAAACTCTTACAATTAGTCAAATGCATTGGATTGTCACACATTTTTACCCTAGAAACAGTAACAAAGCTGTTTACTGCTTGGAATCAATGGTTGCTCGGTTTTACCATGTTTCTGGACAAAATTGGTATAAGTGTTGTCTAAAACACTTCAAATTCAACCCGAACTCTCATAATTAGTCAAATGCATTGGGTTGTTACATATTTTGACCCTATAAAGAGTAACAAAGCTGTTTACTGCTTCGAGTCAATGTTTTCTCCGTTTTAGCCTGTTTTCTCGGTTTAAGCATGTTTTTGGGTAAAATAGGTTTAAGTGTTGTCTAAACACTCCAAATTCATCCCAAACTTTTACAATTAGTCAAATATATTGGATTTTCACACATTCTGACCCTAGAAACAGTAACAAAGTTGTTTACTGCTTTTCTCGGTTTTAGCCTGTTTCGGGAAAAATGGGTATGTGTTGTCTAAATACTCCAAATTCATCCCGAACTCTTACAATTAGTCAAATGCATTGGAATGTCACACATTCTGACCCTAGAAACAGTAACAAAGCTGTTTACTGATTAGAATCAATGTTTTCTCGGTTTTAGCCTGTTTCGGGACAAAATGGGTATAAGTGGTGGCTAAACACTCGAAATTCAACCCGAACTCTTGTAATTAGTCAAATGCATTGGATTGTTACATATTTGCCCCTAGAAAGAGTAACATAGCTGTTTAGTGCTTCAAATCAATGTTTTCTCTCGGTTTTAGCATGTTTTCTCGGGTTTAGCCTGTTTCTGGACAAAATGGGTATAAGTGGTGGCTAAACACTCCAAATTCAACCTGAACTCTTGTAATTAGTCAAATGCACTGGATTGTTACATATTTTGACCTGTTTACTGCTACAAATCAATGTTTTCTCTCGGTTTTAGCCTGTTAATTAGTCCCGTGCATTGGATTGTTACATATTTTGACCCTAGAAATAGTAACAAAGCTGATAACTGCTTCGAATCAAGTTTTCTCTATTTTAGCGTGTTTTCTCGGTTTAAACCTATTTTGGGATAAAACAGGTTTAAGTGTTGTCTAAACACTCCAAATTCATCCCAAACTCTTACAATTAGTCAAATGCATTGGATTGTCACACATTTTTACCCTAGAAACAGTAACAAAGCTGTTTACTGCTTGGAATCAATGGTTGCTCGGTTTTACCATGTTTCTGGACAAAATTGGTATAAGTGTTGTCTAAAACACTTCAAATTCAACCCGAACTCTCATAATTAGTCAAATGCATTGGGTTGTTACATATTTTGACCCTATAAAGAGTAACAAAGCTGTTTACTGCTTCGAGTCAATGTTTTCTCCGTTTTAGCCTGTTTTCTCGGTTTAAGCATGTTTTTGGGTAAAATAGGTTTAAGTGTTGTCTAAACACTCCAAATTCATCCCAAACTTTTACAATTAGTCAAATATATTGGATTTTCACACATTCTGACCCTAGAAACAGTAACAAAGTTGTTTACTGCTTTTCTCGGTTTTAGCCTGTTTCGGGAAAAATGGGTATAAGTGTTGTCTAAACACTCCAAATTCAACCCGAATTCTTATAATTAGTCAAATGCATTGGATTGTAACACATTTGACCCTAGAAACAGTAACAAAGCTGTTTACTGATTAGAATCAATATTTTCTTGGTTTTAACCTGTTCTGGGACAAAATGGGTATAAGTGTTGTCGAAAACACTTCAAATTTAACCCGAACTCTTATAATTAGTCAAATGCATTGGATTGTTACATATTTTGACCCTATAAACAGTAACAAAGCTGTTTACTGCTTCAATTCAATGTTTTCTCTCGGTTTTAGTATGTTTTCTCGGTTTAAGCCTGTTTTGGGATAAAACAGGTTTAAGTGTTGTCTAAACACTCTAAATTCATCCCAAAATCTTACAATTAGTCAAATGCATTGGAATGTCACACATTCTGACCCTAGAAACAGTAACAACGCTGTTTACTGCTTAGAATCAATGTTTTCTCGGTTTGAGCCTGTTTCCGGACAAAATGGGTATAAGTGTTGGCTAAACACTCCAAATTCAACCTGAACTCTTGTAATTAGTCAAATGCATTGGATTGTTACATATTTTGACCCTATAAAGAGTAACAAAGCTGTTTACTGTTTCGAATCAATATTTTCTCTCGGCTTTATCCTGTTTTTTTTGGGTTAAGCCTGTTTTGGGATAAACGGGTTGAAGTGTTGTCTAAACACTCCAAATTCATCCCGAACTCTTACAACTATTCAAATGCATTGCACTGTCACACATTCTGACCCTAGAAATAGTAACAGAGCTATTTACTGCTTCGAATCAATGTTTTCTCGGTTTTAGCCTGTTTTAGGACAATATGGGTAAAAGTGGTGTCTAAACACTCCAAATTCAACCCGAACTCTTATAATTAGTCAAATGCATTGGATTGTTACATATTTTGACCCTAGAAAGAATAACAAGGCTGTTTACTGCTTCGAATCAATATTTTCTCTCGGTTTTAGCCTGTTTTTTTGGGTTTAAGCCTTGTTTGGGATAAACGGGTTTAAGTGTTGTCTAAACATTCCAAATTCATCCCGAACTCTTACAATTAGTCAAATGCATTGGACTGTCACACATTCTGACCCTAGAAATAGTAACAGAGCTGTTTACTGTTTCGAATCAAGTTTTCTCGGTTTTAGCCTGTTTCGGGACAAAATGGGTATATGGTGGCTAAACACTCCAAATTCAACCTGAACTCTTCTAATTAGTCAAATGCATTGGATTTTTACATATTTTGACCTTAGAAAGAGTAACATAGCTGTTTACTGCTACGAATCAATGTTTTCTCTTGGTTTTAGCCTGTTTTTTTGGTTTAAGCCTGTTTTGGGATAAAATGGGTTTAAGTGTTGTCTAAACACTCCAAATTCATCCCGAACTCTTACAATTAGTCAAATGCATTGGAATGTCACACATTCTGACCCTAGAAACAGTAAAAATGCTGTTTACTGCTTAGAATCAATGTTTTCTCGGTTTTAGCCTGTTTCGGGACAAAATGGGTATAAGTGGTGGCTAAACACTCGAAATTCAACCCGAACTCTTGTAATTAGTCAAATGCATTGGATTGTTACATATTTGCCCCTAGAAAGAGTAACATAGCTGTTTAGTGCTTCAAATCAATGTTTTCTCTCGGTTTTAGCATGTTTTCTCGGGTTTAGCCTGTTTCGGGACAAAATGGGTATAAGTGGTGGCTAAACACTCCAAATTCAACCTGAACTCTTGTAATTAGTCAAATGCACTGGATTGTTACATATTTTGACCTGTTTACTGCTACAAATCAATGTTTTCTCTCGGTTTTAGCCTGTTAATTAGTCCCGTGCATTGGATTGTTACATATTTTGACCCTAGAAATAGTAACAAAGCTGATAACTGCTTCGAATCAAGTTTTCTCTATTTTAGCGTGTTTTCTCGGTTTAAACCTATTTTGGGATAAAACAGGTTTAAGTGTTGTCTAAACACTCCAAATTCATCCCAAACTCTTACAATTAGTCAAATGCATTGGATTGTCACACATTTTTACCCTAGAAACAGTAACAAAGCTGTTTACTGCTTGGAATCAATGGTTGCTCGGTTTTACCATGTTTCTGGACAAAATTGGTATAAGTGTTGTCTAAAACACTTCAAATTCAACCCGAACTCTCATAATTAGTCAAATGCATTGGGTTGTTACATATTTTGACCCTATAAAGAGTAACAAAGCTGTTTACTGCTTCGAGTCAATGTTTTCTCCGTTTTAGCCTGTTTTCTCGGTTTAAGCATGTTTTTGGGTAAAATAGGTTTAAGTGTTGTCTAAACACTCCAAATTCATCCCAAACTTTTACAATTAGTCAAATATATTGGATTTTCACACATTCTGACCCTAGAAACAGTAACAAAGTAGTTTACTGCTTTTCTCGGTTTTAGCCTGTTTCGGGAAAAATGGGTATAAGTGTTGTCTAAACACTCCAAATTCAACCCGAATTCTTATAATTAGTCAAATGCATTGGATTGTAACACATTTGACCCTAGAAACAGTAACAAAGCTGTTTACTGATTAGAATCAATATTTTCTTGGTTTTAACCTGTTTTGGGACAAAATGGGTATAAGTGTTGTCGAAAACACTTCAAATTTAACCCGAACTCTTATAATTAGTCAAATGCATTGGATTGTTACATATTTTGACCCTATAAACAGTAACAAAGCTGTTTACTGCTTCGATTCAATGTTTTCTCTCGGTTTTAGTATGTTTTCTCGGTTTAAGCCTGTTTTGGGATAAAACAGGTTTAAGTGTTGTCTAAACACTCTAAATTCATCCCAAAATCTTACAATTAGTCAAATGCATTGGAATGTCACACATTCTGACCCTAGAAACAGTAACAACGCTGTTTACTGCTTAGAATCAATGTTTTCTCGGTTTGAGCCTGTTTCCGGACAAAATGGGTATAAGTGTTGGCTAAACACTCCAAATTCAACCTGAACTCTTGTAATTAGTCAAATGCATTGGATTGTTACATATTTTGACCCTATAAAGAGTAACAAAGCTGTTTACTGTTTCGAATCAATATTTTCTCTCGGCTTTATCCTGTTTTTTTTGGGTTAAGCCTGTTTTGGGATAAACGGGTTGAAGTGTTGTCTAAACACTCCAAATTCATCCCGAACTCTTACAACTATTCAAATGCTTTGCACTGTCACACATTCTGACCCTAGAAATAGTAACAGAGCTATTTACTGCTTCGAATCAATGTTTTCTCGGTTTTAGCCTGTTTTAGGACAATATGGGTAAAAGTGGTGTCTAAACACTCCAAATTCAACCCGAACTCTTATAATTAGTCAAATGCATTGGATTGTTACATATTTTGACCCTAGAAAGAATAACAAGGCTGTTTACTGCTTCGAATCAATATTTTCTCTCGGTTTTAGCCTGTTTTTTTGGGTTTAAGCCTTGTTTGGGATAAACGGGTTTAAGTGTTGTCTAAACATTCCAAATTCATCCCGAACTCTTACAATTAGTCAAATGCATTGGACTGTCACACATTCTGACCCTAGAAATAGTAACAGAGCTGTTTACTGTTTCGAATCAAGTTTTCTCGGTTTTAGCCTGTTTCGGGACAAAATGGGTATATGGTGGCTAAACACTCCAAATTCAACCTGAACTCTTCTAATTAGTCAAATGCATTGGATTTTTACATATTTTGACCTTAGAAAGAGTAACATAGCTGTTTACTGCTACGAATCAATGTTTTCTCTTGGTTTTAGCCTGTTTTTTTGGTTTAAGCCTGTTTTGGGATAAAATGGGTTTAAGTGTTGTCTAAACACTCCAAATTCATCCCGAACTCTTACAATTAGTCAAATGCATTGGAATGTCACACATTCTGACCCTAGAAACAGTAAAAATGCTGTTTACTGCTTAGAATCAATGTTTTCTCGGTTTTAGCCTGTTTCGGGACAAAATGGGTATAAGTGGTGGCTAAACACTCGAAATTCAACCCGAACTCTTGTAATTAGTCAAATGCATTGGATTGTTACATATTTGCCCCTAGAAAGAGTAACATAGCTGTTTAGTGCTTCAAATCAATGTTTTCTCTCGGTTTTAGCATGTTTTCTCGGGTTTAGCCTGTTTCGGGAAAAAATGGGTATAAGTGGTGGCTAAACACTCCAAATTCAACCTGAACTCTTGTAATTAGTCAAATGCACTGGATTGTTACATATTTTGACCTGTTTACTGCTACAAATCAATGTTTTCTCTCGGTTTTAGCCTGTTAATTAGTCCCGTGCATTGGATTGTTACATATTTTGACCCTAGAAATAGTAACAAAGCTGATAACTGCTTCGAATCAAGTTTTCTCTATTTTAGCGTGTTTTCTCGGTTTAAACCTATTTTGGGATAAAACAGGTTTAAGTGTTGTCTAAACACTCCAAATTCATCCCAAACTCTTACAATTAGTCAAATGCATTGGATTGTCACACATTTTTACCCTAGAAACAGTAACAAAGCTGTTTACTGCTTGGAATCAATGGTTGCTCGGTTTTACCATGTTTCTGGACAAAATTGGTATAAGTGTTGTCTAAAACACTTCAAATTCAACCCGAACTCTCATAATTAGTCAAATGCATTGGGTTGTTACATATTTTGACCCTATAAAGAGTAACAAAGCTGTTTACTGCTTCGAGTCAATGTTTTCTCCGTTTTAGCCTGTTTTCTCGGTTTAAGCATGTTTTTGGGTAAAATAGGTTTAAGTGTTGTCTAAACACTCCAAATTCATCCCAAACTTTTACAATTAGTCAAATATATTGGATTTTCACACATTCTGACCCTAGAAACAGTAACAAAGTTGTTTACTGCTTTTCTCGGTTTTAGCCTGTTTCGGGAAAAATGGGTATGTGTTGTCTAAATACTCCAAATTCATCCCGAACTCTTACAATTAGTCAAATGCATTGGAATGTCACACATTCTGACCCTAGAAACAGTAACAAAGCTGTTTACTGATTAGAATCAATGTTTTCTCGGTTTTAGCCTGTTTCGGGACAAAATGGGTATAAGTGGTGGCTAAACACTCGAAATTCAACCCGAACTCTTGTAATTAGTCAAATGCATTGGATTGTTACATATTTGCCCCTAGAAAGAGTAACATAGCTGTTTAGTGCTTCAAATCAATGTTTTCTCTCGGTTTTAGCATGTTTTCTCGGGTTTAGCCTGTTTCTGGACAAAATGGGTATAAGTGGTGGCTAAACACTCCAAATTCAACCTGAACTCTTGTAATTAGTCAAATGCACTGGATTGTTACATATTTTGACCTGTTTACTGCTACAAATCAATGTTTTCTCTCGGTTTTAGCCTGTTAATTAGTCCCGTGCATTGGATTGTTACATATTTTGACCCTAGAAATAGTAACAAAGCTGATAACTGCTTCGAATCAAGTTTTCTCTATTTTAGCGTGTTTTCTCGGTTTAAACCTATTTTGGGATAAAACAGGTTTAAGTGTTGTCTAAACACTCCAAATTCATCCCAAACTCTTACAATTAGTCAAATGCATTGGATTGTCACACATTTTTACCCTAGAAACAGTAACAAAGCTGTTTACTGCTTGGAATCAATGGTTGCTCGGTTTTACCATGTTTCTGGACAAAATTGGTATAAGTGTTGTCTAAAACACTTCAAATTCAATCCGAACTCTCATAATTAGTCAAATGCATTGGGTTGTTACATATTTTGACCCTATAAAGAGTAACAAAGCTGTTTACTGCTTCGAGTCAATGTTTTCTCCGTTTTAGCCTGTTTTCTCGGTTTAAGCATGTTTTTGGGTAAAATAGGTTTAAGTGTTGTCTAAACACTCCAAATTCATCCCAAACTTTTACAATTAGTCAAATATATTGGATTTTCACACATTCTGACCCTAGAAACAGTAACAAAGTTGTTTACTGCTTTTCTCGGTTTTAGCCTGTTTCGGGAAAAATGGGTATAAGTGTTGTCTAAACACTCCAAATTCAACCCGAATTCTTATAATTAGTCAAATGCATTGGATTGTAACACATTTGACCCTAGAAACAGTAACAAAGCTGTTTACTGATTAGAATCAATATTTTCTTGGTTTTAACCTGTTTTGGGACAAAATGGGTATAAGTGTTGTCGAAAACACTTCAAATTTAACCCGAACTCTTATAATTAGTCAAATGCATTGGATTGTTACATATTTTGACCCTATAAACAGTAACAAAGCTGTTTACTGCTTCGATTCAATGTTTTCTCTCGGTTTTAGTATGTTTTCTCGGTTTAAGCCTGTTTTGGGATAAAACAGGTTTAAGTGTTGTCTAAACACTCTAAATTCATCCCAAAATCTTACAATTAGTCAAATGCATTGGAATGTCACACATTCTGACCCTAGAAACAGTAACAACGCTGTTTACTGCTTAGAATCAATGTTTTCTCGGTTTGAGCCTGTTTCCGGACAAAATGGGTATAAGTGTTGGCTAAACACTCCAAATTCAACCTGAACTCTTGTAATTAGTCAAATGCATTGGATTGTTACATATTTTGACCCTATAAAGAGTAACAAAGCTGTTTACTGTTTCGAATCAATATTTTCTCTCGGCTTTATCCTGTTTTTTTTGGGTTAAGCCTGTTTTGGGATAAACGGGTTGAAGTGTTGTCTAAACACTCCAAATTCATCCCGAACTCTTACAACTATTCAAATGCATTGCACTGTCACACATTCTGACCCTAGAAATAGTAACAGAGCTATTTACTGCTTCGAATCAATGTTTTCTCGGTTTTAGCCTGTTTTAGGACAATATGGGTAAAAGTGGTGTCTAAACACTCCAAATTCAACCCGAACTCTTATAATTAGTCAAATGCATTGGATTGTTACATATTTTGACCCTAGAAAGAATAACAAGGCTGTTTACTGCTTCGAATCAATATTTTCTCTCGGTTTTAGCCTGTTTTTTTGGGTTTAAGCCTTGTTTGGGATAAACGGGTTTAAGTGTTGTCTAAACATTCCAAATTCATCCCGAACTCTTACAATTAGTCAAATGCATTGGACTGTCACACATTCTGACCCTAGAAATAGTAACAGAGCTGTTTACTGTTTCGAATCAAGTTTTCTCGGTTTTAGCCTGTTTCGGGACAAAATGGGTATATGGTGGCTAAACACTCCAAATTCAACCTGAACTCTTCTAATTAGTCAAATGCATTGGATTTTTACATATTTTGACCTTAGAAAGAGTAACATAGCTGTTTACTGCTACGAATCAATGTTTTCTCTTGGTTTTAGCCTGTTTTTTTGGTTTAAGCCTGTTTTGGGATAAAATGGGTTTAAGTGTTGTCTAAACACTCCAAATTCATCCCGAACTCTTACAATTAGTCAAATGCATTGGAATGTCACACATTCTGACCCTAGAAACAGTAAAAATGCTGTTTACTGCTTAGAATCAATGTTTTCTCGGTTTTAGCCTGTTTCGGGACAAAATGGGTATAAGTGGTGGCTAAACACTCGAAATTCAACCCGAACTCTTGTAATTAGTCAAATGCATTGGATTGTTACATATTTGCCCCTAGAAAGAGTAACATAGCTGTTTAGTGCTTCAAATCAATGTTTTCTCTCGGTTTTAGCATGTTTTCTCGGGTTTAGCCTGTTTCGGGACAAAATGGGTATAAGTGGTGGCTAAACACTCCAAATTCAACCTGAACTCTTGTAATTAGTCAAATGCACTGGATTGTTACATATTTTGACCTGTTTACTGCTACAAATCAATGTTTTCTCTCGGTTTTAGCCTGTTAATTAGTCCCGTGCATTGGATTGTTACATATTTTGACCCTAGAAATAGTAACAAAGCTGATAACTGCTTCGAATCAAGTTTTCTCTATTTTAGCGTGTTTTCTCGGTTTAAACCTATTTTGGGATAAAACAGGTTTAAGTGTTGTCTAAACACTCCAAATTCATCCCAAACTCTTACAATTAGTCAAATGCATTGGATTGTCACACATTTTTACCCTAGAAACAGTAACAAAGCTGTTTACTGCTTGGAATCAATGGTTGCTCGGTTTTACCATGTTTCTGGACAAAATTGGTATAAGTGTTGTCTAAAACACTTCAAATTCAACCCGAACTCTCATAATTAGTCAAATGCATTGGGTTGTTACATATTTTGACCCTATAAAGAGTAACAAAGCTGTTTACTGCTTCGAGTCAATGTTTTCTCCGTTTTAGCCTGTTTTCTCGGTTTAAGCATGTTTTTGGGTAAAATAGGTTTAAGTGTTGTCTAAACACTCCAAATTCATCCCAAACTTTTACAATTAGTCAAATATATTGGATTTTCACACATTCTGACCCTAGAAACAGTAACAAAGTTGTTTACTGCTTTTCTCGGTTTTAGCCTGTTTTGGGAAAAATGGGTATGTGTTGTCTAAACACTCCAAATTCATCCTGAACTCTTACAATTAGTCAAATGCATTGGAATGTCACACATTCTGACCCTAGAAACAGTAACAAAGCTGTTTACTGATTAGAATCAATGTTTTCTCGGTTTTAGCCTGTTTCGGGACAAAATGGGTATAAGTGGTAGCTAAACACTCGAAATTCAACCCGAACTCTTGTAATTAGTCAAATGCATTGGATTGTTACATATTTGCCCCTAGAAAGAGTAACATAGCTGTTTAGTGCTTCAAATCAATGTTTTCTCTCGGTTTTAGCATGTTTTCTCGGGTTTAGCCTGTTTCGGGACAAAATGGGTATAAGTGGTGGCTAAACACTCGAAATTCAACCCGAACTCTTGTAATTAGTCAAATGCATTGGATTGTTACATATTTGACCCTAGAAAGAGTAACATAGCTGTTTAGTGCTTCAAATTAATGTTTTCTCTCGGTTTTAGCATGTTTTCTCGGGTTTAGCCTGTTTCGGGACAAAATGGGTATAAGTGGTGGCTAAACACTCCAAATTCAACCTGAACTCTTGTAATTAGTCAAATGCACTGGATTGTTTCATATTTTGACCTGTTTACTGCTACAAATCAATGTTTTCTCTCGGTTTTAGCCTGTTAATTAGTCCCGTGCATTGGATTGTTACATATTTTGACCCTAGAAATAGTAACAAAGCTGATAACTGCTTCGAATCAAGTTTTCTCTATTTTAGCGTGTTTTCTCGGTTTAAACCTATTTTGGGATAAAACAGGTTTAAGTGTTGTCTAAACACTCCAAATTCATCCCAAACTCTTACAATTAGTCAAATGCATTGGATTGTCACACATTTTTACCCTAGAAACAGTAACAAAGCTGTTTACTGCTTGGAATCAATGGTTGCTCGGTTTTACCATGTTTCTGGACAAAATTGGTATAAGTGTTGTCTAAAACACTTCAAATTCAACCCGAACTCTCATAATTAGTCAAATGCATTGGGTTGTTACATATTTTGACCCTATAAAGAGTAACAAAGCTGTTTACTGCTTCGAGTCAATGTTTTCTCCGTTTTAGCCTGTTTTCTCGGTTTAAGCATGTTTTTGGGTAAAATAGGTTTAAGTGTTGTCTAAACACTCCAAATTCATCCCAAACTTTTACAATTAGTCAAATATATTGGATTTTCACACATTCTGACCCTAGAAACAGTAACAAAGTTGTTTACTGCTTTTCTCGGTTTTAGCCTGTTTCGGGAAAAATGGGTATGTGTTGTCTAAACACTCCAAATTCATCCTGAACTCTTACAATTAGTCAAATGCATTGGAATGTCACACATTCTGACCCTAGAAACAGTAACAAAGCTGTTTACTGATTAGAATCAATGTTTTCTCGGTTTTAGCCTGTTTCGGGACAAAATGGGTATAAGTGGTAGCTAAACACTCGAAATTCAACCCGAACTCTTGTAATTAGTCAAATGCATTGGATTGTTACATATTTGCCCCTAGAAAGAGTAACATAGCTGTTTAGTGCTTCAAATCAATGTTTTCTCTCGGTTTTAGCATGTTTTCTCGGGTTTAGCCTGTTTCGGGACAAAATGGGTATAAGTGGTGGCTAAACACTCCAAATTCAACCTGAACTCTTGTAATTAGTCAAATGCACTGGATTGTTACATATTTTGACCTGTTTACTGCTACAAATCAATGTTTTCTCTCGGTTTTAGCCTGTTAATTAGTCCCGTGCATTGGATTGTTACATATTTTGACCCTAGAAATAGTAACAAAGCTGATAACTGCTTCGAATCAAGTTTTCTCTATTTTAGCGTGTTTTCTCGGTTTAAACCTATTTTGGGATAAAACAGGTTTATGTGTTGTCTAAACACTCCAAATTCATCCCAAACTCTTACAATTAGTCAAATGCATTGGATTGTCACACATTTTTACCCTAGAAACAGTAACAAAGCTGTTTACTGCTTGGAATCAATGGTTGCTCGGTTTTACCATGTTTCTGGACAAAATTGGTATAAGTGTTGTCTAAAACACTTCAAATTCAACCCGAACTCTCATAATTAGTCAAATGCATTGGGTTGTTACATATTTTGACCCTATAAAGAGTAACAAAGCTGTTTACTGCTTCGAGTCAATGTTTTCTCCGTTTTAGCCTGTTTTCTCGGTTTAAGCATGTTTTTGGGTAAAATAGGTTTAAGTGTTGTCTAAACACTCCAAATTCATCCCAAACTTTTACAATTAGTCAAATATATTGGATTTTCACACATTCTGACCCTAGAAACAGTAACAAAGTTGTTTACTGCTTTTCTCGGTTTTAGCCTGTTTCGGGAAAAATGGGTATGTGTTGTCTAAACACTCCAAATTCATCCCGAACTCTTACAATTAGTCAAATGCATTGGAATGTCACACATTCTGACCCTAGAAACAGTAACAAAGCTGTTTACTGATTAGAATCAATGTTTTCTCGGTTTTAGCCTGTTTCGGGACAAAATGGGTATAAGTGGTAGCTAAACACTCGAAATTCAACCCGAACTCTTGTAATTAGTCAAATGCATTGGATTGTTACATATTTGCCCCTAGAAAGAGTAACATAGCTGTTTAGTGCTTCAAATCAATGTTTTCTCTCGGTTTTAGCATGTTTTCTCGCGTTTAGCCTGTTTCGGGACAAAATGGGTATAAGTGGTGGCTAAACACTCCAAATTCAACCTGAACTCTTGTAATTAGTCAAATGCACTGGATTGTTACATATTTTGACCTGTTTACTGCTACAAATCAATGTTTTCTCTCGGTTTTAGCCTGTTAATTAGTCCCGTGCATTGGATTGTTACATATTTTGACCCTAGAAATAGTAACAAAGCTGATAACTGCTTCGAATCAAGTTTTCTCTATTTTAGCGTGTTTTCTCGGTTTAAATCTATTTTGGGATAAAACAGGTTTAAGTGTTGTCTAAACACTCCAAATTCATCCCAAACTCTTACAATTAGTCAAATGCATTGGATTGTCACACATTTTTACCCTAGAAACAGTAACAAAGCTGTTTACAGCTTGGAATCAATGGTTGCTCGGTTTTACCATGTTTCTGGACAAAATTGGTATAAGTGTTGTCTAAAACACTTCAAATTCAACCCGAACTCTCATAATTAGTCAAATGCATTGGGTTGTTACATATTTTGACCCTATAAAGAGTAACAAAGCTGTTTACTGCTTCGAGTCAATGTTTTCTCCGTTTTAGCCTGTTTTCTCGGTTTAAGCATGTTTTTGGGTAAAATAGGTTTAAGTGTTGTCTAAACACTCCAAATTCATCCCAAACTTTTACAATTAGTCAAATATATTGGATTTTCACACATTCTGACCCTAGAAACAGTAACAAAGTTGTTTACTGCTTTTCTCGGTTTTAGCCTGTTTCGGGAAAAATGGGTATGTGTTGTCTAAACACTCCAAATTCATCCCGAACTCTTACAATTAGTCAAATGCATTGGAATGTCACACATTCTGACCCTAGAAACAGTAACAAAGCTGTTTACTGATTAGAATCAATGTTTTCTCGGTTTTAGCCTGTTTCGGGACAAAATGGGTATAAGTGGTAGCTAAACACTCGAAATTCAACCCGAACTCTTGTAATTAGTCAAATCCATTGGATTGTTACATATTTGCCCCTAGAAAGAGTAACATAGCTGTTTAGTGCTTCAAATCAATGTTTTCTCTCGGTTTTAGCATGTTTTCTCGGGTTTAGCCTGTTTCGGGACAAAATGGGTATAAGTGGTGGCTAAACACTCCAAATTCAACCTGAACTCTTGTAATTAGTCAAATGCACTGGATTGTTACATATTTTGACCTGTTTACTGCTACAAATCAATGTTTTCTCTCGGTTTTAGCCTGTTAATTAGTCCCGTGCATTGGATTGTTACATATTTTGACCCTAGAAATAGTAACAAAGCTGATAACTGCTTCGAATCAAGTTTTCTCTATTTTAGCGTGTTTTCTCGGTTTAAACCTATTTTGGGATAAAACAGGTTTAAGTGTTGTCTAAACACTCCAAATTCATCCCAAACTCTTATAATTAGTCAAATGCATTGGATTGTCACACATTTTTACCCTAGAAACAGTAACAAAGCTGTTTACTGCTTGGAATCAATGGTTGCTCGGTTTTACCATGTTTCTGGACAAAATTGGTATAAGTGTTGTCTAAAACACTTCAAATTCAACCCGAACTCTCATAATTAGTCAAATGCATTAGGATGTTACATATTTTGACCCTATAAAGAGTAACAAAGCTGTTTACTGCTTCGAGTCAATGTTTTCTCCGTTTTAGCCTGTTTTCTCGGTTTAAGCATGTTTTTGGGTAAAATAGGTTTAAGTGTTGTCTAAACACTCCAAATTCATCCCAAACTTTTACAATTAGTCAAATATATTGGATTTTCACACATTCTGACCCTAGAAACAGTAACAAAGTTGTTTACTGCTTTTCTCGGTTTTAGCCTGTTTCGGGAAAAATGGGTATGTGTTGTCTAAACACTCCAAATTCATCCCGAACTCTTACAATTAGTCAAATGCATTGGAATGTCACACATTCTGACCCTAGAAACAGTAACAAAGCTGTTTACTGATTAGAATCAATGTTTTCTCGGTTTTAGCCTGTTTCGGGACAAAATGGGTATAAGTGGTAGCTAAACACTCGAAATTCAACCCGAACTCTTGTAATTAGTCAAATGCATTGGATTGTTACATATTTGCCCCTAGAAAGAGTAACATAGCTGTTTAGTGCTTCAAATCAATGTTTTCTCTCGGTTTTAGCATGTTTTCTCGGGTTTAGCCTGTTTCGGGACAAAATGGGTATAAGTGGTGGCTAAACACTCCAAATTCAACCTGAACTCTTGTAATTAGTCAAATGCACTGGATTGTTACATATTTTGACCTGTTTACTGCTACAAATCAATGTTTTCTCTCGGTTTTAGCCTGTTAATTAGTCCCGTGCATTGGATTGTTACATATTTTGACCCTAGAAATAGTAACAAAGCTGATAACTGCTTCGAATCAAGTTTTCTCTATTTTAGCGTGTTTTCTCGGTTTAAACCTATTTTGGGATAAAACAGGTTTAAGTGTTGTCTAAACACTCCAAATTCATCCCAAACTCTTACAATTAGTCAAATGCATTGGATTGTCACACATTTTTACCCTAGAAACAGTAACAAAGCTGTTTACTGCTTGGAATCAATGGTTGCTCGGTTTTACCATGTTTCTGGACAAAATTGGTATAAGTGTTGTCTAAAACACTTCAAATTCAACCCGAACTCTCATAATTAGTCAAATGCATTGGGTTGTTACATATTTTGACCCTATAAAGAGTAACAAAGCTGTTTACTGCTTCGAGTCAATGTTTTCTCCGTTTTAGCCTGTTTTCTCGGTTTAAGCATGTTTTTGGGTAAAATAGGTTTAAGTGTTGTCTAAACACTCCAAATTCATCCCAAACTTTTACAATTAGTCAAATATATTGGATTTTCACACATTCTGACCCTAGAAACAGTAACAAAGTTGTTTACTGCTTTTCTCGGTTTTAGCCTGTTTCGGGAAAAATGGGTATGTGTTGTCTAAACACTCCAAATTCATCCCAAACTCTTACAATTAGTCAAATGCATTGGAATGTCACACATTCTGACCCTATAAACAGTAACAAAGCTGTTTACTGATTAGAATCAATGTTTTCTCGGTTTTAGCCTGTTTCGGGACAAAATGGGTATAAGTGGTGGCTAAACACTCGAAATTCAACCCGAACTCTTGTAATTAGTCAAATGCATTGGATTGTTACATATTTGCCCCTAGAAAGAGTAACATAGCTGTTTAGTGCTTCAAATCAATGTTTTCTCTCGGTTTTAGCATGTTTTCTCGGGTTTTGCCTGTTTCTGGACAAAATGGGTATAAGTGGTGGCTAAACACTCCAAATTCAACCTGAACTCTTGTAATTAGTCAAATGCACTGGATTGTTACATATTTTGACCTGTTTACTGCTACAAATCAATGTTTTCTCTCGGTTTTAGCCTGTTAATTAGTCCCGTGCATTGGATTGTTACATATTTTGACCCTAGAAATAGTAACAAAGCTGATAACTGCTTCGAATCAAGTTTTCTCTATTTTAGCGTGTTTTCTCGGTTTAAACCTATTTTGGGATAAAACAGGTTTAAGTGTTGTCTAAACACTCCAAATTCATCCCAAACTCTTACAATTAGTCAAATGCATTGGATTGTCACACATTTTTACCCTAGAAACAGTAACAAAGCTGTTTACTGCTTGGAATCAATGGTTGCTCGGTTTTACCATGTTTCTGGACAAAATTGGTATAAGTGTTTTCTAAAACACTTCAAATTCAACCCAAACTCTCATAATTAGTCAAATGCATTGGGTTGTTACATATTTTGACCCTATAAAGAGTAACAAAGCTGTTTACTGCTTCGAGTCAATGTTTTCTCCGTTTTAGCCTGTTTTCTCGGTTTAAGCATGTTTTTGGGTAAAATAGGTTTAAGTGTTGTCTAAACACTCCAAATTCATCCCAAACTTTTACAATTAGTCAAATATATTGGATTTTCACACATTCTGACCCTAGAAACAAACAAAGTTGTTTACTGCTTTTCTCGGTTTTAGCCTGTTTCGGGAAAAATGGGTATAAGTGTTGTCTAAACACTCCAAATTCAACCCAAATTCTTATAATTAGTCAAATGCATTGGATTGTAACACATTTGACCCTAGAAACAGTAACAAAGCTGTTTACTGATTAGAATCAATATTTTCTTGGTTTTAACCTGTTTTGGGACAAAATGGGTATAAGTGTTGTCGAAAACACTTCAAATTTAACCCGAACTCTTATAATTAGTCAAATGCATTGGATTGTTACATATTTTGACCCTATAAACAGTAACAAAGCTGTTTACTGCTTCGATTCAATGTTTTCTCTCGGTTTTAGCATGTTTTCTCGGTTTAAGCCTGTTTTGGGATAAAACAGGTTTAAGTGTTGTCTAAACACTCTAAATTCATCCCAAAATCTTACAATTAGTCAAATGCATTGGAATGTCACACATTCTGACCCTAGAAACAGTAACAACGCTGTTTACTGCTTAGAAGCAATGTTTTCTCGGTTTGAGCCTGTTTCGGGACAAAATGGGTATAAGTGTTGGCTAAACACTCCAAATTCAACCTGAACTCTTGTAATTAGTCAAATGCATTGGATTGTTACATATTTTGACCCTATAAAGAGTAACAAAGCTGTTTACTGTTTCGAATCAATATTTTCTCTCGGTTTTATCCTGTTTTTTTGGGTTAAGCCTATTTTGGGATAAACGGGTTGAAGTGTTGTCTAAACACTCCAAATTCATCCCGAACTCTTACAACTATTCAAATGCATTGCACTGTCACACATTCTGACCCTAGAAATAGTAACAGAGCTATTTACTGCTTCGAATCAATGTTTTCTCTGTTTTAGCCTGTTTTAGGACAATATGGGTAAAAGTGGTGTCTAAACACTCCAAATTCAACCCGAACTCTTATAATTAGTCAAATGCATTGGATTGTTACATATTTTGACCCTAGAAAGAGTAACAAAGATGTTTACTGCTTCGAATCAATATTTTCTCTCGGTTTTAGCCTGTTTTTTTGGGTTTAAGCCTGTTTTGGGGTAAACGGGTTTAAGTGTTGTCTAAACATTCCAAATTCATCCCGAACTCTTACAATTAGTCAAATGCATTGGACTGTCACACATTCTGACCCTAGAAATAGTAACAAAGCTGTTTACTGTTTCGAATCAAGTTTTCTCGGTTTTAGCCTGTTTCGGGACAAAATGGGTATATGGTGGCTAAACACTCCAAATTCAACCTGAACTCTTCTAATTAGTCAAATGCATTGGATTTTTACATATTTTGACCTTAGAAAGAGTAACATAGCTGTTTACTGCTACGAATCAATGTTTTCTCTTGGTTTTAGCCTGTTTTTTTGGTTTAAGCCTGTTTTGGGATAAAATGGGTTTAAGTGTTGTCTAAACACTCCAAATTCATCCCGAACTCTTACAATTAGTCAAATGCATTGGAATGTCACACATTCTGACCCTAGAAACAGTAAAAATGCTGTTTACTGCTTAGAATCAATGTTTTCTCGGTTTTAGCCTGTTTCGGGACAAAATGGGTATAAGTGGTGGCTAAACACTCGAAATTCAACCCGAACTCTTGTAATTAGTCAAATGCATTGGATTGTTACATATTTGACCCTAGAAAGAGTAACATAGCTGTTTAGTGCTTCAAATTAATGTTTTCTCTCGGTTTTAGCATGTTTTCTCGGGTTTAGCCTGTTTCGGGACAAAATGGGTATAAGTGGTGGCTAAACACTCCAAATTCAACCTGAACTCTTGTAATTAGTCAAATGCACTGGATTGTTACATATTTTGACCTGTTTACTGCTACGAATCAATGTTTTCTCTCGGTTTTAGCCTGTTAATTAGTCCCATGCATTGGATTGTTACATATTTTGACCCTAGAAATAGTAACAAAGCTGATAACTGCTTCGAATCAAGTTTTCTCTATTTTAGCGTGTTTTCTCGGTTTAAACCTATTTTGGGATAAAAGAGGTTTAAGTGTTGTCTAAACACTCCAAATTCATCCCAAACTCTTACAATTAGTCAAATGCATTGGATTGTCACACATTTTTACCCTAGAAACAGTAACAAAGCTGTTTACTGCTTGGAATCAATGGTTGCTCGGTTTTACCATGTTTCTGGACAAAATTGGTATAAGTGTTGTCTAAAACACTTCAAATTCAACCCGAACTCTCATAATTAGTTAAATGCATTGGGTTGTTACATATTTTGACCCTATAAAGAGTAACAAAGCTGTTTACTGCTTCGAGTTTACCGCTTCGAGTCAATGTTTTCTCCGTTTTAGCCTGTTTTCTCGGTTTAAGCATGTTTTTGGGTAAAATAGGTTTAAGTGTTGTCTAAACACTCCAAATTCATCCCAAACTTTTACAATTAGTCAAATATATTGGATTTTCACACATTCTGACCCTAGAAACAGTAACAAAGTTGTTTACTGCTTTTCTCGGTTTTAGCCTGTTTCGGGAAAAATGGGTATAAGTGTTGTCTAAACACTCCAAATTCAACCCGAATTCTTATAATTAGTCAAATGCATTGGATTGTCACACATTTGACCCTAGAAACAGTAACAAAGCTGTTTACTGATTAGAATCAATGTTTTCTTGGTTTTAACCTGTTTTGGGACAAAATGGGTATAAGTGTTGTCGAAAACACTTCAAATTTAACCTGAACTCTTATAATTAGTCAAATGCATTGGATTGTTACATATTTTGACCCTATAAACAGTAACAAAGCTGTTTACTGCTTCGATTCAATGTTTTCTCTCGGTTTTAGCATGTTTTCTCGGTTTAAGCCTGTTTTGGGATAAAACAGGTTTAAGTGTTGTCTAAACACTCTAAATTCATCCCAAAATCTTACAATTAGTCAAATGCATTGGAATGTCACACATTCTGACCCTAGAAACAGTAACAACGCTGTTTACTGCTTAGAATCAATGTTTTCTCGGTTTGAGCCTATTTCGGGACAAAATGGGTATAAGTGTTGGCTAAACACTCCAAATTCAACCTGAACTCTTGTAATTAGTCAAATGCATTGGATTGTTACATATTTTGACCCTATAAAGAGTAACAAAGCTGTTTACTGTTTCGAATCAATATTTTCTCTCGGTTTTATCCTGTTTTTTTGGGTTAAGCCTGTTTTGGGATAAACGGGTTGAAGTGTTGTCTAAACACTCCAAATTCATCCCGAACTGTTACAACTATTCAAATGCATTGCACTGTCACACATTCTGACCCTAGAAATAGTAACAGAGCTATTTACTGCTTCGAATCAATGTTTTCTCGGTTTCAGCCTGTTTTAGGACAATATGGGTAAAAGTGGTGTCTAAACACTCCAAATTCAACCCGAACTCTTATAATTAGTCAAATGCATTGGATTGTTACATATTTTGACCCTAGAAAGAGTAACAAAGCTGTTTACTGCTTCGAATCAATATTTTCTCTCGGTTTTAGCCAGTTTTTTTGGGTTTAAGCCTGTTTTGGAATAAACGGGTTTAAGTGTTGTCTAAACATTCCAAATTCATCCCGGACTCTTACAATTAGTCAAATGCATTGGACTGTCACACATTCTGACCCTAGAAATAGTAACAGAGCTGTTTACTGTTTCGAATCAAGTTTTCTCGGTTTTAGCCTGTTTCGGGACAAAATGGGTATATGGTGGCTAAACACTCCAAATTCAACCTGAACTCTTCTAATTAGTCAAATGCATTGGATTTTTACATATTTTGACCTTAGAAAGAGTAACATAGCTGTTTACTGCTACGAATCAATGTTTTCTCTTGGTTTTAGCCTGTTTTTTTGGTTTAAGCCTGTTTTGGGATAAAATGGGTTTAAGTGTTGTCTAAACACTCCAAATTCATCCCGAACTCTTACAATTAGTCAAATGCATTGGAATGTCACACATTCTGACCCTAGAAACAGTAAAAATGCTGTTTACTGCTTAGAATCAATGTTTTCTCGGTTTTAGCCTGTTTCGGGACAAAATGGGTAAAAGTGGTGTCTAAACACTCGAAATTCAACCCGAACTCTTGTAATTAGTCAAATGCATTGGATTGTTACATATTTGACCCTAGAAAGAGTAACATAGCTGTTTAGTGCTTCAAATTAATGTTTTCTCTCGGTTTTAGCATGTTTTCTCGGGTTTAGCCTGTTTCGGGACAAAATGGGTATAAGTGGTGGCTAAACACTCCAAATTCAACCTGAACTCTTGTAATTAGTCAAATGCATTGGATTGTTACATATTTTGACCCTATAAAGAGTAACAAAGCTGTTTACTGTTTCGAATCAATATTTTCTCTCGGTTTTATCCTGTTTTTTTGGGTTAAGCCTGTTTTGGGATAAACGGGTTGAAGTGTTGTCTAAACACTCCAAATTCATCCCGAACTCTTACAACTATTCAAATGCATTGCACTGTCACACATTCTGACCCTAGAAATAGTAACAGAGCTATTTACTGCTTCGAATCAATGTTTTCTCGGTTTCAGCCTGTTTTAGGACAATATGGGTAAAAGTGGTGTCTAAACACTCCAAATTCAACCCGAACTCTTATAATTAGTCAAATGCATTGGATTGTTACATATTTTGACCCTAGAAAGAGTAACAAAGCTGTTTACTGCTTCGAATCAATATTTTCTCTCGGTTTTAGCCTGTTTTTTTGGGTTTAAGCCTGTTTTGGAATAAACGGGTTTAAGTGTTGTCTAAACATTCCAAATTCATCCCGGACTCTTACAATTAGTCAAATGCATTGGACTGTCACACATTCTGACCCTAGAAATAGTAACAGAGCTGTTTACTGTTTCGAATCAAGTTTTCTCGGTTTTAGCCTGTTTCGGGACAAAATGGGTATATGGTGGCTAAACACTCCAAATTCAACCTGAACTCTTCTAATTAGTCAAATGCATTGGATTTTTACATATTTTGACCTTAGAAAGAGTAACATAGCTGTTTACTGCTACGAATCAATGTTTTCTCTTGGTTTTAGCCTGTTTTTTTGGTTTAAGCCTGTTTTGGGATAAAATGGGTTTAAGTGTTGTCTAAACACTCCAAATTCATCCCGAACTCTTACAATTAGTCAAATGCATTGGAATGTCACACATTCTGACCCTAGAAACAGTAAAAATGCTGTTTACTGCTTAGAATCAATGTTTTCTCGGTTTTAGCCTGTTTCGGGACAAAATGGGTAAAAGTGGTGTCTAAACACTCGAAATTCAACCCGAACTCTTGTAATTAGTCAAATGCATTGGATTGTTACATATTTGACCCTAGAAAGAGTAACATAGCTGTTTAGTGCTTCAAATTAATGTTTTCTCTCGGTTTTAGCATGTTTTCTCGGGTTTAGCCTGTTTCGGGACAAAATGGGTATAAGTGGTGGCTAAACACTCCAAATTCAACCTGAACTCTTGTAATTAGTCAAATGCATTGGATTGTTACATATTTTGACCCTATAAAGAGTAACAAAGCTGTTTACTGTTTCGAATCAATATTTTCTCTCGGTTTTATCCTGTTTTTTTGGGTTAAGCCTGTTTTGGGATAAACGGGTTGAAGTGTTGTCTAAACACTCCAAATTCATCCCGAACTCTTACAACTATTCAAATGCATTGCACTGTCACACATTCTGACCCTAGAAATAGTAACAGAGCTATTTACTGCTTCGAATCAATGTTTTCTCGGTTTCAGCCTGTTTTAGGACAATATGGGTAAAAGTGGTGTCTAAACACTCCAAATTCAACCCGAACTCTTATAATTAGTCAAATGCATTGGATTGTTACATATTTTGACCCTAGAAAGAGTAACAAAGCTGTTTACTGCTTCGAATCAATATTTTCTCTCGGTTTTAGCCTGTTTTTTTGGGTTTAAGCCTGTTTTGGAATAAACGGGTTTAAGTGTTGTCTAAACATTCCAAATTCATCCCGGACTCTTACAATTAGTCAAATGCATTGGACTGTCACACATTCTGACCCTAGAAATAGTAACAGAGCTGTTTACTGTTTCGAATCAAGTTTTCTCGGTTTTAGCCTGTTTCGGGACAAAATGGGTATATGGTGGCTAAACACTCCAAATTCAACCTGAACTCTTCTAATTAGTCAAATGCATTGGATTTTTACATATTTTGACCTTAGAAAGAGTAACATAGCTGTTTACTGCTACGAATCAATGTTTTCTCTTGGTTTTAGCCTGTTTTTTTTGTTTAAGCCTGTTTTGGGATAAAATGGGTTTAAATGTTGTCTAAACACTCCAAATTCATCCCGAACTCTTACAATTAGTCAAATGCATTGGAATGTCACACATTCTGACCCTAGAAACAGTAAAAATGCTGTTTACTGCTTAGAATCAATGTTTTCTCGGTTTTAGCCTGTTTCGGGACAAAATGGGTAAAAGTGGTGTCTAAACACTCGAAATTCAACCCGAACTCTTGTAATTAGTCAAATGCATTGGATTGTTACATATTTGACCCTAGAAAGAGTAACATAGCTGTTTAGTGCTTCAAATTAATGTTTTCTCTCGGTTTTAGCATGTTTTCTCGGGTTTAGCCTGTTTCGGGACAAAATGGGTATAAGTGGTGGCTAAACACTCCAAATTCAACCTGAACTCTTGTAATTAGTCAAATGCATTGGATTGTTACATATTTTGACCCTATAAAGAGTAACAAAGCTGTTTACTGTTTCGAATCAATATTTTCTCTCGGTTTTATCCTGTTTTTTTGGGTTAAGCCTGTTTTGGGATAAACGGGTTGAAGTGTTGTCTAAACACTCCAAATTCATCCCGAACTCTTACAACTATTCAAATGCATTGCACTGTCACACATTCTGACCCTAGAAATAGTAACAGAGCTATTTACTGCTTCGAATCAATGTTTTCTCGGTTTCAGCCTGTTTTAGGACAATATGGGTAAAAGTGGTGTCTAAACACTCCAAATTCAACCCGAACTCTTATAATTAGTCAAATGCATTGGATTGTTACATATTTTGACCCTAGAAAGAGTAACAAAGCTGTTTACTGCTTCGAATCAATATTTTCTCTCGGTTTTAGCCTGTTTTTTTGGGTTTAAGCCTGTTTTGGAATAAACGGGTTTAAGTGTTGTCTAAACATTCCAAATTCATCCCGGACTCTTACAATTAGTCAAATGCATTGGACTGTCACACATTCTGACCCTAGAAATAGTAACAGAGCTGTTTACTGTTTCGAATCAAGTTTTCTCGGTTTTAGCCTGTTTCGGGACAAAATGGGTATATGGTGGCTAAACACTCCAAATTCAACCTGAACTCTTCTAATTAGTCAAATGCATTGGATTTTTACATATTTTGACCTTAGAAAGAGTAACATAGCTGTTTACTGCTACGAATCAATGTTTTCTCTTGGTTTTAGCCTGTTTTTTTGGTTTAAGCCTGTTTTGGGATAAAATGGGTTTAAGTGTTGTCTAAACACTCCAAATTCATCCCGAACTCTTACAATTAGTCAAATGCATTGGAATGTCACACATTCTGACCCTAGAAACAGTAAAAATGCTGTTTACTGCTTAGAATCAATGTTTTCTCGGTTTTAGCCTGTTTCGGGACAAAATGGGTAAAAGTGGTGTCTAAACACTCGAAATTCAACCCGAACTCTTGTAATTAGTCAAATGCATTGGATTGTTACATATTTGACCCTAGAAAGAGTAACATAGCTGTTTAGTGCTTCAAATTAATGTTTTCTCTCGGTTTTAGCATGTTTTCTCGGGTTTAGCCTGTTTCGGGACAAAATGGGTATAAGTGGTGGCTAAACACTCCAAATTCAACCTGAACTCTTGTAATTAGTCAAATGCACTGGATTGTTACATATTTTGACCTGTTTACTGCTACGAATCAATGTTTCCTCTCAGTTTTAGCCTGTTAATTAGTCCCATGCATTGGATTGTTACATATTTTGACCCTAGAAATAGTAACAAAGCTGATAGCTGCTTCGAATCAAGTTTTCTCTATTTTAGCGTGTTTTCTCGGTTTAAACCTATTTTGGGATAAAACAGGTTTAAGTGTTGTCTTAACTCTCCAAATTCATCCCAAACTCTTACAATTAGTCAAATGCATTGGATTGTCACACATTTTTACCCTAGAAACAGTAACAAAGCTGTTTACTGCTTGGAATCAATGGTTGCTCGGTTTTACCATGTTTCTGGACAAAATTGGTATAAGTGTTATCTAAAACACTTCAAATTCAACCCGAACTCTCATAATTAGTCAAATGCATTGGGTTGTTACATATTTTAACCCTATAAAGAGTAACAAAGTTGTTTACTGCTTCGAGTCAATGTTTTCTCCGTTTTAGCCTGTTTTCTCGGTTTAAGCATGTTTTTGGGTAAAATAGGTTTAAGTGTTGTCTAAACACTCCAAATTCATCCCAAACTTTTACAATTAGTCAAATATATTGGATTTTCACACATTCTGACCCTAGAAACAGTAACAAAGTTGTTGACTGCTTTTCTCGGTTTTAGCCTGTTTCGGGAAAAATGGGTATAAGTGTTGTCTAAACACTCCAAATTCATCCCGAACTCTTACAATTAGTCAAATGCATTGGAATGTCACACATTCTGACCCTAGAAACAGTAACAAAGCTGTTTACTGATTAGAGTCAATGTTTTCTTGGTTTTAGCCTGTTTCGGGACAAAATGGGTATAAGTGGTGGCTAAACACTCGAAATTCAACCCGAACTCTTGTAATTAGTCAAATGCATTGGATTGTTACATATTTGCCCCTAGAAAGAGTAACATAGCTGTTTAGTGCTTCAAATCAATGTTTTCTCTCGGTTTTAGCATGTTTTCTCGGGTTTAGCCTGTTTCTGGACAAAATGGGTATAAGTGGTGGCTAAACACTCCAAATTCAACCTGAACTCTTGTAATTAGTCAAATGCACTGGATTGTTACATATTTTGACCTGTTTACTGCTACAAATCAATGTTTTCTCTCGGTTTTAGCCTGTTAATTTGTCCCATGCATTGGATTGTTACATATTTTGACCCTAGAAATAGTAACAAAGCTGATAACTGCTTCGAATCAAGTTTTCTCTATTTTAGGGTGTTTTCTCGGTTTAAACCTATTTTGGGATAAAACAGGTTTAAGTTTTGTCTAAACACTCCAAATTCATCCTAAACTCTTACAATTAGTCAAATGCATTGGATTGTCACACATTTTTACCCTAGAAACAGTAACAAAGCTGTTTACTGCTTGGAATCAATGGTTGCTCGGTTTTACCATGTTTCTGGACAAAATTGGTATAAGTGTTGTCTAAAACACTTCAAATTCAACCCGAACTCTCATAATTAGTCAAATGCATTGGGTTGTTACATATTTTGACCCTATAAAGAGTAACAAAGCTGTTTACTGCTTCGAGTCAATGTTTTCTCCGTTTTAGCCTGTTTTCTCGGTTTAAGCATGTTTTTGGGTAAAATAGGTTTAAGTGTTGTCTAAACACTCCAAATTCATCCCAAACTTTTACAATTAGTCAAATATATTGGATTTTCACACATTCTGACCCTAGAAACAGTAACAAAGTTGTTTACTGCTTTTCTCGGTTTTAGCCTGTTTCGGGAAAAATGGGTATAAGTGTTGTCTAAACACTCCAAATTCAACCCGAATTCTTATAATTAGTCAAATGCATTGGATTGTCACACATTTGACCCTAGAAACAGTAACAAAGCTGTTTACTGATTAGAATCAATGTTTTCTTGGTTTTAACCTGTTTTGGGACAAAATGGGTATAAGTGCTGTCGAAAACACTTCAAATTTAACCCGAACTCTTATAATTAGTCAAATGCATTGGATTGTTACATATTTTGACCCTATAAACAGTAACAAAGCTGTTTACTGCTTCGATTCAATGTTTTCTCTCGGTTTTAGCATGTTTTCTCGGTTTGAGCCTGTTTTGGGATAAAACAGGTTTAAGTGTTGTCTAAACACTCTAAATTCATCCCAAAATCTTACAATTAGTCAAATGCATTGGAATGTCACACATTCTGACCCTAGAAACAGTAACAACGCTGTTTACTGCTTAGAATCAATGTTTTCTCGGTTTGAGCCTGTTTCGGGACAAAATGGGTATAAGTGTTGGCTAAACACTCCAAATTCAACCTGAACTCTTGTAATTAGTCAAATGCATTGGATTGTTACATATTTTGACCCTATAAAGAGTAACAAAGCTGTTTACTGTTTCGAATCAATATTTTCTCTCGGTTTTATCCTGTTTTTTTGGGTTAAGCCTATTTTGGGATAAACGGGTTGAAGTGTTGTCTAAACACTCCAAATTCATCCCGAACTCTTACAACTATTCAAATGCATTGCACTGTCACACATTCTGACCCTAGAAATAGTAACAGAGCTATTTACTGCTTCGAATCAATGTTTTCTCGGTTTTAGCCTGTTTTAGGACAGTATGGGTAAAAGTGGTGTCTAAACACTCCAAATTCAACCCGAACTCTTATAATTAGTCAAATGCATTGGATTGTTACATATTTTGACCCTAGAAAGAGTAACAAAGATGTTTACTGCTTCGAATCAATATTTTCTCTCGGTTTTAGCCTGTTTTTTTGGGTTTAAGCCTGTTTTGGAATAAACGGGTTTAAGTGTTGTCTAAACATTCCAAATTCATCCCGAACTCTTACAATTAGTCAAATGCATTGGACTGTCACACATTCTGACCCTAGAAATAGTAACAAAGCTGTTTACTGTTTCGAATCAAGTTTTCTCGGTTTTAGCCTGTTTCGGGACAAAATGGGTATATGGTGGCTAAACACTCCAAATTCAACCTGAACTCTTCTAATTAGTCAAATGCATTGGATTTTTACATATTTTGACCTTAGAAAGAGTAACATAGCTGTTTACTGCTACGAATCAATGTTTTCTCTTGGTTTTAGCCTGTTTTTTTGGTTTAAGCCTGTTTTGGGATAAAATGGGTTTAAGTGTTGTCTAAACACTCCAAATTCATCCCGAACTCTTACAATTAGTCAAATGCATTGGAATGTCACAGATTCTGACCCTAGAAACAGTAAAAATGCTGTTTACTGCTTAGAATCAATGTTTTCTCGGTTTTAGCCTGTTTCGGGACAAAATGGGTATAAGTGGTGGCTAAACACTCGAAATTCAACCCGAACTCTTGTAATTAGTCAAATGCATTGGATTGTTACATATTTGACCCTAGAAAGAGTAACATAGCTGTTTAGTGCTTCAAATTAATGTTTTCTCTCGGTTTTAGCATGTTTTCTCGGGTTTAGCCTGTTTCGGGACAAAATGGGTATAAGTGGTGGCTAAACACTCCAAATTCAACCTGAACTCTTGTAATTAGTCAAATGCACTGGATTGTTACATATTTTGACCTGTTTACTGCTACGAATCAATGTTTTCTCTCGGTTTTAGCCTGTTAATTAGTCCCATGCATTGGATTGTTACATATTTTGACCCTAGAAATAGTAACAAAGCTGATAACTGCTTCGAATCAAGTTTTCTCTATTTTAGCGTGTTTTCTCGGTTTAAACCTATTTTGGGATAAAAGAGGTTTAAGTGTTGTCTAAACACTCCAAATTCATCCCAAACTCTTACAATTAGTCAAATGCATTGGATTGTCACACATTTTTACCCTAGAAACAGTAACAAAGCTGTTTACTGCTTGGAATCAATGGTTGCTCGGTTTTACCATGTTTCTGGACAAAATTGGTATAAGTGTTGTCTAAAACACTTCAAATTCAACCCGAACTCTCATAATTAGTTAAATGCATTGGGTTGTTACATATTTTGACCCTATAAAGAGTAACAAAGCTGTTTACTGCTTCGAGTTTACTGCTTCGAGTCAATGTTTTCTCCGTTTTAGCCTGTTTTCTCGGTTTAAGCATGTTTTTGGGTAAAATAGGTTTAAGTGTTGTCTAAACACTCCAAATTCATCCCAAACTTTTACAATTAGTCAAATATATTGGATTTTCACACATTCTGACCCTAGAAACAGTAACAAAGTTGTTTACTGCTTTTCTCGGTTTTAGCCTGTTTCGGGAAAAATGGGTATAAGTGTTGTCTAAACACTCCAAATTCAACCCGAATTCTTATAATTAGTCAAATGCATTGGATTGTCACACATTTGACCCTAGAAACAGTAACAAAGCTGTTTACTGATTAGAATCAATGTTTTCTTGGTTTTAACCTGTTTTGGGACAAAATGGGTATAAGTGTTGTCGAAAACACTTCAAATTTAACCTGAACTCTTATAATTAGTCAAATGCATTGGATTGTTACATATTTTGACCCTATAAACAGTAACAAAGCTGTTTACTGCTTCGATTCAATGTTTTCTCTCGGTTTTAGCATGTTTTCTCGGTTTAAGCCTGTTTTGGGATAAAACAGGTTTAAGTGTTGTCTAAACACTCTAAATTCATCCCAAAATCTTACAATTAGTCAAATGCATTGGAATGTCACACATTCTGACCCTAGAAACAGTAACAACGCTGTTTACTGCTTAGAATCAATGTTTTCTCGGTTTGAGCCTATTTCGGGACAAAATGGGTATAAGTGTTGGCTAAACACTCCAAATTCAACCTGAACTCTTGTAATTAGTCAAATGCATTGGATTGTTACATATTTTGACCCTATAAAGAGTAACAAAGCTGTTTACTGTTTCGAATCAATATTTTCTCTCGGTTTTATCCTGTTTTTTTGGGTTAAGCCTGTTTTGGGATAAACGGGTTGAAGTGTTGTCTAAACACTCCAAATTCATCCCGAACTGTTACAACTATTCAAATGCATTGCACTGTCACACATTCTGACCCTAGAAATAGTAACAGAGCTATTTACTGCTTCGAATCAATGTTTTCTCGGTTTCAGCCTGTTTTAGGACAATATGGGTAAAAGTGGTGTCTAAACACTCCAAATTCAACCCGAACTCTTATAATTAGTCAAATGCATTGGATTGTTACATATTTTGACCCTAGAAAGAGTAACAAAGCTGTTTACTACTTCGAATCAATATTTTCTCTCGGTTTTAGCCTGTTTTTTTGGGTTTAAGCCTGTTTTGGAATAAACGGGTTTAAGTGTTGTCTAAACATTCCAAATTCATCCCGGACTCTTACAGTTAGTCTAATGCATTGGACTGTCACACATTCTGACCCTAGAAATAGTAACAGAGCTGTTTACTGTTTCGAATCAAGTTTTCTCGGTTTTAGCCTGTTTCGGGACAAAATGGGTATATGGTGGCTAAACACTCCAAATTCAACCTGAACTCTTCTGATTAGTCAAATGCATTGGATTTTTACATATTTTGACCTTAGAAAGAGTAACATAGCTGTTTACTGCTACGAATCAATGTTTTCTCTTGGTTTTAGCCTGTTTTTTTGGTTTAAGCCTATTTTGGGATAAAATGGGTTTAAGTGTTGTCTAAACACTCCAAATTCATCCCGAACTCTTACAATTAGTCAAATGCATTGGAATGTCACACATTCTGACCCTAGAAACAGTAAAAATGCTGTTTACTGCTTAGAATCAATGTTTTCTCGGTTTTAGCCTGTTTCGGGACAAAATGGGTAAAAGTGGTGTCTAAACACTCGAAATTCAACCCGAA
Source organism: Camelina sativa (assembly GCF_030686135.1). NCBI lineage: Eukaryota > Viridiplantae > Streptophyta > Magnoliopsida > Brassicales > Brassicaceae > Camelina > Camelina sativa. Next base: position 14,850,066 of record NC_141892.1, on the reverse strand, counting down.
CTCTTGTAATTAGTCAAATGCATTGGATTGTTACATATTTGACCCTAGAAAGAGTAACATAGCTGTTTAGTGCTTCAAATTAATGTTTTCTCTCGGTTTTAGCATGTTTTCTCGGGTTTAGCCTGTTTCGGGACAAAATGGGTATAAGTGGTGGCTAAACACTCCAAATTCAACCTGAACTCTTGTAATTAGTCAAATGCATTGGATTGTTACATATTTTGACCCTATAAAGAGTAACAAAGCTGTTTACTGTTTCGAATCAATATTTTCTCTCGGTTTTATCCTGTTTTTTTGGGTTAAGCCTGTTTTGGGATAAACGGGTTGAAGTGTTGTCTAAACACTCCAAATTCATCCCGAACTCTTACAACTATTCAAATGCATTGCACTGTCACACATTCTGACCCTAGAAATAGTAACAGAGCTATTTACTGCTTCGAATCAATGTTTTCTCGGTTTCAGCCTGTTTTAGGACAATATGGGTAAAAGTGGTGTCTAAACACTCCAAATTCAACCCGAACTCTTATAATTAGTCAAATGCATTGGATTGTTACATATTTTGACCCTAGAAAGAGTGACAAAGCTGTTTACTGCTTCGAATCAATAGTTTCTCTCGGTTTTAGCCTGTTTTTTTGGGTTTAAGCCTGTTTTGGAATAAACGGGTTTAAGTGTTGTCTAAACATTCCAAATTCATCCCGGACTCTTACAATTAGTCAAATGCATTGGACTGTCACACATTCTGACCCTAGAAATAGTAACAGAGCTGTTTACTGTTTCGAATCAAGTTTTCTCGGTTTTAGCCTGTTTCGGGACAAAATGGGTATATGGTGGCTAAACACTCCAAATTCAACCTGAACTCTTCTAATTAGTCAAATGCATTGGATTTTTACATATTTTGACCTTAGAAAGAGTAACATAGCTGTTTACTGCTACGAATCAATGTTTTCTCTTGGTTTTAGCCTGTTTTTTTGGTTTAAGCCTGTTTTGGGATAAAATGGGTTTAAGTGTTGTCTAAACACTCCAAATTCATCCCGAACTCTTACAATTAGTCAAATGCATTGGAATGTCACACATTCTGACCCTAGAAACAGTAAAAATGCTGTTTACTGCTTAGAATCAATGTTTTCTCGGTTTTAGCCTGTTTCGGGACAAAATGGGTAAAAGTGGTGTCTAAACACTCGAAATTCAACCCGAACTCTTGTAATTAGTCAAATGCATTGGATTGTTACATATTTGACCCTAGAAAGAGTAACATAGCTGTTTAGTGCTTCAAATTAATGTTTTCTCTCGGTTTTAGCATGTTTTCTCGGGTTTAGCCTGTTTCGGGACAAAATGGGTATAAGTGGTGGCTAAACACTCCAAATTCAACCTGAACTCTTGTAATTAGTCAAATGCATTGGATTGTTACATATTTTGACCCTATAAAGAGTAACAAAGCTGTTTACTGTTTCGAATCAATATTTTCTCTCGGTTTTATCCTGTTTTTTTGGGTTAAGCCTGTTTTGGGATAAACGGGTTGAAGTGTTGTCTAAACACTCCAAATTCATCCCGAACTCTTACAACTATTCAAATGCATTGCACTGTCACACATTCTGACCCTAGAAATAGTAACAGAGCTATTTACTGCTTCGAATCAATGTTTTCTCGGTTTCAGCCTGTTTTAGGACAATATGGGTAAAAGTGGTGTCTAAACACTCCAAATTCAACCCGAACTCTTATAATTAGTCAAATGCATTGGATTGTTACATATTTTGACCCTAGAAAGAGTGACAAAGCTGTTTACTGCTTCGAATCAATAGTTTCTCTCGGTTTTAGCCTGTTTTTTTGGGTTTAAGCCTGTTTTGGAATAAACGGGTTTAAGTGTTGTCTAAACATTCCAAATTCATCCCGGACTCTTACAATTAGTCAAATGCATTGGACTGTCACACATTCTGACCCTAGAAATAGTAACAGAGCTGTTTACTGTTTCGAATCAAGTTTTCTCGGTTTTAGCCTGTTTCGGGACAAAATGGGTATATGGTGGCTAAACACTCCAAATTCAACCTGAACTCTTCTAATTAGTCAAATGCATTGGATTTTTACATATTTTGACCTTAGAAAGAGTAACATAGCTGTTTACTGCTACGAATCAATGTTTTCTCTTGGTTTTAGCCTGTTTTTTTGGTTTAAGCCTGTTTTGGGATAAAATGGGTTTAAGTGTTGTCTAAACACTCCAAATTCATCCCGAACTCTTACAATTAGTCAAATGCATTGGAATGTCACACATTCTGACCCTAGAAACAGTAAAAATGCTGTTTACTGCTTAGAATCAATGTTTTCTCGGTTTTAGCCTGTTTCGGGACAAAATGGGTAAAAGTGGTGTCTAAACACTCGAAATTCAACCCGAACTCTTGTAATTAGTCAAATGCATTGGATTGTTACATATTTGACCCTAGAAAGAGTAACATAGCTGTTTAGTGCTTCAAATTAATGTTTTCTCTCGGTTTTAGCATGTTTTCTCGGGTTTAGCCTGTTTCGGGACAAAATGGGTATAAGTGGTGGCTAAACACTCCAAATTCAACCTGAACTCTTGTAATTAGTCAAATGCATTGGATTGTTACATATTTTGACCCTATAAAGAGTAACAAAGCTGTTTACTGTTTCGAATCAATATTTTCTCTCGGTTTTATCCTGTTTTTTTGGGTTAAGCCTGTTTTGGGATAAACGGGTTGAAGTGTTGTCTAAACACTCCAAATTCATCCCGAACTCTTACAACTATTCAAATGCATTGCACTGTCACACATTCTGACCCTAGAAATAGTAACAGAGCTATTTACTGCTTCGAATCAATGTTTTCTCGGTTTCAGCCTGTTTTAGGACAATATGGGTAAAAGTGGTGTCTAAACACTCCAAATTCAACCCGAACTCTTATAATTAGTCAAATGCATTGGATTGTTACATATTTTGACCCTAGAAAGAGTGACAAAGCTGTTTACTGCTTCGAATCAATAGTTTCTCTCGGTTTTAGCCTGTTTTTTTGGGTTTAAGCCTGTTTTGGAATAAACGGGTTTAAGTGTTGTCTAAACATTCCAAATTCATCCCGGACTCTTACAATTAGTCAAATGCATTGGACTGTCACACATTCTGACCCTAGAAATAGTAACAGAGCTGTTTACTGTTTCGAATCAAGTTTTCTCGGTTTTAGCCTGTTTCGGGACAAAATGGGTATATGGTGGCTAAACACTCCAAATTCAACCTGAACTCTTCTAATTAGTCAAATGCATTGGATTTTTACATATTTTGACCTTAGAAAGAGTAACATAGCTGTTTACTGCTACGAATCAATGTTTTCTCTTGGTTTTAGCCTGTTTTTTTGGTTTAAGCCTGTTTTGGGATAAAATGGGTTTAAGTGTTGTCTAAACACTCCAAATTCATCCCGAACTCTTACAATTAGTCAAATGCATTGGAATGTCACACATTCTGACCCTAGAAACAGTAAAAATGCTGTTTACTGCTTAGAATCAATGTTTTCTCGGTTTTAGCCTGTTTCGGGACAAAATGGGTAAAAGTGGTGTCTAAACACTCGAAATTCAACCCGAACTCTTGTAATTAGTCAAATGCATTGGATTGTTACATATTTGACCCTAGAAAGAGTAACATAGCTGTTTAGTGCTTCAAATTAATGTTTTCTCTCGGTTTTAGCATGTTTTCTCGGGTTTAGCCTGTTTCGGGACAAAATGGGTATAAGTGGTGGCTAAACACTCCAAATTCAACCTGAACTCTTGTAATTAGTCAAATGCATTGGATTGTTACATATTTTGACCCTATAAAGAGTAACAAAGCTGTTTACTGTTTCGAATCAATATTTTCTCTCGGTTTTATCCTGTTTTTTTGGGTTAAGCCTGTTTTGGGATAAACGGGTTGAAGTGTTGTCTAAACACTCCAAATTCATCCCGAACTCTTACAACTATTCAAATGCATTGCACTGTCACACATTCTGACCCTAGAAATAGTAACAGAGCTATTTACTGCTTCGAATCAATGTTTTCTCGGTTTCAGCCTGTTTTAGGACAATATGGGTAAAAGTGGTGTCTAAACACTCCAAATTCAACCCGAACTCTTATAATTAGTCAAATGCATTGGATTGTTACATATTTTGACCCTAGAAAGAGTGACAAAGCTGTTTACTGCTTCGAATCAATATTTTCTCTCGGTTTTAGCCTGTTTTTTTGGGTTTAAGCCTGTTTTGGAATAAACGGGTTTAAGTGTTGTCTAAACATTCCAAATTCATCCCGGACTCTTACAATTAGTCAAATGCATTGGACTGTCACACATTCTGACCCTAGAAATAGTAACAGAGCTGTTTACTGTTTCGAATCAAGTTTTCTCGGTTTTAGCCTGTTTCGGGACAAAATGGGTATATGGTGGCTAAACACTCCAAATTCAACCTGAACTCTTCTAATTAGTCAAATGCATTGGATTTTTACATATTTTGACCTTAGAAAGAGTAACATAGCTGTTTACTGCTACGAATCAATGTTTTCTCTTGGTTTTAGCCTGTTTTTTTGGTTTAAGCCTGTTTTGGGATAAAATGGGTTTAAGTGTTGTCTAAACACTCCAAATTCATCCCGAACTCTTACAATTAGTCAAATGCATTGGAATGTCACACATTCTGACCCTAGAAACAGTAAAAATGCTGTTTACTGCTTAGAATCAATGTTTTCTCGGTTTTAGCCTGTTTCGGGACAAAATGGGTAAAAGTGGTGTCTAAACACTCGAAATTCAACCCGAACTCTTGTAATTAGTCAAATGCATTGGATTGTTACATATTTGACCCTAGAAAGAGTAACATAGCTGTTTAGTGCTTCAAATTAATGTTTTCTCTCGGTTTTAGCATGTTTTCTCGGGTTTAGCCTGTTTCGGGACAAAATGGGTATAAGTGGTGGCTAAACACTCCAAATTCAACCTGAACTCTTGTAATTAGTCAAATGCATTGGATTGTTACATATTTTGACCCTATAAAGAGTAACAAAGCTGTTTACTGTTTCGAATCAATATTTTCTCTCGGTTTTATCCTGTTTTTTTGGGTTAAGCCTGTTTTGGGATAAACGGGTTGAAGTGTTGTCTAAACACTCCAAATTCATCCCGAACTCTTACAACTATTCAAATGCATTGCACTGTCACACATTCTGACCCTAGAAATAGTAACAGAGCTATTTACTGCTTCGAATCAATGTTTTCTCGGTTTCAGCCTGTTTTAGGACAATATGGGTAAAAGTGGTGTCTAAACACTCCAAATTCAACCCGAACTCTTATAATTAGTCAAATGCATTGGATTGTTACATATTTTGACCCTAGAAAGAGTGACAAAGCTGTTTACTGCTTCGAATCAATATTTTCTCTCGGTTTTAGCCTGTTTTTTTGGGTTTAAGCCTGTTTTGGAATAAACGGGTTTAAGTGTTGTCTAAACATTCCAAATTCATCCCGGACTCTTACAATTAGTCAAATGCATTGGACTGTCACACATTCTGACCCTAGAAATAGTAACAGAGCTGTTTACTGTTTCGAATCAAGTTTTCTCGGTTTTAGCCTGTTTCGGGACAAAATGGGTATATGGTGGCTAAACACTCCAAATTCAACCTGAACTCTTCTAATTAGTCAAATGCATTGGATTTTTACATATTTTGACCTTAGAAAGAGTAACATAGCTGTTTACTGCTACGAATCAATGTTTTCTCTTGGTTTTAGCCTGTTTTTTTGGTTTAAGCCTGTTTTGGGATAAAATGGGTTTAAGTGTTGTCTAAACACTCCAAATTCATCCCGAACTCTTACAATTAGTCAAATGCATTGGAATGTCACACATTCTGACCCTAGAAACAGTAAAAATGCTGTTTACTGCTTAGAATCAATGTTTTCTCGGTTTTAGCCTGTTTCGGGACAAAATGGGTAAAAGTGGTGTCTAAACACTCGAAATTCAACCCGAACTCTTGTAATTAGTCAAATGCATTGGATTGTTACATATTTGACCCTAGAAAGAGTAACATAGCTGTTTAGTGCTTCAAATTAATGTTTTCTCTCGGTTTTAGCATGTTTTCTCGGGTTTAGCCTGTTTCGGGACAAAATGGGTATAAGTGGTGGCTAAACACTCCAAATTCAACCTGAACTCTTGTAATTAGTCAAATGCACTGGATTGTTACATATTTTGACCTGTTTACTGCTACGAATCAATGTTTCCTCTCAGTTTTAGCCTGTTAATTAGTCCCATGCATTGGATTGTTAAATATTTTGACCCTAGAAATAGTAACAAAGCTGATAGCTGCTTCGAATCAAGTTTTCTCTATTTTAGCGTGTTTTCTCGGTTTAAACCTATTTTGGGATAAAACAGGTTTAAGTGTTGTCTAAACTCTCCAAATTCATCCCAAACTCTTACAATTAGTCAAATGCATTGGATTGTCACACATTTTTACCCTAGAAACAGTAACAAAGCTGTTTACTGCTTGGAATCAATGGTTGCTCGGTTTTACCATGTTTCTGGACAAAATTGGTATAAGTGTTGTCTAAAACACTTCAAATTCAACCCGAACTCTCATAATTAGTCAAATGCATTGGGTTGTTACATATTTTAACCCTATAAAGAGTAACAAAGCTGTTTACTGCTTCGAGTCAATGTTTTCTCCGTTTTAGCCTGTTTTCTCAGTTTAAGCATGTTTTTGGGTAAAATAGGTTTAAGTGTTGTCTAAACACTCCAAATTCATCCCAAACTTTTACAATTAGTCAAATATATTGGATTTTCACACATTCTGACCCTAGAAACAGTAACAAAGTTGTTGACTGCTTTTCTCGGTTTTAGCCTGTTTCGGGAAAAATGGGTATAAGTGTTGTCTAAACACTCCAAATTCATCCCGAACTCTTACAATTAGTCAAATGCATTGGAATGTCACACATTCTGACCCTAGAAACAGTAACAAAGCTGTTTACTGATTAGAGTCAATGTTTTCTTGGTTTTAGCCTGTTTCGGGACAAAATGGGTATAAGTGGTGGCTAAACACTCGAAATTCAACCCGAACTCTTGTAATTAGTCAAATGCATTGGATTGTTACATATTTGCCCCTAGAAAGAGTAACATAGCTGTTTAGTGCTTCAAATCAATGTTTTCTCTCGGTTTTAGCATGTTTTCTCGGGTTTAGCCTGTTTCTGGACAAAATGGGTATAAGTGGTGGCTAAACACTCCAAATTCAACCTGAACTCTTGTAATTAGTCAAATGCACTGGATTGTTACATATTTTGACCTGTTTACTGCTACAAATCAATGTTTTCTCTCGGTTTTAGCCTGTTAATTAGTCCCATGCATTGGATTGTTACATATTTTGACCCTAGAAATAGTAACAAAGCTGATAACTGCTTCGAATCAAGTTTTCTCTATTTTAGCGTGTTTTCTCGGTTTAAACCTATTTTGGGATAAAACAGGTTTAAGTGTTGTCTAAACACTCCAAATTCATCCCAAACTCTTACAATTAGTCAAATGCATTGGATTGTCACACATTTTTACCCTAGAAACAGTAACAAAGCTGTTTACTGCTTGGAATCAATGGTTGCTCGGTTTTACCATGTTTCTGGACAAAATTGGTATAAGTGTTGTCTAAAACACTTCAAATTCAACCCGAACTCTCATAATTAGTCAAATGCATTGGGTTGTTACATATTTTGACCCTATAAAGAGTAACAAAGCTGTTTACTGCTTCGAGTCAATGTTTTCTCCGTTTTAGCCTGTTTTCTCGGTTTAAGCATGTTTTTGGGTAAAATAGGTTTAAGTGTTGTCTAAACACTCCAAATTCATCCCAAACTTTTACAATTAGTCAAATATATTGGATTTTCACACATTCTGACCCTAGAAACAGTAACAAAGTTGTTTACTGCTTTTCTCGGTTTTAGCCTGTTTCGGGAAAAATGGGTATAAGTGTTGTCTAAACACTCCAAATTCAACCCGAATTCTTATAATTAGTCAAATGCATTGGATTGTCACACATTTGACCCTAGAAACAGTAACAAAGCTGTTTACTGATTAGAATCAATGTTTTCTTGGTTTTAACCTGTTTTGGGACAAAATGGGTATAAGTGCTGTCGAAAACACTTCAAATTTAACCCGAACTCTTATAATTAGTCAAATGCATTGGATTGTTACATATTTTGACCCTATAAACAGTAACAAAGCTGTTTACTGCTTCGATTCAATGTTTTCTCTCGGTTTTAGCATGTTTTCTCGGTTTGAGCCTGTTTTGGGATAAAACAGGTTTAAGTGTTGTCTAAACACTCTAAATTCATCCCAAAATCTTACAATTAGTCAAATGCATTGGAATGTCACACATTCTGACCCTAGAAACAGTAACAACGCTGTTTACTGCTTAGAATCAATGTTTTCTCGGTTTGAGCCTGTTTCGGGACAAAATGGGTATAAGTGTTGGCTAAACACTCCAAATTCAACCTGAACTCTTGTAATTAGTCAAATGCATTGGATTGTTACATATTTTGACCCTATAAAGAGTAACAAAGCTGTTTACTGTTTCGAATCAATATTTTCTCTCGGTTTTATCCTGTTTTTTTGGGTTAAGCCTATTTTGGGATAAACGGGTTGAAGTGTTGTCTAAACACTCCAAATTCATCCCGAACTCTTACAACTATTCAAATGCATTGCACTGTCACACATTCTGACCCTAGAAATAGTAACAGAGCTATTTACTGCTTCGAATCAATGTTTTCTCGGTTTTAGCCTGTTTTAGGACAATATGGGTAAAAGTGGTGTCTAAACACTCCAAATTCAACCCGAACTCTTATAATTAGTCAAATGCATTGGATTGTTACATATTTTGACCCTAGAAAGAGTAACAAAGATGTTTACTGCTTCGAATCAATATTTTCTCTCGGTTTTAGCCTGTTTTTTTGGGTTTAAGCCTGTTTTGGGATAAACGGGTTTAAGTGTTGTCTAAACATTCCAAATTCATCCCGAACTCTTACAATTAGTCAAATGCATTGGACTGTCACACATTCTGACCCTAGAAATAGTAACAAAGCTGTTTACTGTTTCGAATCAAGTTTTCTCGGTTTTAGCCTGTTTCGGGACAAAATGGGTATATGGTGGCTAAACACTCCAAATTCAACCTGAACTCTTCTAATTAGTCAAATGCATTGGATTTTTACATATTTTGACCTTAGAAAGAGTAACATAGCTGTTTACTGCTACGAATCAATGTTTTCTCTTGGTTTTAGCCTGTTTTTTTGGTTTAAGCCTGTTTTGGGATAAAATGGGTTTAAGTGTTGTCTAAACACTCCAAATTCATCCCGAACTCTTACAATTAGTCAAATGCATTGGAATGTCACACATTCTGACCCTAGAAACAGTAAAAATGCTGTTTACTGCTTAGAATCAATGTTTTCTCGGTTTTAGCCTGTTTCGGGACAAAATGGGTAAAAGTGGTGTCTAAACACTCGAAATTCAACCCGAACTCTTGTAATTAGTCAAATGCATTGGATTGTTACATATTTGACCCTAGAAAGAGTAACATAGCTGTTTAGTGCTTCAAATTAATGTTTTCTCTCGGTTTTAGCATGTTTACTCGGGTTTAGCCTGTTTCGGGACAAAATGGGTATAAGTGGTGGCTAAACACTCCAAATTCAACCTGAACTCTTGTAATTAGTCAAATGCACTGGATTGTTACATATTTTGACCTGTTTACTGCTACGAATCAATGTTTCCTCTCAGTTTTAGCCTGTTAATTAGTCCCATGCATTGGATTGTTACATATTTTGACCCTAGAAATAGTAACAAAGCTGATAGCTGCTTCGAATCAAGTTTTCTCTATTTTAGCGTGTTTTCTCGGTTTAAACCTATTTTGGGATAAAACAGGTTTAAGTGTTGTCTAAACTCTCCAAATTCATCCCAAACTCTTACAATTAGTCAAATGCATTGGATTGTCACACATTTTTACCCTAGAAACAGTAACAAAGCTGTTTACTGCTTGGAATCAATGGTTGCTCGGTTTTACCATGTTTCTGGACAAAATTGGTATAAGTGTTGTCTAAAACACTTCAAATTCAACCCGAACTCTCATAATTAGTCAAATGCATTGGGTTGTTACATATTTTAACCCTATAAAGAGTAACAAAGCTGTTTACTGCTTCGAGTCAATGTTTTCTCCGTTTTAGCCTGTTTTCTCGGTTTAAGCATGTTTTTGGGTAAAATAGGTTTAAGTGTTGTCTAAACACTCCAAATTCATCCCAAACTTTTACAATTAGTCAAATATATTGGATTTTCACACATTCTGACCCTAGAAACAGTAACAAAGTTGTTGACTGCTTTTCTCGGTTTTAGCCTGTTTCGGGAAAAATGGGTATAAGTGTTGTCTAAACACTCCAAATTCATCCCGAACTCTTACAATTAGTCAAATGCATTGGAATGTCACACATTCTGACCCTAGAAACAGTAACAAAGCTGTTTACTGATTAGAGTCAATGTTTTCTTGGTTTTAGCCTGTTTCGGGACAAAATGGGTATAAGTGGTGGCTAAACACTCGAAATTCAACCCGAACTCTTGTAATTAGTCAAATGCATTGGATTGTTACATATTTGCCCCTAGAAAGAGTAACATAGCTGTTTAGTGCTTCAAATCAATGTTTTCTCTCGGTTTTAGCATGTTTTCTCGGGTTTAGCCTGTTTCTGGACAAAATGGGTATAAGTGGTGGCTAAACACTCCAAATTCAACCTGAACTCTTGTAATTAGTCAAATGCACTGGATTGTTACATATTTTGACCTGTTTACTGCTACAAATCAATGTTTTCTCTCGGTTTTAGCCTGTTAATTAGTCCCATGCATTGGATTGTTACATATTTTGACCCTAGAAATAGTAACAAAGCTGATAACTGCTTCGAATCAAGTTTTCTCTATTTTAGCGTGTTTTCTCGGTTTAAACCTATTTTGGGATAAAACAGGTTTAAGTGTTGTCTAAACACTCCAAATTCATCCCAAACTCTTACAATTAGTCAAATGCATTGGATTGTCACACATTTTTACCCTAGAAACAGTAACAAAGCTGTTTACTGCTTGGAATCAATGGTTGCTCGGTTTTACCATGTTTCTGGACAAAATTGGTATAAGTGTTGTCTAAAACACTTCAAATTCAACCCGAACTCTCATAATTAGTCAAATGCATTGGGTTGTTACATATTTTGACCCTATAAAGAGTAACAAAGCTGTTTACTGCTTCGAGTCAATGTTTTCTCCGTTTTAGCCTGTTTTCTCGGTTTAAGCATGTTTTTGGGTAAAATAGGTTTAAGTGTTGTCTAAACACTCCAAATTCATCCCAAACTTTTACAATTAGTCAAATATATTGGATTTTCACACATTCTGACCCTAGAAACAGTAACAAAGTTGTTTACTGCTTTTCTCGGTTTTAGCCTGTTTCGGGAAAAATGGGTATAAGTGTTGTCTAAACACTCCAAATTCAACCCGAATTCTTATAATTAGTCAAATGCATTGGATTGTCACACATTTGACCCTAGAAACAGTAACAAAGCTGTTTACTGATTAGAATCAATGTTTTCTTGGTTTTAACCTGTTTTGGGACAAAATGGGTATAAGTGCTGTCGAAAACACTTCAAATTTAACCCGAACTCTTATAATTAGTCAAATGCATTGGATTGTTACATATTTTGACCCTATAAACAGTAACAAAGCTGTTTACTGCTTCGATTCAATGTTTTCTCTCGGTTTTAGCATGTTTTCTCGGTTTGAGCCTGTTTTGGGATAAAACAGGTTTAAGTGTTGTCTAAACACTCTAAATTCATCCCAAAATCTTACAATTAGTCAAATGCATTGGAATGTCACACATTCTGACCCTAGAAACAGTAACAACGCTGTTTACTGCTTAGAATCAATGTTTTCTCGGTTTGAGCCTATTTCGGGACAAAATGGGTATAAGTGTTGGCTAAACACTCCAAATTCAACCTGAACTCTTGTAATTAGTCAAATGCATTAGATTGTTACATATTTTGACCCTATAAAGAGTAACAAAGCTGTTTACTGTTTCGAATCAATATTTTCTCTCGGTTTTATCCTGTTTTTTTGGGTTAAGCCTGTTTTGGGATAAACGGGTTGAAGTGTTGTCTAAACACTCCAAATTCATCCCGAACTCTTACAACTATTCAAATGCATTGCACTGTCACACATTCTGACCCTAGAAATAGTAACAGAGCTATTTACTGCTTCGAATCAATGTTTTCTCGGTTTTAGCCTGTTTTAGAACAATATGGGTAAAAGTGGTGTCTAAACACTCCAAATTCAACCCGAACTCTTATAATTAGTCAAATGCATTGGATTGTTACATATTTTGCCCTAGAAAGAGTAACAAAGCTGTTTACTGCTTCGAATCAATATTTTCTCTCGGTTTTAGCCTGTTTTTTTGGGTTTAAGCCTGTTTTGGGATAAACGGGTTTAAGTGTTGTCTAAACATTCCAAATTCATCCCGAACTCTTACAATTAGTCAAATGCATTGGACTGTCACACATTCTGACCCTAGAAATAGTAACAGAGCTGTTTACTGTTTCGAATCAAGTTTTCTCGGTTTTAGCCTGTTTCGGGACAAAATAGGTATATGGTGGCTAAACACTCCAAATTCAACCTGAACTCTTCTAATTAGTCAAATGCATTGGATTTTTACATATTTTGACCTTAGAAAGAGTAACATAGCTGTTTACTGCTACGAATCAATGTTTTCTCTTGGTGTTAGCCTGTTTTGGGATAAAATGGGTTTAAGTGTTGTCTAAACACTCCAAATTCATCCCGAACTCTTACAATTAGTCAAATGCATTGGATTGTTACATATTTGACCCTAGAAAGAGTAAAAATGCTGTTTACTGCTTAGAATCAATGTTTTCTCGGTTTTAGCCTGTTTCGGGACAAAATGGGTATAAGTGGTGGCTAAACACTCGAAATTCAACCCGAACTCTTGTAATTAGTCAAATGCATTGGATTGTTACATATTTGACCCTAGAAAGAGTAACATAGCTGTTTAGTGCTTCAAATTAATGTTTTCTCTCGGTTTTAGCATGTTTTCTCGGGTTTAGCTTTTTCGGGACAAAATGGGTATAAGTGGTGGCTAAACACTCCAAATTCAACCTGAACTCTTGTAATTAGTCAAATGCACTGGATTGTTACATATTTTGACCTGTTTACTGCTACGAATCAATGTTTTCTCTCGGTTTTAGCCTGTTAATTAGTCCCATGCATTGGATTGTTACATATTTTGACCCTAGAAATAGTAACAAAGCTGATAACTGCTTCGAATCAAGTTTTCTCTATTTTAGCGTGTTTTCTCGGTTTAAACCTATTTTGGGATAAAACAGGTTTAAGTGTTGTCTAAACACTCCAAATTCATCCCGAACTCTTACAACTATTCAAATGCATTGCACTGTCACACATTCTGACCCTAGAAATAGTAACAGAGCTATTTACTGCTTCGAATCAATGTTTTCTCGGTTTTAGCCTGTTTTAGAACAATATGGGTAAAAGTGGTGTCTAAACACTCCAAATTCAACCCGAACTCTTATAATTAGTCAAATGCATTGGATTGTTACATATTTTGCCCTAGAAAGAGTAACAAAGCTGTTTACTGCTTCGAATCAATATTTTCTCTCGGTTTTAGCCTGTTTTTTTGGGTTTAAGCCTGTTTTGGGATAAACGGGTTTAAGTGTTGTCTAAACATTCCAAATTCATCCCGAACTCTTACAATTAGTCAAATGCATTGGACTGTCACACATTCTGACCCTAGAAATAGTAACAGAGCTGTTTACTGTTTCGAATCAAGTTTTCTCGGTTTTAGCCTGTTTCGGGACAAAATAGGTATATGGTGGCTAAACACTCCAAATTCAACCTGAACTCTTCTAATTAGTCAAATGCATTGGATTTTTACATATTTTGACCTTAGAAAGAGTAACATAGCTGTTTACTGCTACGAATCAATGTTTTCTCTTGGTGTTAGCCTGTTTTGGGATAAAATGGGTTTAAGTGTTGTCTAAACACTCCAAATTCATCCCGAACTCTTACAATTAGTCAAATGCATTGGATTGTTACATATTTGACCCTAGAAAGAGTAAAAATGCTGTTTACTGCTTAGAATCAATGTTTTCTCGGTTTTAGCCTGTTTCGGGACAAAATGGGTATAAGTGGTGGCTAAACACTCGAAATTCAACCCGAACTCTTGTAATTAGTCAAATGCATTGGATTGTTACATATTTGACCCTAGAAAGAGTAACATAGCTGTTTAGTGCTTCAAATTAATGTTTTCTCTCGGTTTTAGCATGTTTTCTCGGGTTTAGCTTTTTCGGGACAAAATGGGTATAAGTGGTGGCTAAACACTCCAAATTCAACCTGAACTCTTGTAATTAGTCAAATGCACTGGATTGTTACATATTTTGACCTGTTTACTGCTACGAATCAATGTTTTCTCTCGGTTTTAGCCTGTTAATTAGTCCCATGCATTGGATTGTTACATATTTTGACCCTAGAAATAGTAACAAAGCTGATAACTGCTTCGAATCAAGTTTTCTCTATTTTAGCGTGTTTTCTCGGTTTAAACCTATTTTGGGATAAAACAGGTTTAAGTGTTGTCTAAACACTCCAAATTCATCCCAAACTCTTACAATTAGTCAAATGCATTGGATTGTCACACATTTTTACCCTAGAAACAGTAACAAAGCTGTTTACTGCTTGGAATCAATGGTTGCTCGGTTTTACCATGTTTCTGGACAAAATTGGTATAAGTGTTGTCTAAAACACTTCAAATTCAACCCGAACTCTCATAATTAGTCCAATGCATTGGGTTGTTACATATTTTGACCCTATAAAGAGTAACAAAGCTGTTTACTGCTTCGAGTCAATGTTTTCTCCGTTTTAGCCTGTTTTCTCGGTTTAAGCATGTTTTTGGGTAAAATAGGTTTAAGTGTTGTCTAAACACTCCAAATTCATCCCAAACTTTTACAATTAGTCAAATATATTGGATTTTCACACATTCTGACCCTAGAAACAGTAACAAAGTTGTTTACTGCTTTTCTCGGTTTTAGCCTGTTTCGGGAAAAATGGGTATAAGTGTTGTCTAAACACTCCAAATTCATCCCGAACTCTTACAATTAGTCAAATGCATTGGAATGTCACACATTCTGACCCTAGAAACAGTAAAAATGCTGTTTACTGCTTAGAATCAATGTTTTCTCGGTTTTAGCCTGTTTCGGGACAAAATGGGTATAAGTGGTGGCTAAACACTCGAAATTCAACCCGAACTCTTGTAATTAGTCAAATGCATTGGATTGTTACATATTTGACCCTAGAAAGAGTAACATTGCTGTTTAGTGCTTCAAATTAATGTTTTCTCTCGGTTTTAGCATGTTTTCTCGGGTTTAGCCTGTTTCGGGACAAAATGGGTATAAGTGGTGGCTAAACACTCCAAATTCAACCTGAACTCTTGTAATTAGTCAAATGCACTGGATTGTTACATATTTTGACCTGTTTACTGCTACGAATCAATGTTTTCTCTCGGTTTTAGCCTGTTAATTAGTCCCATGCATTGGATTGTTACATATTTTGACCCTAGAAATAGTAACAAAGCTGATAACTGCTTCGAATCAAGTTTTCTCTATTTTAGCGTGTTTTCTCGGTTTAAACCTATTTTGGGATAAAAGAGGTTTAAGTGTTGTCTAAACACTCCAAATTCATCCCAAACTCTTACAATTAGTCAAATGCATTGGATTGTCACACATTTTTACCCTAGAAACAGTAACAAAGCTGTTTACTGCTTGGAATCAATGGTTGCTCGGTTTTACCATGTTTCTGGACAAAATTGGTATAAGTGTTGTCTAAAACACTTCAAATTCAACCCGAACTCTCATAATTAGTCCAATGCATTGGGTTGTTACATATTTTGACCCTATAAAGAGTAACAAAGCTGTTTACTGCTTCGAGTCAATGTTTTCTCCGTTTTAGCCTGTTTTCTCGGTTTAAGCATGTTTTGGGGTAAAATAGGTTTAAGTGTTGTCTAAACACTCCAAATTCATCCCAAACTCTTACAATTAGTCAAATGCATTGGATTGTCACACATTTTTACCCTAGAAACAGTAACAAAGCTGTTTACTGCTTGGAATCAATGGTTGCTCGGTTTTACCATGTTTCTGGACAAAATTGGTATAAGTGTTGTCTAAAACACTTCAAATTCAACCGGAACTCTCATAATTAGTCCAATGCATTGGGTTGTTACATATTTTGACCCTATAAAGAGTAACAAAGCTGTTTACTGCTTCGAGTCAATGTTTTCTCCGTTTTAGCCTGTTTTCTCGGTTTAAGCATGTTTTTGGGTAAAATAGGTTTAAGTGTTGTCTAAACACTCCAAATTCATCCCAAACTTTTACAATTAGTCAAATATATTGGATTTTCACACATTCTGACCCTAGAAACAGTAACAAAGTTGTTTACTGCTTTTCTTGGTTTTAGCCTGTTTCGGGAAAAATGGGTATAAGTGTTGTCTAAACACTCCAAATTCAACCCGAATTCTTATAATTAGTCAAATGCATTGGATTGTCACACATTTGACCCTAGAAACAGTAACAAAGCTGTTTACTGATTAGAATCAATGTTTTCTTGGTTTTAACCTGTTTTGGGACAAAATGGGTATAAGTGTTGTCGAAAACACTTCAAATTTAACCCGAACTCTTATAATTAGTCAAATGCATTGGATTGTTACATATTTTGACCCTATAAACAGTAACAAAGCTGTTTACTGCTTCGATTCAATGTTTTCTCTCGGTTTTAGCATGTTTTCTCGGTTTAAGCCTGTTTTGGGATAAAACAGGTTTAAGTGTTGTCTAAACACTCTAAATTCATCCCAAAATCTTACAATTAGTCAAATGCATTGGAATGTCACACATTCTGACCCTAGAAACAGTAACAACGCTGTTTACTGCTTAGAATCAATGTTTTCTCGGTTTTAGCCTGTTTCGGGACAAAATGGGTATAAGTGTTGGCTAAACACTCCAAATTCAACCTGAACTCTTGTAATTAGTCAAATGCATTGGATTGTTACATATTTTGACCCTATAAAGAGTAACAAAGCTGTTTACTGTTTCGAATCAATATTTTCTCTCGGTTTTATCCTGTTTTTTTGGGTTAAGCCTGTTTTGGGATAAACGGGTTGAAGTGTTGTCTAAACACTCCAAATTCATCCCGAACTCTTACAACTATTCAAATGCATTGCATTGTCACACATTCTGACCCTAAAAATAGTAACAAAGCTATTTACTGCTTCGAATCAATGTTTTCTCGGTTTTAGCCTGTTTTAGGACAATATGGGTAAAAGTGGTGTCTAAACACTCCAAATTTAACCCGAACTCTTATAATTAGTCAAATGCATTGGATTGTTACATATTTTGACCCTAGAAACAGTAACAAAGCTGTTTACTGATTAGAATCAATATTTTCTCTCGGTTTTAGCCTGTTTTTTTGGGTTTAAGCCTGTTTTGGGATAAACGGGTTTAAGTGTTGTCTAAACATTCCAAATTCATCCCGAACTCTTACAATTAGTCAAATGCATTGGACTGTCACACATTCTGACCCTAGAAATAGTTACAGAGCTGTTTACTGTTTCGAATCAAGTTTTCTCGGTTTTAGCCTGTTTCGGGACAAAATGGGTATATGGTGGCTAAACACTCCAAATTCAACCTGAACTCTTCTAATTAGTCAAATGCATTGTATTTTTACATATTTTGACCTTAGAAAGAGTAACATAGCTGTTTACTGCTACGAATCAATGTTTTCTCTTGGTTTTAGCCTGTTTTTTTGGTTTAAGCCTGTTTTGGGATAAAATGGGTTTAAGTGTTGTCTAAACACTCCAAATTCATCCCGAACTCTTACAATTAGTCAAATGCATTGGAATGTCACACATTCTGACCCTAGAAACAGTAAAAATGCTGTTTACTGCTTAGAATCAATGTTTTCTCGGTTTTAGCCTGTTTCGGGACAAAATGGGTATAAGTGGTGGCTAAACACTCGAAATTCAACCCGAACTCTTGTAATTAGTCAAATGCATTGGATTGTTACATATTTGACCCTAGAAAGAGTAACATAGCTGTTTAGTGCTTCAAATTAATGTTTTCTCTCGGTTTTAGCATGTTTTCTCGGGTTTAGCCTGTTTCGGGACAAAATGGGTATAAGTGGTGGCTAAACACTCCAAATTCAACCTGAACTCTTGTAATTAGTCAAATGCACTGGATTGTTACATATTTTGACCTGTTTACTGCTACGAATCAATGTTTTCTCTCGGTTTTAGCCTGTTAATTAGTCCCATGCATTGGATTGTTACATATTTTGACCCTAGAAATAGTAACAAAGCTGATAACTGCTTCGAATCAAGTTTTCTCTATTTTAGCGTGTTTTCTCGGTTTAAACCTATTTTGGGATAAAAGAGGTTTAAGTGTTGTCTAAACACTCCAAATTCATCCCAAACTCTTACAATTAGTCAAATGCATTGGATTGTCACACATTTTTACCCTAGAAACAGTAACAAAGCTGTTTACTGCTTGGAATCAATGGTTGCTCGGTTTTACCATGTTTCTGGACAAAATTGGTATAAGTGTTGTCTAAAACACTTCAAATTCAACCCGAACTCTCATAATTAGTCAAATGCATTGGGTTGTTACATATTTTGACCCTATAAAGAGTAACAAAGATGTTTACTGCTTCGAGTCAATATTTTCTCCGTTTTAGCCTGTTTTCTCGGTTTAAGCATGTTTTTGGGTAAAATAGGTTTAAGTGTTGTCTAAACACTCCAAATTCATCCCAAACTTTTACAATTAGTCAAATATATTGGATTTTCACACATTCTGACCCTAGAAACAGTAACAAAGTTGTTTACTGCTTTTCTCGGTTTTAGCCTGTTTCGGGAAAAATGGGTATGTGTTGTCTAAACACTCCAAATTCATCCCGAACTCTTACAATTAGTCAAATGCATTGGAATGTCACACATTCTGACCCTAGAAACAGTAACAAAGCTGTTTACTAATTAGAATCAATGTTTTCTCGGTTTTAGCCTGTTTCGGGACAAAATGGGTATAAGTGGTGGCTAAACACTCGAAATTCAACCCGAACTCTTGTAATTAGTCAAATGCATTGGATTGTTACATATTTGCCCCTAGAAAGAGTAACATAGCTGTTTAGTGCTTCAAATCAATGTTTTCTCTCGGTTTTAGCATGTTTTCTCGGGTTTAGCCTGTTTCTGGACAAAATGGGTATAAGTGGTGGCTAAACACTCCAAATTCAACCTGAACTCTTGTAATTAGTCAAATGCACTGGATTGTTACATATTTTGACCTGTTTACTGCTACAAATCAATGTTTTCTCTCGGTTTTAGCCTGTTAATTAGTCCCGTGCATTGGATTGTTACATATTTTGACCCTAGAAATAGTAACAAAGCTGATAACTGCTTCGAATCAAGTTTTCTCTATTTTAGGGTGTTTTCTCGGTTTAAACCTATTTTGGGATAAAACAGGTTTAAGTTTTGTCTAAACACTCCAAATTCATCACAAACTCTTACAATTAGTCAAATGCATTGGATTGTCACACATTTTTACCCTAGAAACAGTAACAAAGCTGTTTACTGCTTGGAATCAATGGTTGCTCGGTTTTACCATGTTTCTGGACAAAATTGGTATAAGTGTTGTCTAAAACACTTCAAATTCAACCCGAACTCTCATAATTAGTCAAATGCATTGGGTTGTTACATATTTTGACCCTATAAAGAGTAACAAAGCTGTTTACTGCTTCGAGTCAATGTTTTCTCCGTTTTAGCCTGTTTTCTCGGTTTAAGCATGTTTTTGGGTAAAATAGGTTTAAGTGTTGTCTAAACACTCCAATTTCATCCCAAACTTTTACAATTAGTCAAATATATTGGATTTTCACACATTCTGACCCTAGAAACAGTAACAAAGTTGTTTACTGCTTTTCTCGGTTTTAGCCTGTTTCGGGAAAAATGGGTATAAGTGTTGTCTAAACACTCCAAATTCAACCCGAATTGTTATAATTAGTCAAATGCATTGGATTGTCACACATTTGACCCTAGAAACAGTAACAAAGCTGTTTACTGATTAGAATCAATGTTTTCTTGGTTTTAACCTGTTTTGGGACAAAATGGGTATAAGTGTTGTCGAAAACACTTCAAATTTAACCCGAACTCTTATAATTAGTCAAATGCATTGGATTGTTACATATTTTGACCCTATAAACAGTAACAAAGCTGTTTACTGCTTCGATTCAATGTTTTCTCGGTTTTAGCATGTTTTCTCGGTTTAAGCCTGTTTTGGGATAAAACAGATTTAAGTGTTGTCTAAACATTCCAAATTCATCCCAAAATCTTACAATTAGTCAAACGCATTCGATTGTCACACATTCTGACCCTAGAAAAAGTAACAAATCTTTTTACCGCTTCGTATCAATGTTTTCTCGGTTTTAGCCTCTTTTTGGACAAAATGGGTGTAAGTGTTGTCTAAACACTCCAAATTCAAGCCGAACTCTCATAATTAGTCAAATGCATTGGGTTGTTACATATTTTGACCCTATAAAGGGTAACAAAGCTGTTTACTGCTTCGAGTCAATGTTTTCTCCGTTTTAGCCTGTTTTCTCGGTTTAAGCATGTTTTGGGGTAAAATAGGTTTAAGTGTTGTCTAAACACTCCAAATTTATCACAAAATCTTATAATTAGTCAAATGCATTGGATTGTCCCACATTCTGACCCTAGAAACAGTAGCAAATCTCTTTACTGGTTCGAATCAATGTTTTCTCGGTTTTTGCCAGTTTTGGGACAAAATGGGTGTAAGTGTTGTCTAAACACTCAAAATTCATCCCAAACTCTGATAATTAGTCCAATGCATTTGATTGTTACATATCTTGACCATAGAAATCGTAACAAATCTGATTATTGCTTTGAATCAATGTTTTCTCCGTTTTAGCCTTTTTCTCGGTTTTAGCCTGTTTTGGGACAAATGGGTGTAAGTGTTGTCTAAACACTCCAAATTCAACCCGAACTCTTCTAATTAGTCCCATGCATTGGATTGTTACATATTTTGACCCTAGAAATAGTAACAAAGCTGATAACTGCATCGAATCAACGTTTTCTCTATTTTAGCGTGTTTTCTCGGTTTAAACCTATTTTGGGATAAAACAGGTTTAAGTGTTGTCTAAACACTCCAAATTCATCCCAAACTCTTACAATTAGTCAAATGCATTGGATTGTCACACATTTTTACCCTAGAAACAGTAACAATTCTGTTTACTGCTTGGAATCAATGGTTGCTCGGTTTTACCATGTTTCTGGACAAAATTGGTATAAGTGTTGTCTAAAACACTTCAAATTCAACCCAAACTCTCATAATTAGTCAAATGCATTGGGTTGTTACATATTTTGACCCTATAAAGAGTAACAAAGCTGTTTACTGCTTCGAGTCAATGTTTTCTCCGTTTTAGCCTGTTTTCTCGGTTTAAGCATGTTTTTGGGTAAAATAGGTTTAAGTGTTGTCTAAACACTCCAAATTCATCCCAAACTTTTACAATTAGTCAAATATATTGGATTTTCACACATTCTGACCCTAGAAACAGTAACAAAGTTGTTTACTGCTTTTCTCGGTTTTAGCCTGTTTCGGGAAAAATGGGTATAAGTGTTGTCTAAAACACTTCAAATTTAACCCGAACTCTTATAATTAGTCAAATGCATTGGATTGTTACATATTTTGACCCTATAAACAGTAACAAAGCTGTTTACTGCTTCGAGTCAATGTTTTCTCGGTTTTAGCATGTTTTCTCGGTTTAAGCCTATTTTGGGATAAACCAGGTTTAAGTGTTGTCTAAACATTCCAAATTCATCCCAAAATCTTACAATTAGTCAAACGCATTCGATTGTCACACATTCTGACCCTAGAAAAAGTAACAAATCTGTTTACTGCTTCGTATCAATGTTTTCTCGGTTTTAGCCTGTTTTGGGACAAAATGGGTGTAAGTGTTGTCTAGACACTCCAAATTCATCCCAAACTCTTAAAATTTAGTCCCGTGCATTGGATTGTTACATATTTTGACACTAGAAATAGTAACAAACCTGATTACTGCTTCGAATCAATGTTTTCTCGGTTTTAGCATGTTTTCTCGGTTTAAGCCTGTTTTGGGATAAAACAGGTTTAAGTGTTGTCTAAACACTCCAAATTAATCCCAAAATCTTTCAATTAGTCTAATGCATTGTATTGTCACACATTCTGACCCTAGAAACAGTAACAAAGCTGTTTACTGCTTCGAATCAATGTTTTCTCGGTTTTTAGCCTGTTTTGGGACAAAATGGGTGTAAGTGTTGTCTAAACACTCCAAATTCAACCCGAACTCTTATAATTAGTCCCATGCATTGGATTGTTACATATTTTGACCCTAGAAATAGTAACAAAGCTGATAACTGCTTCGAATCAACGTTTTCTCTATTTTAGCGTGTTTTCTCGGTTTAAACCTATTTTGGGATAAAACAGGTTTAAGTGTTGTCTAAACACTCCAAATTCATCCCAAACTCTTACAATTAGTCAAATGCATTGGATTGTCACACATTTTTACCCTAGAAACAGTAACAATTCTGTTTACTGCTTGGAATCAATGGTTGCTCGGTTTTACCATGTTTCTGGACAAAATTGGTATAAGTGTTGTCTAAAACACTTCAAATTCAACCCGAACTCTCATAATTAGTCAAATGCATTGGGTTGTTACATATTTTGACCCTATAAAGAGTAACAAAGCTGTTTACTGCTTCGAGTCAATGTTTTCACCGTTTTAGCCTGTTTTCTCGGTTTAAGCATGTTTTTGGGTAAAATAGGTTTAAGTGTTGTCTAAACACTCCAAATTCATCCCAAACTTTTACAATTAGTCAAATATATTGGATTTTCACACATTCTGACCCTAGAAACAGTAACAAAGTTGTTTACTGCTTTTCTCGGTTTTAGCCTGTTTCGGGAAAAATGGGTATAAGTGTTGTCTAAAACACTTCAAATTTAACCCGAACTCTTATAATTAGTCAAATGCATTGGATTGTTACATATTTTGACCCTATAAACAGTAACAAAGCTGTTTACTGCTTCGAGTCAATGTTTTCTCGGTTTTAGCATGTTTTCTCGGTTTAAGCCTGTTTTGGGATAAACCAGGTTTAAGTGTTGTCTAAACATTCCAAATTCATCCCAAAATCTTACAATTAGTCAAACGCATTCGATTGTCACACATTCTGACCCTAGAAAAAGTAACAAATCTGTTTACTGCTTCGTATCAATGTTTTCTTGGTTTTAGCCTGTTTTGGGACAAAATGGGTGTAAGTGTTGTCTAAACACTCCAAATTCATCCCAAACTCTTAAAATTTAGTCCCGTGCATTGGATTGTTACATATTTTGACACTAGAAATAGTAACAAAGCTGATAACTGCTTCGAATCAATGTTTTCTCGGTTTTAGCATGTTTTCTCGGTTTAAGCCTGTTTTGGGATAAAACAGGTTTAAGTGTTGTCTAAGCACTCCAAATTAATCCCAAAATCTTGCAATTAGTCTAATGCATTGTATTGTCACACATTCTGACCCTAGAAACAGTAACAAAGCTGTTTACTGCTTCGAATCATTGTTTTCTCGGTTTTAGCCTGTTTTGGGACAAAATGGGTGTAAGTGTTGTCTAAACACTCCAAATTCAACCCGAACTCTTATAATTAGTCCCATGCATTGGATTGTTACATATTTTGACCCTAGAAATAGTAACAAAGCTGATAACTGCTTCGAATCAACGTTTTCTCTATTTTAGCGTGTTTTCTCGGTTTAAACCTATTTTGGGATAAACAGGTTTAAGTGTTGTCTAAACACTCCAAATTCATCCCAAACTCTTACAATTAGTCAAATGCATTGGATTTTCACACATTTTTACCCTAGAAACAGTAACAAAGCTGTTTACTGCTTGGAATCAATGGTTGCTCGGTTTTACCATGTTTCTGGACAAAATTGGTATAAGTGTTGTCTAAAACACTTCAAATTCAACCCAAACTCTAATAATTAGTCAAATGCATTGGGTTGTTACATATTTTGACCCTATAAAGAGTAACAAAGCTGTTTACTGCTTCGAGTCAATGTTTTCTCCGTTTTAGCCTGTTTTCTCGGTTTAAGCATGTTTTTGGGTAAAATAGGTTTAAGTGTTGTCTAAACACTCCAATTTCATCCCAAACTTTTACAATTAGTCAAATATATTGGATTTTCACACATTCTGACCCTAGAAACAGTAACAAAGTTGTTTACTGCTTTTCTCGGTTTTAGCCTGTTTCGGGAAAAATGGGTATAAGTGTTGTCTAAACACTCCAAATTCAACCCGAATTGTTATAATTAGTCAAATGCATTGGATTGTCACACATTTGACCCTAGAAACAGTAACAAAGCTGTTTACTGATTAGAATCAATGTTTTCTTGGTTTTAACCTGTTTTGGGACAAAATGGGTATAAGTGTTGTCGAAAACACTTCAAATTTAACCCGAACTCTTATAATTAGTCAAATGCATTGGACTGTTACATATTTTGACCCTATAAACAGTAACAAAGCTGTTTACTGCTTCGATTCAATGTTTTCTCGGTTTTAGCATGTTTTCTCGGTTTAAGCCTGTTTTGGGATAAAACAGATTTAAGTGTTGTCTAAACATTCCAAATTCATCCCAAAATCTTACAATTAGTCAAACGCATTCAATTGTCACACATTCTGACCCTAGAAAAAGTAACAAATCTGTTTACTGCTTCGTATCAATGTTTTCTCGGTTTTAGCCTGTTTTGGGACAAAATGGGTGTAAGTGTTGTCTAAACACTCCAAATTCATCCCAAACTCTTAAAATTTAGTCCCGTGCATTGGATTGTTACATATTTTGACACTAGAAATAGTAACAAACCTGATTACTGCTTCGAATCAATGTTTTCTCGGTTTTAGCATGTTTTCTCGGTTTAAGCCTGTTTTGGGATAAAACAGGTTTAAGTGTTGTCTAAACACTCCAAATTAATCCCAAAATCTTTCAATTAGTCTAATGCATTGTATTGTCACACATTCTGACCCTAGAAACAGTAACAAAGCTGTTTACTGCTTCGAATCAATGTTTTCTCGGTTTTAGCCTGTTTTGGGACAAAATGGGTGTAAGTGTTGTCTAAACACTCCAAATTCAACCCGAACTCTTATAATTAGTCCCATGCATTGGATTGTTACATATTTTGACCCTAGAAATAGTAACAAAGCTGATAACTGCTTCGAATCAACGTTTTCTCTATTTTAGCGTGTTTTCTCGGTTTAAACCTATTTTGGGATAAAACAGGTTTAAGTGTTGTCTAAACACTCCAAATTCATCCCAAACTCTTACAATTAGTCAAATGCATTGGATTGTCACACATTTTTACCCTAGAAACAGTAACAATTCTGTTTACTGCTTGGAATCAATGGTTGCTCGGTTTTGCCATGTTTCTGGACAAAATTGGTATAAGTGTTGTCTAAAACACTTCTAATTCAACCCGAACTCTCATAATTAGTCAAATGCATTGGGTTGTTACATATTTTGACCCTATAAAGAGTAACAAAGCTGTTTACTGCTTCGAGTCAATGTTTTCTCCGTTTTAGCCTGTTTTCTCGGTTTAAGCATGTTTTTGGGTAAAATAGGTTTAAGTGTTGTCTAAACACTCCAAATTCATCCCAAACTTTTACAATTAGTCAAATATATTGGATTTTCACACATTCTGACCCTAGAAACAGTAACAAAGTTGTTTACTGCTTTTCTCGGTTTTAGCCTGTTTCGGGAAAAATGGGTATAAGTGTTGTCTAAAACACTTCAAATTTAACCCGAACTCTTATAATTAGTCAAATGCATTGGATTGTTACATATTTTGACCCTATAAACAGTAACAAAGCTGTTTACTGCTTCGAGTCAATGTTTTCTCGGTTTTAGCATGTTTTCTCGGTTTAAGCCTGTTTTGGGATAAACCAGGTTTAAGTGTTGTCTAAACATTCCAAATTCATCCCAAAATCTTACAATTAGTCAAACGCATTCGATTGTCACACATTCTGACCCTAGAAAAAGTAACAAATCTGTTTACTGCTTCGTATCAATGTTTTCTCGGTTTTAGCCTGTTTTGGGACAAAATGGGTGTAAGTGTTGTCTAAACACTCCAAATTCATCCCAAACTCTTAAAATTTAGTCCCGTGCATTGGATTGTTACATATTTTGACACTAGAAATAGTAACAAAGCTGATAACTGCTTCGAATCAATGTTTTCTCGGTTTTAGCATGTTTTCTCGGTTTAAGCCTGTTTTGGGATAAAACAGGTTTAAGTGTTGTCTAAACACTCCAAATTAATCCCAAAATCTTGCAATTAGTCTAATGCATTGTATTGTCACACATTCTGACCCTAGAAACAGTAATAAAGCTGTTTACTGCTTCGAATCATTGTTTTCTCGGTTTTAGCCTGTTTTGGGACAAAATGGGTGTAAGTGTTGTCTAAACACTCCAAATTCAACCCGAACTCTTATAATTAGTCCCATGCATTGGATTGTTACATATTTTGACCCTAGAAATAGTAACAAAGCTGATAACTGCTTCGAATCAACGTTTTCTCTATTTTAGCGTGTTTTCTCGGTTTAAACCTATTTTGGGATAAAACAGGTTTAAGTGTTGTCTAAACACTCCAAATTCATCCCAAACTCTTACAATTAGTCAAATGCATTGGATTTTCACACATTTTTACCCTAGAAACAGTAACAAAGCTGTTTACTGCTTGGAATCAATGGTTGCTCGGTTTTACCATGTTTCTGGACAAAATTGGTATAAGTGTTGTCTAAAACACTTCAAATTCAACCCGAACTCTCATAATTAGTCAAATACATTGGTTTGTTACAAATTTTGACCCTATAAAGAGTAACAAAGCTGTTTACTGCTTCGAGTCAATGTTTTCTCCGTTTTAGCCTGTTTTCTCGGTTTAAGCATGTTTTTGGGTAAAATAGGTTTAAGTGTTGTCTAAACACTCCAAATTCATCCCAAACTTTTACAATTAGGCAAATATATTGGATTTTCACACATTCTGACCCTAGAAACAGTAACAAAGTTGTTTACTGCTTTTCTCGGTTTTAGCCTGTTTCGGGAAAAATGGGTATAAGTGTTGTCTAAACACTCCAAATTCAACCCGAATTCTTATAATTAGTCAAATGCATTGGATTGTCACACATTTGACCCTAGAAACAGTAATAAAGCTGTTTACTGATTAGAATCAATGTTTTCTTGGTTTTAACCTGTTTTGGGACAAAATGGGTATAAGTGTTGTCGAAAACACTTCAAATTTAACCCGAACTCTTATAATTAGTCAAATGCATTGAATTGATACATATTTTGACCCTATAAACAGTAACAAAGCTGTTTACTGCTTCGATTCAATGTTTTCTCGGTTTTAGCATGTTTTCTCGGTTTAAGCCTGTTTTGGGATAAAACAGGTTTAAGTGTTGTCTAAACATTCCAAATTCATCCCAAAATCTTACAATTAGTCAAACGCATTCGATTGTCACACATTCTGACCCTAGAAAAAGTAACAAATCTTTTTACCGCTTCGTATCAATGTTTTCTCGGTTTTAGCCTCTTTTTGGACAAAATGGGTGTAAGTGTTGTCTAAACACTCCAAATTCAACCCGAACTCTCATAATTAGTCAAATGCATTGGGTTGTTACATATTTTGACCCTATAAAGAGTAACAAAGCTGTTTACTGCTTCGAGTCAATGTTTTCTCCGTTTTAGCCTGTTTTCTCGGTTTAAGCATGTTTTGGGGTAAAATAGGTTTAAGTGTTGTCTAAACACTCCAAATTCATCCCAAACTCTTACAATTAGTCAAATGCATTGGATTGTCACACATTTTTACCCTAGAAACAGTAACAAAGCAGTTTACTGCTTGGAATCAATGGTTGCTCGGTTTTACCATGTTTCTGGACAAAATTGGTATAAGTGTTGTCTAAAACACTTCAAATTCAACCCGAACTCTCATAATTAGTCAAATGCATTGGGTTGTTACCTATTTTGACCCTATAAAGAGTAACAAAGCTGTTTACTGCTTCGAGTCAATGTTTTCTCCGTTTTAGCCTGTTTTCTCGGTTTAAGCATGTTTTTGGGTAAAATAGGTTTAAGTATTATCTAAACATTCCAAATTCATCCCAAACTTTTACAATTAGTCAAATATATTGGATTTTCACACATTCTAACCCTAGAAACAGTAACAAAGTTGTTTACTGCTTTTCTTGGTTTTAGTCTGTTTCGGAAAAAATGGGTATAAGTGTTGTCGTAAACACTTCAAATTTAACCCGAACTCTTATAATTAGTCAAATGCATTGGATTGTTACATATTTTGACCCTATAAACAGTAACAAAGCTGTTTACTGCTTCGATTCAATGGTTTCTCGGTTTTAGCATGTTTTCTCGGTTTAAGCCTGTTTTGGGATAAAACAGGTTTAAGTGTTGTCTAAACATTCCAAATTCATCCCAAAATCTTACAATTAGTCAAACGCATTCGATTGTCACACATTCTGACCCTAGAAAAAGTAACAAATCTTTTTACCGCTTCGTATCAATGTTTTCTCGGTTTTAGCCTCTTTTTGGACAAAATGGGTGTAAGTGTTGTCTAAACACTCCAAATTCAACCCGAACTCTCATAATTAGTCAAATGCATTGGGTTGTTACATATTTTGACCCTATAAAGAGTAACAAAGCTGTTTACTGCTTCGAGTCAATGTTTTCTCCGTTTTAGCCTGTTTTCTCGGTTTAAGCATGTTTTGGGGTAAAATAGGTTTAAGTGTTGTCTAAACACTCCAAATTCATCCCAAACTCTTACAATTAGTCAAATGCATTGGATTGTCACACATTTTTACCCTAGAAACAGTAACAAAGCTGTTTACTGCTTGGAATCAATGGTTGCTCGGTTTTACCATGTTTCTGGACAAAATTGGTATAAGTGTTGTCTAAAACACTTCAAATTCAACCCGAACTCTCATAATTAGTCAAATGCATTGGGTTGTTACATATTTTGACCCTATCAAGAGTAACAAAGCTGTTTACTGCTTCGAGTCAATGTTTTCTCCGTTTTAGCCTGTTTTCTCGGTTTAAGCATGTTTTTGGGTAAAATAGGTTTAAGTATTATCTAAACATTCGAAATTCATCCCAAACTTTTACAATTAGTCAAATATATTGGATTTTCACACATTCTGACCCTAGAAACAGTAACAAAGTTGTTTACTGCTTTTCTCGGTTGTAGCCTGTTTCGGAAAAAATGGGTATAAGTGTTGTCTAAACACTCCAAATTCAACCCGAATTCTTATAATTAGTCAAATGCATTGGATTGACACACATTTGACCCTAGAAACAGTAACAAAGCTGTTTACTGATAAGAATCAATGTTTTCGTGGTTTTAACCTGTTTTGGGACAAAATGGGTATAAGTGTTGTCGAAAACACTTCAAATTTAACCCGAACTCTTATAATTAGTCAAATGCATTGGACTGTTACATATTTTGACCCTATAAACAGTAACAAAGCTGTTTACTGCTTCGAGTCAAAGTTTTCTCGGTTTTAGCATGTTTTCTCGGTTTATGCCTGTTTTGGGATAAAACAGGTTTAAGTGTTATCTAAACATTCCAAATTCATCCCAAAATCTTACAATTAGTCAAACGCATTAGATTGTCACACATTATGACCCTAGAAAAAGTAAAAAATCTGTTTACTGCTTCGTATCAATGTTTTCTCGGTTTTAGCCTCTTTTTGGACAAAATGGGTGTAAGTGTTGTCTAAACACTCCAAATTCAACCCGAACTCTCATAATTAGTCAAATGCATTTTGGGTTGTTACATATTTTGACCCTATAAAGAGTAACAAAGCTGTTTACTGCTTCGAGTCAATGTTTTCTCCGTTTTAGCCTGTTTTCTCGGTTTAAGCATGTTTTGGGGTAAAATAGGTTTAAGTGTTGTCTAAACACTCCAAATTTATCACAAAATCTTATAATTAGTCAAATGCATTGGATTGTCCCACATTCTGACCCTAGAAACAGTAACAAATCTCTTTACTGGTTCGAATCAATGTTTTCTCGGTTTTTGCCTGTTTTGGGACAAAATGGGTGTAAGTGTTGTCTAAACACTCAAAATTCATCCCAAACTCTGATAATTAGTCCAATTCATTTGATTGTTACATATCTTGACCCTAGAAATGGTAACAAATCTGATTATTGCTTTGAATCAATGTTTTCTCCGTTTTAGCCTTTTTCTCGGTTTTAGCCTGTTTTGGGACAAATGGGTGTAAGTGTTGTCTAAACACTCCAAATTCAACCCGAACTCTTATAATTAGTCCCATGCATTGGATTGTTACATATTTTGACCCTAGAAATCGTAACAAAGCTGATAACTGCTTCGTATCAATGTTTTCTCGGTTTTAGCCTGTTTTGGGACAAAATGGGTGTAAGTGTTGTCTAAACACTCCAAATTTAGTCCCGTGCATTGGATTGTTACATATTTTGACACTAAAAATAGTAACAAACCTGATTACTGCTTCGAATCAATGTTTTCTCGGTTTTAGTATGTTTTCTCGGTTTAAGCCTGTTTTGGGATAAAACAGGTTTAAGTGTTGTCTAAACACTCCAAATTAATCCCAAAATCTTGCAATTAGTCTAATGCATTGTATTGTCACACATTCTGACCCTAGAAACAGTAACAAAGCTGTTTACTGCTTCGAATCAATGTTTTCTCGGTTTTAGCCTGTTTTGGGACAAAATGGGTGTAAGTGTTGTCTAAACACTCCAAATTCAAACCAAACTCTTATAATTAGTCCCATGCATTGGATTGTTACATATTTTGACCCTAGAAATAGTAACAAAGCTGATAACTGCTTCGAATCAACGTTTTCTCTATTTTAGCGTGTTTTCTCGGTTTAAACCTATTTTGGGATAAAACAGGTTTAAGTGTTGTCTAAACACTCCAAATTCATCCCAAACTCTTACAATTAGTCAAATGCATTGGATTGTCACACATTTTTACCCTAGAAACAGTAACAAAGCTGTTTACTGCTTGGAATCAATGGTTGCTCGGTTTTACCATGTTTCTGGACAAAATTGGTATAAGTGTTGTCTAAAACACTTCAAATTCAACCCGAACTCTCATAATTAGTCAAATGCATTGGGTTGTTACATATTTTGACCCTATAAAGAGTAACAAAGCTGTTTACTGCTTCGAGTCAATGTTTTCTCCGTTTTAGCCTGTTTTCTCGGTTTAAGCATGTTTTTGGGTAAAATAGGTTTAAGTGTTGTCAAATATATTGGATTTTCACACATTCTGACCCTAGAAACAGTAACAAAGTTGTTTACTGCTTTTCTCGGTTTTAGCCTGTTTCGGGCAAAATGCGTATAAGTGTTGTCTAAACACTCCAAATTCAAGCCGAATTCTTATAATTAGTCAAATGCATTGGATTGTCACACATTTGACCCTAGAAACAGTAACAAAGCTGTTTACTGATTAGAATCAATGTTTTCTTGGTTTTAACCTGTTTTGGGACAAAATGGGTATAAGTGTTGTCGAAAACACTTCAAATTTAACCCGAACTCTTATAATTAGTCAAATGCATTGGATTGTTACATATTTTGACCCTATAAACAGTAACAAAGCTGTTGACTGCTTCGATTCAATGTTTTCTCGGTTTTAGCATGTTTTCTCGGTTTAAGCCTGTTTTGGGATAAAACAGGTTTAAGTGTTGTCTAAACATTCCAAATTCATCCCAAAATCTTACAATTAGTCAAACGCATTCGATTGTCACACATTCTGACCCTAGAAAAAGTAACAAATCTTTTTACCGCTTCGTATCAATGTTTTCTCGGTTTTAGCCTCTTTTTGGACAAAATGGGTGTAAGTGTTGTCTAAACACTCCAAATTCAACACGAACTCTCATAATTTGTCAAATGCATTGGGTTGTTACATATTTTGACCCTATAAAGAGTAACAATGCTGTTTACTGCTTCGAGTCAATGTTTTCTCCGTTTTAGCCTGTTTTCTCGGTTTAAGCATGTTTTGGGGTAAAATAGGTTTAAGTGTTGTCTAAACACTCCAAATTCATCCCAAACTCTTACAATTAGTCAAATGCATTGGATTGTCACACATTTTTACCCTAGAAACAGTAACAAAGCTGTTTACTGCTTGGAATCAATGGTTGCTCGGTTTTACCATGTTTCTGGACAAAATTGGTATAAGTGTTGTCTAAAACACTTCAAATTCAACCCGAACTCTCATAATTAGTCAAATGCATTGGGTTGTTACATATTTTGACCCTATAAAGAGTAACAAAGCTGTTTACTGCTTCGAGTCAATGTTTTCTCCGTTTTAGCCTGTTTTCTCGGTTTAAGCATGTTTTTGGGTAAAATAGGTTTAAGTATTATCTAAACATTCCAAATTCATCCCAAACTTTTACAATTAGTCAAATATATTGGATTTTCACACATTCTGACCCTAGAAACAGTAACAAAGTTGTTTACTGCTTTTCTCGGTTTTAGCCTGTTTCGGAAAACATGGGTATAAGTGTTGTCTAAACACTCCAAATTCATCCCAAACTCTTACAATTAGTCAAATGCATTGGATTGTCACACATTTTTACCCTATAAACAGTAACAAAGCTGTTTACTGCTTCGATTCAATGTTTTCTCGGTTTTAGCATGTTTTCTCGGTTTAAGCCTGTTTTGGGATAAAACAGGTTTAAGTGTTGTCTAAACATTCCAAATTCATCCCAAAATCTTACAATTAGTCAAACGC
The DNA here is from genome assembly GCF_030686135.1 of Camelina sativa. Lineage (NCBI taxonomy): Eukaryota > Viridiplantae > Streptophyta > Magnoliopsida > Brassicales > Brassicaceae > Camelina > Camelina sativa. Next base: position 14,817,181 of record NC_141892.1, on the reverse strand, counting down.
ATTCGATTGTCACACATTCTGACCCTAGAAAAAGTAACAAATCTTTTTACCGCTTCGTATCAATGTTTTCTCGGTTTTAGCCTCTTTTTGGACAAAATGGGTGTAAGTGTTGTCTAAACACTCCAAATTCAACACGAACTCTCATAATTTGTCAAATGCATTGGGTTGTTACATATTTTGACCCTATAAAGAGTAACAATGCTGTTTACTGCTTCGAGTCAATGTTTTCTCCGTTTTAGCCTGTTTTCTCGGTTTAAGCATGTTTTGGGGTAAAATAGGTTTAAGTGTTGTCTAAACACTCCAAATTCATCCCAAACTCTTACAATTAGTCAAATGCATTGGATTGTCACACATTTTTACCCTAGAAACAGTAACAAAGCTGTTTACTGCTTGGAATCAATGGTTGCTCGGTTTTACCATGTTTCTGGACAAAATTGGTATAAGTGTTGTCTAAAACACTTCTAATTCAACCCGAACTCTCATAATTAGTCAAATGCATTGGGTTGTTACAGATTTTGACCCTATAAAGAGTAACAAAGCTGTTTACTGCTTCGAGTCAATGTTTTCTCCGTTTTAGCCTGTTTTCTCGGTTTAAGCATGTGTTTGGGTAAAATAGGTTTAAGTATTATCTAAACATTCCAAATTCATCCCAAAGTTTTACAATTAGTCAAATATATTGGATTTTCACACATTCTGACCCTAGAAACAGTAACAAAGTTGTTTACTGCTTTTCTCGGTTTTAGCCTGTTTCGGAAAACATGGGTATAAGTGTTGTCGCAAACACTTCAAATTTAACCCGAACTCTTATAATTAGTCAAATGCATTGGACTGTTACATATTTTGACCCTATAAACAGTAACAAAGCTGTTTACTGCTTCGATTTAATGTTTTCTCGGTTTTAGCATGTTTTCTCGGTTTTAGCATGTTTTCTCGGTTTAAGCCTGTTTTGGGATAAAACAGGTTTAAGTGTTGTCTAAACATTCCAAATTCATCCCAAAATCTTACAATTAGTCAAACGCATTCGATTGTCACACATTCTGACCCTAGAAAAAGTAACAAATCTTTTTACCGCTTCGTATCAATGTTTTCTCGGTTTTAGCCTCTTTTTGGACAAAATGGGTGTAAGTGTTGTCTAAACACTCCAAATTCAACCCGAACTCTCATAATTAGTCAAATTCATTGGGTTGTTACATATTTTGACCCTATAAAGAGTAACAAAGCTGTTTACTGCTTCGAGTCAATGTTTTCTCCGTTTTAGCCTGTTTTCTCGGTTTAAGCATGTTTTGGGGTAAAATAGGTTTAAGTGTTGTCTAAACACTCCAAATTCATCCCAAACTCTTACAATTAGTCAAATGCATTGGATTGTCACACATTTTTACCCTAGAAACAGTAACAAAGCTGTTTACTGCTTGGAATCAATGGTTGCTCGGTTTTACCATGTTTCTGGACAAAATTGGTATAAGTGTTGTCTAAAACACTTCAAATTCAACCCGAACTCTCATAATTAGTCAAATGCATTGGGTTGTTACATATTTTGACCCTATCAAGAGTAACAAAGCTGTTTACTGCTTCGAGTCAATGTTTTCTCCGTTTTAGCCTGTTTTCTCGGTTTAAGCATGTTTTTGGGTAAAATAGGTTTAAGTATTATCTAAACATTCCAAATTCATCCCAAACTTTTACAATTAGTCAAATATATTTGATATTCACACATTCTGACCCTAGAAACAGTAACAAAGTTGTTTACTGCTTTTCTCGGTTTTAGCCTGTTTCGGAAAAAATGGGTATAAGTGTTGTCTAAACACTCCAAATTCAACCCGAATTCTTATAATTAGTCAAATGCATTGGATTGTCACACATTTGACCCTAGAAACAGTAACAAAGCTGTTTACTGATAAGAATCAATGTTTTCGTGGTTTTAACCTGTTTTGGGACAAAATGGGTATAAGTGTTGTCGAAAACACTTCAAATTTAACCCGAACTCTTATAATTAGTCAAATGCATTGGATTGTTACATATTTTGACCCTATAAACAGTAACAAAGCTGTTTACTGCTTCGAGTCAAAGTTTTCTCGGTTTTAGCATGTTTTCTCGGTTTATGCCTGTTTTGGGATAAAACAGGTTTAAGTGTTGTCTAAACATTCCAAATTCATCCCAAAATCTTACAATTAGTCAAACGCATTAGATTGTCACACATTCTGACCCTAGAAAAAGTAACAAATCTGTTTACTGCTTCGTATCAATGTTTTCTCGGTTTTAGCCTCTTTTTGGACAAAATGGGTGTAAGTGTTGTCTAAACACTCCAAATTCAACCCGAACTCTCATAATTAGTCAAATGCATTTTGGGTTGTTACATATTTTGACCCTATAAAGAGTAACAAAGCTGTTTAATGCTTCGAGTCAATGTTTTCTCCGTTTTAGCCTGTTTTCTCGGTTTAAGCATGTTTTGGGGTAAAATAGGTTTAAGTGTTGTCTAAACACTCCAAATTTATCACAAAATCTTATAATTAGTCAAATGCATTGGATTGTCCCACATTCTGACCCTAGAAACAGTAACAAATCTCTTTACTGGTTCGAATCAATGTTTTCTCGGTTTTTGCCTGTTTTGGGACAAAATGGGTGTAAGTGTTGTCTAAACACTCAAAATTCATCCCAAACTCTGATAATTAGTCCAATGCATTTGATTGTTACATATCTTGACCCTAGAAATAGTAACAAATCTGATTATTGCTTTGAATCAATGTTTTCTCCGTTTTAGCCTTTTTCTCGGTTTTAGCCTGTTTTGGGACAAAGAGTGTAAGTGTTGTCTAAACACTCCAAATTCAACCCGAACTCTTATAATTAGTCTCATGCATTGGATCGTTACATATTTTGACCCTAGAAATCGTAACAAAGCTGATAACTGCTTCGTATCAAGGTTTTCTCGGTTTTAGCCTGTTTTGGGACAAAATGGGTGTAAGTGTTGTCTAAACACTCCAAATTTAGTCCCGTGCATTGGATTGTTACATATTTTGACACTAGAAATAGTAACAAACCTGATTACTGCTTCGAATCAATGTTTTCTCGGTTTCAGTATGTTTTCTCGGTTTAAGCCTGTTTTGGGATAAAACAGGTTTAAGTGTTGTCTAAACACTCCAAATTAATCCCAAAATCTTGCAATTAGTCTAATGCATTGTATTGTCACACATTCTGACCCTAGAAACAGTAACAAAGCTGTTTACTGCTTCGAATCAATGTTTTCTCGGTTTTAGCCTGTTTTGGGACAAAATGGGTGTAAGTGTTGTCTAAACACTCCAAATTCAACCCGAACTCTTATAATTAGTCCCATGCATTGGATTGTTACATATTTTGACCCTAGAAATAGTAACAAAGATGATAACTGCTTCGAATCAACGTTTTCTCTTTTTTAGCGTGTTTTCTCGGTTTAAACCTATTTTGGGATAAAACAGGTTTAAGTGTTGTCTAAACACTCCAAATTCATCCCAAACTCTTACAATTAGTCAAATGCATTGGATTGTCACACATTTTTACCCTAGAAACAGTAACAAAGCTGTTTACTGCTTGGAATCAATGGTTGCTCGGTTTTACCATGTTTCTGGACAAAATTGGTATAAGTGTTGTCTAAAACACTTCAAATTCAACCCGAACTCTAATAATTAGTCAAATGCATTGGGTTGTTACATATTTTGACCCTATAAAGAGTAACAAAGCTGTTTACTGCTTCGAGTCAATGTTTTCTCCGTTTTAGCCTGTTTTCTCGGTTTAAGCATGTTTTTGGGTAAAATAGGTTTAAGTGTTGTCTAAACACTCCAAATTCATCCCAAACTTTTACAATTAGTCAAATATATTGGATTTTCACACATTCTGACCCTAGAAACAGTAACAAAGTTGTTTACTGCTTTTCTCGGTTTTAGCCTGTTTCGGGAAAAATGGGTATAAGTGTTGTCTAAACACTCCAAATTTAACCCGAATTCTTATAATTAGTCAAATGCATTGGATTGTCACACATTTGACCCTAGAAACAGTAACAAATCTGTTTACTGATTAGAATCAATGTTTTCTTGGTTTTAACCTGTTTTGGGACAAAATGGGTATAAGTGTTGTCGAAAACACTTCAAATTTAACCCGAACTCTTATAATTAGTCAAATGCATTGGATTGTTACATATTTTGACCCTATAAACAGTAACAAAGCTGTTTACTGCTTCGAGTCAAAGTTTTCTCGGTTTTAGCATGTTTTCTCGGTTTAAGCCTGTTTTGGGATAAAACAGGTTTAAGTGTTGTCTAAACATTCCAAATTCATCCCAAAATCTTACAATTAGTCAAACGCATTCGATTGTCACACATTCTGACCCTAGAAAAGGTAACAAATCTGTTTACTGCTTCGTATCAATGTTTTCTCGGTTTTAGCCTCTTTTTGGACAAAATGGGTGTAAGTGTTGTCTAAACACTCCAAATTCAACCCGAACTCTCATCATTAGTCAAATGCATTTTGGGTTGTTACATATTTTGAGCCTATAAAGATTAACAAATCTGTTTACTGCTTCGAGTCAATGTTTTCTCCGTTTTAGCCTGTTTTCTCGGTTTAAGCACGTTTTGGGGTAAAATAGGTTTAAGTGTTGTCTAAACACTCCAAATTCATCCCAAACTCTTAAAATTAGTCAAATACATTGGATTTTCACACATTCTGACCCTAGAAACAGTAACAAAGTTGTTTACTGCTTTTCTCGGTTTTAGCCTGTTTCGGGAAAAATGGGTATAAGTGTTGTCTAAACACTCCAAATTCAACCCGAACTCTTATAATTAGTCAAATGCATTTGATTGTCACACATTTGACCCTAGAAACAGTAACAAAGCTGTTTACTGATAAGAATCAATGTTTTCTTGGTTTTAACCTGTTTTGGGACAAAATGGGTATAAGTGTTGTCTAAAACACTTCAAATTTAACCCGAACTCTTATAATTAGTCAAATGCATTGGATTGTTACATATTTTGACCCTATAAACAGTAACAAAGCTGTTTACTGCTTCGAGTCAATGTTTTCTCGGTTTTAGCATGTTTTCTCGGTTTAAGCCTGTTTTGGGATAAAACAGGTTTAAGTGTTGTCTAAACATTCCAAATTCATCCCAAAATCTTACAATTAGTCAAACGCATTAGATTGTCACACATTCTGACCCTAGAAAAAGTAACAAATCTGTTTACTGCTTCGTATCAATGCTTTCTCGGTTTTAGCCTCTTTTTTGACAAAATGGGTGTAAGTGTTGTCTAAACACTCCAAATTCAACCCGAACTCTCATAATTAGTCAAATGCATTTTGGGTTGTTACATATTTTGACCCTATAAAGAGTAACAAAGCTGTTTACTGCTTCGAGTCAATGTTTTCTCCGTTTTAGCCTGTTTTCTCGGTTTAAGCATGTTTTTGGGTAAAATAGGTTTAAGTGTTGTCTAAACACTCCAAATTCATCCCAAACTTTTACAATTAGTCAAATATATTGGATTTTCACACATTCTGACCCTAGAAACAGTAACAAAGTTGTTTACTGCTTTTCTCGGTTTTAGCCTGTTTCGGGAAAAATGGGTATAAGTGTTGTCTAAACACTCCAAATTTAACCCGAATTCTTATAATTAGTCAAATGCATTGGATTGTCACACATTTGACCCTAGAAACAGTAACAAATCTGTTTACTGATTAGAATCAATGTTTTCTTGGTTTTAACCTGTTTTGGGACAAAATGGGTATAAGTGTTGTCGAAAACACTTCAAATTTAACCCGAACTCTTATAATTAGTCAAATGCATTGGATTGTTACATATTTTGACCCTATAAACAGTAACAAAGCTGTTTACTGCTTCGAGTCAAAGTTTTCTCGGTTTTAGCATATTTTCTCGGTTTAAGCCTGTTTTGGGATAAAACAGGTTTAAGTGTTGTCTAAACATTCCAAATTCATCCCAAAATCTTACAATTAGTCAAACGCATTCGATTGTCACACATTCTGACCCTAGAAAAGGTAACAAATCTGTTTACTGCTTCGTATCAATGTTTTCTCGGTTTTAGCCTCTTTTTGGACAAAATGGGTGTAAGTGTTGTCTAAACACTCCAAATTCAACCCGAACTCTCATCATTAGTCAAATGCATTTTGGGTTGTTACATATTTTGAGCCTATAAAGATTAACAAATCTGTTTACTGCTTCGAGTCAATGTTTTCTCCGTTTTAGCCTGTTTTCTCGGTTTAAGCACGTTTTGGGGTAAAATAGGTTTAAGTGTTGTCTAAACACTCCAAATTCATCCCAAACTCTTAAAATTAGTCAAATACATTGGATTTTCACACATTCTGACCCTAGAAACAGTAACAAAGTTGTTTACTGCTTTTCTCGGTTTTAGCCTGTTTCGGGAAAAATGGGTATAAGTGTTGTCTAAACACTCCAAATTCAACCCGAACTCTTATAATTAGTCAAATGCATTTGATTGTCACACATTTGACCCTAGAAACAGTAACAAAGCTGTTTACTGATAAGAATCAATGTTTTCTTGGTTTTAACCTGTTTTGGGACAAAATGGGTATAAGTGTTGTCTAAAACACTTCAAATTTAACCCGAACTCTTATAATTAGTCAAATGCATTGGATTGTTACATATTTTGACCCTATAAACAGTAACAAAGCTGTTTACTGCTTCGAGTCAATGTTTTCTCGGTTTTAGCATGTTTTCTCGGTTTAAGCCTGTTTTGGGATAAAACAGGTTTAAGTGTTGTCTAAACATTCCAAATTCATCCCAAAATCTTACAATTAGTCAAACGCATTAGATTGTCACACATTCTGACCCTAGAAAAAGTAACAAATCTGTTTACTGCTTCGTATCAATGCTTTCTCGGTTTTAGTCTCTTTTTTGACAAAATGGGTGTAAGTGTTGTCTAAACACTCCAAATTCAACCCGAACTCTCATAATTAGTCAAATGCATTTTGGGTTGTTACATATTTTGACCCTATAAAGAGTAACAAATCTGTTTACTGCTTCGAGTCAATGTTTTCTCCGTTTTAGCCTGTTTTCTCGGTTTAAGCACGTTTTAGGGTAAAATAGGTTTAAGTGTTGTCTAAACACTCCAAATTCATCCCAAACTCTTAAAATTAGTCAAATACATTGGATTTTCACACATTCTGACCCTAGAAACAGTAACAAAGTTGTTTATTGCTTTTCTCGGTTTTAGCCTGTTTCGGGAAAAATGGGTATAAGTGTTGTCTAAACACTCCAAATTCAACCCGAACTCTTATAATTAGTCAAATGCATTTGATTGTCACACATTTGACCCTAGAAACAGTAACAAAGCTGTTTACTGATAAGAATCAATGTTTTCTTGGTTTTAACCTGTTTTGGGACAAAATGGGTATAAGTGTTGTCTAAAACACTTCAAATTTAACCCGAACTCTTATAATTAGTCAAATGCATTGGATTGTTACATATTTTGACCCTATAAACAGTAACAAAGCTGTTTACTGCTTCGAGTCAATGTTTTCTCGGTTTTAGCATGTTTTCTCGGTTTAAGCCTGTTTTGGGATAAAACAGGTTTAAGTGTTGTCTAAACATTCCAAATTCATCCCAAAATCTTACAATTAGTCAAACGCATTAGATTGTCACACATTCTGACCCTAGAAAAAGTAACAAATCTGTTTACTGCTTCGTATCAATGCTTTCTCGGTTTTAGCCTCTTTTTTGACAAAATGGGTGTAAGTGTTGTCTAAACACTCCAAATTCAACCCGAACTCTCATAATTAGTCAAATGCATTTTGGGTTGTTACATATTTTGACCCTATAAAGAGTAACAAATCTGTTTACTGCTTCGAGTCAATGTTTTCTCCGTTTTAGCCTGTTTTCTCGGTTTAAGCACGTTTTAGGGTAAAATAGGTTTAAGTGTTGTCTAAACACTCCAAATTCATCCCAAACTCTTAAAATTAGTCAAATACATTGGATTTTCACACATTCTGACCCTAGAAACAGTAACAAAGTTGTTTATTGCTTTTCTCGGTTTTAGCCTGTTTCGGGAAAAATGGGTATAAGTGTTGTCTAAACACTCCAAATTCAACCCGAACTCTTATAATTAGTCAAATGCATTTGATTGTCACACATTTGACCCTAGAAACAGTAACAAAGCTGTTTACTGATAAGAATCAATGTTTTCTTGGTTTTAACCTGTTTTGGGACAAAATGGGTATAAGTGTTGTCTAAAACACTTCAAATTTAACCCGAACTCTTATAATTAGTCAAATGCATTGGATTGTTACATATTTTGACCCTATAAACAGTAACAAAGCTGTTTACTGCTTCGAGTCAATGTTTTCTCGGTTTTAGCATGTTTTCTCGGTTTAAGCCTGTTTTGGGATAAAACAGGCTTAAGTGTTGCTAAACATTCCAAATTCATCCCAAAATCTTACAATTAGTCAAACCCATTCGATTATCACACATTCTGACCCTAGAAAAAGTAACAAATCTGTTTACTGCTTCGTATCAATGTTTTCTCGGTTTTAGCCTGTTTTGGGACAAAATGGGTGTAAGTGTTGTCTAAACACTCCAAATTCATCCCAAACTCTTAAAATTTAGTCCCGTGCATTGGATTGTTATATATTTTGACACTAGAAATAGTAACAAACCTGATTACTGCTTCGAATCAATGTTTTCTCGGTTTTAGTATGTTTTCTCGGTTTAAGCCTGTTTTGGGATAAAACAGGTTTAAGTGTTGTCTAAACATTCCAAATTCATCCCAAAATCTTACAATTAGTCAAACCCATTCGATTGTCACACATTCTGACCCTAGAAAAAGTAACAAATCTGTTTACTGCTTCGTATCAATGTTTTCTCGGTTTTAGCCTGTTTTGGGACAAAATGGGTGTAAGTGTTGTCTAAACACTCCAAATTCATCCCAAACTCTTAAAATTTAGTCTCGTGCATTGGATTGTTACATATTTTGACACTAGAAATAGTAACAAACCTGATTACTGCTTCGAATCAATGTTTTCTCGGTTTTAGCATGTTTTCTCGGTTTAAGCCTGTTTTGGGATAAAACAGGTTTAAGTGTTGTCTAAACACTCCAAATTAATCCTAAAATCTTGCAATTAGTCTAATGCATTGTATTGTCACACATTATGACCCTAGAAACAGTAACAAAGCTGTTTACTGCTTCGAATCAATGTTTTCTCGGTTTTAGCCTATTTTGGGACAAAATGTGTGTAAGTGTTGTCTAAACACTCCAAATTCAACCCGAACTCTTATAATTAGTCCCATGCATTGGATTGTTACATATTTTGACCCTAGAAATAGTAACAAAGCTGATAACTGCTTCGAATCAACGCTTTCTCTATTTTAGCGTGTTTTCTCGGTTTAAGCCTATTTTGGGATAAAACAGGTTTAAGTGTTGTCTAAAAACTCCAAATTCATCCCAAACTCTTACAATTAGTCAAATGCATTGGATTGTCACACATTTTTACCCTAGAAACAGTAACAAAGCTGTTTACTGCTTGGAATCAATGGTTGCTCGGTTTTACCATGTTTCTGGACAAAATTGGTATAAGTGTTGTCTAAAACACTTCAAATTCAACCCGAACTCTCATAATTAGTCAAATGCATTGGGTTGTTACATATTTTGACCCTATAAAGAGTAACAAAGCTGTTTACTGCTTCGAGTCAATGTTTTCTGATGTATCTGCATTTTACTTGTTTTAGATCCTCATTTGCATTCACTTTAGCATCATTTCATCCTGTTTTTTTAGCATTTGCGTCTCATTCTTGCATAAATTCACTCACTTAGTAGTTTTCCATTAGCATTGCATACATTGTTGCATATGGAGTTGTTATCAGATTTTGGAGAGCTTTTGGGAACACGAAACTGAGCAGAGTGCAAGGCGAAAGAGAGCTCGATCGAGCTGGGAAGACGAAGTGAAGCAGAGGAAGTCGAACCAAGGCAGAATGACCAACTGAAGCGAAATCTAGCCTAACGCATGCAGAGCAGAAGACAAGGCGGAGCGACTGACACAGGAGGCAGAGCTCGATCGAGCTGATTAAAAGAAAGGACGGTCGAGCTGTCTGAGACAAAGAAGAGCTCGATCGAGCTGAAGTGGAACGCGAAACCAAAGCTAAACAAGAGGAGAAAGCATAGCTCAATCAAGCTGTTGGAAGCAGAGGAGAGCGAGATCGTGCTAAGCATCAACCGACTTAAAAATCGTTGACTTTGACTAGGGTTTTCACAAGCTTAGTATAAATATGTCTCATTTGTTTAAACTTGAGAGTGTTAGAATAAGCGGAAGACTTATGAGTTTGATAGAGTTTGGTAGAATAAAGTGAGAGAGAGATAGTGTAACAAAGAGAATGAGAAGTAGATTCTTAGTCTTCTCGAATAGAATGCATAACAACATGTGAATACAGCTTAAATAGGTAAACCAACTAGGGCAACCTCTACCTCGAAATAGAAACAAGCGAAAGGGACATATAGAGAGAGAAGGGAGCGTTTCCAAGAGTGATGGTTACACCTCCATAGTCAACTTAGGCGCACATGTGACCCTTCCTCCCTCTTTTCTCCCAACGGTAACATAGGAAGGTTCTAGAGTACTGAATGGGCCATTGATGGACCGTCCTCCTTTTCTCTTCTTATGTCCCATATTACAATCGGCCTTATTGTGAAGCTGTACGGACCGGTGTTCGTACGGTACGGTCACCTTGATCAATACTCCCCGTCAAGCTTAGCCGAATGCAATGGCTAAGCTTGGAACCCGTGAAGCAGCACCTCATTAAAAACCTTGACTTAGAAAACCTCATGGGACAAAACAAAGTCAAGGGAAAAAGAGTATGTTGTCCACGGACTAGAGAAGTCGATAAAGGTCTTGTGATGTCTACAAGCCCAAGTTTGTTATGAATATAGTCACAAACCTTAGGACTTGCAGACTTGGTGAATATATCAGCCAGCTGATCTTGACTCCGAGTATGACACGGTAATACCACACCTTCTTCAATCTTTTCCCAAACCTTGTGGCAATCGCTTTCAATATGCTTGGTTCTCTCATGGAAAACAGAATTGGTGGCTATGTGAATTGCAGCCTCATTGTCACAATGCATGGTGATCGGTTGCTTTGAGTCAATACCAAGATCCTTGAGCAGCCCCTTTAACCAAGTCAACTCATTTGTTAGCTTCCTCATCGCTCGATACTCGGCCTCAGCACTTGAACAAGATACCACCTTTTGCTTCTTTGACTTCCATGTAACTAGATTTCCACCAATGAAAGTACAATATCCAGTGGTTGACCTCCTATCCAAGGTATCTCCATTGTAGTCCGCATCACAGTAGCCCACTATCTCAGTGTTATCATTCTTGCCCATCCAGATGCCTTGACCCGGACTGCCCTTGAGATAGCTGAGAATCCTCTCTACCATGCTCCATTGATACTTGGTTGGAGCCTTCATGTGTTGACTGACCTGATTCACAGCATAACATATGTCAGGTCGCGTGATGGTAAGATATATCAACTTACCTACAAGTCGGCGATAGCGCGTGACGTCCCAGAATGGCTCGTCCATGGGTTCCCTTGGTCGGCCTTCTTGTGCCCGAATGCTCTCCCCCTTTCGCTTGAGCTGGTAGTCCTCATCAAGCGGTGTAGGAGCTGGAAACACGCCAATCTTACCCGTTTCAGCCAATAAATCCAGAGTATACTTGCGTTGAGAAAGGAAGAGCCCCTCCGGAGATCGACAGATTTCAATGCCAAGGAAGTATTTGAGTTCCCCTAGGTCCATGATATCAAAGGCAGATTTGAGGGACTGTTTGGTGTCTTCAATACCAGCCTTATCATCGCCAGTCACAATGATGTCGTCGACATAGATAAGTACCACCACAAGACCAAGAGAGGTTTGAAGTGTAAAAAGAGTGTGATCGGCCTCCGAACGGTGAAAACCTTGAGTCTTGAGGGTGGAGCTCAGTTTGTGATACCAGGCACGTGGGGACTGTTTGAGACCATAGATGGCCTTACGCAGCCTCAAGACTTTCCCGGGAGCGACCAAGTCTTCAAGGCCCGGAGGAGGAGTCATATAAACCTCTTCGTTTAATTCGCCTTGAAGAAACACGTTCTTGAAATCCATCTGCCATAAATCCCATGAGAGATTGACCGCAAGGGAAAGCACGACCCGAACCGTATGGAGCTTGGCCACCAGAGCAAACGTCTCCATGTAGTCGGCACCATACGTTTGGGTGAAGCCACGTGCGACCAGCCGAGCTTTGTGGCGTTCAATGGCGCCGGTGCTTAGGAACTTGATGGTGAAAACCCATTTGGAGCTCACGGCCTTTTTCCCTTTGGGAAGGTCTGCTTCGTCCCACGTGTGGTTCCGGATCATGGCACCAGTTTCATCTTTGACAGCGTCTAGCCACTCCTTGTGCTCCTTGGCCTCATCATAGGTTTGAGGAACCCAATGAGCATCGACTTGGCCAAAGAAAGCTTGGTGATCGACCGGAAGCAGCTCAAGCGAACAAACAGCCTGGATAGGATGCACGACGGCTTGACTGTTTTAGTAGACTTGTTTATCCTTCCATGAGGACGGGTGAGACCTAACACGTTCACTTCTGCGTAAGAGGGGTTGAGTAGGCGGCTCTACTTGATGTGAGTCAGCAGCGTTGCTGGCCGGTGAGGCTTCTTCCAAGTGTTCTTCGGTAGGCATTATGGGAGCACCATGGGCTCCAGTCGTCATCGAGTTTTGCTCAGGAGAAACATGATCTGGAGGCAAGACGTCCTCAGGGACGTCAGCAGGCTCTGGTTCACTCTCGGTAAGGGTCGGACGTGACTCGGGCCGTGTAGAGGCGATCGGTGTAGGCGGGTTACCAAGATGATCGAGAAGGAATTTTAGGCTGGAGGCCCGGTCATTCGGTGAAGAGGAGAGGTCCTTGAGGCTGTTCCAGTCCTTGTTACCAAAGTAGCCAACATTTTCCATGAACCGAACATCTCGAGAGACATACAGACGACTTGTTGTTGGATCATAGCACTTTTACCCCTTTTGAGTCGTGGAATAGCCAATGAACATACACTTTGTGCTTTTAGGATCGAGCTTACTCCTCTGCTCTTCGGGCACTAATACAAAACAAACACAACCAAAGACACGTAAGTGATCGAGAGATGGTTTAAATTTGTTCAATACCTCAAACGGTGATAAGTCGTTAAGGACTTTGGTCGGTGTCCGGTTAATCAAGTAACAAGCAGTCATCACGGCATCACCCCAATATCGCCTTGTAACATGTGAGTGGAACATCATCGATCGTGCAACCTCCATGAGATGTCGATTCTTCCTCTCGGCCACACCATTTTGTTGGGGCGTATATGGACAGCTTGTTTGTTGTAGGATGCCATGCTTAGCCAAATGTTCTTTGAACTTATGACTTGTATATTCCCCACCATTGTCTGACCTAAGGACCTTAATTTTAGCATTGAAATTGTTAGTGACATAATTTTGAAAGTTAATGAAGGCATCAAACACTCTATCCTTTGATGGTAACAAAGTAATCCATGTGTACTTAGATTTTTCATCAATAAAAGTCACAAAGTATTTGTTATTATCTCTAGAAAGACAGGGTGAAGTCCACACATCAGAATGCACTAGATCAAAACAATGCTCATAAATAGTAGTAGACTTAGGAAAAATAGACTTGCAATGTTTACCAAGAATACAAGACTCACAACTTGAGTTATCAAAAGAAACATTTGGTAACATTAAAGCAAGAGCACGAGAATGAGGGTGGCCTAGTCTAGCATGCCACATACTATCCAAATTAACAACAAAACAAGACTTATTAGAGGTAGATAAGATCGGTGAGGTTTTCTCTAGGACATAGAGATCTCCACTCCCTTGTCCTTCTCCAAGAACTTTCCCAGTCTCAATATCCTGAAAATGAACACTATTAGGACCAAAGATTGCATAACAATTTAAATCATTAGTGGCCCTTTTAACCGATAGAAGATTAGAGGTGAAGGTAGGCATAAAGAAAGCTTTTGAGGTCTTATCAAATATTGTCAAGTCCCCTATCCCTTTCACAGGTATTTGTTCTCCATTGGCAATAATAACATTCCCTAAAGCCGGTGTTATATTGTTAATTAGACTAGGGTTACTAATCATGTGGTAAGAAGCACCCGAGTCAATAACAAGTGATTTACTAGGCTTAGAGGTAAAGAAAGAGATACCAGACTCCTTGAGTGAGGCAATGGAGCGAATGAGCGCTTCAAGGTCTGATTTCCTCACCACCTCCCCATAGGCTGCGGTCATGGCCGCCTCATCTCCTTGCTTCGATGAACCGGCTCCCTTGTCACTAGTCGCTTCCTTCGAGAGGTTAGCCTTGAACTTGGCCGGTTTGAGATGGGGATGGAGTATCCAGCACTTGTCTTTCATATGACCTCGCTTCTTGCAATGGTCACATATCCACACCTTCCTATCCTCTTGCTTGTACACTCCTTTGTTAGCCATAACAAGCTCCCCCTTACCGCTAAACAAGTCGAGTGATCCTTGTTCCTTTTGGATTTGAGAACAAATGTCTTCAAAGGAGGGTAGTTTGTCAGCCCTAATAATGTGCTTCAAGAGGTCATTGAAAGATGGGTTCAAGGTGAGAAGAAGGCCAAAAACCTTGTCTTGCTCCTTCCTTTCACTCAGCACCGCCGGATCGAGTGTACTTGGCCGCAACATGTCGAGTTCGGACCATAGTGCTTGAAACTTACCAAGATGCTTAGTTAACTCCAAATCATCTTGGTTGAGCTCATTAATAGCCTTCTTGACTTCAAAAACTCGAGTCAAGTTAGAGACATTACCATAAACGTTTTTAAGCGTTTCCCAAAGCTCCTTGGCCGTCTCACAATAGGAGTAGGCTTCAAGGATTGGCGTGTCAAGAGAGTTTTGGAGGACAGACAGGACAACTTGGTCTTCTTGAAACCACTTGGCCTTCCTCTCGCTCTCTTCCTCTACTTCCACCTCGGAAGCGCACTCATCTTCTCCTTTGAGGTTTTGCTTTGGAACATAGTCGGTTTCGACATGACTCCAAAGGCCACGACCTCCAAGGGCGGTTCTTGTGGTTCTTGTCCACAGCAGGTAGTTTGTTCCCTTAAGAACAATCGATGTAACGATGGGCTTGGTGTTTTCCATGGTTTGAATGTTATGGACCGTTGGACAAACCGTTTACCCGGAGAGTAAAAGAAACAAGAATGAGAAATCGAGTGAGAAGAGTTGAAGAATAAGAGAATCGAAGAGTTAAATTGTCAAGAACAACAACCTGGTTGTGATACCATGTTAGAATAAGCGGAAGACTTATGAGTTTGATAGAGTTTGGTAGAATAAAGTGAGAGAGAGATCGTGTAACAAAGAGAATGAGAAGTAGATTCTTAGTCTTCTCGAATAGAATACATAACAACATGTGAATACAGCTTAAATAGGTAAACCAACTAGGGCAACCTCTACCTCGAAATAGAAACAAGCGAAAGGGACATATAGAGAGAGAAGGGAGCGTTCCCAAGAGTGATGGTGACACCTCCATAGTCAACTTAGGCGCACATGTGACCCTTCCTCCCTCTTTTCTCCCAACGGTAACATAGGAAGGTTCTAGAGTACTGAATGGGCCATTGATGGACCGTCCTCCTTTTCTCTTCTTATGTCCCATATTACAATCGGCCTTATTGTGAAGCTGTACGGACCGGTGTCCGTACAGTACGGTCACCTTGATCAATAGAGAGGATCCTTTTGAGCATTTTTCTAGAACTTCTCTCAAGAAACAAAACGTGTTTAAGGCTTTGTAATTCGAATTCTCTATTAATCTTTCAAGTTTTTATAGTTTTACATCTCTCTTTTATGCTTTAGTTTATATAATCTTGTTAATCTCTCTTTAATCTCTTTTCATAATGTTGCTTATTGAATTTTCTGGGTTTGGGTTCTTGAGCTTCATGATTTCTGAGTAGCGTTCTTAGAGTTCTTGAGGTTGGGTGAGA
Source organism: Camelina sativa (assembly GCF_030686135.1). Taxonomy (NCBI): domain Eukaryota; kingdom Viridiplantae; phylum Streptophyta; class Magnoliopsida; order Brassicales; family Brassicaceae; genus Camelina; species Camelina sativa. The sequence continues at coordinate 14,801,206 of NC_141892.1, read as the reverse complement.
TCCATGAGGTTTTCTTAGTCTTTTCTAGGGTTTTGATATTTAAATCTTTTAGATCCCTTATGGATTAGTGTTCTTCATGCTAGCTTCTTTCTGATCATTTGAAGCTTGACCCGAGGCATTTCCACCCGAGAGGGCTTGGTGAAATGTCTGATCTAGCTAATACCAGAGATTTACGTGCCTAGCCTAAGAGATTAGTTGTCTAGGGTGTTTATTGACATTGATTGATTGGTTGTTAATGCCTGCCTTGTTATGCTTTGCTAAAGAGATTTAGGTCTGGAGGTAACTTGGCTTGAGGGTCTCTGTCACGAGAGTGGATTGACCTGTTGTTGAATCTTTCGTCTAGGGATAGCTTTGTTTAAAGTTTTATTGAATCTTTGTATTAAGACTAAGTTACTTCATGGATCATTGATACCCAGCCTCACGAGCTCTCTTTTATCATCTGTTTGCATCAGTTTACGTTTTGCTTGTTTCGCTTAGCTTTGCTTACTTTTGTTAGTCACTGCTTACTTTTGTTAGTCACTGCTTACTTTTGTTAGTCACTGCTTACTTTTGTTAGTCACTGCTTAGCTTTGTTAGTCACTGCTTACTTTTATTAGTCACTGCTTAGCTTTGTTAGTCACTGCTTAGTTTTGCTATTAGTTCTCCTTTTTTTTTGTTGCTTGCTCACTTAGGTTGTTAGAAAATCAAAACTAAGGTTCGCTTGACTTAGCTAGATTTGATTGCATCTTTTGTGGTTAATAGCTCATCCATTTGGTTTGACACCCTTTGTACTACAATGACAATTTAAGTGCTTAGGGAATTGAACTTCAGTAGAGAAGTAAAATCTTACTATCAATTTGGCGCCGTTGCCAATTGATAGTAAAATCTGTTACATTTAAGATTTCAGATCTCTTAAGATCAAGCTGTTTTTCTTTTATTTTTGTTTACTCACTTGTTGGCTGTCTATCTGTTTGCTACAGGAACACTCCTTCGACACACAGCTCGAGCAGTGCTGTTGAGTTCTCTCTTGCATGCAAACACGCTCCCAAGGCAGTCATAATCTCCTTTTCTGTGACGACGTCGATCGTTTACCCCGCGCGTTGAGACAGCAAAGGAATCAAGTCGGATTAGATCAACAAGATCACGTTGGTATGGATAACCAACAGCACGAACCTCATGCACCTGGTGCACAAAACAATCTGCCACGCCAACCACGACACATTGGCGCTGGTGATGCTCCTAACACCCACACGCAGCGTCAGGGAATTGTGCCTCCTTCCATCCCAAACAATAATTTTGAAATCAAGAGTAGTCTCATCTCTATGATTCAAGGCAACAAATTTCATGGCTTGCCGATGGAAGACCCTCTTGATCACCTGGACGAGTTTGACAGGCTCTGCAGCCTCACAAAGATCAATGGTGTCAGCGAAGATGCATTCAAGCTGCGCTTGTTCCCATTCTCTCTTGGTGACAAAGCACATCAGTGGGAAAAAGCTTTACCTCAGGGATCCATCACCTCTTGGGATGATTGTAAGAAGGCTTTTCTTGCGAAGTTCTTCTCTAACTCGCGGACTGCTAAGCTCCGCAATGCAATCTCCAGCTTTGCTCAGAAAAATGGTGAAACCTTCTGCGAAGCTTGGGAAAGATTCAAGAGCTCCACTACTAAATGTCCTCACCATGGTTTCAGTCAGGAATCCCTCCTTAGTACTCTCTACCGGGGCGTTCTGCCTAAGTTCAGGATGATGCTTGACACTGCAAGCAATGGCAACTTCCTGAACAAGGATGTTGAAGATGGTTGGGAACTTGTTGAGAACTTAGCTCAATCTGACGGGAACTACAATGAGGATTATGATAGGACTGTTAGGAGCAACAACGATATTGATGACAACACCAGGAAGGAAATCAAGGCTCTTCATGAGAAATTTGACAGGATTTTGTTGGGTCAACAGAAGCAGGTTATTTTTGTCTGTGAAGCTGAGCAGATACAGGTCCCAGATGGGGAGGTTGATCCAACTGAGGAGTTATGCTACATGCAGGACCAAGGTGGCTACAATAGAAGTTTCAACAACTACAGAGCTAACCCGAATCTCTCCTACAGAAGCACAAACGTTGCTAATCCACAGGATCAGGTCTACCCTCAACAACAACAACCTCAACAACAGCAGGCGCAGCAGCCGCACAAGACCTTCGTTCCTTACAACCAGAATCAGAATTTTACTCCAAAGCAGCAGTACTTTCAACCACAGCAGCAGGGCAACATGTGTGCACCTCCAGGTTTTCCACCTCAGGCACCACCTCCCGATATGACAACTATGCTTCAGCAACTTCTTCAAGGACAAGCAGCTGGTGCTCAGGATGTTGCCAAGAAGTTCTCTGAAGTGCAACATAATTTTCACGATTTGAACACCAAAGTTGAGGCACTAAACTCTAAAGTGAAGTACCTAGAGAGCAACCACGCTGCAACTTCTTCTGCAAAGCCTCAAGGCCAACTTCCAGGAAAAGCTATCCAAAACCCGAAAGAGTACCACCAAGCTCAAAGTATTACCCTTCGCAGTGGCAGAAAACTCCCATCTCAAACAGGACCTACTGCAATCACTGTGGACAGTGATGAACAAGATGGGGAGGACTTCTGTGAACCAGAGATTCAAGCTGAGCAGAAGGAAGAGGAAGACAAGATCCAAGTTCAACCAGAGTTACAAGCTAAACCCTCGACTGAAAAAGCAACAGTTCCTGAAGCAAAGAAGCCAGTGTTCATCCCACCTCCTTACAAGCCTAAACTTCCATTCCCAGGAAGGTTCAAGAAAGAGTTGGTGGCGAAGTACAAAGCGCTTTTTGATAAAAAAATGAAGGAGATCGAAGTGAAAATGCCTTTACTCGATGCTATTGCTCTCATACCTCAGTCCCACAAGTTTTTGAAAGATCTGGTATATGAAAGAATCAAGGAGACTCGGGGGATGGTGGTACTAACTCATGAGTGCAGTGCTCTCATACAAAGGAAGGCTGTCATGGAAAAGCTCGGTGATCCAGGATGCTTCACTTTGCCATGCTCCCTTGGTCCATTCGCTTTCAATAATTGTCTCTGCGATCTTGGAGCATCTATCAGCTTGATGCCACTCTCCTTGGCTAAAAGATTAGGATTCACGAAGTTTGAACAATACAATATCGCTATGATTTTGGCTGACAGGTCTGTGAGGTATGCTAATGGTATCTTAGAGGATTTACCTGTCAGAGTTGGAGATGTGGAGATTCCTACTGACTTCGTAGTATTGGAGATGGATGAAGGACCAAAGGATCCTCTGCTTTTGGGAAGGCCATTCTTGGCAACAGCTGGAGCAATCATTGATTGCAAGAAAGGTCTGATAGAGCTGAACCTTGGTAAGGACTTCAAGATGAACTTTGACATTAAAGATGTCATGAAGAAGCCTACCATAGAAGGGCAACTGTTCTACATAGAAAGGATGGATCAGTTGGCAGATGAGCTACTTGAAGAGCTCAATGAACAGGATCATCTTCAGAGTGCTTTGACAAAGAATGGTGAAGATGGGTACCTACACTTGGAAACTGAAGCTTATCAGAAGATTTTGGACTCTCACAAAGAGGAAGAAGGATCTGCAGTCTTTGAGGACTTGAAAGCTCTACAAGCAGTGAATGTCAAGTGTGCAGACCAAGCAGAAAATCAAGGTTTGATGCTTTCACTCGACCTGCAAAGCTCTACAAGCAGTCCTGCGCCTGATGACTGGACTGAACTCAAAGCACCAAAGGTAGAACTCAAACCTCTACCGAAAGGGCTAAGGTACGCTTTCTTAGGCCCTAATTCTACTTACCCTGTCATAGTAAATGCTGAGCTTAGCCATGATGAATTGGAAATGTTGTTAACTGAACTGAAAAGGTTTAGAAGGGCAATAGGGTATTCACTAGATGATATTAAAGGGATTTCTCCTAGTCTATGCACACATAGGATTCATCTTGAAAATGAAGCATACTCTAGTGTAGAACCCCAGCGTAGATTAAACCCAAACCTGAAGGAGGTAGTCAAGAAAGAAATCCTTAAGTTGCTAGATGCTGGTATTATCTATCCTATCTCTGACAATACATGGGTTTCACCTGTACATTGTGTTCCTAAGAAGGGTGGGATAACTGTAGTGAAAAACGAAAAAAATGAGTTCATCCCCACTAGGACCATTACAGGGCATAGAATGTGCATAGACTATAGGAAGTTGAATGCTGCATCTAGGAAATATCACTTCCCATTGCCTTTTCATTGATCAAATGTTAGAAAGATTGGCTAATCATCCTTACTACTGTTTCCTTGATGGGTATAGTGGATTCTTTCAAATCCATATACATCCAAATGATCAGGAAAAGACCACTTTTACTTGTCCTTATGGCACATTCGCCTACAGGAGAATGCCTTTTGGTCTTTGTAATGCACCTGCTACTTTTCAGAGGTGCATGACCTCTATATTCTCGGATTTGATAGAGGAGATGGTGGAGGTGTTCATGGATGACTTTTCTGTGTATGGCTCCTCCTTCTCCTCCTGTTTGTTGAATCTGTGCAGGGTACTTACCAGGTGCGAGGAAACAAACTTGGTGCTGAACTGGGAGAAATGCCACTTCATGGTGAGAGAAGGAATAGTCCTTGGGCACAAGATTTCCGAGAAAGGGATAGAGATTGATAAGGCCAAAGTTGAGGTTATGATGCAGTTGCAACCCCCAACCAATGTGAAAGATATCAGAAGTTTCCTTGGGCATGCAGGGTTTTACAGAAGGTTTATCAAAGATTTTTCCAAGAGAGCCTGACCTCTTACCAGGTTGCTCTGCAAGGAGACAGAGTTCATCTTTGATGATGAATGTTTGGAAGCCTTCAAGCTTATCAAGGAAGCTCTGATATCTGCTCCAATAGTCCAAGCACCTAACTGGGACTATCCTTTCGAGATCATGTGCGATGCTTCTGATTACGCAGTTAGAGCTGTTCTGGGACAGCGAATTGATAAGAAGTTGCATGTCATCTACTATACAAGCAGGACCCTTGACGACGCACAAGGAAGATATGCCACCACTGAGAAGGAGTTGCTGGCAGTAGTGTTTGCATTTGAGAAGTTCAGGAGTTACTTGGTTGGTTCAAAAGTGATTGTCTACACGGACCATGCTGCACTGAGGTACATCTACGCAAAGAAGGACACCAAGCCTAGACTTCTGAGATGGATACTTCTTTTGCAAGAGTTTGATATGGAGATCCTCGATAAAAAGGGGATTGAGAATGGAGTCGCTGATCACCTCTCAAGAATGCGGATTGAAGAGATGGTCCCCATTAATGACTCAATGCCTGACGAGCAACTAATGGTGTTTGAGACTCTGAATAAGAGTACATACGCCGGGTTAGAGTTGGAGATGGTTGAAGCACTGTCACTGAAGGAAGAAAAGTTTCCATGGTATGCAGACCTTGTCAACTACTTGATCTGTGGAGAGGTTCCCAAGAGTTTGGACAGCTACAACAGGAAGAAGTTCTTCCGAGATGTCAACCACTACTTCTGGGATGAGCCTTACTTGTTCAAGAGAGGGTCTGATGGTCTGTTCAGAAGGTGTATAGCAGAAGAGGAAGTACAAGGTGTGCTTGAGCACTGTCATGGGTCAACATATGGAGGACACTTTGCTGCATTCAAGACGGCCCAGAAAGTTTTACAAGCAGGTCTCTGGTGGCCTACTCTATTCAAGGATGCTCACACATTCATCACCAAGTGTGATGCTTGCCAAAGGATAAGTAATATCACAAAAAGGAATGAGATGCCTCAGAACCCAATCTTGGAAGTGGAAATATTTGATGTCTGGGGGATTGACTTCATGGGTCCCTTCAACCCTAAATCAAATGGCAACGAATACATCTTAGTGGCAGTTTACTATGTTTCTAAGTGGGTTGAAGCTATTGCAAGTCCCACCAACGATCATAAGGTTATCTTGAAGCTGTTCAAAAGCATCATCTTCCCAAGGTGTGGAGTACCAAGAGCTGTAATCAGTGATGGAGGAAGTCACTTTGTCAACAAGGTCTTTGATGGTATGCTGAAGAAGTATGGGGTGAAACACAAAGTAGCGACTGCTTATCACCCCCAAACCAGTGGGCAAGTAGAAGTCTCCAACAAGCAGATTAAGGGGATCCTGTCAAGAATTGTTGGGTTGTCTAGGAAGGATTGGTCTATGAAGCTGGATGAGACTCTCTGGGCTTACAGAACAGCTTACAAGACACCAATTGGAAGAACACCGTTTCAGTTGGTGTATGGTAAAGCATGTCACCTTCCTGTGGAGGTTGAATACAAGGCGCTTTGGGCTATTAAGATGTTAAATCTGAACATTGACAAAGCACAAGCCAAGAGAGTTGTTGATCTACATGAGCTTGAGGAAATCAGACTTGATGCTTATGAAAGCTCCAAAACCTATAAGGAGAGAACCAAGGCTTTTCATGACAAGAAGATTGTTGTGAAGGAACTAAAGTCTGGAGATCAAGTCTTGCTTTTCAACTCCAGACTTAAGTTGTTTCATGGCAAGCTCAAGTCAAGATGGTCTGGACCATTTGAGATTAAAGAGGTTTTGCCATACGGATCAGTAACTCTGCTGAACAAGGATGGTAGTGAATTCACAGTAAATGGACAAAGGGTCAAGAAGTACCTTGTAGATCAAAAGATTCCGGAGGGGTCCTCTGTGCCTCTCTGTGATCCTCCAAAAGCCTAGAAGAAACAGGAAGTCAAGCTTAGAGACTTAAAACAAGCTCACTTGGGAGGAAGTCCCATGTTTATCCCTGTATATATTTCCTTTCATTTCTATTTAGGTTGTTTTTGTTAGTTTTATGATTTTCTCAGGTTTTTAAAAGAAAAATCAAGTTCGTACACTATGTAGCTTGGCCCAACGCAGCGTGGTGATCGAGTTGGAGACGGAGTCAACACAAGTCAACAGAGCAGCATTGGATTCCTTCCCATTTTCGCACAGCTCCTAAAAGTGGGTAGAACACGTTTTAAATCTTGTCCACCAAACTAAAGCTGGGTTCCACCACATGTCTCCTCCAACTCCACCATGTCTCCCACAAGACAACACAAAGCTGTCTCCTCTCACCCATCAAGTCGAGCTCTATCATCTCTCCACTATAAACAAAAGACTAAGTCACACTCTTCTTCACTCAACTTTGCATATCTCGTCTCTCTCTCTAAATCGTTTAAGCTTAGCCATACATTTCATCAACCTTAGCTTTTGCGATTCTTGCTCTCTCTCAAGTTCTCTAAGCTTCATCTCTGTTTCTCACCATGTTTAACAAGCTTAGATGGAAACCCAAGTACTTTCCTTGCGAGATGATTTCGCTTCATTGGCGGAAATTAAGAGCTCGATCGAGCTCGTTATTTCTGGTTACGCGTTTTTCTGTTCTTATTTTCGGTCAAGCTCAAGTTCTTGTTAAGTCCCTTCTAAGTTTGTTTTAACTTCACACTTAGAGAGAAAAAGCTTGAGATGAATTACTAGGGATGAAAGAAACCATGATTCGCAATTTTTTTTTTTAGAGCTCGATCGAGCTCATCTTTTTTGGCTTCGCGTTTCAGTCGAGCTGTATTATTTTCGTCGTGCCATGTTTCTCTGTTTCTTAAGCTTGAGCTCTGTTTTGTTGCAATTAGTGTCTACAAGCTCGGTTGAAATAGCATTTAGAAGAGAAAGCTTGAGAATCGCCGCTAGGTTGATAGAAGAAGCGGTTTTGGTCTTCGCATAAAGGAGCTCGATCGAGCTCCACCTAAACAGCTCTAACACTTTTTCATTCCTATTCTTCGCATTGCAGTACCAAGCCACTTGACGCAGAGCTGGCTAGAAGCATCACTGACAAGAGGCGGAGATACATTGAGGCAGAAGAGGAAGAAGAGGAGGAACCACCAGTGGTTGAGGCAGAAGAAGAAGCAGAGGGTTCGCGTCTGACACGAAAGGAAGCTGCAGCCAAAGTAATAAGGCTAGCCAAAGCTAGAGGGTCACGCGCTTCAGCCGAACCTCAAATAGACGACATACAAAACGTGGAGCCAGTGCAACCTTCTAGGAGATCACTGGATACAACAGCTCGACGAACAATTTATCCACGTCGGTCACTGTCTCACGATAGAAACCCATAAACTCAGGATCGAGTTGTTAGCTCTGGGGAGTCGTCACGTAGGAGAGCTGAAATAGCTCAAGGAAAAAGACCAGTGGGGCAAGTAAGGCAGATTCAGGAGGATTTAACAGATTCAGAGGAATACACACCGTCAGGGGAGCAGCTCACTCCACAAGACTACTATAACCTCTTCATGGAATGCGATTTCGCTGCAACAAGATACCCGCATCGCTCTACCATGCGCAGGCTTGGAATTAAAGAGGACGTTGAGCTCCTATTCAAAAACTGTGGTCTTGGAAATTTTATGAGGGGTAACCGTGAAGCATACAAAGATGAAACCTGCCAGTTCCTCGCTTCTCTCAACGTGTACTACTATGAAGAAAGCGATGAAGACAAGTCTGGGCTAGGCTATTTTACATTCACGATCCACGGAAAGCGCTACTCTTGCAGCATCACCAACTTAGAGAAGTTGTTTGGTTTCCCTAGCGGGACTGAAACCTGCCCCGACTTTGACGACAAAGAGTTGAAGGCACTTTGGAAAACTATCAGCAATGGTGGTTACACATCCTCGAAAAGTAAGAGCAACGGAATTAGGAGTCCGGCCATCAGATACTTTCACAAATGTGTTGCAAGCACTTTCTTTGCACGCCAAGCTACCAGGACAGTCAACGAGAGTGAGCTTCAGATGATTGATCTTGCTCTTCAGATCCTCCTCCCAACCACAACAGATGGCACGGTGCTTCGGGGAGACAGGTCAGACACACCTCTTTCCGTATATTTGTTAAGGCAGTTCCTAGCCTACCGCGATTGGGTAGTCAAAAACCGTGGGAAGAAGAATAACACGTTGACTGTTGGCGGGATAATCACTCCTATCCTATCCAATCGTGGTGTCCCCTTGCGCTCAGATCTTCATGAACCTCGCTCGTTGGATATGGGGTATCTGAAGAAAGCACTGTTTCTTGACCATGGAGTGCATGAAGACAAGCTTATGTTTCGTTTCCATCACCCACGCATTGGTGACGCTAGGGTCTTACTTCCTAACCCAACTCTCACTACGCTGGAGGACATTCACAACATCTGGTTCCTCCCAAACCCCGCGGATCTCCACTACCCTGAAGGCACTCAACCTGACACGGCATGAGCTGTTAACTCGCCTGACCCGCAGCCTATGGACATATCTGAAGAAGAGTCACCTCAGCAGTTCTGGTTCACACAGCCTCCTTCTCCTAAGCAGAGCAGGCACATGAAAGGCACCAACAGGAATATCAGCCTTCTGCAGCGATGGAACAAACTTCAGGATAAATCTTACAAAGCTCTGCGAGGAACGGTGAAGGAGTTAACAAATTCTGTGAAAGGATTGACGCTTCGGGTCACTAAACTTGAAGAGGGAAGAACTCATCCACCTCCACCCTCATCGAGCAATGTGCTCCCGAGAAGCAACTCGGCAAGCCTACTCAGGCGAGGCTCCAACCCAGCTGAACCCGCTAGAGCTAGTTCTTTTGAGCCAGCCAGAGCTAGTACCTTTGAACCGGCTCGAGCTAGTTCCTTCGAACCTGCCAGAACCAGTTCCTTTGAGCAAAACCAGAGAAAGCGCAGAGCAGTTAAACCACCATCAAGCTCAAAGAGAGGCTTCCCTGTTCCACTGGATCTCGAAGATGAACACGCCAGCTTGACCCAACACGATCCATCATCCTACCCTCCCACCGCTAGTTACACCCTGGAGAGCATGGAGCCCTACCTTGACTCCCAATTCTCCTAAACGGCCAAGTAACACTCCTCACTCATTTGTTTATACCATTGCATTTCATTTAGTTTGTTTTCTTTGTCTTTTGAACTCTCCTTCAAATTTTTGTTACACAAGGGACTGTGTAATTTAAGTTTGGGGGAGGGTTTGAGATGTATATAACTTGTTTTCTTTGTCTCTTATTTTCAAATTTTGCATCATTGAGTCTGCATACATATAAGGCATTGAAAACCCAAAAAATTTGAAATTTTTTTAAAATTTTCTAAAAAAAAAAAAAGAGTGTTCATATAGTTGTAGTTGCATTTTAGATTAAGTCTTGCTTTCTTTTTAGTAGTTTGTACATATGCAGTAGTTTGTGCATATGTGTTAGGGGTCTGTGATGAGTTTGCCTCGTGGACATGCTGATTTACTAGATAAATTCAATGCCCAAGTTATTAGTTGTCTAACGCATGATCTAGCGAACCTGAAGTAAAACCGCACCATGTTTAGAATTCACAACTCTGCATTCTTGTCTAGATGGAAACATGTTGCGATCTGATGCCTTCCCTATTTACTTGAACTTAATCTTGACTCATAATTATCATGTTTTAAGCACTGAATCTGAACTCATGGATACCAATATACATACTTGGATTTTCTTTCACCTTTATACCACTCTTGGCTAATCCAAGTAGCTGATTCCCATTATTGGAACAGTTTCCCCCACCATTAGCCTACCCTTCTTTCAAGCCAAAATTATCTCTGTGTGTGAGGCCTTATTTTTCGAAAGTGTTAGGTCTGAGCCGACAGGAATGGAACCTTGTGTAGTTCTAGTTCGCGTTATCCGGACTAGATAGGACTAGGTGGGAACTTGTTACAGGGGTTTGGGATTCAATGTGTGCAGAAAGGAAAAGAAAAGAATGAAAAGAAAGGATAAAGTCTCTAGGAGGGGTAATCTGTCTCTAAATATGAAAGTCAAGTAAAGGATTTGGGGAATGCAAAGTATAGAAAAAAAAAAAAGAAAGATGGTTCTAAGAAAAGAAAAGAAAGTTGTCAAAGAATGTATAGCAAAAGCTTTTGAAGTCTTAAGAAATAAGAAGGAAAAGAGGACCATAGTGTTTTAGAAAAGAAACCCCAAATCCGCTAGGCAAAATCAAAAAGAAACCTCTCCTGAGACTTGGTACAAAAGGGTGAATGGGTATGATCAAAAGAGCTAAAAGCTGAAGGGTAAAGTTAGGACAATCTGGGTGTAGAGAATTAGGAGTCAAATGCTTGGGTACTCTCGGGTAGACAAGGTTTTATTCCTGTATGCATTTGTTGGTCCTTACCTTTAGCCTTCTCCCAAAAGCTCAATCCATTTTCTTAAGAGAACCCTGATCAAAAACGATGAACCTACTCTAAAGGAGATCACCTTTATCTCCATCCTTTTCTTACCAAACCAAATGAGTTCATAGGCAGTGTTTAAGCTTGATTCACGGTTCCAATTCAATGAATGTTAAAGGGATAGGTTGATTTGAATGCATGTCAAAGTTGAAACAGAGGCTAAGGCGTGTAAGGAAGAGCATGGCCAAAGTTTTTAAGTAGGACTCTCTCTCTCTTTGCGTTTTACAATTACTAACTTGGACATTGATTTTACCTATTTTATCAGCATGTTTTGGTTCTGAGCCCCCTCCTTCAAACCTCTTCTTCAAGCTTAATCTTGATTATTTGCTTGAGGGCAAGCAAGAAATAAGTTTGGGGGAGTTGATGTATCTGCATTTTACTTGTTGTAGATCCTCATTTGCATTCACTTTAGCATCATTTCATCCTGTGTTTTTAGCATTTGCGTCTCATTCTTGCATAAATTCACTCACTTAGTAGTTTTCCATTAGCATTGCATACATTGTTGCATATGGAGTTGTTATCAGGTTTTGGAGAGCTTTTGGGAACACGAAGCTGAGCAGAGTGCAAGACGAAAGAGAGCTCGATCGAGCTGGGAATACGAAGTGAAGCAGAGGAAGTCAAACCAAGGCAGAATGACCAACTGAAGCGGAATCTAGCCTAACGCATGCAGAGCAGAAGACAAGGCGGAGCGACTGACACAGGAGGCAGAGCTCGATCGAGCTGATTAAAAGAAAGGACGGTCGAGCTGTCTGAGACAAAGAAGAGCTCGATCGAGCTGAAGTGGAACGCGAAACCAAAGCTAAACAAGAGGAGAAAGCATAGCTCGATCGAGCTGTTGGAAGCAGAGGAGAGCGAGATCGTGCTAAGCATCAACCGACTTAAAAATCGTTGACTTTGACTAGGGTTTTCACAAGCTTAGTATAAATATGTCTCATTTGTTTAGACTTGAGAGGATCCTTTTGAGCATTTTTCTAGAACTTCTCTCAAGAAACAAAACGTGTTTAAGGCTTTGTAATTCGAATTCTCTTTTAATCTTTCAAGTTTTTATAGTTTTACATCTCTGTTTTATGCTTTAGTTTATATAATCTTGTTAATCTCTCTTCAATCTCTTTTCATAATGTTGCTTATTGAATTTTCTGGGTTTGGGTTCTTGAGCTTCATGATTTCTGAGTAGTGTTCTTAGAGTTCTTGAGGTTGGGTGAGATCCATGAGGTTTTCTTAGTCTTTTCTAGGGTTTTGATGTTTTAATCTTTTAGATCCCTTCTGGATTAGTGTTCTTCATGCTAGCTTCTTTCTGATCATTTGAAGCTTGACCCGAGGCATTTCCACCCGAGAGGGCTTGGTGAAATGTCTGATCTAGCTAATACCAGAGATTTACGTGCCTAGCCTAAGAGATTAGTTGTCTAGGGTGTTTATTGACATTGATTGATTGGTTGTTAATGCCTGCCTTGTTATGCTTCGCTAAAGAGATTTAGGTCTGGAGGTAACTTGGCTTGAGGGTCTCTGTCACGAGAGTGGATTGACCTGTTGTTGAATCTTTCGTCTAGGGATAGCTTTGTTTAAAGTTTTATTGAATCTTTGTATTAAGACTAAGTTACTTCATGGATCATTGATACCCAGCCTCACGAGCTCTCTTTTATCATCTGTTTGCATCAGTTTACGTTTTGCTTGTTTCGCTTAGCTTTGCTTACTTTTGTTAGTCACTACTTACTTTTGTTAGTCACTGCTTACTTTTGTTAGTCACTGTTTAGCTTTGTTAGTCACTGCTTACTTTTGTTAGTCACTGCTTACTTTTGTTAGTCACTGCTTAGCTTTGTTAGTCACTGCTTACTTTTGTTAGTCACTGCTTAGCTTTGTTAGTCACTGCTTAGTTTTGCTATTAGTTCTCCTTTTCTTTTGTTGCTTGCTCACTTAGGTTGTTAGAAAATCAAAACTAAGGTTCGCTTGACTTAGCTAGATTTGATTGCATCTTTTGTGGTTAATAGCTCACCCATTTGGTTTGACACCCTTTGTACTACAATGACAATTTAAGTGCTTAGGGAATTGAACTTCAGTAGAGAAGTAAAATCTTACTATCAATTTCTCCGTTTTAGCCTGTTTTTTCGGTTTAAGCATGTTTTTGGGTAAAATAGGTTTAAGTGTTTTCTAAACACTCCAAATTCATCCCAAACTTCTACAATTAGTCAAATACATTGGATTTTCAAACATTCTGACCCTAGAAACAGTAACAAAGTTGTTTACTGCTTTTCTCGGTTTTAGCCTGTTTCGGGAAAAATGGGTATAAGTGTTGTCTAAACACTCCAAATTCAACCCGAACTCTTATAATTAGTCAATTGCGTTGGATTGTCACACATTTGACCCTAGAAACAGTAACAAAGCTGTTTACTGATTAGAATCAATGTTTTCTTGGTTTTAACCTGTTTTGGGACAAAATGGGTATAAGTGTTGTCTAAAACACTTCAACTTCAACCTGAACTCTTATAATTAGTCAAATGCATTGGATTGTTACATATTTTGACCCTATAAACAGTAACAAAGCTGTTTACTGCTTCGAGTCAATGTTTTCTCGGTTTAAGTCTGTTTAGGGATAAAACAGGTTTAAGTGTTGTCTAAACATTCCAAATTCATCCCAAAATCTTACAATTAGTCAAACGCAGTCGATTGTCACACATTCAGACCCTAGAAAAAGTAACAAATCTGTTTACTGCTTCGAATCAATGTTTTCTCGGTTTTAGCCTGTTTTGGGACAAAATGGGTGTAAGTGTTGTCTAAACACTCCAAATTCAACCCGAACTCTTATAATTAGTCCCATGCATTGGATTGTTACATATTTTGACCCTAGAAATAGTAACAAAGCTGATAACTGCTTCGAATCAACGTTTTCTCTATTTTAGCGTGTTTTCTCGGTTTAAACCTATTTTGGGATAAAACAGGTTTAAGTGTTGTCTAAACACTCCAAATTCATCCCAAACTCTTACAATTAGTCAAATGCATTGGATTGTCACACATTTTTACCCTAGAAACAGTAACAAAGCTGTTTACTGCTTGGAATCAATGGTTGCTCGGTTTTACCATGTTTCTGGACAAAATTGGTATAAGTGTTGTCTAAAACACTTCAAATTCAACCCGAACTCTCATAATTAGTCAAATGCATTGGGTTGTTACATATTTTGACCCTATAAAGAGTAACAAAGCTGTTTACTGCTTCGAGTTAATGTTTTCTCCGTTTTAGCCTGTTTTCTCGGTTTAAGCATGTTTTTGGGTAAAATAGGTTTAAGTGTTGTCTAAACACTCCAAATTCATCCCAAACTTTTACAATTAGTCAAATATATTGGATTTTCACACATTCTGACCCTAGAAACAGTAACAAAGTTGTTTACTGCTTTTCTCGGTTTAAGCATGTTTTTGGGTAAAATAGGTTTAAGTGTTGTCTAAACACTCCAAATTCATCCCAAAGTTTTACAATTAGTCAAATATATTGGATTTTCACACATTCTGACCCTAGAAACAGTAATGAAACTGACTTTTCTTTGTGGTGTATGAATGAATGATGTATGGAATGATGATGTATGGAATGAATAGAAGTCAGGGTGTTTCAATTCCCCTTATGCAGTTGCAGTATAAGAGGTGTCAATCCTATCTGAGTGATTGTGAACAATTAAGATGTGCATATGAGTCTAAGTCAAGCCAATTGTAAAGATTGTTTGTCACTAACAATCCTAAAATGAGATATGAAATGCAGAAAGTAAAAACACTAGAAGAGGATACTAAATGCAAACAGAACAAACAACTTGAAGCTATAATGAAACTAGAACAAAGATAGAAACTATGCTAATGGACTAATGCAAGACAAGTAATGAACAGGAAACTACGTGAATGCAATGGAAATGAAACAGGAATGAAACAAGACAATCACAAATCAAAAACACAAGTTCTGGGGATGAACTCGAGCAGCACTCGACCGAGTGTAGGTCGAGTGGGTGGTCGAGCTAGACTTAAACGTGAAAACAGAGCAACACAAGAAAAACAGAGCAATGTTAAAACCAATCAAACAACAAACAAGCAATGATATTTAGACTAGGATTTCAATAAACAAAGAAGGCCTTGAGGAGGGATTCATGGGCTGAGCTAATCATTGTGGTTAAGAGGCTGTGTCAAGAAGCATTCTTATCTTGGGAAGCACTCCTCTATACAAGGTGCTTAGAAGTGACTCATTGCTGAAACCATGGTGAGGACACTGAGTTTGGAATCCTTTAAACCTCTCCCAAGCTTCACAAAAGCTCTCATTATTCCTTTGAGCAAACCCAGAAATCTCATTCCTCAGCCTAGCAGTCCTTGCATTGGAGAAGAACTTGGCCAGAAAAGCTTTCTTGCATGCATCCCATGTGGTGATAGCTCCAGTAGGTAGAGTCTTCTCCCAAAGGTGACCTTTGTCTCCAAGAGAAAATGGGAAGAGTCTTAATTTGAATCCATCTTCACTCACTCCATTGATCTTAGTGAGTCCACATATTCTGTCAAACTCATCAAGGTGATCTAGTGGATCCTCCATTGGCAACCCATGAAACTTGTTTGCTTGTATCATTGAGATCAATCCACTCTTGATCTCAAAGTTATTGTTTGCTACTGAAGGTGGCACAATTCCAGCCCTTTGGTTGTGAGTATTGGGTGCATCTCCTGCACCAATGTGCCTTGGTCTTTGCTCATGGATAGCTTGTTGCTCCATGATGTCTTGACCTTGTTGTTGTTGAACTACTCTTCCTTGCTTATGTCTCAAACCCTTTTGTAGCCTGTGGATGTTGTCAATAGGCTGTTGAAGACTATCTTTGCCTTTTGACCTTGTGTGCATCAACAAACTCTACTACAGACTCGAACAGGTACTCGGTCGAGCGCAGGCTCGAGTGGGTGGTCGAGTCGACTGGGAAGTTATGGCTAATTTGATCCGGCTGCTGGCTCGATCAAGTGCTCGATCACAGCCCGGTCGAGTGGTGGTCGAGTAGGTGGTCGAGTGGGTACCTGAAACACAAAACAGCCAAGCAAAGGAAGATTCGAGTTCAGTAACTGCACAAGTGTGTAAAACGAACTTAATCTTAGACTAATAGGGATCCTAAATGTCACAAAACACACTCAAATGGGCAACGGCGCCAAATTGAAACTGACTTTTCTTTGTGGTGTATGAATGAATGATGTATGGAATGATGATGTATGGAATGAATAGAAGTCAGGGTGTTTCAATTCCCCTTATGCAGTTGCAGTATAAGAGGTGTCAATCCTATCTGAGTGATTGTGAACAATTAAGATGTGCATATGAGTCTAAGTCAAGCCAATTGTAAAGATTGTTTGTCACTAACAATCCTAAAATGAGATATGAAATGCAGAAAGTAAAAACAACTAGAACAGGATACTAAATGCAAACAGAACAAACAACTTGAAGCTATAATGAAACTAGAACAAAGATAGAAACTATGCTAATGGACTAATGCAAGACAAGTAATGAACAGGAAACTACGTGAATGCAATGGAAATGAAACAGGAATGAAACAAGACAATCACAAATCAAAAACACAAGTTCTGGGGATGAACTCGAGCAGCACTCGACCGAGTGTAGGTCGAGTGGGTGGTCGAGCTAGACTTAAACGTGAAAACAGAGCAACACAAGAAAAACAGAGCAATGTTAAAACCAATCAAACAACAAACAAGCAATGATATTTAGACTAGGATTTCAATAAACAAAGAAGGCCTTGAGGAGGGATTCATGGGCTGAGCTAATCATTGTGGTTATCTAACTTGGTCAACAAATCTCAAGCAAACATTGAGCTGATCTCTAGACATACTATTCTAATACATGTTTAATCCACTCTCATGGCAAGAAACAATCAAACCTATGCAATTCTAGACTTGTTCTCACAAAGAAAAGAATCTACACAAGCAGGCTTTAAGCAATACATCTCAAACCAAACAAGACTCATAATCTCTTAGCAAGCCTAATGGTAAGCTCTAGATCTAGCCTTATCTATGCTCCTTAGACATTGGTGTGATGCTAAGATGCTTGAAATCAAACCCTACCCTCTCAGATATAGGATCAGCATTAAGATCATCTAGCCTAGAAGAGATCTACAACAATCAAGCTTGACCAAATCAAACAAACCACAAGATCAACCCAGCCTAACCCATCCTCAAGGTCCTAAGCAAACTACTCACAAGAACACATGGTGAAATATGTCAAAAACCCAGAAAATAATGAAACTTGCATCATTAGAAAGATGAAACAGAGATCTACAATATTGATGAAGGAAATAAACTCGAAATCTTAATACTTTGAAAGTTATGAAACAAACAAAATATAAGAATCTAGTCTTTCTCTCTCAAACAAGTACAAGATCTAAAATTAAAATAAAAGTGCAAAAGGAATGATATCTAAAAAAGGTAAAAACTAGGTTTTAGACTCTCTAAAAAGCTGGATTCTTTGTGGCTGCAAGTACAAGGGCCTTATATAGGAGGTGAGGTGGAAGCCCTAAAAATACAAAAAGTCAAAGTGGTCAACGGCTCGGTCAACTCGACCAGTGCTCGGTCGAGTGGCTGGTCGAGCTGGCTTCTCTCGTGCATTCTCCACTCGGTCGAGTCCTCCTCAGCACACGGTCGAGTGGTGGTCGAGTGGTGCGGTCGAGTTGGACTCCGGACCTTGATTCTACAGCCTTGACTCTCTTGTTTTCTCCTTAGGACAGCTTCACTTCTGCTCAGCATTGCTTCTATGCTCCTTAAGCTCTAAAATCACCTGTTTATGCATGAAAAGATGCAAATGCAATGCAACTATACTCTAATGCATGATTAGTCCTAAAGCTACACAATAATGGCCTAAATGGATAGCAAAAGATGAAAAAGTTGTGAATAAACTAAGGGAAAACAAGGTAAAATATATGAACATCAACACCCCCAAACTTAGTCTTTGCTTGCCCTCAAGCAAATAATCAAGACACAAGAAGGTAGGTGAGGTTTGAAAGTGGGATCTCAGCTCCTAAAGCTTGCAAATAGACTATCTAGAATCAATGTCCAAGTTACTAGTACTATGATGCAAGTTGAATGAGCTATACTTAAAGACTTTAGACAAGCATATCACAACCTTCACTGATTTGAGCCTTAGACATCCACATGCATTCAAATCAACCATTTCCTTTAACATTCATTAATCAAGAACATGAATGAATTCTATGCAATGCTTAAACTCATTTGGCTTGGCAGTAAAAGGTTTAGAGACAATGATGGTCTCTTTTTAGAGTAGGGCTTATCAATATCAAGGTTCTCTCATAAAAAATGAATTGAGCTTTAGAAGAATGCTAAAAGTAAGAACACTTAGACACATACAAGAACAAAACCTTGTCTACCCAAAGGTACCCAAAGTGTTTATCCTATCAATCTAAACCCAATTGGTCCTAGTGCTACCCTTTAACTTCTTTTCTTCTTTTTCACCCTTTTCTCTTTTGGTTTTAAAGTCTTAGGAGAGGTTTCTTATTTGATCTTTCTAGTGGAATGGGGGATTCTTACTTATTTGCTATGGTTCTCTTTTCTTCTTATTCTTAAGACATAAAAGCATTTTGCTAGACTTCTCTTTCCTTTCTTTCTTTTCTTTATCTAGAACCATCTTTAAACAACCTTATTCTTCCCATTCTTTCACTAGACTTTAAATTTTCTTAAACACATTCCCTTCCTAAAGACTCTAACCTTTTCTTTCTCTTTTTCCTCTTTTCTTTTCATAATAGCCAAGTCCCAAACCCAACAAGTGAACCACCTAGTCCTATCTAGTTTGAAAAATGCAAACTAGAACTACACAAGGCTTTACTCTTGTCAGTTCAAACCTAACACTTTCTACCAAGCTCAATCCCAAAAATAGGCCTCACACACACAAGAATAAACATGGCTTGAAAGAAGGTTTGGTTTAGGGGTAGGGGAACTGATTCTTAATGAGGAAATCAGCTACTTGGATCAACAAGAGTGGTAAAAAGGAAGAAGATGATCTAAATATGTATGTGGTATCCATGAGTTTAAAGCATTGCACACATTGATAATTGAAAGTCAATATTAGGTTCTTATAAATAGGAAATGGTTTCAAATCTCAACATGCTTCAATTTAGACCAAATGCAATGTAGGAATTCAAGGCCTGGTTCAATCTTATTCTAACCACTCAACTAGCATCAAAGTACTATTAACTTGGACATTTATCCTAGTCTAGTGAATAAACAAGCTAATAAGGGAATACTCATCATAGATCCCTAATGCAAGTACTATACAATCCTACATGAAACATGCTAAACAAGATCCTAATGTGCAGTGCAAACTACATGAACACTCTTTTTTTTTATAAAGATTTTTGCAAAAATTTTCAAATTTTTAGGGTTTTTCTATGCCTTAGATGCTATGCAAGTATTAACATGATTATGCTAAAAATTTGAAATAAGAATCACAAAACACAAT
The DNA here is from genome assembly GCF_030686135.1 of Camelina sativa. Lineage (NCBI taxonomy): Eukaryota > Viridiplantae > Streptophyta > Magnoliopsida > Brassicales > Brassicaceae > Camelina > Camelina sativa. The sequence goes on along the minus strand of NC_141892.1, from coordinate 14,781,547 downwards.
GTCAAATGCTATCTCAAACCCTCCCCCAAACTTAAATCACACAGTCCCTGTGTGAAAGAAATTTGATTGAGGATTCAAGATGAAAAACAAAAAACAAAACACAATGTCAAATGCAATGATATCTACAAGGGAAGGTGATAGTGGTACCTTAGGGATTGTGGAAGTAGTTGTCCACATCCATCTGCATGCTGTCATAGGAGTAGTTGGGGTCTTGTTGGTGACTTGGAGGTGGAGATTGGGGCCGCTCGACGATGGAGATCGACAGGGACTCGGTCGAGTACGTACTCGAGTGGGGGGTCGAGCTGGACCACGAGTGTCAAAATGCGGTCCTTGCTGCTGGTAGAACTGCTGGTAGAGTGCTGGATCCATGAAGTACTGGGGTGGGATGGGAGGGTAACCTTGATATCCTGGATAAGCAGCTGGAGGTGGGAAACCATAGGGTGATCTGGGCTGGAACTCGACCGAGTGCATTGGGGGTGCTCGGTCGAGTGGGTGCTCGAGTGACCCGGTCGAGTACCTTGAAAAGGGTTGTTCTCGGGTACTTGAGCTCCTCTTCCTCTGATTTGGCTCACACATTGAAGCCCTAGCTGGTTCCACAGGGTTCGCAACTCTAGAAAGTGCTCTAGTTGAGCTACTCCTCCTCAAAGGGCTTGATGGTGTAGGTGAAGAATTCCCACTCTTCAACTCAGCAATCTCCTTCTTTAAGCCCTTGATGGACTTAGCCATGTTGGTCACCTTCTTCTTCAGCTTATCAAACCTCTTCCCATGCCATTTGTTCCATTTTTGCAGAAGGGTTAATCTCTTGGTAGCCTCCCTCACTCCTCTACTATCTCTTGGGTTGAGCTCATAATCCTCAAAGTAAAATTGCTCCTCCCCATCAGCCATCTGCACATCTCCAGCTTCATCAACTCTAGGTTGAACTATCCCATCAAACAAATGCTCCTCAGCTGGCCAAAAGTCAATGTTGGCTCCTTCTTGAATGGTGGTGAGCTCTTGGTTAGGCAAAATCAGTTGCTTTTTCCCAAGTGTTGGAAGTTCAAAGTTGAAAATGTGATTCCCTTGATGCATCTCCTTGGCTAGGATGAGAGTAGAGGTGAGGTAGCTAGAGTCAATCCATCTTGGTGAAACCCTTTCTCCTCTAAGTGGAACCTTAGCAGCTTGAAGGATTGGAGTAATGATGCCTCCAATGGTTAGTGCTCCTCTTGATCCCTTATTCTCCAACTTTCCTACCCAACTTCTCAAGTTAATCATGTGATCAATGAGCACCATTGCTAGGTCAGTCTCCACAGTGCTCCCAAGAATGATGGTGCCATTTCTTGCTTGGAAGATGACTCCATTGAGAGCCAAATCAATCATTTTTAGCTCCCCCTCATTAATATTCTCAGTTTCCTTCCTAGCAAAGAAGGTGTTGGCAAGAGCTTTGTGGAAGTACCTTAGGACTGGGCTCCTTATCCTTGAACTCTTGGAATTGGAGGATGAGTAGTATTTGTTGTCCCCAATGGTTTCCCACACAGCAAAGAGCTCATCTCTTGGAATCATCAAACTCCTATTGCTCCCAACCTCAAAACCAAACACATTGGCTATCTTCTTCATTGAGAGTTTATACCATTTCCCCTTGATTGTGAAATCAATGTGGCCAGCTCCAAACCCAGCATCCTTCCTTGCATATGTATGCAGCTTGACTGTGGCCAGAAACTCACAACTCTCTTCTTTGTAGCCCTCCATGCAAAGCCCCATAAACTTGGTCAGGTTGCTCTTTTCAAAGAGGTACTCCACATCTTCACCAATGGCTAGCTTCTCCATGGTTTCTTTGTGTGGATATCTTGTCCCTAAGAACTCCATTCTCATGAAAGCATCATAGAGTTGCCTCTTTGACAACCCACAGGACTCAGCTTCTCCATCATCTTCTATCTCTTCTTTTTCACTTTCTTCCTCACTCTCATTCTCACTCTCCTTTTGTTCAACCTCAACTGCTGGCCTCTTCCCTTTGGCCTTGTGTCTCCTCATGAACTCATTGAGAGTTGACTCTCTTTCCTCCTCACTCTCAGTCCTCTTAGGATCTTCCTCAACTCTCTCTCCCCTTGGACGCGGCATCTGGCTCTACCGGCTGCTCGAACCACCACTCGGTCGAGTGCATGATCGAGTGGGGCGTCGAGTGGTCCTTCCAGCTTGTCCTCTTGATTCAAGGCTAGCATCATGACGTTCCATGGAGGTTGCAGTGGTTTGTTGAGACTTCCTAGTGATTCTTGAAGACATTTTTTCAAATAGAACTGAAGGGAATAGACTCAAAGCTCAAAGTTAATAGGTTAGTGAACCAAAAACTTGAAAGAACTAAGCTTGAGCAAAAGATAGGCTAAGAGAGAGACTTTAAAACTTGAATTCAATGGTTTTGAGCAAATGAGAGAATGTGAGAGGCATAGTTTCGTGCAAGGTCTATATAAAGAAGCTAAGGGGACAAAGAGACAAGGGTGGAGCGTCCATACCATTCAAATTTGAAATGGGAATCTTTGACCTGCTTTTTGCTGCCACTCGACCCCACACTCGACTGTACACGGTCGAGCACCTTGACCAAATTTTGAAATTTCAAAATTTTTCTTCTTGTTCTTCCCTCCACTCGATCGTTCTAGTGATTTGAAGATCAAATGGGCCTCAATTCCTTTCCAGCTCGGTCGAGTACCTCTCGTGGGTAGGTCGAGTGGGCTTGCGAGTCTCCTTCTCCAAGTCTAATTCCCTCCTTACCCAACTACATTCTTACCTAAAGGCCTGTCCAACACAAACAAAAAAGAAAACATATCAAAACTACAAGGAAAATAAACCATATTTACAAAGGATACCTTAGGGACTTCCTCCCTAGTGAGCTTGTTTAAAGTCACTAAGCTTGACTTTGGTGTCCTTTTTAGACTTGGTTTAGATACCAAGGAGGTGATGAAATCCTCCCTGGAACCTCTTGATCACTGTGAAGTTGATCCTTGATCACCTCACCCTTAACACACAAACCATGTTTCTTCTTGATTTTGAGTCTTGGTCTTGCCTTCCTTAAGGACCTCTTGTTCAGCTTAACTTGAAGATCCTCAACCATACTAGTCAACTCTTGAACTGACCTCTTAAGCTTTTCCACAGAATCATCTTGAAAGGAGAGCTTAGCCTTTGGAGTTGCTTCACCACTTGAACCTTCTTGACCTCCTTTGTCCTTGATAGTAAAAGGTTGATCATCAATGGTAGGAAGGTTGGTTGGGTTATGGATGTTGAACTTCATGGCTATATCTTCAGCAATGTTCAAGGTCACAAGACCCTCTTTGACATCAATAACTGCTCCAACAGTGGCTAGGAATGGCCTTCCAAGAATGATTGGATCTTCAGGTTCCTTGTCCATCTCCAACACCACAAAATCAGTGTGAACCCTTGCCTTCCCTATCTTGACTGGGACATTCTCCAACCTTCCAACTATTTCTTTGTTTGACCCATCAGCTAAACATATATGAAGGTTGGTGGACTTGAAATCAGTTCTCCCAAGCTTTTGTGCTATGGAGTATGGCATCACACTTGTTGAAGCTCCCAAGTCACAAAGGCATTGGTTGTAGTGAAGATAGCTAAGTGTGCAAGGCAGATAGAATGGACCTGGATCCTTAAGCTTGATTGGAATGATAACTCCTCCAAGGTCCTCAAGATCCTTCTCATCTTGAGCTTCAGCCTTCTTCTTTGATAAATCAAGCAAAAAGTCTTTGTAGAGAGGATATGGATCATACTGTTCCAAGGCAGGTCCTCTCTCTTCTTCTTGGTAAGCAATGGTGATCTCTTGTATGGCCAACACTTCCTCAACCACAGCTTCTTCAATCACAACCACTTCCTTCAAAGCCTTCTCTTCCTCTTGTTGCTTAGCCATCATCTCCTTTCTCTCAATGATTTCCCTAAACTCCTTAATCTTTTGTGCTTTGAAACGTCCTGGGAATGGAAGAGGTGGCTTGTAAGCAGGAGGAGTGTACTTAGCAGGCTGACAGCTTCTGAGTCTGCAACTTGATCGACCACTCGAGCATGCGCTCGATTGAGTGGCTATTCGAGTACTTGGTCGAGCCAGATGCCGGACTCCAGTTGCTTTGCACAAACGTCACTTGGGGCTTCAGTAACTAATGAGTTCCCCCAAACTTGGACTTCACTGTCCTCAGTGACTTCCCCATCAGAGATATGAATGGCTTTTGCAGTGAACTCCCTTGGATTTTGAACAGCTTTTCCAGGGAGTTGGTTGGGTTTAGGAGCTGAAGTAGAGGCAATGTTACTCTCCATATACTTCATTCTGGAGTTCAGACCTTCAAACTTCATGTTCAGATCATTGTACTGTGATGTGAGCCTTTGATTCAACTCAGCAAACTGCTTGGCTTCCTCAATCTTGCCTTGTGTTTGCCCAATCAACAACTGTTGCATCATTGCTCTTAAGTCTTGTTCCTGGCCTTGGTTAGTCTGAAACCCTGGTGGGGGACACAATTGGGGCTGGAACACTTGGTGTTGCTGCTTGGGGATGTAGTGTTGTTGTTGTTGAGGTTGTTGAGGTGGATAGACTTTGTCTTGAGGGTTGGCCACATTGGTGCTCCTATAAGAGAGATTGTTGTTCTTGAAACCTCCTTGGTTGTAGCCTTTGAATCCTCCCTGGTTCTGCATGTAGCACAACTCAGCAAATTCAGGCTCCCCCTCTTGAACTGGAGCTTCCTCTTCACCTATGAAGTGAATGGACTTGGATTGGCTGAGGAGGATCTTGTCAAGCTTCTCATTGACCATCTTCAAATCCTTCTTATACTTGTCCTCTTGATCAGTTGAGGAGCTCCTTATGGTCCTATCATAGTCCTCATTATAATTGCCATCAGATTGAGCAAGATTCTCAACTAACTCCCATCCTTCTTCCACATTCTTGTTGAGGAAGTTGCCATTAGAGGCTGTGTCAAGAAGCATTCTTATCTTGGGAAGCACTCCTCTATACAAGGTGCTTAGAAGTGACTCATTGCTGAAACCATGGTGAGGACACTGAGTTTGGAATCCTTTAAACCTCTCCCAAGCTTCACAAAAGCTCTCATTATTCCTTTGAGCAAACCCAGAAATCTCATTCCTCAGCCTAGCAGTCCTTGCATTGGAGAAGAACTTGGCCAGAAAAGCTTTCTTGCATGCATCCCATGTGGTGATAGCTCCAGTAGGTAGAGTCTTCTCCCAAAGGTGACCTTTGTCTCCAAGAGAAAATGGGAAGAGTCTTAATTTGAATCCATCTTCACTCACTCCATTGATCTTAGTGAGTCCACATATTCTGTCAAACTCATCAAGGTGATCTAGTGGATCCTCCATTGGCAACCCATGAAACTTGTTTGCTTGTATCATTGAGATCAATCCACTCTTGATCTCAAAGTTATTGTTTGCTACTGAAGGTGGCACAATTCCAGCCCTTTGGTTGTGAGTATTGGGTGCATCTCCTGCACCAATGTGCCTTGGTCTTTGCTCATGGATAGCTTGTTGCTCCATGATGTCTTGACCTTGTTGTTGTTGAACTACTCTTCCTTGCTTATGTCTCAAACCCTTTTGTAGCCTGTGGATGTTGTCAATAGGCTGTTGAAGACTATCTTTGCCTTTTGACCTTGTGTGCATCAACAAACTCTACTACAGACTCGAACAGGTACTCGGTCGAGCGCAGGCTCGAGTGGGTGGTCGAGTCGACTGGGAAGTTATGGCTAATTTGATCCGGCTGCTGGCTCGATCAAGTGCTCGATCACAGCCCGGTCGAGTGGTGGTCGAGTAGGTGGTCGAGTGGGTACCTGAAACACAAAACAGCCAAGCAAAGGAAGATTCGAGTTCAGTAACTGCACAAGTGTGTAAAACGAACTTAATCTTAGACTAATAGGGATCCTAAATGTCACAAAACACACTCAAATGGGCAACGGCGCCAAATTGAAACTGACTTTTCTTTGTGGTGTATGAATGAATGATGTATGGAATGATGATGTATGGAATGAATAGAAGTCAGGGTGTTTCAATTCCCCTTATGCAGTTGCAGTATAAGAGGTGTCAATCCTATCTGAGTGATTGTGAACAATTAAGATGTGCATATGAGTCTAAGTCAAGCCAATTGTAAAGATTGTTTGTCACTAACAATCCTAAAATGAGATATGAAATGCAGAAAGTAAAAACAACTAGAACAGGATACTAAATGCAAACAGAACAAACAACTTGAAGCTATAATGAAACTAGAACAAAGATAGAAACTATGCTAATGGACTAATGCAAGACAAGTAATGAACAGGAAACTACGTGAATGCAATGGAAATGAAACAGGAATGAAACAAGACAATCACAAATCAAAAACACAAGTTCTGGGGATGAACTCGAGCAGCACTCGACCGAGTGTAGGTCGAGTGGGTGGTCGAGCTAGACTTAAACGTGAAAACAGAGCAACACAAGAAAAACAGAGCAATGTTAAAACCAATCAAACAACAAACAAGCAATGATATTTAGACTAGGATTTCAATAAACAAAGAAGGCCTTGAGGAGGGATTCATGGGCTGAGCTAATCATTGTGGTTATCTAACTTGGTCAACAAATCTCAAGCAAACATTGAGCTGATCTCTAGACATACTATTCTAATACATGTTTAATCCACTCTCATGGCAAGAAACAATCAAACCTATGCAATTCTAGACTTGTTCTCACAAAGAAAAGAATCTACACAAGCAGGCTTTAAGCAATACATCTCAAACCAAACAAGACTCATAATCTCTTAGCAAGCCTAATGGTAAGCTCTAGATCTAGCCTTATCTATGCTCCTTAGACATTGGTGTGATGCTAAGATGCTTGAAATCAAACCCTACCCTCTCAGATATAGGATCAGCATTAAGATCATCTAGCCTAGAAGAGATCTACAACAATCAAGCTTGACCAAATCAAACAAACCACAAGATCAACCCAGCCTAATCCATCCTCAAGGTCCTAAGCAAACTACTCACAAGAACACATGGTGAAATATGTCAAAAACCCAGAAAATAATGAAACTTGCATCATTAGAAAGATGAAACAGAGATCTACAATATTGATGAAGGAAATAAACTCGAAATCTTAATACTTTGAAAGTTATGAAACAAACAAAATATAAGAATCTAGTATTTCTCTCTCAAACAAGTACAAGATCTAAAATTAAAATAAAAGTGCAAAAGGAATGATATCTAAAAAAGGTAAAAACTAGGTTTTAGACTCTCTAAAAAGTTGGATTCTTTGTGGCTGCAAGTACAAGGGCCTTATATAGGAGGTGAGGTGGAAGCCCTAAAAATACAAAAAGTCAAAGTGGTCAACAGCTCGGTCAACTCGACCAGTGCTCGGTCGAGTGGCTGGTCGAGCTGGCTTCTCTCGTGCATTCTCCACTCGGTCGAGTCCTCCTCAGCACACGGTCGAGTGGTGCGGTCGAGTTGGACTCCGGACCTTGATTCTACAGCCTTGACTCTCTTGTTTTCTCCTCAGGACAGCTTCACTTCTCCTCAGCATTGCTTCTATGCTCCTTAAGCTCCAAAATCACCTGTTTATGCATGAAAAGATGCAAATGCAATGCAACTATACTCTAATGCATGATTAGTCCTAAAGCTACACAATAATGGTCTAAATGGATAGCAAAAGATGAAAAAGTTGTGAATAAACTAAGGGAAAACAAGGTAAAATATATGAACATCAAGTAACAAAGTTGTTTACTGCTTTTATCGGTTTTAGCCTGTTTCGGGAAAAATGGGTATAAGTGTTGTCTAAAACACTTCAAATTTAACCCGAACTCTTATAATTAGTCAAATGCATTGGATTGTTACATATTTTGACCCTATAAACAGTAACAAAGCTGTTTACTGCTTTGAGTCAATGTTTTCTCGGTTTTAGCATGTTTTCTCGGTTTAAGCCTGTTTTGGGATAAAATAGGTTTCAGTGTTGTCTAAACATTCCAAATTCATCCCAATCTTACAATTAGTCAAACACATTCGATTGTCACACATTCTGACCCTAGAAAAAGTAACAAATCTGTTTACTGCTTCGTATCAATGTTTTCTCGGTTTTAGCCTGTTTTGAGACAAAATGGGTGTAAGTGTTGTCTAAACACTCCAAATTCATCCCAAACTCTTAAAATTTAGTCCCGTGCATTGGATTGTTACATATATTGACACTAATAGTAACAAACCTGATTACTGCTTCGAATCAATGTTTTCTCGGTTTTAGCATGTTTTCTCGGTTTAAGCCTGTTTTGGGATAAAACAGGTTTAAGTGTTGTCTAAACACTCCAAATTAATCCCAAAATCTTGCAATTAGTCTAATGCATTGTATTGTCACACATTATGACCCTAGAAACAGTAACAAAGCTGTTTACTGCTTCGAGTCAATGTTTTCTCGGTTCTAACCTGTTTTGGGACAAAATGGGTGTAAGTGTTGTCTAAACACTCCAAATTCAACCCGACCTCTTATAATTAGTCCCATGCATTGTATTGTTACATATTATGACCCTAGAAATAGTAACAAAGCTGATAACTGCTTCAAATCAATGTTTTCTCTATTTTAGCGTGTTTTCTCGGTTTAAGCCTATTTTGGGACAAAACAGGTTTAAGTGTTGTCTAAACACTCCAAATTCATCCCAAATCTTAAAATTAGTCAAATGCATTGGATTGTCACACATTTTTACACTAGAAACAGTAACAAAGCTGTTTACTGCTTGGAATCAATGGTTGCTCGGTTTTACCATGTTTCAGGACAAAATGGGTATAAGTGTTGTCTAAAACACTTCAAATTCAACCCGAACTCTCATAATTAGTCAAATGCATTGGGTTGTTACATATTTTGACACTATAAAGAGTAACAAAGCTGTTTACTGCTTCGAGTCAATGTTTTCTCCGTTTTAGCCTGTTTTCTCGGTTTAAGCATGTTTTTGGGTAAAATAGGGTTAAGTGTTATCTAAACACTCCAAATTCATCCTAAACTTCTACAAGTAGTCAAATACATTGGATTTTCAAACATTCTGACCTTAGAAACAGTAACAAAGTTGTTTACTGCTTTTCTCGGTTTTAGCCTGTTTCGGGAAAAATTGGGTATAAGTGTTGTCTAAACACTCCAAATTCAACCCGAACTCTTATAATTAGTCAAATGCATTGGATTGTCATACATTTGACCCTAGAAACAGTACCAAAGCTGTTTAGTGATTAGAATCAATTTTTTCTTGGTTTTAACCTGTTTTGGGACTAAAGGGGTATAATTGTTGTCTAAAACACTTCAAATTCAACCTGAACTCTTATAATTAGTCAAATGCATTGGATTGTTACATATTTTGACCCTATAAACAGTAACAAAGTTGTTTACTGCTTCGAGTCAATGTTTTCTCGGTTTTAGCATGTTTTCTCGGTTTAAGCCTGTTTTGGGATAAAACAGGTTTAAGTGTTGTCTAAACACTCCAAATTCAACCCAAACTCTTATAATTAGTCAAATGCATTGGATTGTCACACATTTGTCCCTAGAAACAGTAACAAGGCTGTTTACTGATTAGAATCAATGTTTTCTTCGTTTTAACCTATTTTGGGACAAAATGGGTATAAGTGTTGTCTAAAACACTTCAAATTTAACCCGAACTCTTATAATTAATCAAATGCATTGGATTGTTACATATTTTGACCCTATAAACAGTAACAAAGCTGTTTACTGCTTCGATTCAATGTTTTCTCGGTTTTAGCATGTTTTCTCGGTTTAAGCCTGTTTAGGGATAAAACAGGTTTAAGTGTTGTCTAAACATTCCAAATTCATCCCAAAATCTTACAATTAGTCAAACGCATTCGATTGTCACACATTCAGACCCTAGAAAAAGTAACAAATCTGTTTACTGCTTCGAATCAATGTTTTCTCGGTTTTAGCCTGTTTTGGGACAAAATGGGTGTAAGTGTTGTCTAAACACTCCAAATTCAACCCGAACTCTTATAATTAGTCCCATTCATTGGATTGTTACATATTTTGACCCTAGAAATAGTAACAAAGCTAATAACTGCTTCGTATCAATGTTTTCTCGGTTTTAGCCTGTTTTGGGACAAAATGGGTGTAAGTGTTGTCTAAACACTCCAAATTTAGTCCCGTGCATTGGATTGTTACATATTTTGACACTAGAAATAGTAACAAACCTGATTACTGCTTCGAATCAATGTTTTCTCGGTTTTCTCGGTTTTAGCATGTTTTCTCGGTTTAAGCCTGTTTTGGGATAAAACAGGTTTAAGTGTTGTCTAAACACTCCAACTTAATCCCAAAATCTTGCAATTAGTCTAATGCATTGTATTGTCACACATTCTGACCCTAGAAACAGTAACAAAGCTGTTTACTGCTTCGAATCAATGTTTTCTCCGTTTTAGCCTGTTTTGGGACAAAATGGGTGTAAGTGTTGTCTAAACACTCCAAATTCAACCCGAACTCTTATAATTAGTCCCATGCATTGGATTGTTACATATTTTGACCCTAGAAATAGTAACAAAGCTGATAACTGCTTCGAATCAACGTTTTCTCTATTTTAGCGTGTTTTCTCGGTTTAAACCTATTTTGGGATAAAACGGGTTGAAGTGTTGTCTAAACACTCCAAATTCATCCCGAACTCTTACAACTATTCAAATGCATTGCACTGTCACACATTCTGACCCTAGAAATAGTAACAGAGCTATTTACTGCTTCGAATCAATGTTTTCTCGGTTTTAGCCTGTTTTAGGACAATATGGGTAAAAGTGGTGTCTAAACACTCCAAATTGACCCCAAACTCTTATAATTAGTCAAATGCATTGGATTGTTACATATTTTGACCCTAGAAAGAGTAACAAAGCTGTTTACTGCTTCGAATCAATATTTTCTCTCGGTTTTAGCCTGTTTTTTTGGGTTTAAGCCTGTTTTGGGATAAACGGGTTTAAGTGTTGTCTAAACATTCCAAATTCATCCCGAACTCTTACAATTAGTCAAATGCATTGGACTGTCACACATTCTGACCCTAGAAATAGTAACAGAGCTGTTTACTGTTTCGAATCAAGTTTTCTCGGTTTTAGCCTGTTTCGGGAAAAATGGGTATAAGTGTTGTCTAAACACTCCAAATTCAACCCGAATTCTTATAATTAGTCAAATGCATTGGATTGTCACACATTTGACCCTAGAAACAGTAACAAAGCTGTTTACTGATTAGAATCAATGTTTTCTTGGTTTTAACCTGTTTTGGGACAAAATGGGTATAAGTGTTGTCGAAAACACTTCAAATTTAACCCGAACTCTTATAATTAGTCAAATGCATTGGATTGTTACATATTTTGACCCTATAAACAGTAACAAAGCTGTTTACTGCTTCGAGTCAATGTTTTCTCGGTTTTAGCATGATTCTCGGTTTAAGCCTGTTTTGGGATAAAACAGGTTTAAGTATTGTCTAAACATTCCAAATTCATCCCAAAATCTTACAATTAGTCAAACGCATTCGATTGTCACACATTCTGACCCTAGAAAAAGTAACAAATCTGTTTACTGCTTCGTATCAATGTTTTCTCGGTTTTAGCCTCTTTTTGGACAAAATGGGTGTAAGTGTTGTCTAAACACTCCAAATTCAACCCGAACTCTCATTATTAGTCAAATGCATTGGGTTGTTACATATTTTGACCCTATAAAGAGTAACAAATCTGTTTACTGCTTCGAGTCAATGTTTTCTCCGTTTTAGCCTGTTTTCTCGGTTTAAGCATGTTTTGGCGTAAAATAGGTTTAAGTGTGGTCTAAACACTCCAAATTTATCACAAAATCTTATAATTAGTCAAATGCATTGGATTGTCCCACATTCTGACCCTAGAAACAGTAACAAATCTCTTTACTGGTTCGAATCAATGTTTTCTCGGTTTTTGCCTGTTTTGGGACAAAATGGGTGTAAGTATTGTCTAAACACTCAAAATTCATCCCAAACTCTTATAATTAGTCCAATGCATTTGATTGTTACATATCTTGACCCTAGAAATAGTAACAAATCTGATTATTGCTTTGAATCAATGTTTTCTCCGTTTTAGCCTTTTTTCTCGGTTTAAGCATGTTTTGGGGTAAAATAGGTTTAAGTGTTGTCTAAACACTCCAAATTCATCCCAAAATCTTACAATTAGTCAAACGCATTGGATTGTCATACATTCTGACCCTAGAAAAAGTAACAAATCTGTTTACTGCTTTGTATCAATGTTTTCTCGGTTTTAGCTTGTTTTGGGACAAAATGGGTGTAAGTGTTGTCTAAACTCTCCAAATTTAGTCCCGTGCATTGGATTGTTACATATTTTGACACTAGAAATAGTAACAAACCTGATTACTGCTTCGAATCAATGTTTTCTCGGTTTTAGCATGTTTTCTCGGTTTAAGCCTGTTTTGGGATAAAACAGGTTTAAGTGTTGTCTAAACACTCCAAATTAATCCCAAAATCTTGCAATTAGTCTAATGCATTGTATTGTCACACATTCTGACCCTAGAAACAGTAACAAAGTTGTTTACTGCTTCGAATCAATGTTTTCTCGGTTTTAGCCTGTTTTGGGACAAAATGGGTGTAAGTGTTGTCTAAACACTCCAAATTCAACTCGAACTCTTATAATTAGTTGAAACTGACTTTCTTTGTGGTGTGGTGAATGAATGATGTATGGAATGAATAGAAGTCAGGGTGTTTCAATTCCCCTTATGTTTAAGGAGCATAGATAAGGCTGGAATTGAAACACCCTGACTTTTATTCATTCCATACATCATCATTCCATACATCTTTCTTTCACCACACCACAAAGAAAGTTGGTTTCAATTTGGCATCGTTGCCCATTTGAGTGTGTTTTGTGACATTTAGGATCATTATTAGTCTAAGATTAAGTTCGTTTAAACACTTGTGAAGTTACTGAACTCGAATCTTCCTTTGCTTGGCTGTTTTGTGTTTCAGGTACCCACTCGACCACCTACTCGACCACCACTCGACCGAGCTGTGATCGAGCACTTGATCGAGCCAGAAGCCGGACCTAAATAGCCATTACTTCCTAGTCGACTCGACCACCCACTCGAGCCTGCGCTCGACCGTGTACCTGTTCGAGTCTATAGTAGAGTTTGTTGATGCACACAAGGTCAAAAGGCAAAGACAGCCTTCAACAGCCTATTGACAACATCCACAGGCTACAAAAGGGTTTGAGACATAAGCAAGGAAGAGTAGTTCAACAACAACAAGGACAAGACATCATGGAGCAACAAGCTATCCATGAGCAGAGACCAAGGCACATTGGTGCAGGAGATGCTGGTAGAACTGTTGGTAGAACTGCTGGTAGAGTGCTGGATCCATGAAGTACTGGGGTGGGATGGGAGGGTAACCTGAATATCCTGGATAAGCAGCTGGAGGTGGGAAACCATAGGGTGATCTAGGCTGGAACTCGGCCGAGTGCATTGGAGGTGCTCGGTCGAGTGGTTGCTCGAGTGACCCGGTCGAGTACCTTGAAAATGGTTGTTCTCGGGTACTTGAGCTCCTCTTCCTCTGATTTGGCTCATACATTGAAGCCCTAGCTGGTTCCACAGGGTTCGCAACTCTAGAAAGTGCTCTAGTTGAGCTACTCCTCCTCAAAGGGCTTGATGGTGTAGGTGAAGAATTCCCACTCTTCAACTCAGCAATCTCCTTCTTTAAGCCCTTGATAGACTTAGCCATGTTGGTCACATTCTTCTTCAGCTTATCAAACCTCTTCCCATGCCATTTGTTCCATTTTTGCAAAAGAGTTAATCTCTTGGTAGCCTCCCTCACTCCTCTACTATCTCTTGGGTTGAGCTCATAATCCTCAAAGTAAAATTGCTCCTCCCCATCAGCCATTTGCACATCTCCAGCTTCATCAACTCTAGGTTGAACTATCCCATCAAACAAATGCTCCTCAGCTGGCCAAAAGTCAATGTTGGCTCCTTCTTGAATGGTGGTGAGCTCTTGGTTAGGCAAAATTAGTTGCTTTTTCCCAAGTGTTGGAAGTTCAAAGTTGAAAATGTGATTCCCTTGATGCATCTCCTTGGCTAGGATGAGAGTAGAGGTGAGGTAGCTAGAGTCAATCCATCTTGGTGAAACCCTTTCTCCTCTAAGTGGAACCTTAGCAGCTAGTAGGATTGGAGTAATGATGCCTCCAATGGTTAGTGCTCCTCTTGATCCTTTGTTCTCCAACTTGCCTACCCAACTTCTCAAGTAAATCATGTGGTCAATGAGTACCATTGCTAGGTCAGTCTCCACAGTGCTCCCAAGAATGATGGTACCATTTCTTGCTTGAAAGATGATTCCATTGAGAGCCAAATCAATCATCTTTAGCTCCCTCTCATTAATGTTCCCAGTTTCCTTCCTAACAAAGAAGGTGTTGGCAAGAGCTTTGTGGAAGTACCTTAGGACTGGGCTCCTTATCCTTGAACTCTTGGAATTGGAGGATGAATAGAATTTGTTGTCCCCAATGGTTTCCCACACAGCATAGAGCTCTTCTCTTGGAATCATCAAACTCCTATTGCTCCCAACCTCAAAACCAAACACATTGGCTATCTTCTTCATTGAAAGTTCATACCTTTTCCCCTTGATTGTGAAAGCAATGTGACCAGCTCCAAACTCAGCATCCTTCTTTCCATATGTGTGCAGCTTGACTGTAGCTAGAAACTCACAACTCTCTTCTTTGTAGCCCTCCATGCAAAGCCCCATAAACTTGGTTAGGTTGCTCTTCTCAAAGAGATACTCCACATCTTCACCAATGGCTAGCTTCTCCATGGTTTCCTTGTGTGGATATCTAGTCCCTAAGAACTCCATTCTCATGAAAGCATCATAAAGTTGCCTCTTTGATAACCCACAAGACTCAGCTTCTCCATCATCCTCTATCTCTTCTTTTTCACTTTCTTCCTCACTCTCATTCTCACTCTCCTCTTGTTCAACTTCAACTGCTGGCCTCTTCCCTTTGGCCTTGTGTCTCCTCATGAACTCATTGAGAGTTGACTCCCTTTCCTCCTCACTTTCAGTCCTCTCAGGATCTTCCTCAACTCTTTTTCTCGTTGGACACGGCATCTGGCTCGACCGGCTGCTCGAACCGCCACTCGGTCGAGTGGGGCGTCGAGTGGCTCTTCCAGCTTCTCCTCTTGATTCAAGGCTAGCATCATGACGTTCCATGGAGTTTGCAGCGGATTGTTGAGACTTCCTAGTGATCCTTGAAGACATTTTTTTTCAAAAAGAACTGAAGGGAATAGACTCAAAGCTCAAAGTTAATAGGTTAGTGACCCAAAAACTTGAAAGAACTAAGCTTGAGCAAAAGATAAGCTATGAGAGAGACTTTAAAACTTGAATTCAATTGTTTTGAGCAAATGAGAGAATGTGAGAGGTATAATCTCGTGCAAGGTCTATATAAAGAAGCTAAGGGGACAAAGAGACAAGGGTGGAGCGTCCATACCATTCAAATTTGAAATGGGAATCTTTGACCTGCTTTTTGCTGCCACTCGACCCTACACTCGACTGTACACGGTCGAGCACCTTGTCCAAATTTTGAAATTTCGAAATTTTTCTTCTTGTTCTTCCCTCCACTTGATCGTTCTAGCGATTTGAAGATCAAATGGGCCTTAATTCCTTTCTAGCTCGGTCGAGTACCTCTCGTGGGCAGGTCGAGTGGGCCTGCGAGTCTCCTTCTCCAAGTTTAAATCTCTCCTTACCTAACTACGTTTTCACCTAAAGGCCTGTCCAACACAAACATAAAAGAAAACACATCAAAACTACAAGGAAAATAAACCATATTTACAAAGGATACCTTAGGGACTTCCTCCCTAGTGAGCTTGTTTAAAGTCACTAAGCTTGACTTTGGTGTCCTTTTTAGACTTGGTTTAGATACCAAGGAGGTGATGAAATCCTCCCTGGAACCTCTTGATCACTGTGAAGTTGATCCTTGATCTCCTCACCCTTAACACACAAACCATATTTCTTCTTGATTTTGAGCCTTGGTCTTGCTTTCCTTAAGGACCTCTTGTTCAGCTTAACTTGGAGATCCTCAACCATACTAGTCAACTCTTGAACTGACCTCTTAAGCTTTTCCACAGAATCATCTTGAAAGGAGAGCTTAGCCTTTGGAGTTGCTTCATCACTTAAACCTTCTTGACCTCCTTTGTCATTGATAGTAAAAGGTTGATCATCAATGGTAGGAAGGTTGGTTGGGTTATAGATGTTAAACTTCATGGCTATATCTTCAGCAATGTTCAAGGTCACAAGACCCTCTTTGACATCGATAACTGCTCCAACAGTGGCTAAGAATGGCCTTCCAAGAATGATTGGATCTTCAGGTTCCTTGTCCATCTCCAACACCACAAAATCATTGTGAACCCTTGCCTTCCCTCTCTTGACTGGGACATTCTCCAACCTTCCAACTATCTCCTTGTTTGACCCATCAGCTAGACATATATGAAGGTTGGTGGATTTGAAATCAGTTCTCCTAAGCTTTTGTGCTATGGAGTATGGCATCACACTTGTTGAAGCTCCTAAATCACAAAGGCATTGGTTGTAGTGGAGATAGCTAAGTGTGCAAGGCAGATAGAATGGTCCTGGATCCTTAAGCTTGATTGGAATGATAACTCCTCCAAGGTCCTCAAGATCTTTCTCATCTTGAGCTTCAGCCTTCTTCTTTGACAAATCAAGCAAAAAATCTTTGTAGAGAGGATATGGATCATACTGTTCCAAGGCAGGTCCTCTCTCTTCTTCTTGGTAAGCAATGGTGATCTCTTGTATGGCCAACACTTCCTCAACCACAGCTTCTTCCTTTAAAACCCTCTCTTCTTCTTGTTGCTTAGCCATCATCTCCTTTCTCTCAATGATTTCCCTAAGCTCCTTAATCTTTTGTGCCTTGAAACGTCCTGGGAATGGAAGGGGTGGCTTGTAAGCAGTAGGAATGTACTTAGCAGGCTTGACAGCTTCTGAGTCTGCAACTCGATCGACCACTCGAGCATGCACTCGGTCGAGTGGCTGTTTGAGTACCTGGTCGAGTGCAATAGCGGACTCCAGTTGCTTTGCACAAACGTCACTTGGGGCTTCAGTAACTAATGAATTCCCCCAAACTTGTACTTCACTGTCCTCAGTGACTTCCTCATCAGAGATATGAATGGCTTTTGCAGTGAACTCCCTTGGATTTTGAACAGCTTTTCCAGGGAGTTGGTTGGGTTTAGGAGCTGAAGTAGAGGCAATGTTACTCTCCATATACTTCACTCTGGAGTTGAGACCTTCAAACTTCATGTTCAGATCATTGTACTGTGATGTGAGCCTTTGATTCAATTCAGCAAATTGTTTGGCTTCCTCAATCTTGCCTTGTGTTTGCCCAATCAACAACTGTTGCATCATTGCTCTTAAGTCTTGTTCCTGGCCTTGGTTAGTCTGAAACCCTGGTGGGGGACACAATTGGGGCTGGAACACTTGGTGTTGTTGCTTGGGGATGTAGTTTTGTTGTTGTTGAGGTTGTTGAGGTGGATAGACTTGGTCTTGAGGGTTGGCCACATTGGTGCTCCTATAAGAGAGATTGTTGTTTTTGAAACCTCCTTGGTTGTAGCCTTTGAATCCTCCCTGGTTTTGCATGTAGCACAACTCAGCAAATTCAGGCTCCCCCTCTTGAACTGGAGCTTCTTCTTCACCAATGAAGTGAATGGACTTGGACTGGCTTAGGAGTATCTTGTCAAGCTTCTCATTGACCATCTTCAAATCCTTCTTATACTTGTCCTCTTGATCAGTTGAGGAGCCCCTTATGGTCCTATCATAATCCTCATTATAATTGCCATCAGATTGAGCAAGATTCTCAACTAATTCCCATCCTTCTTCCACATTCTTGTTGAGGAAGTTTTCATTAGAGGCTGTATCAAGAAGCATTCTTATCTTGGGAAGCACTCCTCTATACAAGGTGCTTAGCAGTGACTCATTGCTGAAGCCATGGTGAGGACACTGAGTCTGGAATCCTTTAAACCTCTCCCAAGCTTCACAAAAGCTCTCATTATTCCTTTGAGCAAACCCAGAAATTTCATTCCTCAACCTAGCAGTCCTTGCATTGGAGAAGAACTTGGCCAGAAAAGCTTTCTTGCATGCATCCCATGTGGTGATAGCTCCAGTAGGAAGAGTCTTCTCCCAAAGGTGAGCTTTGTCTCCAAGAGAAAATGGGAAGAGCCTTAATTTGAATTCATCTTCACTCACTCCATTGATCTTTGTGAGTCCACATATTCTGTCAAACTCATCAAGGTTATCTAGTGGATCCTCCATTGGCAACCCATGAAATTTGTTGGCTTGTATCATTGAGATCAATCCACTCTTGATCTCAAAGTTATTGTTTGCTACTGAAGGTGGCACAATTCCAGCCCTTTGGTTGTGGGTATTGGGTGCATCTCCTGCACCAATGTGCCTTGGTTTCTGCTCATGGATAGCTGGTTGCTCCATGATGTCCTGACCTTGTTGTTGTTGAACTATTCTTCCTTGCTTATGTCTCAAACCCTTTTGTAGCCTGTGGATGTTGTCAATAGGCTGTTGAAGACTGTCTTTGCCTTTTGACCTTGTGTGCATCAACAAATTCTACTACAGACTCGAACAGGTACACGGTCGAGCGCAGGCTCGAGTGGGTGGTCGAGTCGACTGGGAAGTAATGGCTAATTGGATCTGGCTTCTGGCTCGATCAAGTGCTCGATCACAGCTCGGTTGAGTGGTGGTCGAGTAGGTGGTCGAGTGGGTACCTGAAACACAAAACATCCAAGCAAAGGAAGATTCGAGTTCAGTAACTTCACAAGTGTTTAAACGAACTTAATCTTAGACTAATAATGATCCTAAATGTCACAAAACACACTCAAATGGGCAACGGCGCCAAATTGAAACTGACTTTCTTTGTGGTGTGGTGAATGAATGATGTATGGAATGAATAGAAGTCAGGGTGTTTCAATTCCCCTTATGCAGTTGCAGTATAAGAGGTGTCAATCCTATTTGAGTGATTGTGAACAATTAAGATGTGCATATGAGTCTAAGTCAAGCCAATTGTAAAGATTGTTTGTCACTAACAATCCTATAATGAGATATGAAATGCAGAAAGTAAAACCAACTAGAACAAGATACTAAATGCAAACAGAACAGACAAATTAAAGCTATAATGAAACTAGAACAGAAGTAGACACTATGCTGATGAACTAATGCAAGACAAGTAATGAACAGAAAACTAAGTGAATGCAATGGAAATGAAACAGGAATGTAACAAGACAATCACAAATCATAAACACAAGTTCTGGGGATGAACTCGAGCAGCACTCGACCGAGTGTAGGTCGAGTACAGGGTCGAGCTAGACTAAACGTGAAAACAGAGCAACACAAGAAAAACAGAGCAATGCAAAAACGAATCAAACAACAAGCAAGCAATGATATTTAGACTAAGATTTCAATAAACAAAGAAGGCCTTGAGGAGGGATTCATGGGCTAAGCTAATCATTGTGGTTATCTAACTTGGTCAACAAATCTCAAGCAAACATTGAGCTAATCTCTAGACACACTATTCTAATACATGTTTAATCCACTCTCATGGCAAGAAACAATCAAACCTATGCATTTCTAGACTTGTTCTCACAAAGTAAAGAATCTACACAAGCAGGCATTAAGCAATACATCTCAAACCAAACAAGACTTCTAATCTCTTAGCAAGCCTAATGGTAAGCTCTAGATCTAGCCTTATCTATGCTCCTTAAACATTGGTGTGATGCTAAGATGCTTGAAATCAGACCCTACCTTCTCAGATATAGGATCAGCATTAAGAACATCTAGCCTAGAAGAGATCTACAACAATCAAGCTTGACCAAATCAAATAAACCACAAGATCAACCCAGCCTAACCCATCCTCAAGGTCCTAAGCAAACTACTCACAAGAACACATGGAGAAATATGTCAAAAACCCAGAAAATATTGAAACTTGCATCATTAGAAAGATGAAACAGAGATCTACAATATTGATGAAGAAATAAAACTCGAAATCTTAATATTTTGAAAGTTATGAAACAAACAAAATACAAGAATCTAGTCTTTCCTTCTTAAACAAGTACAAAATCTAAAAATAAAAGAAAGTGCAAAAGGAATAAATCTAAAAAAGGTAAAAACTAGGTTTTAGACTCTCTAAAAAAAAGCTGGACTCTTTGGTGGCTGCAGGTACAAGGGCCTTATATAGGAGGTGAGGTGGAAGCCCTAAAAATACAAAAAGTCAAAGCAGTCAACGGCTCGGTCAACTCGACCAGTGCTCGGTCGAGTGGCTGGTCGAGCTGGCTTCTCTCGTGCATTCTCCACTCGGTCGAGTCCTTCTCAGCACACGGTCGAGTGGTGGTCGAGTGTGCGGTCGAGTTGGACTTCGGACCTTGATTCTACAGCCTTAACTCTCTTGTTTTCTCCTTAGGATTGCTTCACTTCTCCTCAGCATTGCTTCCATGCTCCTTAAGCTCCAAAATCACCTGTTCATGCATGAAAAGATGCAAATTCAATGCAACTATACTCTAATGCATGATTAGTCCTAAAGCTACACAATATTGGCCTAAATGGATAGCAAAAGATGCAAAAGTTGTGAATAAACTAAGGGAAAACAAGGTAAAATATATGAACATCATTAGTCCCATGCATTGGATTGTTACATATTTTGACCCTAGAAATAGTAACAAAGCTGATAACTGCTTCGAATCAACGTTTTCTCTATTTTAGCGTGTTTTCTCGGTTTAAACCTATTTTGGGATAAAACAGGTTTAAGTGTTGTCTAAACACTCCAAATTCATCCCAAACTCTTACAATTAGTCAAATGCATTGGATTGTCACACATTTTTACCCTAGAAACAGTAACAAAGCTGTTTACTGCTTGGAATCAATGGTTGCTCGGTTTTACCATGTTTCTGGACAAAATTGGTATAAGTGTTGTCTAAACCACCTCAAATTCAACCCGAACTCTCATAATTAGTCAAATGCATTGGGTTGTTACATATTTTGACCCTATAAAGAGTAACAAAGCTGTTTACATCTTCGAGTCAATGTTTTCTCCGTTTTAGCCTGTTTTCTCGGTTTAGGCATGTTTTTGGGTAAAATAGGTTTAAGTGTTGTCTAAACACTCCAAATTCATCCCAAACTTTTACAATTAGTCAAATATATTGGATTTTCACACATTCTGACCCTAGAAACAGTAACAAAGTTGTTTACTGCTTTTCTCGGTTTAAGCCTGTTTTGGGATAAAACAGGTTTAAGTGTTGTCTAAACACTCCAAATTAATTCCAAAATCTTGAAATCAGTCTAATGCATTGTATTGTCACACATTATGACCCTAGAAAAAGTAACAAAGTTGTTTACTGCTTTTCTCGGTTTTAGCCTGTTTCGGGAAAAATGGGTATAAGTGTTGTCTAAACACTCCAAATTCAACCCGAACTCTTATAATTAGTCAAATGCATTTGATTGTCACACATTTGACCCTAGAAACAGTAACAAAGCTGTTTACTGATAAGAATCAATATTTTCTTGGTTTTAACATGTTTTGGGACAAAATGGGTATAAGTGTTGTCTAAAACAC
Source organism: Camelina sativa (assembly GCF_030686135.1). Taxonomy (NCBI): domain Eukaryota; kingdom Viridiplantae; phylum Streptophyta; class Magnoliopsida; order Brassicales; family Brassicaceae; genus Camelina; species Camelina sativa. Next base: position 14,759,990 of record NC_141892.1, on the reverse strand, counting down.
TTCAAATTTAACCCGAACACTTATAATTAGTCAAATGCATTGGATTGTTACATATTTTGACCCTATAAACAGTAACAAAGCTGTTTACTGCTTCGAGTCAATGTTTTCTCGGTTTTAGCATGTTTTCTCGGTTTAAGCCTGTGTTGGGATAAAACAGGTTTAAGTGTTGTCTAAACATTCCAAATTCATCCCAAAATCTTACAATTAGTCAAACGCATTCGATTGTCACACATTCTGACCCTAGAAAAAGTAACAAATCTGTTTACTGCTTCGTATCAATGTTTTCTCGGTTTTAGCCTGTTTTGAGACAAAATGGGTGTAAGTGTTGTCTAAACACTCCAAATTCATCCCAAACTCTTAAAATTTAGTCCCGTGCATTGGATTGTTACATATTTTGACACTAGAAATAGTAACAAACCTGATTATTGCTTCGAATCAATGTTTTCTCGGTTTTAGCATGTTTTCTCGGTTTAAGCCTGTTTTGGGATAAAACAGGTTTAAGTGTTGTCTAAACACTCCAAATTAATCCCAAAATCTTGCAATTAGTCTAATGCATTGTATTGTCACACATTATGACCCTAGAAACAGTAACAAAGCTGTTTACTGTTTCGAATCAATGTTTTCTCGGTTCTAGCCTGTTTTGGGACAAAATGGGTGTAAGTGTTGTCTAAACACTCCAAATTCATCCCAAACTCTTACAATTAGTCAAATGCATTGGATTGTCACACATTTTTACACTAGAAACAGTAACAAAGTTGTTTACTGCTTGGAATCAATGGTTGCTCGATTTTACCATGTTTGTGGACAAAATGGGTATAATTGTTGTCTAAAACACTTCAAATTCAACCCGAACTCTCATAATTAGTCAAATGCATTGGGTTGTTACATATTTTGACCCTATAAAGAGTAACAAAGCTGTTTACTGCTTCGAGTCATTGTTTTCTCCGTTTTAGCCTGTTTTCTCGGTTTAAACATGTTTTTGGGTAAAATAGGTTTAAGTGTTGTCTAAACACTCCAAATTCATCCCAAACTTCTACAATTAGTCAAATACATTGGATTTTCAAACATTCTGACCCTAGAAACAGTAACAAAGTTGTTTACTGCTTTTCTCGGTTTTAGCCTGTTTCGGGAAAAATGGGTATAAGTGTTGTCTAAACACTCCAAATTCAACCCGAACTCTTATAATTAGTCAAATGCATTGGATTGTCACACATTTGACCCTAGAAACAGTAACAAAGTTGTTTACTGCTTTTCTCGGTTTAAGCCTGTTTTGGGATAAAACAGGTTTAAGTGTTGTCTAAACACTCCAAATTAATTCCAAAATCTTGAAATCAGTCTAATGCATTGTATTGTCACACATTATGACCCTAGAAAAAGTAACAAAGTTGTTTACTGCTTTTCTCGGTTTTAGCCTGTTTCGGGAAAAATGGGTATAAGTGTTGTCTAAACACTCCAAATTCAACCCGAACTCTTATAATTAGTCAAATGCATTTGATTGTCACACATTTGACCCTAGAAACAGTAACAAAGCTGTTTACTGATAAGAATCAATATTTTCTTGGTTTTAACATGTTTTGGGACAAAATGGGTATAAGTGTTGTCTAAAACACTTCAAATTTAACCCGAACACTTATAATTAGTCAAATGCATTGGATTGTTACATATTTTGACCCTATAAACAGTAACAAAGCTGTTTACTGCTTCGAGTCAATGTTTTCTCGGTTTTAGCATGTTTTCTCGGTTTAAGCCTGTGTTGGGATAAAACAGGTTTAAGTGTTGTCTAAACATTCCAAATTCATCCCAAAATCTTACAATTAGTCAAACGCATTCGATTGTCACACATTCTGACCCTAGAAAAAGTAACAAATCTGTTTACTGCTTCGTATCAATGTTTTCTCGGTTTTAGCCTGTTTTGAGACAAAATGGGTGTAAGTGTTGTCTAAACACTCCAAATTCATCCCAAACTCTTAAAATTTAGTCCCGTGCATTGGATTGTTACATATTTTGACACTAGAAATAGTAACAAACCTGATTATTGCTTCGAATCAATGTTTTCTCGGTTTTAGCATGTTTTCTCGGTTTAAGCCTGTTTTGGGATAAAACAGGTTTAAGTGTTGTCTAAACACTCCAAATTAATCCCAAAATCTTGCAATTAGTCTAATGCATTGTATTGTCACACATTATGACCCTAGAAACAGTAACAAAGCTGTTTACTGTTTCGAATCAATGTTTTCTCGGTTCTAGCCTGTTTTGGGACAAAATGGGTGTAAGTGTTGTCTAAACACTCCAAATTCATCCCAAACTCTTACAATTAGTCAAATGCATTGGATTGTCACACATTTTTACACTAGAAACAGTAACAAAGTTGTTTACTGCTTGGAATCAATGGTTGCTCGATTTTACCATGTTTGTGGACAAAATGGGTATAATTGTTGTCTAAAACACTTCAAATTCAACCCGAACTCTCATAATTAGTCAAATGCATTGGGTTGTTACATATTTTGACCCTATAAAGAGTAACAAAGCTGTTTACTGCTTCGAGTCATTGTTTTCTCTGTTTTAGCCTGTTTTCTCGGTTTAAACATGTTTTTGGGTAAAATAGGTTTAAGTGTTGTCTAAACACTCCAAATTCATCCCAAACTTCTACAATTAGTCAAATACATTGGATTTTCAAACATTCTGACCCTAGAAACAGTAACAAAGTTGTTTACTGCTTTTCTCGGTTTTAGCCTGTTTCGGGAAAAATGGGTATAAGTGTTGTCTAAACACTCCAAATTCAACCCGAACTCTTATAATTAGTCAAATGCATTGGATTGTCACACATTTGACCCTAGAAACAGTAACAAAGCTGTTTACTGATTAGAATCAATGTTTTCTTGGTTTTAACCTGTTTTGGGACAAAAGGGGTATTATTGTTGTCTAAAACACTTCAAATTCAACCTGAACTCTTATAATTAGTCAAATGCATTGGATTGTTACATATTTTGACCCTATAAACAGTAACAAAGCTGTTTACTGCTTCCAGTCAATGTTTTCTCGGTTTTAGAATGTTTTCTCGGTTTAAGCATGTTTTGGGATAAAACAGGTTTAAGTGTTGTCTAAACACTCCAAATTCAACCCGAACTCTTATAATTAGTCAAATGCATTGGATTGTCACACATTTGACCCTAGAAACAGTAACAAAGCTGTTTACTGATTAGAATCAATGTTTTCTTGGTTTTAACCTGTTTTGGGACAAAATGGGTATAAGTGTTGTCTAAAACACTTCAAATTTAACCCGAACTCTTATAATTAGTCAAATGCATTGGATTGTTACATATTTTCACCCTATAAACAGTAACAAATCTGTTTACTGCTTCGAGTCAATGTTTTCTCGGTTTTAGCATGTTTTCTCGGTTTAAGCCTGTTTAGGGATAAAACAGGTTTAAGTGTTATCTAAACATTCCAAATTCATCCCAAAATCTTACAATTAGTCAAACGCATTCGATTGTCACACATTCTGACCCTAGAAAAAGTAACAAATCTGTTTACTGCTTCGTATCAATGTTTTCTCGATTTTAGCCTGTTTTGAGACAAAATGGGTGTAAGTGTTGTCTAAACACTCCAAATTCATCCCAAACTCTTAAAATTTAGTCCCGTGCATTGGATTGTTACATATTTTGACACTAGAAATAGTAACAAACCTGATTACTGCTTCGAATCAATGTTTTCTCGGTTTTAGCATGTTTTCTCGGTTTAAGCCTGTTTTGGGATAAAACAGGTTTAAGTGTTGTCTAAACACTCCAAATTAATCCCAAAATCTTGCAATTAGTCTAATGCATTGTATTGCCACACATTATGACCCTAGAAACAGTAACAAAGCTGTTTACTGTTTCGAATCAATGTTTTCTCGGTTCTAGCCTGTTTTGGGACAAAATGGGTGTAAGTGTTGTCTAAACACTCCAAATTCAACCCGAACTCTTATAATTAGTCCCATGCATTGGATTGTTACATATTATGACCCTAGAAATAGTAACAAAGCTGATAACTGCTTTGAATCAACGTTTTCTCTATTTTAGCGTGTTTTCTCGGTTGAAGCCTATTTTGGGACAAAACAGGTTTAAGTGTTGTCTAAACACTCCAAATTCATCCCAAACTCTTACAATTAGTCAAATGCATTGGATTGTCATACATTTTTACACTAGAAACAGTAACAAAGTTGTTTACTGCTTGGAATCAATGGTTGCTCGGTTTTACCATGTTTGTGGACAAAATGGGTATAATTGTTGTCTAAAACACTTCAAATTCAACCCGAACTCTCATAATTAGTCAAATGCATTGGGTTGTTACATATTTTGACCCTATAAAGAGTAACAAAGCTGTTTACTGCTTCGAGTCAATGTTTTCTCCGTTTTAGCCTGTTTTCTCGGTTTAAGCATGTTTTTGGGTAAAATAGGTTTAAGTGTTATCTAAACACTCCAAATTCATCCCAAACTTCTACAATTAGTCAAATACATTGGATTTTCAAACATTCTGACCCTAGAAACAGTAACAAAGTTGTTTACAGCTTTTCTCGGTTTTAGCCTGTTTCGGGAAAAATGGGTATAAGTGTTGTCTAAAACACTTCAAATTTAACCCGAACTCTTATAATTAGTCCCATGCATTGGATTGTTACATATTATGACCCTAGAAATAGTAACAAAGCTGATAACTGCTTTGAATCAATGTTTTCTCTATTTTAGCGTGTTTTCTCAGTTGAAGCCTATTTTGGGACAAAACAGGTTTAAGTGTTGTCTAAACACTCCAAATTCATCCCAAACTCTTACAATTAGTCAAATGCATTGGATTGTCACACATTTTTACACTAGAAACAGTAACAAAGTTGTTTACTGCTTGGAATCAATGGTTGCTCGGTTTTACCATGTTTGTGGACAAAATGGGTATAATTGTTGTCTAAAACACTTCAAATTCAACCCGAACTCTCATAATTAGTCAAATGCATTGGGTTGTTATATATTTTGACCCTATAAAGAGTAACAAAGCTGTTTACTGCTTCGAGTCATTGTTTTCTCCGTTTTAGCCTGTTTTCTCGGTTTAAGCATGTTTTTGGGTAAAATAGGTTTAAGTGTTGTCTAAACACTCCAAATTCATCCCAAACTTCTACAATTAGTCAAATACATTGGATTTTCAAACATTCTGACCCTAGAAACAGTAACAAAGTTGTTTACTGCTTTTCTCGGTTTTAGCCTGTTTCGGGAAAAATGGGTATAAGTGTTGTCTAAACACTCCAAATTCAACCCAAACTCTTATAATTAGTCAAATGCATTGGATTGTCACACATTTGACCCTAGAAACAGTAACAAAGCTGTTTACTGATTAGAATCAATGTTTTCTTGGTTTTAACCTGTTTTGGGACAAAAGGGGTATAATTGTTGTCTAAAACACTTCAAATTCAACCTGAACTCTTATAATTAGTCAAATGCATTGGATTGTTACATATTTTGACCCTATAAACAGTAACAAAGCTGTTTACTGCTTCGAGTCAATGTTTTCTCGGTTTTAGCATGTTTTCTCGGTTTAAGCATGTTTTGGGATAAAACAGGTTTAAGTGTTGTCTAAACACTCCAAATTCAACCCGAACTCTTATAATTAGTCTAATGCATTGTATTGTCACACATTTGACCCTAGAAACAGTAACAAAGCTGTTTACTGATTAGAATCAATGTTTTCTTGGTTTTAACCTGTTTTGGGACAAAATGGGTATAAGTGTTGTCTAAACACTCCAAATTCAACCCGAACTCTTATAATTAGTCTCATGCATTGGATTGTTACATATTTTGACCCTAGAGATAGTAACAAAGCTGATAACTGCTTCGAATCAATGTTTTCTCTATTTTAGCGTGTTTTCTCGGTTTAAGCCTATTTTGGGATAAAACAGGTTTAAGTGTTGTCTAAACACTCCAAATTCATCCCAAACTCTTACAATTAGTCAAATGCATTGGATTGTCACACATTTTTACACTAGAAACAGTAACAAAGTTGTTTACTGCTTGGAATCAATGGTTGCTCGGTTTTACCATGTTTGTGGACAAAATGGGTATAAGTGTTGTCTAAAACACTTCAAATTCAACCCGAACTCTCTTAATTAGTCAAATGCATTGGGTTGTTACATATTTTGACCCTATAAAGAGTAACAAAGCTGTTTACTGCTTCGAGTCAATGTTTTCTCCGTTTTAGCCTGTTTTCTCGGTTTAAGCATGTTTTTGGGTAAAATAGGTTTAAGTGTTGTCTAAACACTTCAAATTCATCCCAAACTTCTACAATTAGTCAAATACATTAGATTTTCAAACATTCTGACCCTAGAAACAGTAGCAAAGTTGTTTACTGCTTTTCTCGGTTTTAGCCTGTTTCGGGAAAAATGGGTATAAGTGTTGTCTAAAACGATTCAAATTTAACCCGAACTCTTATAATTAGTCCCATGCATTGGATTGTTACATATTATGACCCTAGAAATAGTAACAAAGCTGATAACTGCTTTGAATCAACGTTTTCTCTATTTTAGCGTGTTTTCTCGGTTGAAGCCTATTTTGGGACAAAACTGGTTTAAGTGTTGTCTAAACACTCCAAATTCATCCCAAACTCTTACAATTAGTCAAATGCATTGGATTGTCACACATTTTTACACTAGAAACAGTAACAAAGTTGTTTACTGCTTGGAATCAATGGTTGCTCGGTTTTACCATGTTTGTAGACAAAATGGGTATAATTGTTGTCTAAAACACTTCAAATTCAACCCGAACTCTCATAATTAGTCAAATGCATTGGGTTGTTACATATTTTGACCCTATAAAGAGTAAAGCTGTTTACTGCTTCGAGTCATTGTTTTCTCCGTTTTAGCCTGTTTTCTCGGTTTAAGCATGTTTTTGGGTAAAATAGGTTTAAGTGTTGTCTAAACACTCCAAATTCATCCCAAACTTCTACAATTAGTCAAATACATTGGATTTTCAAACATTCTGACCCTAGAAACAGTAACAAAGTTGTTTACTGCTTTTCTCGGTTTTAGCTTGTTTCGGGAAAAATGGGTATAAGTGTTGTCTAAACACTCCAAATTCAACCCAAACTCTTATAATTAGTCAAATGCATTGGATTGTCACACATTTGACCCTAGAAACAGTAACAAAGCTGTTTACTGATTAGAATCAATGTTTTCTTGGTTTTAACCTGTTTTGGGACAAAAGGGGTATAATTGTTGTCTAAAACCCTTCAAATTCAACCTGAACTCTTATAATTAGTCAAATGCATTGGATTGTTACATATTTTGACCCTATAAACAGTAACAAAGCTGTTTACTGCTTCGAGTCAATGTTTTCTCGGTTTTAGCATGTTTTCTCGGTTTAAGCATGTTTTGGGATAAAACAGGTTTAAGTGTTGTCTAAACACTCCAAATTCAACCCGAACTCTTATAATTAGTCTAATGCATTGTATTGTCACACATTTGACCCTAGAAACAGTAACAAAGCTGTTTACTGATTAGAATCAATGTTTTCTTGGTTTTAACCTGTTTTGGGACAAAATGGGTATAAGTGTTGTCTAAACACTCCAAATTCAACCCGAACTCTTATAATTAGTCTCATGCATTGGATTGTTACTTATTTTGACCCTAGAAATAGTAACAAAGCTGATAACTGCTTCGAGTCAACGTTTTCTCTATTTTAGCGTGTTTTCTCGGTTTAAGCCTATTTTGGGATAAAACAGGTTTAAGTGTTGTCTAAACACTCCAAATTCATCCCAAACTCTTACAATTAGTCAAATGCATTGGATTGTCACACATTTTTACACTAGAAACAGTAACAAAGTTGTTTACTGCTTGGAATCAATGGTTGCTCGGTTTTACCATGTTTGTGGACAAAATGGGTATAAGTGTTGTCTAAAACACTTCAAATTCAACCCGAACTCTCATAATTAGTCAAATGCATTGGGTTGTTACATATTTTGACCCTATAAAGAGTAACAAAGCTGTTTACTGCTTCGAGTCATTGTTTTCTCCGTTTTAGCCTGTTTTCTCGGTTTAAGCATGTTTTTGGGTAAAATAGGTTTAAGTGTTGTCTAAACACTCCAAATTCATCCCAAACTTCTACAATTAGTCAAATACATTGGATTTTCAAACATTCTGACCCTAGAAACAGTAACAAAGTTGTTTACTGCTTTTCTCGGTTTTAGCCTGTTTCGGGAAAAATGGGTATAAGTGTTGTCTAAACACTCCAAATTCAACCCAAACTCTTATAATTAGTCAAATGCATTGGATTGTCACACATTTGACCCTAGAAACAGTAACAAAGCTGTTTACTGATTAGAATCAATGTTTTCTTGGTTTTAACCTGTTTTGGGACAAAAGGGGTATAATTGTTGTCTAAAACAATTCAAATTCAACCTGAACTCTTATAATTAGTCAAATGCATTGGATTGTTACATATTTTGACCCTATAAACAGTAACAAAGCTGTTTACTGCTTCGAGTCAATGTTTTCTCGGTTTTAGCATGTTTTCTCGGTTTAAGCATGTTTTGGGATAAAACAGGTTTAAGTGTTGTCTAAACACTCCAAATTCAACCCGAACTCTTATAATTAGTCTAATGCATTGTATTGTCACACATTTGACCCTAGAAACAGTAACAAAGCTGTTTACTGATTAGAATCAATGTTTTCTTGGTTTTAACCTGTTTTGGGACAAAATGGGTATAAGTGTTGTCTAAACACTCCAAATTCAACCCGAACTCTTATAATTAGTCTCATGCATTGGATTGTTACATATTTTGACCCTAGAAATAGTAACAAAGCTGATAACTGCTTCGAATCAACGTTTTCTCTATTTTAGCGTGTTTTCTCGGTTTAAGCCTATTTTGGGATAAAACAGGTTTAAGTGTTGTCTAAACACTCCAAATTCATCCCAAACTCTTACAATTAGTCAAATGCATTGGATTGTCACACATTTTTACACTAGAAACAGTAACAAAGTTGTTTACTGCTTGGAATCAATGGTTGCTCGGTTTTACCATGTTTGTGGACAAAATGGGTATAACTGTTGTCTAAAACACTTCAAATTCAACCCGAACTCTCATAATTAGTCAAATGCATTGGGTTGTTACATATTTTGACCCTATAAAGAGTAACAAAGCTGTTTACTGCTTCGAGTCAATGTTTTCTCCGTTTTAGCCTGTTTTCTCGGTTTAAGCATGTTTTTGGGTAAAATAGGTTTAAGTGTTGTCTAAACACTCCAAATTCATCCCAAACTTCTACAATTAGTCAAATACATTGGATTTTCAAACATTCTAACCCTAGAAACAGCAACAAAGTTGTTTACTGCTTTTCTCGGTTTTAGCCTGTTTCGGGAAAAATGGGTATAAGTGTTGTCTAAACACTCCAAATTCAACCCGAACTCTTATAATTAGTCAAATGCATTGGATTGTCACAAATTTGACCTTAGAAACAGTATAAAAGCTGTTTACTGATTAGAATCAATGTTTTCTTGGTTTTAACCTGTTTTGGGACAAAAAGGGTATAATTGTTGTCTAAAACACTTCAAATTCAACCTGAACTCTTATAATTAGTCAAATGCATTGGATTGTTACATATTTTGACCCTATAAACAGTAACAAAGCTGTTTACTGCTTCGAGTCAATGTTTTCTCGGTTTAAGAATGTTTTCTCGGTTTAAGCCTGTTTTGGGATAAAACAGGTTTAAGTGTTGTCTAAACACTCCAAATTCAACCCGAACTCTTATAATTAGTCAAATGCATTGGATTGTCACACATTTGACCCTAGAAACAGTAACAAAGCTGTTTACTGATTAGAATCAATGTTTTCTTGGTTTTAACCTGTTTTGGGAGAAAATGGGTGTAAGTGTTGTCTAAAACACTTCAAATTCAACCAGAACTCTTATAATTAGTCCCGTGCATTGGATTGTTACATATTTTGACACTAGAAATAGTAACAAAGCTGATAACTGCTTTGAGTCAATGTTTTCTCGGTTTTAGCATGTTTTTTTTGTTTAAGTCTGTTTTGGGATAAAACAGGTTTAAGTGTTGTCTAAACACTCCAAATTTATCCCAAAATATTTTAATTAGTCAAATGCATTGGATTGTCCCACATTCTGACCCTAAAAACAGTAACAAATCTCTTTACTGGTTCGAATCAATGTTTTCTCGGTTTTTGCCTGTTTTGGGACAAAATGGGTGTAAGTGTTGTCTAAACACTCAAAATTCATCCCAAACTCTTATAATTAGTCCAATGCATTGGATTGTTACATATTTTGACCCTAGAAATAGTAACAAATCTGATTATTGCTTTGAATCAATGTTTTCTCCGTTTTAGCCTTTTTCTCGGTTTAAGCATGTTTTGGGGTAAAATAGGTTTAAGTGTTGTCTAAACACTCTAAATTCATCCCAAAATCTTACAATTAGTCAAACACATTGGATTGTCACACATTCTGACCCTAGAAACAGTAACAAAGCTGTTTTGTGATTAGAATCAATGTTTTCTTGGTTTTAACCTGTTTTGGGACAAAATGGGTATAAGTGTTGTCTAAAACACTTCAAATTCAACCCGAACTCTTATAATTAGTCAAATGCATTGGATTGTTATATATTATGACCCTATAAACAGTAACAAAGCTGTTTACTGCTTCGACTCAATATTTTCTCGGTTTTAGCATGTTTTCTCGGTTTTAGCATGTTTTCTCGGTTTAAGCCTGTTTTGGGATAAAACAGGTTTAAGTGTTGTCTAAACACTCCAAATTCAACCCGAACTCTTATAATTAGTCAAATGCATTGGATTGTCACACATTTGACCCTAGAAACAGTAACAAAGCTGTTTACTGATTAGAATCAATGTTTTCTTGGTTTTAACCTGTTTTGGGAGAAAATGGGTATAAGTGTTGTCTAAAACACTTCAAATTCAACCCGAACTCTTATAATTAGTCCCGTGCATTGGATTGTTACATATTTTGACACTAGAAATAGTAACAAACCTTATTACTGCTTCGAATCAATGTTTTCTCGGTTTTAGCATGTTTTCTCGGTTTAAGCATGTTTTGGGATAAAACAGGTTCAAGTGTTGTCTAAACACTCCAAATTTATCCCAAATTCTTACAATTTGTTAAATGCATTGGATTGTCAGACATTTTGACCCTATAAACAGTAACAAAGCTGTTTACTGCTTTTCTCGGTTTTAGACTGTTTCAAGAAAAAATGGGTAAGTGTTGTCTAAAAACTCTAAATTCAACCCGAACTCTTATAATTATTCAAATGCATTGGATTGTTACACATTCTGACCCTATAGACAGTAACAAAGCTGTTTACTGCTTTGAATCAACACTTTCTCAGTTTTAGCATGTTTTCTCAGTTTAAGCATGTTTTGGGATAAAACAGGTTTAAGTGTTGTCTAAACACTCCAAATTCATCCCAAACTCTTACAATTAGTCAAATTCATTGGATTGTCACACATTTTGACTCTAGAAACAGTAACAAATCTGTTTACTGATTAGAATCAATGTTTTCTTGGATTTAGCCTGTTTCGGGACAATATCGGTATAAGTGTTGTCTAATCACTCCAAATTCAACCCGAACTCTTATAATTAGTCAAATGCATTGGATTGTTACATATTTTGACACTATAAAGAGTAACAAAGCTGTTTATTGCTTTGATTCAATCTTTTCTCGGTTTTAGCATGTTTTTTCGGTTTAAGCCTGTTTTGGGATAAAATAGGTTTAAGTGTTGTCTAAACACTCCAGATTTATCCCAAAATCCTATAATTAGTCAAATGCATTGGATTGTCCCACATTCTGACCCTATAAACAGTAACAAATCTGTTTACTGGTTCAAATCAATGTTTTCTCGGTTTTTCCCTGTTTTGGGACAAAATGGGTGTAAGTGTTGTCTAAAACACTTCAATTTCAACCCGAACTCTTGTAATTAGTCAAATGCAATGGATTGTTACATATTTTGACCCTATAAACAGTAACAAAGCTGTTTACTGCTTCAAGTCATTGTTTTCTCGGTTTTAGCATATTTTCTAGGTTTAAGCTTGTTTTGGGATAAAACAAGTTTAAGTGTTGTCTAAACACTCCAAATTCATCCCAAACTCTTACAATTAGTCCAATGCATTGGATTTTTACAAATTTTGACCGTATAAACAGTAACAAAGCTGTTTAGAACTTGAAATCAATGTTTTCTCGGTTTTAGCCTGTTTCGGGACAAAATCGGTATAATTGTTGTCTAAAACTCTTCAAATTCAACCTGAACTCTTATAATTAGTCAAATGCAATGGATTGTTACATATTTTGACCGGAAAATTGGTAATTTCATATCCCAGCTAAGGGGATATGTTCGATTCCTACACCATGTTTAACATTGTGCAAATCCATACATTAAATTCATTAAAATTCAAATTCTGCTTATGTGGACACTACATATGAACTGACGTCGTTTTGAGAAACAAAAGAAGTAACTTATTTTGGTTAAAACTACGTCGCTTCTTCTTTTCTTCATCTTTTCTTACTTCTCTTTTCTTTCTCCTTCTTTCCCGATTTAAGGATTGAACCCAAAAACCCTAGATTTCATGAGTTGGGGAAGTGAATTTGTATTTTATTGAACTTGATGTATGGATTTGCACAATGTTAAACACGGTGTAGGAATCGAACATACCCCCTTAGCTGGGATATGAAATTACCGATTTTCCTCAAAATATGTCACAATCCAATGTATGTGACTAATTATAAGAGTTATAGATGAATTAGGAGTGTTTAAACAATACTTATACCCATTTTGTCCCAAAACATGCTAAAACAGACAAAACTTTGCTTGGAAATAGTAAACAGCTTTGTTAGTGTTTTGTGCATATTCATGAGCATTTAGGTTGTTTAGGTTGCATTTTGCATCAAGTTTGTTATCTCAGATGTCGGAGTAGAGATGTACAAGGAAAGTGTGCTTTGGAGCCAAATAATTCAATAGTTAGCAATATAATGGAAGACACACATTTGGATGCACACAAGATGATTGATGATTCAGAACCAGTCTGCAGTTCCTCAAAGATCGACTCGTATGAAGAATTTTCCTTGGGATTTAGCTCGAGAGTTCTGCATCTAAGTTATTGGAAATTGCGTAAGCTTTGCAACGGAGGTGATTTCAGGCCAATCGGATGTTCGTGTAAAGAATTATACCTGTTTGAGTGGACGTATATACAGCCAGAGTGAAGACAGGAGCCACACGCGGCCAAGACCAACAGCCAAACCATGGCCGAGCGAAGCAAGCGGTCATGACCATTGGCCAAGCCATGACCGATGGAGCTCCTAAACGTCAAGATCAGTGACTATAAATGGCCAAGTCCAGCGGTCAAACCATGGCCGAGTGAAGCAAGTGGTCTATCCCAAGCGGCCAAACAATGGCCGATGGAGTTCAGTAGGATGGAGATTAGGGAGAGTAAGCGGCCACACCAAGCGGCCAAGCTATGGCCGATGGAGCTAAGCGGCCACACCAAGCGGCCAAGCCATGGCCGCTGGAGCCAACACCACACTTGTTTTAGTTTTGATCCGGGTTTGACCCAGTTTGTTTTGGGTTGACCCGAGTTCTCTTTTATTTGCCTATAAATACTCTAACCCTATTAAGGGAAGACTTATCTTTTGTTTATCTTTTGTTTAGCAGCCACTTAGGGTTCTTAAGCTCATCTACTCTTGGTTTGTTGAATGATTGAGTACTTCTAAGTTTTTAATAGCAATTTTTCTTTCAAATCTCTTAAGCTATAATCTCTTATCATGATTTCACAAAGGTCAAACCATTTCCTTTGTGTGATCATGATGATGAGTGAGTAGATCTTTTAGAACTTTGGGCTAGGTAGATTAGGGAGATAGATGATTGATCTTTGATGTCTAGGGATTTATTTTTGTGTTTCCTATCTTGTTTGATGTTTATAATGCTAGATCAGCCTTGATCATGTTAATTCTAGACTTTAGGAATTTCATGCTCAGAAGGTGTTTGATGAAATTCCTGAACCAAACTATTCAAGAGCTTTGCATTCCTAGCCAATGGAAATTGATGATTAGGGTGCTTAGTGGTATTGAGACTTGTTCTTAATGCATGCTTGCCTTGTGATTGCCTTTGGAAAAAGTTGATTATCACTTGATTAGCATAGGAATCTCTATCATGGAAATGGATTAATTTGCATTAGGGTTCTTAGCCACAGGATTGTTCTTGATTGTTGCTTAGACATCTAGAATTTTATCTCCCACATCAATTACCTTGCCCAGGGTTCACTTGTTTAATCTTGATTTAAAGTTTGTTGTTGGTTGTGTTCTGTTTCTTTGAGTTTGCATTGTTTTGATTTGGCTTGTTTTCTATCTTTGAATCAGTTAGTTAGTTAAGATTGTTACGAAGAACCAATTCCTGTTTAAGAATAGATTAAGCATCTTTGTGTAATCTTAGTAAGTTGATTAATGGAGATTGTGGATTGATAATTTAATTGAAGTAAAAGTACTACATCAATTTGGCGTTGTTGCCCATTTGCATTCAATTTTACCATTAGGATTTCAACTTTGCTTGAGCCTATTCATTTACTCTACATTGTTACTTACTTGGTCTGCTTTGGTGTTTTGAATTCTCTTTTGCAAAGTGTATGAACCTGAGAAGTCAAGGCCACGCACACTTGATTGAGCGGGTTGACGACATCTACCGTTTTGAGCGAAAGAATCGCCGGTTAGCAAGACAAGCTATGGACAACAACCCTCCTCCTCCTGCTGGTCATAATGGAAATGACCAGTCCAATGATGATAGAGTTCCACACCATGTACCAAGACAATCTCCTCTCATTAAAGCTTATGATGCACCAAATGTCAATGGACATTGCACTGGTATTAGAGCTCCACCAGTTGAGAACAATCACTTTGAGATCAAAGCCAGTCCTATCAACATGTTGCAAGGATCAAAATTTCATGGTTTGGCAATGGAAGACCCCCTTGATCACTTGGATCAATTTGATAGGTTTTGTGGGTCTGTAAAGGTCAATGGTATATCTGAAGATGCCTTCAAGCTACACCTCTTCCCATTCTCTCTTGGTGACAAGGCTCACATTTGGGAAAAAAATCTGCCTCACAACACCATTACCTCCTGGGATCAATGTAAGAAGGCTTTCCTCTCCAAATTCTTCTCTACTACAAGAACAGCAAGACTAAGGAATGAGATATCAAGCTTTGCTCAAAAGAGAAATGAGAGTTTTTGTGAAGCATGGGAAAGATTCAAGGGGTACATCTCTCAATGTCCACATCATGGTTTCTCCAAAGAGTCACAGTTGAGTACACTCTATAGAGGAGTCTTGCCTAAGTATAGAATGCTTCTTGATACAGCAAGCAATGGAAACTTCTTGAGCCAAAATGCAGAACAATAAATGTTGTTGGTTGAGAATCTTGCTCGAAGTGATGGGAACTATGGAGAGGCTTATGATAGAACTCCAAGGGACTATACTGATATGAATGAGCAGCACCGCAAGGAGACCAAAGCATTGAATGATAAAATGGATAAGATGATTCTTGCAAATCAAAAGCCAGATCAGTTTGTCAATGAGTGTGAACTTTATCAAGGTTATCAAGAAGGTATGGAAGCTTGTGTTGAGAGACAAGAAGAAGTCAATTATGTTGGTGGCCAGGGATATAACAAGTTCTATCCTAATTACCACAACCACCCAAACCTCTCTTACCGCAGCAGCAATGTGGAGAACCCACAAGATCAGACTTATCCACCACAAAAACCTGCTGGTTTTCCTTCTCAACCCAACTATCAGCCTAAACCTCAAGGGAACTACCAAGCCAAGCCTCAAACATATTCCCAACCTCATCAACAAATGAATGCACCACACCCTCAAGGTCAACTAGATGACACACCTGATCTACTTAAACAAATCCTAGAAGGCCAAGGGAGAAGTGCCATTGAACTTGCCACACAAATGAAGAACATGCACAACAAAGTTGAGAATGTATCTGGTGAGTTAAATGCCAAGATTGAGAGGTTACAAACACAGGTCCAGGGACAAGCTTCTTCCTCTTCAACAAGACAAATGGGTTCTCTACCAGGAAAACCGGAACCAAACCCAAAGGAGTTTTGCAATGCCATCTTCAAGGATGAAGTGAACAGGGTTACTAGTATGAGTTTCAAAAAATCAAAATTGGATCACCATGCTGATGAGAATGAAAGGTCTATTGAAGAGATCTCAGCTCTTCTATATAGTTCTACTGTTGAGAGTTTGGTGGTTGCTAAAGTTGAGAAAACTGAGAAAGGATCAAAGGGTAATGAGATAGTCACCAAGGAGGTTAAAACGAATGATGCACCAAGTGTTGCTCTTCCTCTTTATATTCCTCCACTTCCATTTCCACAAAGGGTTCTTATAAAGGCTAACAAGAAAGTGCTCTCAGGTTTTAAAGCTAATATGAGTAGAGTTGGAGCACCTTTGCCTTATGTGGATAGCTTGTCTCAAGTTCCTCTCCATATAGTGTTCATCAAAGCTATTCTAGCAAAAAAGGAGAAGGTGGACGAAATCATGGGAATCTTTGATTCACCAAGGGAGCAACAGCTTGAACCAAAAACACTTTCCAAGCTTGAAGATCCAGGCAGATTTACTATACCTTGCTCACTTGGTGTTTTACAACTTGATGATGCCTTATGTGATTCAGGAACAAGTGTTAATGTGATGTCACTTGAGATGGTAAAGAGTCTTGGGATCAAAGACATGAAGGAGCCCTCTTCTTCCATCATGTTTGGAGATGCTTCCTCAAAATCTCCACTTGGTTTGATTGAGAACTATCCACTCAAGTTTGGTGATTGCACAGTTCCAACAGACTTCATGGTAGTTAAGATGAAAGAAACCAACAAGCTCCCTCTCATACTAGGAACTCCCTTTATCAACACTGTGGGGGCAATCATTGATTTCACAAATAAGAAAGTAACTCTTCTTCAAGTGAATCCCAACACATCATATCCTATCAAACCTTCATCTACAATGTTTTGTAGAACAATCACTAGTGAAGAAGTGGCAACTAAGGAAGATCATAGAGACTTGAATGATCAACATAAAGAGCTCCAAGTTGATAAAGTGGGGATTAAAGAGACTACAAAGCTTGATGAGGACATTAAGGATGGTAGGTGTTTGGACTCTTTATTTGATGACCTCAAAAGAGATTCAAGAGAAGGGGATTTGGGTCAAGCAACAAAAGTTGTTGACAAGAAGAAGAGGAAGAAGAAACAAGTCCACCCTCCCACCATTGTTTCATCTCCTATGACTTTATGTTTGCATCCCTTGGGGCTTGTTGATGAAGCAATAGAGTACAAAGTGAGCACAACAGTCCTTCTTCACCCTTTTCAAGTGTTAAAGACAAGCTAGATCCCAAGTTCTCATATGACAAAGATAAGCTTCATGACCTTATCTCAAGAGTCATCACTATCAACCTCCACTCTCTTTTCCACCAATTCAACAGCATCTCAAGGGAGCACTAAAGCTCCTCCTCTCACTCCATTCCCTAAGGTTCACAACTAGGGCCAAGGTATGGTCCTATCTTTCCATTGTATATATCATTTGAGTCTTGTTTTCTTTATTTTTGTTAGTCTTTCTCTTGGACTTTTCTCACACCGAGACAGTGTGAATTAAGTTTGGGGGAGAGACTAACCATCTAACATTGTGTTTTGTTTTGATTTTCATTTTTTGTGTGATGCATTGTTAATAGCTATGTTTTGAGAAAAATAAAAAAAAAATGAAAATTTTCAAAAACCAAAAACAAATGCATGTAGTTTTGCATATTCATTTATGTGTTTAGGATTGAGTCTAGAAGCATATAGTATGCATTTGCATTTGCATTTGGGATATAATGAAGCTACCTTGTTAGAATTAGAGACTTAGGATTGAACCCACAACTTTCATTTATAGTTTATTGGTGCTTGCTTAATCTTTGGGAAAAAATGAAGAGTCTAAGCTTAAAGCATTGTGTCACTTGAAAGCATTTTCTTCTAGTGTAAAGCTTGCATGATCATTGCAGCATCTCTATATTATTTGGACTTTAATTTGATCTTTGAATTATCTTACTTATGGACTATGAATGCTAGGTCACGGAACTTTCATTTGGGTTAACAATCTCTATTTGCCACTCTATTTTATTTAACCCAATCTCTTGCCATACCTTTGAACCCCAACCTTTTCTTTCAAGCCTTGTATTGATTTGTTGAGTGAGGCCTCTTTGTTGATAATGCTATAGGTTGTGAAATCTTGAGAGTATTGAGAAGGACAAAGAACTGGCTCTTGTTTTATCTAGGTTTAGAATCTTTAGAACTAGGTAGTATGACTGGTTTTGAAAGAGATAGGTAGTTAGAATTTTGATTTGGGTAAAGGTTTGGAATCAAGAGAGATTAAGGGGGAAAAAGGAAAGAATTACTTGGTCAAAAGAAAAGAAAAGATTTATCTCTACGATTAAGTTTGGTTAAAAGCTCTAAGTCTCTTAAGAAGAAAAAGAGAAAGAAAAGTCTAGCTGATGTCTCCTAGAAAAGTTTTATAAAAAAAGAATGCTAAAGCATAGTGTTGTAAGAATGGGAGTTCATCAAAAGAAGTTTCAAAGAAGTAAAAAAAAAAGAGCTTAGGTTTAAAGTGAAGCCTTAGAGATATTCAAAAGATTAAGACCATAAGTAAAGAAGAAAAGGGGTTTAAGTTGAGTCAAGTTGAGTTTTTGGGTTTGAAAGAAGGAAAAGAAGGATGAGGAAAAGGGTAGAAAAGCTTCTAGGTGGGTAGAATATCAAGAGCTAAGCTTTGTATGCCCAAATTTTTCTCAGTCTTAGATAGGTTTCACAACTGTCTAGTATTCCTTTTTTGTTTGAGAGTAAACCACCCAAAAACATCTTTGCCAACCACCACTTTATAAAAAGCCTTTCCCTTAAACCAATTGAGCTTGATTTATTTTCCATTTGCAAGATCACACCAAACACTTTAATGAATGTGAAAGAGATGTTCAATAGGATTGCAAGTCTTTACCAATAGATAGAAGGTGAACTAGAGTGGTGCATTGTGATAAGCATAGAAAAATATTTGTAAGGACTTTGATTGATCTTAGCACCATTGAATTGCATCTAAGGATTGTGGTTTGAATCCTTTGTTAGTGCTTTTTGGCTCTGAATCCCTTTTTCAAACCTCTCTCTCTCACTTTTTGTTTGGTTCTTGCTTGAGGAATAGCAAGAGATAAGTTTGGGGGATTTGATATCTTGTGTTTTATGTAATTTTAGAGTTTAATTTTTCATTGTTTTGTGCCTATTCATGAGCATTTAGATTGTTTAGGTTGCATTTTGCATCAAGTTTGTTATTTTAGATGTTGGAGTAGAGATGTACAAGGAAAGTGTGCTTTGGAGCCAAATAAGTCAATAATTAGCAATATAATGGAAGACACACATTTGGATGCACACAAGATGATTGATGATTCGGAACCAGTCTGCAGTCCCTCAAAGATCGACTCGTATGAAGACTTTTCCTTGGGATTTAGCTCCAGAGTTCTTCATCTACGTTATTGGAAATTGCGTAAGCTTTGCAATGGAGGTGATTTCAGGCCAATCGGATGTGCGTGTAAAGAGTTATACCTGTTTGAGTGGACGTATATACAGCCAGAGTGAAGACAGGAGCCACACGCGGCCAAGACCAATGGCCAAACCATGGCCGAGCGAAGCAAGCAGTCAAGACCATCGGCCAAGCCATGACCGATGGAGCTTCTAGACGTCAAGATCAGGGAATATACACGGCCAAGTCCAGCGGCCAAACCATGGCCGAGTGAAGCAAGCGGTATATCCCAAGCAAACGATGGTCGATGGAGTACAATAGGATGGAGATCAGGGAGAGTAAGCGGCCACACCAAGCGGCCAAGCCATGGCTGATGGAGCCAAGCGGCCACACTAAGCGGCCCAGCCATGGCCGCTGGAGCCAACACCACACTTGTTTTAGTTTTGATCCGGGTTTGACCCAGTTTGTTTTGGGTTGACCCGGGTTCTCTTTTATTTTCCTATAAATACTCTAACCCTATTAAGGGGAGACTTATCTTTTGTTTATCTCTTGTTTAGCAGCCACTTAGGGTTCTTAAGCTCATCTACTCTTGGTTTGTTGAATGATTGAGTACTTCTAAGTTTTTAATAGTAATTTTTCTTTCAAATCTTTTAAGCTATAATCTCTTATCATGATTTCACAAAGATCAAACAATTTCCTTTGTGTGATCATGATGATGAGTGAGTAGATCTTTTAGAACTTTAGGCTAAGTAGATTAGGGAGATAGATGATTGATTTTTGATGTCTAGGGCTTTATATTTGTGTTTCCTATCTTGTTTGATGTTTATAATGCTAGAATCAACATGTTTCTAGAGTCAAAATGTGTTACAATCCAAAATATTTGACTAATTATAAAAGTTATAGATGGATTAGGAGTGTTTAGACAATACTTGAACCAATTTTGTCCAAAACATGCCAAAACCGAAAACACCGTGTTTAGAAGCCAACCCATGTAAAATGCCCTAGCTAATCCTCTTAGAAGTCGACTTAACCATTCTTAGAAGCCAACTTAACCATATACCCTAGCTAATCTGCTTGTTGATTAATACGCAGAGATAGAGCTCTAATCAAATCAACATCGACCAGATCAAAATATCCAGCAAGCCAATCCATGCACCAGATGTTTTTCTCACGATCAATCAGATCATTAACTTGAAGTAAATAATCCTTAAAGGAACCCTTACTTAGTGTTAGTCTGGGGATTTATGCTGGAACCCAAGGATCTGTGATATGGAAATAGTCTTTCTGGAGCCGACCCTTGTAATTAGCCCTCTATTTACCAAAGATCTAAGATCTAGGGGAAACAATACTTCTACAACCATAAGATGGAGAGTATGATTTAATAGGTAGCAGAGGATCTAATAAAAAGAATCTAATATAACTATCCGTTTTTAAGGAAATTGAATGCCACAAATCAATTTTTATTATGCCAGTACATACTACTCATAAAGAAAACCAAGCAAGCTCACGGAATGGAATTTGTCAAGTTCAGTCGTCGATCAGGACACTAATTTTTGCTGTTGAGGTCTTTAAAAACCGGGCTGTCCAGTGCAACGCCCATTGCATTCAAGCCATTGTCCACATAGATGGTTGCACCTGTTATTGCCGAGGCCAATGGCGATGCCAAGAAGGCTGCTGCATTCCCGACTTCATCTGCATCATAGCCATTTATAAACCGAAGAAAATAAGAAAAAGATAAGTTTTAAAATGCCCAAGAGTATGTCGGTTTTAAGGAAAAGAACCTGCGGTCAGTGTTTTCTGGATAGGCCCATTATTGTAGGAATACTCAATCATGGTGTCTATGAACCCGATCGCTTTTGCTGCTCGGCTTCCCAAAGGACCTGAAACACAAACAGTAGTAATCTGTTATTATCACAGCGCCTGAATATTTTGTACGACTAAGCTTGCAAGAGTGGAAGATGAACTACCGGCAGAGATGGTGTTGACCCTAACGTTTTGTTTCCTTCCAGCTTCATATGCAAGCACCTATGTTGAACACGCAGTTTGGACTAAGACACATCTATTATTTAGTTTATGAATACTATTCTAAACAGAATTGCAAACTTACTCGTGTATCACTCTCTAGTGCGGCTTTGGCAGAACTCATTCCTCCACCATACCTGCACAAAAGTGAACAGATACTTGTGAGCCTGTGAGAAATGAAACTCAGTGGCCTGTGGCCATTGTTGTGTTGAATGTGCGCATTAATTAGTATGTTTTCTTGAATATTATATGCAGAAGCAGTAAAGCCAACTATAACTCTTACCCAGGAATGATCCTTTCAGAGGCAATGTAAGTAAGAGATATTGAAGCACCTCCTGAATCATCATAGGGAAACAAATTAGAAGACATAAAGTATTAAAAATGAGAGCCATACAAAGTATGCTACGTGCCTGGGTTCATGATTGGCAGAAAATGCCTGAGCAAGGAAACAAAGGAGTAACTTGAAGCAGAGATAGCAGCGAGATAGCCTTTCCTCGATGTCTCCAGAAGAGGTTTGCTAACCTAAACCTCAGGTGCAGTCATTAGGATACAAGTTGTACACAATGCACTTACTGTATTCAATTAATCAATAGAACGTGTAAGTTCTCTACCTCTGGCCCATTTGCAAGTGAATGGACAAGAATGTCGATGCTTCCAAAATCTTTTTTCACACATTCAGCAGCTTCCTGATTTAAGCAACAAAAACCAGATGAGGTAAAAAGTCGCAGCCACTAATGAGTAACATACACTTAACTTGCTTTAGATGTGATCATACTTTTTAATGGACTAAGTAAAAAACATTGCTGGCATGTTTGGAATGTAAAATCAAGGAGCAACTGTGTATCTCTAATCTGTACCTGTACGGTCCAGTTTGATGATCCTGCATATCGCTTATTTGTTTTCACCTGAAAATGAATCATACAGTAGGTAGGGAACTTAAGAAGTAATACTGATATTAACGGCTCCATATGATGAGAAAGCTATGCACTTAATCCCCTTACATCTTCAGGCACATCTTCAGGATTGTCAAACACAGCATCCAAAGCATAAACCTTCTTAATCTCCATCAGAGATCCGTCTGGCAACCTGAATATAGATGGATGAAAAATTAATGTCCCATTATATCAAATATGCATGTCTTTACAACAATTTGTAAGTCCTTACACTCTTGACTGGTCGAACTTTCCACGTCTCAGGCTTGTCTCAAAAATATTAAGTGCCTAGTAGTCCGCTCAAAGGATAGTATAATTAGTAAGGGAGCTAAACTAAAAGCAGCTGAAAAACAAAAGCAATAGACTACAAAAGGATTATGGAAATCACTTACAGGAACCCATGTCCCAACCAATATTTCAGCTCCAGCAGCAGCAAGTGATTTTGCTATGGCCCAACCATATCCATTATCATCAGCTATACCAGCAATGAAAGCCCTTTTCCCTGTATTATTTAAACTTGCTTAGTTCAAATATCCCAATTTGTAATAGCATCTAAGTAACATAGTAATGCTAAAAACAGGATGATTAAGATGACTACAAAAAAAAAAAAAAAGATATGCCAACCTCTCAAATCAATTGGAAGCCCTGCAGGAACGTTATTTTCACTGGACTCGGACATCGCCTTTGTGGAAAAACAAAAGGGTCTTTTAGTAGTTGGAACAACACTGTGGTTTTTCAAACATCCAAGGTTCGATAAATGGCCAGTGATGCTAAGTTTATCCCATGAAGCGTTTCCAGGATTGGCACCGACAATGCAGATCCCTGCTTTAAGAACTTTGCAAGGCGAAGAAATGCTCGGCCTTCTTGCAGCAATTTGCAAGCTTGAAGCTGCTGTTGCCGCCATTCTCACAACCTTTCTAATTTTTCCTATGCAAAAGTGTAAAACAACAAGTCAAGAACCTAAAATCCGATAAATGTCTAAACATTGTAAGAAATACCAATGATGATGAGTTTCAATTCAACAGACAATCAAATCTATATTTTTGCACGTATGAGAATATATAAATTTAAGAATCAGATCAAACCTAAAGCAAGAGTTCACATAAGTTCATTACCTGAACCTCATAACAATTAGCTAAGAGGAGAAAAAGAACCCTATATCTCGAAATTTACATAAAAACATAAATGAAATCTCAATCTAAAGAATGAAAAAAGATCCCAAAACCCATCTGCATTTTTCTAATGATTTGATTAGAACACACAAAACAAAGTTCAAATTTTTCACATACGAGGATAGAGTTAAACAGAATCAAGAATGAGATCAATCTAGGGACCACATAAAAGAACCAAACCAAACCACGAAATCGCACAAGTTCCGATTTTTCGCAGCCTAACATCAGACAATACTCATTCAACAGATATATAAAAACATCCTCGAAACAACCCAAACTACATCTGCATTTTTCATTAAGAACAGATGGAGAACAATAGAGAGCGAGAGAAAAAAAAAAAAAAACCTGAGCGATAAAGAGAGACAGGAGTAGGTTTGATTCGATGAGATCGAGGTGGTCTGTGAAGTTTATAAGTGATGTGAGAGAAGAGGAAGTTTATAAGTGATATGAGAAGAAGTGACGACAAACAAAATAAAAAAATCATATATATAAAAGTAGAGTTTCAATCTCTCCTTATTGGTCCACTTGGCAATGCAATTTTAACAAAAAAAAAATTATATTAAAACACAAATTTAAAACAATTAAATTTCACATTTAACTCACATAATATAAAACTGAAATATTTATAGCTTCTCCCTATAAATTATGCATTAACTTTATTTCCCCACTAAGTTGTATTAATCAATTGTATTAAAACAAAACAATAAATTAGAATTGTAACTCTCATTTTTCTAAATGTAATTTTTCATCATTTCTCTTCCTATAAATACTCATTATCTTATTCTCTTAGTCTATCACTCTTTCATTCTCTCATCTTCTTCCACTACTCTCAAATCTCTTTTTTGTTTTGTTTTGTTTTGTTTTGTATTTTTTTTTGTTATTGTTGTTGTATGGGTTATAAAAAATCAAATCAAATATCACTGTAAAAGCTTAGTTTTAGAGTTTGTATGATATGTATATCTTATATATTTATTTTAATCTTTTAAAATGTTTATCTCCATTTTCTATTTTATATGAACATCTTATAAGTCATTATTTTCATACTTCCTTACAATATTCACCACACAATAAGATCATAAAGTTGAAATGATCCATATGTAATTATCTTATGTCTCTGGTTATCTCACATATTCATGTATCATTTTAAATAATTTATAAAGATAAATATAATATTTAAAGATCAATATAATTATCCATTTATCCATTTATAAAGACTATTTTGTTTTGTGATCCAATTGTTAAATCTGCAGAGATCAATATAATATATATATATATATATATATATATATATTTTTAATGATTTGAGGTTTTTGAAAACAAAAATAACATAATTAAACAATTGGTTTTTTGTGTCTTTAATCAAAATAAAAAATGATCCAATAAACAAAACATATTCAACTGGAACTTAAATATAAAAATATAATATAATTTTTAAAATATCATTTCACTAAATTCTCTAAAGATGAAACCATTAGTATGAAATCTAGCACTATAAATTAAATTGATGAGTGAAAACCAAAAAAATATTAGTTATCCTTGGGATTTTAAACATTATTGAGATTGAAAAATTCATATAATTTTATAAGAAAACTAATTTAGTTTGTCACTTAAAAAGTAATATTTTTTATTTTGAAATAGTATGTGTAAGTGTTGAGTTTATATCAACAAACAACCAAATCATGTGAATTTTGATTCAGCCACTTGGTATTCCTTTTATTTTAGGTTATAAAAAATTAAAATATTTATTTATAATTAAAGACATGTAACTTCATTTAACTCAAATGTAACTCCTATCCAATAATTGTACATTAATTCATTCCTCCTACTAACTTATTATCTTTCAAGAGAAATTATTTTTGGTTAAATTTTAATATTTTTTATTTAATTTGGTTGGCTAAACTTATATTCATATTTTGGTTAGCTAAATTAATATATTTCTCATGTAAAATTATTGTTTATAATATATTTCTCATTTCAAAGTTTAAAGCAATATATCATATATATAAAAGTAAGGTTTTGGTCTCTCCTTATTGGTTGATTTTCATTTAATGTTTTCTAATTTTTTTTTATTTTTTATTTGCTTTCTAATTGCTTTAAACAATATTTAAGATCCAATAAACACAATACATTTAACTCACACATTAACATAAAATTATAACTGAAAATAAAATAAATTATGCATTAATCATATTCTACCACTCAATTCTATTCAAACACAATAAATTACTATTGTAACTTCATAGTTCTAAATGTAACTTCCATCATTTCTTATCATATAAATAAGCATTCTCTCATTCTATCATTCTCTCATATTGACATTCTTTTACTATCTCATTTTCACATTCTCTCATTCTCTTCTACAATACCTCAAATCATTTTTCATTTTTTTTTTGTTATTTTTGATTTCTTATTTTTGTTGTATGGGTTGTAAAAAAAAAATGAAATATCATTGTAAATTGTTAATGCTAAATTTTAATTTTAGAGACTACATGATATATATTTTACATTGTTCTTATTTTAAAAGATTTATCTCCTTTATCTAATTTGGATTATTATCTTATAAGTAATCATTCTCTCTTCCTCTCCCACCAATATCAAATGTTGTTATATCTCATATGTGTTGTAAGAGTTTGATTCTATATTTTAATTTAGAAAGTATTATATATATATATATTACATTGTTCTATTTTTTAAAGATTCATCTCCATTATCTAATTTGGATTACCATCTTATAGTAAACATTCTCTCTTCCTTTCCTACCAATATCAAATGTTGTTATATCTCATATGTGTTGTAACTTGTAAGAGTTTGATTCTATATTTTAATGTAGAAAGTATTATATATATTTAACATTGTTTTCAATTTTTATTTTATTTATATAAAAAAATATTTCTTTTATATTTCTTGCCTTTCTAATCTATTCATATTTATTTTTTAAATTTGCATAGTTAAATTTAAATTCACATATGTTGGTTTTAACAAAACAATCAACTTTATTTGAGAATTAGATGTTCCTATTCATTTTTAAACGATCAATGTGTAACATATAAGCATTTTGTCTTGCAATCACAAGTTCCATTTCTATTGCTTAACTCCATGGTTAAACTATAATATATGTTGTCTTATTTGTAGGAATAACAACATACTTATTTAAATTATTTAAAAGAGCAGATGATTAAACGAAATAAACATTTCTCCAAATTTTATAATTCAATCAGTGAGTGTACTTATTACTTTGAAAAACTTTTACATTGAAGTTCATAAAATCATATTAAAAAACTAAAATACTATATCACTTCAAATTTGGAAGGAAACACTTGGTATTCCTTTTTAAAAAAGTCAAGACACATATAAAAATTTATTAATATTTAACTCACTTTAAAGACATTAAAGGTCATTTAACTCAAAAATAACTTCTATCCAATAATTTCATACATTCCTCCCACAAATAAAAAAAATATATATATATATGTTCAAGATTGTATTTAAATATTACATAATTTTTCAGTTAGCTAAATTTATAGTCACATATATACAATATATATACATAAGAATTTATATTACTTATTAACACTATAATTCGACCCATTATTTGCTTAACTCAATATTGGTTTCAAAGCCAACTAAAGAAAAACAGAAACGATTTTATTGATATTAGACCAAAACATGAGCATACAAACATAATCACTTACACGAAAGATATTTTTAAAAAATAACTTATTATTGCAACATCAACGTATGAAGGGTTTACATAAGCAGTTAATTAAAAAATCTATAATACAATAAATGTATTAGAAACAATATCTGTCAATGATAAGATTGGATCCTCAAAAGCAAGAAACAACATCTTCATAATTCATAAAAAGTAAACGCCACAATTATACACATCTGAACGAAATGTATAAACATATGGTGTATAAATAAAAGTGACGGCAAAGCCCGTATATGCCTAATTAAAACGAAATAATACAAAAGAGAAAATGAAAAAGACCAAAAAAAACAAGAAAGTGCCAACTACACCACAACCCACGCGTTGCGTGGGGAAGCACCTAGTAAAAATGATATGAGACAGTTTTCGTCTCAATTTCAAAACCGGTTCTGTTTTCAAAACCAGCAATTTCGGTTAATTTAAACCGATTTTGGAAAAAGAAATCATAAACATTTTTTTACATGTTGTATACCTTTGTTACGGCAGATTATCATATATTGGTATGTTTTTTGTATAATTATATTTTGAAAAATAACCTTTAATAGCACCGATTTAAATTTTTATTTCAACCTTGACACACATATTCAAATATTCCAAAATTATCATTAATGAATCATTATTTTAAATAACAAAATCAATTATAATTTTTAGTAACTTATCGGTTTATTAAATTACGATCGTGATAGCTCTGGTGAAGCTTCCAATGAGAGTAAAGCTTGTGGTGAAGCTTCATGCCAAGCTTCTTCTTCTTCTCTATGTATCAATTTCAATCTCAGATTTTGAGATTCTCGACAAAATCATGGATTCTTATAGCTTTAATTGAGGAATTAAGCGAATTTGTTGTATCATGGCTTCTAAATTTAGCTAATTGGCTCATCATCAGCTGGATTCACATCTGTATTTGTAGTTCTGTCGTTGTTATTGTCATGGGGATTTAAAAAAATGGTAGGAGGATAGTGGTGATTATTGGAAGAAGAAAGAAGAAAGGTGTTGAAAAAAAAAGCCAATGACGAACACCATCGACGAGATTGCCGCCACCACTCACCGATGCTAATTACAGATCTTTATTCTCTGCTGTTGAGACCATCACCAGAGCTTCTGAATGTGAAAGAGAAAGTAGAAATAGAGATGTCAGTGCTGGATAAAGGAAGTGTACGAGAATTTGAAGCTTCTTCTTCGCTTAGATCATTTGGCTTTGTCTTTTAACAAATGAAATATTGGGTATTGAATGAAATCTGAACATCTGGGAATTGTTGGGTATTGGAACTGTTGAAAATTGTTGGTTAATGAATCAAATATGATCATGAGTGGTGGCTTTAATTGTTGGGTATTAGTATTTCAATTGTGAATGAAATGGATAAATATGGTAATCTTGAAGCTGAAATGTTTATTTGAGTGCTTTCTCATCTTTGGACACCAATTTTTTTTTGATATATTGTCATTGAGAACAAAACAGTTGGTAATTGAGTTTGATGTATTCGGCTTCTTTGGATTATATTTTGTCCGTTATGGAGTTGACTAGACGTGTTGATGAGTCAGAGTACAATGGAGGATGATCTTCTGGTTCTGGTCACCACTCATCACCATTTGTGGGATTTATGAATATTCAGGAAAAACTTTCTAAATTTTAAGAATGTCTTCCTAAACATTATGAAATCCTTCCTAAATCTACAGAAATGAGTTTCTAATTTTTTTTAATTTTTGTTTTACCTCATTGTGTCACATATTACTCTATTTAGTGAGAGATTTTTGATTTTATTTTGTGTCTATCTTGATATTTTATCTATATATATATGAGAGTAACAAATATAATTTTGTGTCGTTCTAGATAGTTTATGAAGTATTTTAGTGTTATGTATGTGATGTCTTTGAAATGTTTCTTTACAAGATATTATTATCTTCTGTCTTGTGTTGGAGAAGTGTGTGATATCTTTGATGTGTTTCATTGTAATGTGGGTTTTTTTGTTTACATATTGATTTCAGCAAAAAAGAAAGAAACGGTGTAAAGAAGTTGAGTATGTTGTTCCAAAGAAAAACAGTTGATGATGAACAAGATGTTCCATGGCAGAGCACAAAACATGTTTAAACCATCCTGAATTTAAGCAAGAACACTTTAAAGATGTAATCTTTTTATGGAAAATTAGAAAAAAATGAGCTTTTAAAAAACTTTGTCCATCTAAACTTTTTTTAAAAAGTTTGGTTAAATAGGTTTTAGAATGTAATTAAAAGCCAATAATACCCTCAATTATATATTCATATTAAATTTGTATATCAATTACAAATTCATATTTAATTTATAGATTTTAATTAAATCAAATTAGGAAACTATCTGGGATATTGGGTGTCTATGAAAAATATTAAAAAATTTGGGTAGGCAAAAAAATACCCTTAACTTTTCACCGTCGTCTCTCCTCCATCTTTAACCTCAATGCCGTTCATCTTCTCCTTAGCCACCGGCGTCTCTCTCCATCGTCACCATCTTCCGTCGTCTCTCCATCGTCACCGTATTTTGTCGTGTCTCTCCATCACCATCCTCCGCCGTCTCTCCTTCTTCACCGTCTTCACCATCTCACCACATCTCCATCTTCACCATTGCTCCATCTCTCCATGAATTAGGTATGTAGATTTCTGGATTTTTTTGCATGTTGATTGTTATGTTGTGTTCATTTCTTGAGATTATGTCAATTTGTTCACTCCATTTCAATCCAGATTTCAACCCAATTTTTTCTTATTCGATTTCAATTTTTGCATGTTAATTATTATGATTTCGTGATTAAAAGAGTTGTTTCTTGCCCACTCGTAGATTACGTTCATGTACAAACCTGAACTAACACACTCCCAAATCGCAACATTTAGTTTCGTCGCTCTGTTTTTTTTTTCCGTATTTTCTGTGTACAAATCATGTGTTTTTAAAACCGGAGTGTTTTTATGATGGCTTCTTCCATTCGTATGCTCATGAATTGGAAGCTATTAGGCTTTGTTGTATATAATGGTTGTTCTAGAGCTGAATATTAGTATTGGAGTTCATAAATTTTATGATTTTGGATCTTGAAATCTGAGTTTGGAAGGTGGTTACCATTCCTGCGGTATATGTTCTACGTTAGAATCTGACATCAAAGTTAGTAGCTTTTTCTTAGGCTTGGATCCTCCTACTATTGTAGTATGTGGTTGTGTATGCATAGAAGAAACCAAAACAAGTGTATATCTTATATGAAAGTTATCATTTTCTAAGATTAAACTAAGATCCTTAAGTCTAATTTTTGTTTAATTTTCAATTCGTTAGTGTATTTTTGTCTTTAAATTCCTGTTTTGCATCTAAATGATTAATAATCAGAGTTTTCTTGTTCTTAAATCATACTTTTAGTAATCTTTAGTATTTAATTTTCTAATATCTTTGTTGATTTTTGTATGATTTATTTCAGTTGTGGCTAATTCATACTAACTCTTCTTTTATTTTATTCGGCAGGGATGGAAATCAAGTATCCTAAGCGGCTTATGGCACCTAAATTAAATCGCTCAAATTTGCTCGTTTGAAGTTGGCAGTCGATCTTTGGATAGGAGCAAAGGATCATATGCTAGTTAATCGAATGAAAACTTATGAGCCTCCAGTATATGCTTATGAGTTTGTAGACCTTGGCTAATTTTTTTAGTGTCTTTACACTTTTATTTTTCATTAGTTGTATCACTTTTATTTTTATTGATATTCTAATGAATTTTGTGTTTATAATGGTTGATGAGTACATAAGGTCTGATTTATTTTTAAATTCCTGAATCACAACATAGATACTCATGTGTTTTGAAATTTCTTGATGGTGTTATATTTGAAACAAACAAACAACACAAAGAGTCTTAAACAGTTAAGAAATTCATTGATGGTGAGGTCTGGTGAAGTCTGTAGACAAGTCTGTAGAAGTCTGTAGACAAGTCTGGAGAAGTCTGGTGAAATCTGTACACAAGTCTGGAAAACTTTGGAGAGGTCTGGTGAAGTCTGTAGACAAGTCTGGAGAAGTCTGGAGTAACGTAGATTTGCATCATAAACAGTTAAGTGAAATTTTCGTGGAAGGTGGAAGAGATGGTAAATAACCGATCACGATATCATAAGTTATGTCGAATGTCAAGTTTTCCTATTTTTGTCTTTCTTCTAAATAATTTAAAATACACATTCTAATATATATTAGAACATATCTAAACAATAAATACAGAATCGTAACCATAAATTACGATTATTCAAAAAATATTCACTTTCCTTATTTAGTTTATTTTCTTTCTATTTCTAGAGTATTCTAAGTTTTACGGATTATAAATTCTAAAATGTTTATGATATATCTTTTACTTCTTTTAGTATACAAGGTAAAACGTAGAAAATATATTTTGAATTGATGTAGAATGAAGAAAAATGTAGAATACATATTCTTAATTTGGTAGAACATACAAAATTCAGTTTCTAAAGTTTTTAGAACAAATTTTATGTCTAAACGTCGTAGAACATGCACAAACTGTAGAATGAATAATCTAAATGTTTCAGAACTTGAAAAAATCGTAGAAAGTATCTTCTGAACAATTTAGACCAAAAATCATCAATTTACAAACTGTTTTTTTGACATTCAAAACATTTTTTTTAAAAAAAAAATTTGCACAGTTGTATACTAACATGAGTTTACTGTTTGTTTTTTGGTTTAAACTCCTAAAAAATTCAATATATCTATTAGTAGGGGCATTTTTGTAACAATTGACAATCTTCAAAAAAAGGTGTAGATGACCAAATGTTTGGAAAAAGCTCATTTTTCTAACTTTCCCATCTTTTTAACTACTATTTGTATGAAAACCATCCTGAATTTCAAAAGGTCATTCCTAAATATTATTGAATCCTTCATAAATTTATATGTATTTTTCTAAATATATTTTTGGGACATTTACTCAGATGTTATACATTTTAGGTAATATTACCCGAATCTACAAAAAAAAGATTTTATTACTAGAATATTTTGGGTATTTTCAAAATACCCAATGTGCCGTTGTTTTACGTTACCGGAAAAAAGTTATTACAAAAATGTCATTGCCACGTCAGACGCCACGTCATAAATCGCTGACGAATATTAAATAACTCAGGCGTAACGCGTTATAGAGGTAATGACGGCTGAGTTATATGTTTGTTGCGGCTGATTTATGGAAAAAACATTTGAGTCAGATCGGACGGCTGACTTAGAGCATAACTCAGCCACGCGTTACGGCTGAGTTTTCACCGGATGGTTGATTTTTCAAAATTTTGGCTGAGTTAGAGCATAACTCAGCCGTCCTTACGGCTGAGTTATTACCCGATGGTTGAGTTGTCAAAATTTCGGCTGAGTTATCAATACGACACGGCTGAGTTATCGTATTTCCGGCTAGCTGAGTTATGAAAAACGGCTGACTTATGAGATGTAGTTTCGGCTGAGTTATGGTTAAATTCTATAACTCAGCAATGAAAGGCTGACTTATCATACAACTCGGCCATTTGACTGCTGACTTAGAAGCAAAAGATTAATTACTAGAATGTTATCCAGCTACGGCTGCTTTATGAAACGATACGGCTGAGTTACATATTTTTAGTTGACGCAGCGGCTGAATGTGGCAGCCATTTTCTGTTTTTTAATTACTGTAATGTTATCCATGTTTTGACTGAGTTATAATTTATTTCATGGCTGACTTATATTAAGGCTGAGTTATTATTTCTTTAATGGCTTACTTACCACGTCGGACGCATCATCCATGTCAGCATTCCATGTCATCATCTTTCTTCTCTGGAAATACGAAA
Organism: Camelina sativa; assembly: GCF_030686135.1. Lineage (NCBI taxonomy): Eukaryota > Viridiplantae > Streptophyta > Magnoliopsida > Brassicales > Brassicaceae > Camelina > Camelina sativa. The sequence continues at coordinate 14,726,821 of NC_141892.1, read as the reverse complement.
CGTCGTTCCTTTAATTCTTCAACTGGTTATTAAGTGAACTATTTACCTTATATATCCTTGTTCTTCTACTTCTTCTTCACTTTCTACTTCACCTTGTTTTTATACTCACTACAAGAAAACACGCCGTTTGCGACTCCTATAATAGTCGCTAAGTAGTCGCAAATAAGGGTTTTGCGACTTCTTAGCGACCATTTTTGGGAGTCATTAAAAAATGGTCGCAAAATAAAACGGTCGCAACATCGTCTTTAATTTGCAACTGATTTCCGACTAGAAAGTATAGTCGTATATAAGCGACTGTTAAGTGACTGTAGCTGGAGTTGCATATTTCCTACTGAAATGCAACCAAGTTTACTTACGGACTGTTTTGTAACCATATTTAGAGTCCTATAGCAGGACAATTTTGGGCTTAAATACAATAGTATGAATTTGGAGTTTTTGTTTGTTATTTTGTTTGGTCACATGTTTGTTATTTAGTTTGGTCACAAACTAGTCACATGTTTGATATTGGTTAATTTCCAATTTAAAATGCTATTATTTAATAAGAAAATGATGATTAAAAATACTAATCATAACATCATCCTAATCATACCATAATATCTTCCTAAAAGAGTTTAAACACAAAAGATCATCCTAAATGAGAGGAAATACAACTCTAGTATATCTCCAATTCATACTATTTAACAGCCAACGCCATTCCATCAGCAGAACACCTTAGTGCTTTTTGGCTTTGTGTGAACTCTCTATTTCTTCATAGAGTCATATAACGCATATGCAGAGACCAATAACAATTGCCATGCCTCAGTGAACTCAAGCTTGTCTTCCTTCTTGACAGTTGTCAAACACAAGCAAGAAGCAGTATTTTGTTGAACAACCTGAAATCAAGAAACCGAAATATCATAAGCAGACATACATATGGTCCCAGAATCAGCAGCTGAGGTTTTTCTCTGCAAAGTTCACCATCAAACAACAACATAAATAAAAAAAACAAATACCAAACACAATCTATTAGAAGGATCAGAGGAAGAGGAACCAAGAACTTCACAAGCGATGAAGAAAACTGAGTTATATACATGTGATGTCTCCGTTTCAGTTACTCTAATCACTTGCTCCAAACACACACATAAATCAGATTCAAAATCAATCTGAGAAAAGCCATACTAAATCTCATCTTAGATCTTAATCAATAACCTAAACGAGACAGGAAAAATTAGCAGAAGATTCAAGTCATTAACCTAACCGAATATCACAAGAACAAAAGCTAGAACAAAACAAATCTGACCTGAAGAGAAGGGGAGAAGCCAAATTAAAAATACTTTTGGCTATAACCCCAGAAAGCGAACCAGCATCTGTCCCTGGGAAAAACAAACGGAAACCAAAATCAATCACAAAATTGAGTGTGTTTGATTCTGATGAACAAGCAAGTTTCGGTGGTGGTATTGTGATTTTACTTCCTCCAATTTCTACGAATGATCCGATTTTTCCTTGGGTTTGGTCTTTGGTTGCGTCTATACTGATGGGGAAATTGGCTGATAAAATCGATGCGGCGAAGAAGACAAGCTAATGAAAAATCGTGGACATAGAGAGAAACTATCGAGGAAGAGAAGAGGAAGAGTTTCTCTTACACACAAAAAAAGAGAAAAGAGGAGCGTAAGACAGCGAAGGGAAGTGTCATAAAGAAGGAAGTAAGGTAGTCCATTGATTTTAATACAATCAACGGTGTGTATTTAATAAGGGGTGATCCTTAACTCTATGGATTAACCAATCAGAAATTAGCTTTTCTATTTACATTTTAAATTTTGTAATACTTGAAATATATATTTTTTTAAATTCTAGATTAATTTTTGGTGTAAGATAATTTACAATTCAAAATTTAGTGTTTATGGTTAGTTTCAAACCCTATACCCTAAATCACAACCCTTATACCCTATACCCTAACATCAAAGACTATATTGCTTTCATTCTTATTTCTATTTTGTAATAAAACAATATAAAACAATAATAGTTTCTATATTTTTATTGTTATTATAAGTAGAAAATTTAATAATTTACAATTAAGAGTTTAGTATTTGTATATATATTATAAGTAGATTTATATATACTTCAAACCCTATATACTCTTATACCTTAAGTCCCAAACCATAAACCCTAAATTCTTATTCAAAAATACAACTAGCTTTTTATTCTTATTTTGTATTTTGTAATAATTTTTATTACAAAAAGCTACAGACTTTATAAACCCAGATATTACAGACAGATAATCAGATTGAAAAATTCATTGACTTACAAAGAAATATCGATTCCTAAAAATTAGTATCTTTGAGAAGATTGATAAGTTCATAATAAGAGTACTAATTGCGATTAAGTGAGCTAAAGTGTAGCTAAATCAGTCTTCTTAAAAACAGTTTTAAAAGTGTATCTAAATGAGGTGTTAGTCGCAAAGTCTTCAGATATCAGTCACAATATCGTTGCAAAACAGGTTTCTAATTGGTAGCAAAAGAGTGACAAATAGAGATAGTCGTAATATAGTGGCAAATCAGTCGCAATATGTGACCATTTTAAGACTACCATATATACGTCACAAAATAAAAATCTTGAATTCTACACATTATGAACAAAACTGCTGATATAAATCACTATAGAGAACTCATATTAGTAGTATAAAGTACATGTAATAGTAAGATTTAGTAAAACAATGTTTACTTCACTTAGTTTTGAATTTTTCTTCAATGCAACACATTTCTCATATAAAAGAACATGTAACACTTAAGATAAATTCTGAACTTATGGATGTTTTAGTTTATAGTCATGGAAATTTAATACTTTGAGAAAATTATTATTGATAAGTTGAGCAAAACAAAGCATAAACTTCAACCTAAACATGTAAATAAATCTCAATGTGAAATTTCAAAATAAAAAATATAGAGAGTGACTAAACAGTCTTAAAAGTGTAGCTAAATCAGGTGTTAGTCGCAAAGTCTTGAGATATCAGTCACAATATCGTTGCAATTTGTGACGTATTTGTTACTATGTAGGGGTACAAAATGTGGACGCAAATAAGTCCTCAATATGCGACGTTTGGGCGACTCTCTTCATCACAAAGTAGTCGCAAAATTGTGACCATTATGAGACGAATTTATTATCGATGCAATTTTTTTTTTTGAATATGATGTTAAATTAATTCAAGAAAAATAACGTTCTCTTTACAACCGGTCTAATTCGTTCTGAAAATCTAAGAGAATAAAAAAATAGCAAAACATTCAAATTGTTACAGAGTTTCCAAAGGTCCTAATATCCTCTAGATGTTAGCCAAACTCGTAGAGCCGCTGTATACCACATGTCCCCCTCCCTCTGAATTGCTAGGAGCTTATTACGAACCTGTCTGTCCAGCAAAGCTAGGAGCTGAGTTGCTGGGATGGCGGATGTGCCATGCCTTCTCTCATTCCTCTCTCTCCAGAGAGAGTAGACACAAATCTGAAAGCAATAGCGAACCAAAAAAGACGTAATCCGATCATTGGCAGGCTGTGTGAGAAGATTTGTAACCACTCCCCAATCCGTAGAAAAGCCACGAGGAAGAAGAGAAAGAGCAAGGCCTGACCAAACTTCTGCATAATAGCTACAGCTGAAAAACAGATGATCTCGAGTCTTCGAGTGGTGAGAACACAGAACACACAACCTAGGTGGACCCATATGCCATAGCATCATCCGATCAACAGTCGAGAGGCGGTTCCGCATGGCAAGCCAAGTGCAAAAGGAGAGGCGGTTCCGCATGGCAAGCCATGAGGAAACCAAACAACTGTGTGCCATGGTAGCTGAGGTGAAACAATGCGAGTGTGGTGCCAAGTGTCCTTGGTAGAGAAAGTGTCGAAGAAAGAGTCCCCCTTGCTTCTCCACAACACTGCATCTGGCCTAGAATTTTCCCGACGTTGCAGCTGCTGAGCTAAAGCACTCTCAATGAGATTTAGCTCAGACTCCCGATGGCGGCGCACACGTCGATGACACCAAACCTCAGCCAAGGTAGCAGATTGTTGAATACCAAGGGCAAGAATTCCATGACGCCCTATTCGGTCCATAATACATCCCAGCGGAGACCACTTATCGAACCAGAAAGAGGTCCGCAACCCATTCCCCACGTCACACTTACAGATTTCCCTTGCGACTGTCCTGTATTTTAACAATTTACGCCAAATCCACGACCCTGCAGAAACTGTCCCACTAACAGACCAGAAAGATACCCCCTTGAGCAAATTAACCGACACCCAAGTAACCCAAAGGGAGGAGATATGCGAAATAATTCTCCAGATTAGCTTCAAACAACAAACATTATTAGCCTCTTGTAAAGATCAAAGACCCAAACCGCCCTCGTCCTTCGGCTTACGAACATCCACCCAAGCCACTTTTGTCTTATGCGTATTTAACTCTGGACCAGACCAAAGGAAAGCAGAGCAAAGCTTATCAATTTCCCTGATACAGTCTCGCGGGAGGCGAAATGCCGCCATCCAGAAATTTGTAATGCTCCAAAGGACTGAGCTGATCAAGTTTAACCTCCCCACAAAAGATAAAGAGCGTGAAGTCCAAGTGCCTATCCGTTTCCTGATTTGAACCAGTAAAGGTTGATAATGAGCTACAACGAATCGCTTTGTGAGCAATGGTAGTCCCAAGTATCGGACCGAGAGTTGACCCATCGCAAAAGGAAACCGAGCACAAATATCATGGAGGACCGCCTCTGTGATACCTGCTAAATATAGTGAGGAATTCTCAAGACTGATCCTGAGACCTGAGGCTTTAGCAAACTCCTCAAACACCTTGATGATACCATCAATTGATCTAACCTTCCCATCCATAAGGACCATCAAGTCATCCGCAAAGCTGAGGTGAGTAAGGCCCATTGATCAACACCGAGGATGATATCCAAAGCAGCTAGAAGCTCCAGCCTTGTCCAGTTTCCTAGAGAGAACCTCCATACAAATGACAAACAAATAAGGTGAAAGGGAGCAACCTTGCTTCAAGCCGCGTTGGCTACCAAAGTAGCCTGCAAGTTCCCCATTTACTTGAACCGAGAACGAAGCCGTGGTGACACACAGAGTGATCCAGTGGATAAACTCCGGGGGAAAAGCCATAGCATGAAGGGTATTTAGCAAGAAAGACCACTGAACTGAGTCAAAAGCCTTGGAGATATCAATTTGTATTGCACAACGAGAGGGACCCATATCCTTATGATAATCCTTCACCAACTCTGTAGCCAACAAGACGTTTTCAATCAACAACCTATCCTTCACAAAGGCAGATTGGTTCCCAGAGATGAACTTAGGCAGCACTAACTTGAGCCGATTAGCAAGAATTTTTGAGATCACTTTGTAGAGCACATTGCAGCATGAAATTGGTCTGCAATCTTTCATCTCCTTAGCCTCAGTCTTCTTGGGAATGAGTGCGAGGATAGTAGCATTCAATCCCTTGGGAAGAAAGCCTTTAACAAAGAAAGATTGTACGACAATAATCAACTCAGGACCAATAATATCCCACATAGCTTTGTAAAATTCCACTATATAGCCATCAGGGCCCAAAGACTTATCTCGTGGCATAGCAAATAAGACTGTCTTGATCTCCTCCATCGTGGCAGTGTTCTTAAGCATAGCCACATCATCAGTTGAGCATCGAAAAGGAAGAAGGGATTGGAGATCCTCCACAGTGATACCCTCATAGTCCTCAGGACAATGTTGAAGGAAAGTCTTAAAGTGCCTCTCCGCCTCCAACTTAATGGCATCCCCGGAAACTACCACCCCATTTGGACATTGTATTTCATGCATTGTATTGACAGTCTCTCTAATCGTGACAGCACGATGAAAGGCCTTATTATTTTTATCTCCAACAGCCAGCCAATGAAGCTTAGATTTCTGCTTAAGGTACTTCTCTTCCAACCTCGCTACAAACTCCCATCGAGAGAAAGCAGCACTCTCCCCTGCCATTAACTGCTGAGACGGGGCTGCCAAAGTGGCCGCCTGTTTCTTACAAAGATCCTCATAGGCCTCCTTCGTTCGTTTAACCAAATTACCCATCCGGTCCTTCCCCATAGCACGAACTATTGGCTTTAGACCTTTCAATTTTTTTGAAAACCGAAAGAGAGAGGAAGTAGATAAGAAGATAGACTCGGTGCTCTGCCAATACTCTAAGACCATGGGCTTGAATTCCTCTAAATCTAGAACTGCATGAACAAACTTAAAAGGTTTACGCTTTCGTTCTCCCTCTTCAGAACCTTACAGATGAATACTACTACGTAAGTGGTCTGAGCAACCACTTGCATTAAACACCGTATATGAGCATGGAAAAGATTGAGCCCATGTGTCATTAACCAGCACCCTACCCAACATTTTAGAAATCAGATCACCATCCATGTGGTTACACCAAGTGAACAGTGGACCATGGTAAGCCAAGTCTGTTAAAGAGCAATAGTTGAAGAAATCCTTGAAATCTTGCATCGCAGTGGTAAAGTTTGAAGCGTCTGCCCTAGAATGCTCTTCAACATCCAACGTAACATTAAAATCACCCATCAACATCAACGGCTTGCTACGAATAATCAGAGAATCATAGTGTGCTCGCAGATCATCCCACAAACTTCTCCGCACATCATCAAAGTTTGATGCGTAAATAAAAGAGCAGAAAAACTCAGTAGTCTCACCCTCCAACCAAACCGAACAAGTTACAACTTGATCACTTTTAAAGAAAGGCGTTAATCGAGCTGTAGGCTTCCACACAACCCAAATACGACCAAGCCGTGAATATTCATAGTTTGTAATAACCGACCAATTTCGAAAAACATCCTCAAACACCTTTGGAGCTTGCTGTTCCTGTACTCGAGTCTCCAAAACACATCCAAACTGAAACTTCTCCCCCTCCACCCACTTCTTTATCACGGAATGCTTAGATGTGGTGTTTAAACCACACACATTCCAAAAGAAGCCCGACTTACTTAACGCTTCCTGGAGGACCTCTTCCTACTGTACACACCCGGAGTAGCATCCTTGGTGGGTAAGTAGAAGATTCAGATTGCTTAGTGGAGCCTTTCCCCAAATGTGGAGGCAACTTCCTGATTGAATTATCAACTTGGCTTAATGCCCTCATACTCGGGTCAACAACACCACTCTTCTTAACAGCAGGAACAATCTCCCCCTCTTCATGATCTTGACTCTGCAAGGCCATATCAATGCGTGAGTCCTCCTGCTCTGTATCACCTGTTTCAGAAAGTAGAACACCATAACGAGAAGGTCAAACTACTACTGATGTTTCCACCCGAAGCTCACCCCCTCTACTTGCTTTCGCCGGTGAAATAACAGACCAATCTTGCTCTGCAGAGCCGACTGTGGTGTGGGTAGCCACCTCCTGCGAGAGAGGCAAAGCTCCAGTTGAATCCCCTGTCTCCACGACCTTGTTCGCAGAAGGCGTCCCTGAATCTATTATAGTGGTAACTTCAACATTCTGAATTGCAGGCGAACCCTCTTTGTCAACACTGTCCGAGTTCTCCTGATGGGTGCTCGTAGTGGACTTCCTCTTACAGTCAGCATTCCGATGACCCCACTTCAAGCAGCCTGAGCAGCGAGAAGGAAGCCAAGGGTAAATAAACTGAACTTGTGCATCAATACCCAATTTAGAGGTGAAACGGTATGTTGCAGGCAACTCCTTTGACAAAGTAGCTGCAGCAAAAACCTTAGCCTCTTTGAAATTGGAACATTGCTCCGTCTCCGGGTGGAGGCGAATGGGACTCTAATAGAGGGACAAAGAGTCAATTTTGAAAGAACGTATTGTCAAACTCTTTCAGATATGAATCTATCCGATTCAGAAGAGAAGAGCTTGCATCAGTATCTCAATTTCAATTCAAACATGGGTTTGATTCACACTCCATGTTCTGAGAAATATTTACAGAGGAAAAAACGGAGTCTTTGCCTAAAAAAATGCGTTGACAAAGGGCAGATGGATAGAACCTTTCAACGAGATAGTGCTTTTTCAACTCTCTCAAAATGGAATCTATTCTAAACATATATGCCATGGTTCTTTACTTCGACAGGGTACAAATATCTAAATTTGATATTTTTAGGTACTTTTTCAGACCTATTGCGGATACTAAGTAGCAGTCAAAAATTTGTATCCATTTTTCATGATATTATGCATGGATTAGATATATCATGGCGAATTCTTCAGAAAAAATTGTGTCTTCCACAAAGGAATCTGATAAGTGAGATTTCGAGTAAGTCTTTACATAATCTTCTTCTGTCCGAAGAAATGATTCATCGAAATAATGAGTCATCATTGATATCGACACATCTGAGATTGCCAAATGTTCGTGAGGTCCTCTATTCAATCCTTTTCCTTCTTCTTGTTGCTGGATATATCGTTCGTACACATCTTCTCTTTGTTTCCCGAGCCTATAGTGAGTTACAGACAGAGTTCGAAAAGATCAAATCTTTGATGATTCCATCATACATGATTGAGTTGCGAAAACTTCTGGATAGGTATCCTACATCTGAACTGAATTCTTTCTGGTTAAAGAATCTTTTTCTAGTTGCTCTGGAACAATTAGGAGATTGTCTAGAAGAAATACGGGGTTCTGGTGGCAACATGCTATGGGGTGGTGATCCCGCTTATGGGGTCAAATCAATACGTTCTAAGAAGAAAGATTTGAAAAAAAATTTCATCGATATCATCGATCTCATAAGTATCATACCAAATCCCATCAATCGAATCACTTTTTCGAGAAATACGAGACATCTAAGTCATACAAGTAAAGAGATCTATTCATTGATAAGAAAAAGAAAAAACGTGAGCGGTGATTGGATTGATGATAAAATAGAATCCTGGGTCGCGAACAGTGATTCGATTGATGATAAAGAAAGAGAATTCTTGGTTCAGTTCTCCACCTTAAGGGCAGAAAAAAGGATTGATCAAATTCTATTGAGTCTGACTCATAGTGATCATTTATCAAAGAATGACTCTGGTTATCAAATGATTGAACAACCGGGAACAATTTACTTACGATACTTAGTTGACATTCATAAAAAGTATCTAATGAATTATGAGTTCAATACATCCTGTTTAGCAGAAAGACGGATATTCCTTGCTCATTATCAGACAATCACTTATTCACAAACTTCGTGTGGGGCTAATAGTTTTCATTTCCCGTCTCATGGAAAACCCTTTTCGCTCCGCTTAGCCCTATCCCCCTCTAGGAGTATTTTAGTGATAGGTTCTATAGGAACTGGACGATCCTATTTGGTCAAATACCTAGCGACAAACTCCTATGTTCCTTTCATTACAGTATTTCTGAACAAGTTCCTGGATAACAAGCCGAAAGGTTTTTTTATTGATGATATCGATATTGATGATAGTGACGATATTGATGCTAGTAACGATATTGATCGTGAACTTGATACGGAGCGGGAGCTTCTAACTATGATGAATGCGCTAACTATGGATATGATGTCGGGAATAGACCGATTTTATATCACCCTTCAATTCGAATTAGCAAAAGCAATGTCTCCTTGCATAATATGGATTCCAAACATTCATGATCTTGATGTGAATGAGTCGAGTTACTTAGCCCTCGGTCTATTGGTGAACTCGCTCTCCAGGGATTGTGAAAGATGTTCCACTAGAAATATTCTTGTTATTGCTTCGACTCATATTCCCCAAAAAGTGGATCCCGCTCTAATAGCCCCGAATAAATTAAATACATGCATTAAAATACGAAGGCTTCTTATTCCACAACAACGAAAGCACTTTTTCACTCTTTCCTATACTAGGGGATTTCACTTGGAAAAGAAAATGTTCCATACTAATGGATTCGAGTCTATAACCATGGGTTCCAGTGCACGAGATCTTGTAGCACTTACCAATGAGGCCCTATCAATTAGTATTACACAGAAGAAATCAATTATAGACACTAATACAATTAGATCTGCTCTTCATAGACAAACTTGGGATTTGCGATCCCAGGTAAGATCGGTTCAGGATCATGGGATCCTTTTCTATCAGATAGGAAGGGCTGTTGCACAAAATGTACTTATAAGTAATTGCCCCATAGATCCTATATCTATCTATATGAAGAAGAAATCATGTAACGAAGGGGATTCTTATTTGTACAAATGGTACTTCGAGCTTGGAACGAGCATGAAGAAATTCACGATACTTCTTTATCTTTTGAGTTGTTCTGCCGGATCGGTCGCTCAAGACCTTTGGTCTCTACCCGTACCCGATGAAAAAAATAGGATCACTTCTTATGGATTCATTGAGAATGATTCGGATCTAGTTCATGGCCTATTAGAAGTGCAAGGCGCTTTGGTGGGATCCTCACGGACAGAAAAAGATTGCAGTCAGTTTGATAATGATCGAGTGACATTGCTTTTTCGCTCCGAACCAAGGGATCCCTTATATATGATGCAAGATGGATCTTGTTCTATCGTTGATCAGAGATTTCTCTATGAAAAATACGAATCGGAGTTTGAAGAAGGGGAAGGAGTCCTCGACCCGCAACAGATAGAGGAGGATTTATTCAATCACATAGTTTGGGCTCCTAGAATATGGCGCCCTCGGGGCTTTCTATTTGATTGTATCGAAAGGCCTAATGAATTGGGATTTCCCTATTTGGCCGGGTCATTTCGGGGCAAGCGGATCATTTATGATGAAAAGTATGAGCTTCAAGAGAATGATTCGGAGTTCTTGCAGAGCGGAACCATGCAGTACCAGAGACGAGATAGGTCTTCCAAAGAACAAGGCTTTTTTAGAATAAGCCAATTCATTTGGGACCCCGCAGATCCACTCTTTTTCCTATTCAAAGATCAACCCTTTGTCTCTGTGTTTTCACATCGAGAATTCTTTGCAGATGAAGAGATGTCAAAGGGGCTTCTTACTTCCCAAACGGATCCTCCTACATCTATATATAAACGTTGGTTTATCAAGAATACGCAAGAAAAGCACTTCGAATTGTTGATTCAGCGCCAGAGATGGCTTAGAACCAATAGTTCATTATCTAAATCTAATGGATTTTTCCGTTCTAATACTCGATCCGAGAGTTATCAGTATTTATCAAATCTGTTCCTATCTAACGGAACACTATTGGATCGAATGACAAAGACATTGTTGAAAAAAAGATGGCTTTTCTCGGATGAAATGAAAACAGGATTCATGTAATGTAACAGGAGAAAGGTTTCCCATTACTTAGCCGGAAAGATATGTTGCCATGAAATAGGGATTAAGTGGAACGGAATTGACTGGGTGGTAGAGTTGTAGAAACACCTGTTTCTTCCACTTAGCTCCATGGAACAATATGCTACTACTGAAACATGGAAGAATTGAAATCTTAGATCAAAACACTATGTATGGATGGTATGAACTGCCTAAACAAGAA